>NC_073634.1:77130000-77755000 GCF_029407905.1 Bubalus kerabau
ATTAAGGAAATGGCAGCCCACTCCAGTATTCTTGCCTAGAAAATCCCGTGGACAGCGGAGGCTGGTAGGCTACCATCCATAGGGTCGCAAAGAGTTGGACACGACTGAGCGACTTCACTTTCACTTTCTTTCTTTAGTACTAGGAAATAAGTGAACCTCAGAGATTCAATTCTAGCCCTCAGGAAACTTGCTGTCTAGTGGGGAAGATAGTCACTTGAAACAACGATTACAATTCAGTGTGACAAATGTTATCATAGAGGAAGTTCAAAAGTAGGGTAGAAGCCCATGACAGAGGCAAACTTGGGATGGGTAGGTAAAAAACAGGAGTTGGAGGAGGCTTCCCAGAGTAAAGAACTTTCAGTCTGATTTCTCATTATTCCCCTATTGCAACTTTCTGTCGCTTTAGGCATCATTCCTTCTATGTCTTATCTTTCCTTTAAGATCCGTGTTAAATTTCTTCCCAGATTTCACACCCATGATGTCATTTCCTTCTTGGCTCTGACAGTGATACTAATGTGGTACAAAGGGTATGCCGGGTTGAATTTATGCATGCATACATAGACATGTACTTGCATATACACATTAGATAGAATCATACAGAAATCACTGGATATTTAACCATTTTTAACCCACAAAAATGGCAGTTCCATATGAGCTAACCGTATGATTTGAAAACTTTGCCTAAGGCTATGCCTTCATAAAACTATTATACAAATTTCTAGTGTAGATCCAAGATACACACTTTTAAGCAACCCCACAAATGTCCTTTTATACAGATTCCAGCTAAGTGTAAATTCTCATTAACATATTTTACATCTGATCACATGTATGCATATAAACACATGAAATGACAAACTTATTCACAAATGTCCTTACATATCATACACCCAAAACACACACAGCAAACTGACAGACGCACAAGATGAAAATCTACACACACACATTCACCAGAGCCAACACATTGGTATACATGTAGATTTCCGCACATGCACTTGCATACACACATTTCTATATTGATGTATCCAGAATAAGTCTCAAAATTTAACAAAGTCAGACATATATTTTCCCTTAGGGGCAAATTTCAACCCACCCTCGTTTTTTTTTTTTTTTTGGCCTCATCATGCAGCATGCGGAATCTTAGTTCCCCAAACAGGGATGGAAACTGAGCCCCTTGTAGGGGAAGCATGGAGGCTTAACCATTGGACTGTCAGGGAAGCTCCATCCACCCACTTGTAAAAATAATTATTTTAAATTGACACATGAAAACCCATGGCTGATTCATGTCAATGAATGGAAAAAAACACTACAATATTGTAAAGTAATTAGCCTCCAATTAAAATAAATAAATAAAAATAGTAAATTTATTTATTTCAAATTGAAGGATAATTGCTTTACAATACTCTATTGGTTTCTGCCGTAGATATACATATGTCCCCTCCCTCTGAAACCTCCCTCCCCATCCCTCCCCTCTAGGTTGTTACAGAGCCCTGGTTTGAGTTCCTTGAGTCATACAACCCACTGACTATCTATTTTACATATGGTAGTGTATGTTTCCATGTTACTCTCTCCATTTGTCCCATCTTCTCCTTCCTCCCCCTACCCCTGTGTCCATAAGTCTGTTTTCTATGTCTGAGTCTCCGTTGCAGCCCATCCACCCACTTTTAATCTGTCTTTTTGTAGACCTAGAAAATCAGATAGTGAAGTGATACAATGATGCTTAAAATTAGAATTAATAAGCTCTGAGCTAGAACCTGAAGAACTCTGCTCTAAGTAAAAGTGCCTTTTCTTTCATGCACAGACCCTGAAACATTCACTGTGCTACTCAAAGGCCTTTTTAGGCTGTGCCCTCAGTAAGATCCCACCTTAGAGCTGAGGTAAAGCTTAAAGTTAGTGAGGTGTTATGTGCCTTGTCCAGAGAAGGCCTTTTCTATTGCAAGTCCCTGCCAGCCCTACTTTCCTTCTGGGTTGAGTGAAAGGGAAGCTAGTCATGGGGAGGGTAAGCTGGAACTGGTCACGGAACGGATTCCCGGGAAGTCATGACAAGCAGTGGTCACAGTTGTCACAGGTGGACAGTGGTCCCAGCAGGGAATGGCTGTGGCTGGAGTGGGATCCGAAAATATAGTGAGAAGACACTTGTTTCTTTGTTGTATATGCTGCTTCCCACCACACAGTCTCTGTCTGGTTTCCATGGACACCAAGATCCATCATAGGAACAGCACAAGAAACTCTGAGCAGAGAAAAATATCAGACCAAGTCTGCTTGTTTAACTCTTAAACCCACATGAAAATTAGGTAGGAATTGTTTATGTAAACTTTTTGTATTGAAGCGTAATATCCTATGGAAAAGTGCACAAAACATTAGCATGTGGCTTAGTGAATTTTCACAACATGAACCCACCTTTGTAGCCATCACCCAGATCAAGATACAGAACATGACTAATGCCCAGACCCTCTTTACACCCCATTTCATTCACTAAGCCCCAAAATAAACAGAATCCTGACTCCTAACACCATAGATTAGTTTTATCTGTTTTTGTGCATGTGTTTAGTCACTCAGTTGTGTCTGACTCTTGCGGCCCCATAGACTGCCAGGCTCCTCTGTCCATGGGATTCTCCAGGCAAGAATACTGGAGTGGGTTGCCATTTCCTTCGCCAGGGGATCTTCTCAACCCGGGAATTGAACCCAGGTCTCCTCATTGCAGGTAGATTCTTTACCGACTGAGCTACGAGGCATAATTGGAATCATCCAGTACATACTCCTCTATATCTCGTTTTTAATTCAACATTATATTTATGCAAGTCATAGCAGTAGTATAGTATTATATAGGGAAAATATAGTATTCCATTGTAAGAATCTGCCACAGTTTATTTATCCATTCTGCCACTGCTGGACAAATGAGTTGTTTCCAGTTTTTGACTAATAGTACTGCTATAATGTGGTACTGACAGAATGTGGTCCACTGGAGAAGGGAATGCCAAACCACTTCAGTGTTCTTGCCTTGAGAACTCCATGAACAGTATGAAAAGGCAAAATGATAGGATACTGAAAGAAGAACCCCCCAGGTCAGTAGGTGCCCAATATGCTACTGGGGATCAGTGGAGAAATAACTCCAGAAAGAATGAAGGGATGGAGCCAAAGCAAAAACAATACCCAGTTGTGGATGTGACTGGTGATAGAAGCAAAGTCCGATGCTGTAAAGAGCAATATTGCATAGGAACCTGGAATGTTAGGTCCATGAATCAAGGCAAATTGGAAGTGGTCAAACAGGAGATGGCAAGAGTGAACGTCGACATTCTAGGAATCAGCGAACTAAAATGGACTGGAATGGATGAATTTAACTCAGATGACCATTATATCTACTGCTGCGGGCAGGAATCCCTTAGAAGAAATGGAGTAGCCATCATGGTCAACAAAAGAGTCCGAAATGCAGTACTTGGATGCAATCTCAAAAATGACAGAATGATCTCTGTTCATTTCCAAGGCAAACCATTCAATATCACAGTAATCCAAGTCTATGCCCCAACCAGTAACACTGAAGAAGCTGAACGGTTCTGTGAAGACCTACAAGACCTTTTAGAACTAACACCCCAAAAAGATATCCTTTGTATTATAGGGAACTGGAATGCAAAAGTAGGAAGTCAAGAAACACCTGGAGTAACAGGCAAATTTGGCCTTGGAATATGGAATGAAGCAGGGCAAAGGCTAATAGAGTTTTGCCAAGAGAACGCACTGGCCATAGCAAACACCCTCTTCCAACAACACAAGAGAAGACTCTACACATGGACATCACCAGATGGTCAACACTGAAATCAGATTGACTATATTCTTTGCAGCCAAAGATGGAGAAGCTCTATACAGTCAGCAAAGACAAGACCGGGAGCTGACTGTGGCTCAGATCATGAACTCCCTATTGCCAGATTCAGACTGAAATTGAAGAAAGTAGGGAAAACCACAAGACCATTCAGGTATGACCTAAATCAAATCCCTTATGATTATACAGTGGAAGTAAGAAATAGATTTAAGGGATTAGATCTGATAGATAGAGTGCCTGATGAACTATGGACAGAGGTTCGTGACATTGTACAGGAGACAGGGATCAAGACCATCCCCATGGAAAAGAAATGCAAAAAAGCAAAATGGCTATCTGGAGAGGCCTTACAAATAGCTGTGGAAAGAAGAGAAGCAAAAAGCAAAGGAGAAAAGGAAAGATATAAGCATCTGAATGCAGAGTTCCAAAGAATAGCAAGGAGAGATAAGAAAGCATTCCTCAGCGATCAGTGCAAAGAAATAGAGGACAACAACAGAATGGGAAAGACTAGAGATCTCTTCAAGAAAATTAGAGATACCAAGGGAACATTTCATGCAAAGATGGGCTCAATAAAGGACAGAAATGGTAGGAACCTAACAGAAGCAGAAGATATCAAGAAGAGATGGCAAGAATACACAGAAGACCTGTACAGAAAAGTTCTTCATGACCAAGATAATCACGATGGTGTGATCACTCACCTAGAGCCAGACATCCTGGAATGTGAAGTCCAGTGGGCCTTAGAAAGCATCACTCTGAACAAAGCTAGTGGAGGTGATGGAATTCCAGTTGAGCTATTTCAAATCCTGAAAGATGATGCTGTGAAAGTGCTGCACTCAATATGCCAGCAGATTTGGAAAACTCAGCAGTGGCCACAGGACTGGAAAAGGTCAGTTTTCATTCCAATCTCAAAGAAAGGCAATGCCAAAGAATGCTCCAACTACCGCACAATTGCACTCATCTCACACGCTAGTAAAGTAATGCTCAAAATTCTCCAAGCCAGGCTTCAGCAATACGTGAACCGTGAACTTCCTGATGTTCAAGCTGATTTTAGAAAAGGCAGAGGAACCAGACATCAAATTGCCAACATCCGCTGGATCATGGAAAAAGCAAGAGAGTTCCAGAAAAACATCAATTTCTGCTTTATTGACTATGCCAAAGCCTTTGACTGTGTGGATCATAATAAACTGTGGACAATTCTGAAAGAGATGGGAATACCAGACCACCTGATCTACCTCTTGAGAAATTTTTATGCAGGTCAGGAAGCAACAGTTAGAATTGGACGTGGAACAACAGACTGGTTCCAAATAGGAAAAGGAGTACGTCGAGGCTGTATATTATCACCCTGCTTATTTAACTTATATGCAGAGTACATCATGAGAAATGCTGGGCTAGAATAAGCACAAGCTGGAATCAAGATTGCTGGGAGAAATACCAATAACCTCAGATATGCAGATGACACCACCCTTATGGCAGAAAGTGAAGAGGAACTAAAAAGCCTCTTGATGAAAGTGAAAGAGGAGAGTGAAAAAGTTGACTTAGAGCTCAACATTCAGAAAACTAGATCATGGCATCTGGTCCCATCACTTCATGGCAAATAGATAGGGAAACAGTGGAAACAGTGTCAGACTTTATTTTTTTGGGCTCCAAAATCACTGCAGATGGTGATTGCAGCCATGAAATTAAAAGACGCTTACTCCTTGGAAGGAAAGTTATGACCAACCTAGATAGCATATTCAAAAGCAGAGACATTACTTTGGCAACAAAGGTCCGTCTAGCCAAGGCTATGGTTTTTCCAGTGGTCATGTATGGATGTGAGAGTTGGACTGTGAAGAAAGCTGAGTGCTGAAGAATTGATGTTTTTGAACTGTGGTTTTGGAGAAGACTCTTGAGAGTCCCTTTGGACTGCAAGGAGATCCAACCAGTCCATTCTAAAGGAGATCAGTCCTGGGTGTTCTTTGGAAGGACTGATGTTAAAGCTGAAACTTCAGTACTTTGGCCACCTCAAGTGAAGAGTTGACTCATTGGAAAAGACTCTGATGCTGGGAGGGATTGGGGGCAGGAGGAGAAGGGGACGACAGAGGATGAGATGGCTGGATGGCATCACCGACTCAATGGACGTGAGTTTGAGTGAACTCCAGGAGTTGGTGATGGACAAACAGGAGGTGTGTTGCAATTCATGGGGTCACAAAGAGTTGGACATGATTGAGTGACTGAACTGAACTGAATTGAACTGCTATAAATATTCCTATGCCAGGAATATATAGCTGATAAATAATATATATATTATATATATATATCTAGAACATAAAAAGAATTCTTACAAGTCAATAAGAATAAATAAACTCAATAAAACATTGGATGAGATCATTGAACAAGTACTTCATGTAAGAGAAAATGGCTTGTGAATATATGAAGTCACCCAATCTCATTAGTCATCAGGGATAGACAAATGACCATTAGATGCTGCTGCTGCTGCTGCTAATTCGCTTCAGTCGTGTCCGACTCTGTGCGACCCCATAGACGGCAGCCCATCAGGCTTCCCCGTCCCTGGGATTCTCCAGGCAAGAACACTGGAGTGGGTTGCCATTTCTTTCTCCAATGTATGAAAGTGAAAAGTGAAAGTGAAGTCGCTCTGTCGTGCCCAATTCTTAGTGACCCCATGGACTGCAGCCTACTAGGCTCCTCTGTCCATGGGATTTTCCAGGCAAGAGTACTGGAGTGGGTTGCCATTGCCTTCTCCAATTAGATGCTACTACAAGCCTATAAGGAAGGCTGGCATGAAAAGACTGACGAAGTTGAATACTACTGAGAATTTGGAACAAGTGGAATGCTCATTCCCTGTTGATGGGAATGTAAATTGATAAAGCCACTTTGGAAAACTATTTGGTAGCACCTACATGCCTTATGACAAAAGAATTCAACCCCAAAGCAATGTGAATGTAAGTAAAGTGTTGCATGGCATGTAGGGTCTTAATTCTCCAACCAAGGATAGAACCCACGCTCTCTGTAATTCAAAGGCAATATCTTAACCCACTGGACCACCAGGGAAGCCCCTGAATGCAAATACTACAGTAGACTTTTCCTGTAAAATGTTAGAGTTGCACTAAGCTGCTAATAGGCATGACTAGTCATCAGCAGACAAATCACTTTAAGCCTTCTTTCTATCGTTGCAGACTCAGCATAGTTCCTACTTTTTATGATTATTCACAAATTCTGTCAACATCCCTGCTGAAGGGTATGTTGAGGTAAAGACCTGAACTATTAAAGAGAGCTGGGTAAAAAGCAGAATCCAATCTGGTAAAAAGCAGAAATGTAGAGATTTCCTTCTTTCTTTCATTCTATTTCCTGTTATTTCCTTCTTCCCGCTGCTCTTCCCTTCTTTCTTTCTTAAACTTTTTATCAGGCTATTGGATGCCATTAACTGCAACTAAATATGCAAATAGAAACTGTGGTTTGTGCCAAAATCTCTTCTCCCTGGTAACCAGATCATTATGGCTGGAGCATCAAGAAATCTGGGGAAGAGTGTTTTAGGCAGAAGGAAACTAAATACAAAGCCCATGAGATTCAGGGACTTCCCTGGTGGTCCAGTGGTTAAGACTCCACGCTTCCTCTATAGGGTATGTGGGTTTGATCCCTGGTCAGGGAACTAAGACCCCAGATACCACATGGTATGTCCAAAAATTAAAAACAAACAAAAAAATGTCCATGAGGTTCAAATGAACTTGGCATTCAAAGAAGGGAAGAAGATGGCATTTGAGCTCTTTCACTGTAGTAATTCACCTGGCACCCTAGAATGTCTCCCAAGAAATCTGTACTTTGCTCTGAGTTCAAATCCATTGGTGAAGCAAAGGCAATTTTCTCCCTGTCTATATCACTGAGTACCACTTGCCACAAACTCCTCGCTATATTCTACTTCCTGTTGGCATCCTTGCTTCATTGGTTTGGCACTTTCAAGATGGCTTGATCCCATGGCTGGCAAATTGGTGTGAGCTGTCATATGGGAGCTCAACTGTGGTTGTGGACGGGGGTGGGGTGCCTCATCTCTCTATGGCGGCTTCTTCACACTTAGAATTCCAAAAGTGAGCATTCCAAGAGAACTAGAAGAGAATCACACTGCTTTCTATTATCTAGCTTTGAAAGTATCATTAACATCACTTATATCCCAGTGATAAAGCCACCCAGATTCAAGGGAATGAAGACGTAGACATCCCCTGCAACACCTCTCAAGGGGAGAAATGGCAGTCCCATTATAAGAATATTATATAGGAAGCTTGAGGTCATTATGCTAAGTGAAATAAGCCAGTCAGAAAAGGACAAATACAGTGCGATTCCACTCAAATGAGGTGCCAAGTGTAGTCAAATGCATAGAGACAGAAGGAGAATGGTGGTTGCCAGGAGTAGGGGGAAAGAGGAGGGGAAACTGATGTTTAATGGGGACAGAGTTTCAGTTTGGAAAGATGAAAAAGATCTGGAGGTGGATTGTAGTAATGGTTGCATACAATGTGAATGCACTTAATGCCACTGAACTGTACACTTTAAAATGATCAGAACAGTAAATTTTACGCATATTTTCATTTTATAGAAAATACCCTATGGGATAGGAAATATTGTTTCAGTTACACAGTCCTATGGATGATAGTAGGAAGAGGGTGTAGGTGTCTCATGTCCTCTGATAGAGCGCAGTGCGTACTCAGAACCAAAATCTTGGAACTCACACCTAAGACAGAAAGGGCTAGTCAGAGTATCTTCCAAGGTCCTTGTATTGCTCAGGAGAAACTCATCCCATGCCAGATGCTTCTCTACATTTTTTTACTCCCCTCCATCATCTGCCTGATTATTACATTACCCTTCTGAATCCCCAGGTCATTGTTCTGCATTTCTTTCAGAGTTTATAGTTATCAGTGGGAGACTTGGTCTATAGGGACTTTCACTGCCAAACTAGAAAGAGAGCTTCTCAATAAACTGAATCTAATACAAAGTTATTCAGTATGTGTATTAGTTTTCTGTTGCTATATAACAACAGCTTCAAACATTTCATATCTCACAGTTCTGTAGGTCAGAAATCCCAGCAAGGAGTAAACTTGTTCTCTGGATCAGAAATCTCACAAGGCTGCAACAGGGTGACAGATAGCTGTGTCCTCACCCGCAACTCAAGAGTTCCTTCCCATTATGCAGGTTTTTGGCAGAATTCATTTACTTGAGGTGGTAGGATTGAGGTGCCCATTTTCTCGCTAGCTATAGGGATTCCCTCTCAGCTCTGAGAGCCCACTAAGGTCTTTGCTGTGTGGCCCCTTCCATCTTCAAATCCAGCAATGGAGAGAACCTCCCTCAAACTGAATCTTTTTCACTCTCTGAATACCTCTCACCAGAAAAATCTTGTCCCATTTAAGAACTTTCGTTAGCAACCTTCCCTTAACAAGGGCTTCTCTTGTGGCTCAGCTCGTAAAGAATCCGCCTGCAATGCGAGAGACCTGGGTTCGATCCCTGGATTGGGAAGATCCCCTGGAGAAGGGAAAGGTTACTCACTCCAGTATTCTGGCCTGGAGAATTCCAGGGACTGTATAGTCCACAGGATCGCAAAGAGTAAGACACAACTGAGTGACTTTCACTTTAACAACCTGAGGTCTGGCCCAGGGAGAATAATCTCCCTATCTTAAAAACAACTGAATCTAATCACAAGAATACACCAAACACAAATTGAGGGATATTCTAAAAATAAATTCAGATTAAAAAAAGACTGAAGATATATGAAAACTAAATGATGCTGGATTAGGCTCCAGACCAGGGTTAAAGAACATAGTTACAGAGGATACTATTAGAGTAAATGGTAAAATCTGAATAAGGACTGTTGAGTTTGATCAAAATTTCCCATGTTCTTGGTTCAAGGTGCCCTCAGTGTCTCAGTAATTTTTTCATGGTGTTCCTTGGCAAAAAAAAAAAAAAAATCTAGTTCCAAACAACTTATTAAATATTTATGCTCTAACAATTTAGTTGCCATTTGAAAAAAATATTACACATAAACTGAAAGAAAAATAGCATTTTTATTTCATTCTTAAATAACCACAATTATTTACTAATGGGATTTATGCAGCTATTGTGCACTGCACAACTTCTCAAATCCTGGAATCAGTTTGGGTAAGACCACCCTCATTTCCTGTTCTCATTGATTTTTGCACTGTACTTTTTATCACAAACACTGAAAAAACCCAGCTTCCCAAGTATACGACTTTTCCAAGAAATATGGCGCCATCTAATGTTAAAGCTGTGCATAACCTCAAGTGAGTAGTTTTGCTTGCCTTGAAAGCTCAGAATGTATTAATATCACACAGATACCCTCATGAATTCACCGTGGTGCTGTGGGGCACCCAGTGCACAGTTTGGGAACCACAGGATTAGATGATAGTTTTGTATTAATGTTACATTTCCTCCAGCTGATAAATATGCTGTTGCTATGTAAGAGAAAGTCCTTGTTATTTAGGAAATGCACATCAAAGTATTTATGAATAAAGAAAGACATCTGCAAACTACTCTCAAATGATTTAGACAAATTGTGTGTGTATTTGTGCATACATAGTCAGTGAGCACAACTGATAGAGGAAATGAGCAAAATATTAACAAGGAATCTGGATAAAGGGTTTACAAGATTTTTTTCCCCACTACTATTTTTGAAATTCTTTCAAAATAAAGATTTCTAAAAGATGCAATACAATACTATATTTCAAGGTGTGTATACATATATAGTAAAACAATATTTAAACGCCTGGAAATTAGAAGCGCCAATTCAAATAGTTGTAATGTTTTGTAGAGTGGGAAGAGGGATGTACATTTGGGGAAGAGTACATATAATATCACAGATGTTTTATTTCCTAAGGTAAGCGGTGGACACTACACAGATATACGTTACATTATCATTCATATCTTTAAGTATGTCTGACATACTTCATAGTTTATTTTAAAGAATAAATATGTAGAATCTGGACTTCCCTGATGGTACAGTGGATAAGAATCTGCCTGCCAATACAGGGGACACTGGCTAGATACTTGGTCCAGAAGATTCTACATGCCGAGGGGCAACTAAGCCTGTGTGCCACAACTACTGAGCCCATGCTCTGGGTCCTTGAGCTGTAACTGCTGAGCCTGTGTGCCGCAGTTACTGAAGCTGGAGCTCCTGGAGCCTGTGCTCTGCAACAAGGGGGGCCACTGCAATGACAGGCCCGCACATCTAGAGACTAGCCCTGCTCTCCACAGCTAGAGAGAGCCTCCATGCAGCAGTGAAGACCCAGTGCAACCAAAAATACAAGTTAACTAATAAAAAAATATGTAGAATCTTTTGTAACAGATAAAACATAAAAAATATGAGTAAATGAAAGCATACCACTGTTGTTTATTGGGGATTACCATATACTTCACGGGCAGCCCTGACTGCCACTACACACCCATGTCATGCCAACATTATGGATTAAGAGGGCTGACTCCAGAGCTCACATTTCTAATCCCCATACTATATCTTCCAGCTCCATACACAGTTAACATACTTCTCTTTGTTCCTTTTATCTTAGACTGGAAAAGAAAGCTAACTTTCTTGCTTTTTCTGTTTTAAACAAATTTAACACAACTAGTAAACAATATGGCTGTACATATTAAAAACTTGAAAATATCAATATGAAAAAATGATAATAAATTTTAATCTTTAGCACATTTCACTGCTCTCATGCTCAACAGTATTATACCTAATGTCTTTAATAGTTGAAGATTTGACATTTTGCACTTATACTTCCACAATATCAGTTCTATTACAGGGTCTGCTCCTGCTGCTGCTAAGTCGCTTCAGTCGTGTCCGACTCTGTGCGACCCCATAGACGGCAGCCCATCAGGCTTCCCCGTCCCTGAGATTCTCCAGGCAAGAACACTGGAGTGGGTTGCCATTTCCTTCTCCAATGCATGAAAGTAAAAAGTGAAAGTGAAGTTGCTCAGTCGTGTCTAACTCTTCGCAACCCCATGGACTGCAGCCTACCAGGCTCCTCTGTCCATGGGATTTTCTAGGCAAAAGTATTGGCGTGGGGTGCCATTGCAGGGTCAGTATGGCGGAAACCAACACAACATTGTAAAGCAATTTTCCTCTAATTAAAAAATAAATTAAAAAAGAGGAAATAAAAGAAACAGATGTTTATTGATTTATCAAATCATACTGAGAGATCAGCATGAAAATGGAAAATTTTCATGGAGATCTGGAAAATCAGTATGAATCCAATTCTTTTAAGCTTTAAACTATCAAAATTCTAACCAGGACTTATGTCTCATAATTGTAAAGAATTTTAGAAGCTTCACCGAACTAAGTTACATTACTTGTTTACTATGGAAACAATCCAAAATAAGCTTTTTTTCTTAATAAGCATTTAATGTTTCAAAATTAAAATTTAACATTAAAATGCCTGAAAAATCTAACTTAAAATAACTGTTACAAAACTTTGAGCCTTTAGTCACTATCTTCCTGAAATGTATTTAAAACGTTTATAGCTATGTGAGAACAGAAGCAATGCTACATTCCCCCTCATAATTTAGTGGGAAATTGGCAGCCATTCTTTTTCAGGGCACTAAACAAACGTTTGTCAAGTTCTATTCATCTTCTGTAGCTAAATATATTGACCCCCAAAGCGACAGTTGCTCAAACTGTTTTCTATTTTAGAAGATGCTTTCCGTCTCATCGCTTGGAATGAGAAAAGTGGTTATCTCAGAATTATTATTTTGTTATATTATCAGCTAAAGGTGAGAACAAGATGGGGTTAAATGTGGATGAGTAGCAGGGTAGCGAGCTAAACTGAGCTCACAGCCACAATCACACACACCTTGACAGAAGTGAAAGTGTAAAAAAGGTCTAATCTGAACGTTCCACCTGCAGGCGAGAAGTACATGATAGGGACCCCAAGGGAAACATAATATTGGAAGAGGGGGTCAGTGGATGTGCCCATGGGTACTGAAGAATCCACAAAAAGTACACCAAAACGGACCGTGGTCTACTTGGCATATCCGTACCGATGGACCTTGAACTAATCCGTAATTCAGCTACTTCCAGCCTGAGAATCTGCCTTGAACAGTCAATAAATGTCTACCACTCGGCTGCGAACCTAACAAATTTCTAGGTCCTGAAACCCCATCCTGGCTACAAGGTCGCATCCTCCATGAAATGTAAAACTCAGCCACCTCCCGCGAGGCCGCCTTCCTGCCTACGGACGCTGCCGGGCCAGATCGCGCGACCCTAGGGAGCAGCCTCATCTCTGGGGCCTGGTGATGACGTCACGCGACCCCTTGCTAGCATCGCGAGACTCTCTTCTCCCTCCTCCAGTTCCCTACCCTCCCAACCGCCAGCGCCCGCTGCCAGGCAGCGGCGGGATGGCGATCCGCGGAGCCGGGGTGGTGACGAGAGCAGCGGCCCCGCCATTGGACGAGGAAGCCTGAGGGACGGGCCAGCGTGGTGAACAAGCAGAGACCGAGGCTGCTGGCCCCGAGAGAGCGAGGGCCATGGAGGCCAGCATGCCGAAGCGGAAGGAGCCTGGCAAGTCCCTGCGCATCAAAGTCATCTCCATGGGCAACGCCGAAGTGGGAAAAGTGAGTACCGCGCTGGGAGGGGCGGGACCGCAGCGCGGCGGAGCGACGTGCCGATTGGCTGAGAGGGCGGCCACTCAACAGCCTGGTCGCCCGGCCTCCTTCCCGCCCCTGAGCAGGCCTGGGTCTCCTGAGGGATACGGCTCCACGAGGAAAAACTCTCCTGACCTTTTTGACCTTTGGGTTGCCCCCCTCCGACACCTAAGAAGGTGTCTCGAGTGGCCACTAACCGTTGACTATATCCCAAAGAGAGAGGAGGCCTAAGTCCTCATGTCAGATCGTATGCTTGGATAACATATCTGCGTTCTGGGTGACCTGTACAGGACTTTGAGGTGGAGAATAAAAGTTCAGTTACCCCAGCAGAGCTTGGGAGCTGATAACTTACTGGGCTGTGTGTGAGGATGGGGATTTGTAAAATTTACTCTGTAGCTGTGGAGCCCAGAATCTACATTTCATTTGTAACAGAGTGTAACTGATGCTGAAGAGATTCACAGGGAGGTGCAGTGGATGTCAAGGAACTTGCATTATTTTGTTTTGTTTGTGTTTATCTCTGATAGTGTCACCACATGCATTATCGCAAAGAAGTCTTAGATCCACTGTCTTTTTCTATGGTGCTTCTGCTGCTGCTGCTGCTAAGTCGCTTCAGTCATGTCCGACTCTGTGCGACCCCAGAGACGGCAGCCCACCAGGCTCCCCTGTCCCTGGGATTCTCCAGGCAAGAACACTGGAGTGGGTTGCCATTTCCTTCTCCAATGCATGAAAGTGAAAAGTGAAAGTGAAGTCGCTCAGTCCTGTCCGACTCCTAGCGACCCCATGGACTACAGCCTACCAGGCTCCTCCGTCCATGAGATTTTCCAGGCAAGAGTACTGAAGTGGGGTGCCATTGCCTTCTCCGATGGTGCTTCTACTGGCTGTCAACTCTAAACTCTCCCATAGTATTGGGGGTAGGGAGGGCAGGAGGTGAACGGAGGTCTTTATCCCCACGTGAATTCTAAGACCGCCTCTTCTTCATCCAAATTGTCTCTTCAGGGTGAGTGGAAGCTGTTAGTTAATAACCTTCCAAGGTCATCAAATCAGTGACTGAGACAGAATTAGAACCTGGGTCTTCACACTCCCATTGCAATGTTCTTTCCATCATTGTTGTTTAGTTGCCAAGACTCTTTTGCGACCCTGTGGACTCTGGACTCTGTGGACCCTGTGAACTCTGCCCGGCTCCACTGTCCGTGGGATTTCCAAGGCAAGCATACTAGATTGAGTTGCCATTTCCCTTTCCAGGGGATCTTCCTAACCCAGGGATCGAACCCGCATCTCCTGCATTGCCGGCAGATTCTTTACCACTGAGCAACCGGGAAGCCCCCCTTTCCAATCATTATTTGCTGTCAAAATCAACTCCTAGTAGGATCTACATGCCCAGAGAGCTGTTAATGGGAGTGTTTATGCCAAAGACCTGCACGTAGTTGATGCTCAGTAAATGTTTATTAGTGTCTTTTTTTCCGTTTAGTATTATTTTGTATTGTTTATATATCCGTGTATATGTATGTAGTAATGTAGCTGAAGGTCGATGATTACTGAATGTAAACTATGTGCCAGGCATTGAAAAGAAAAGAAAGACCTCTAGAAGTTGATATACTAAATACTAAACACTAAACTGGCTAAGTGAGCATGCTCACTTTTAAAATTTTGCTATGCTTAATGATTCAACTTTAGAAGTAGCTTAAAATGTCCAGTATCAACCACGTTCATGTAATACAGTTCTAGATTTATTAACCAATGCAGTTAGGGAGAAAGAAATAATGTACGAAATGCTGAAAAGGAGAAAGCAAAATTGCCATTATATGTTAATGATATGATTGTTTATCTGAAAACCCAAAGAGAATTAACTGAAAACCTATTAGAAACAACAAGACAAAATTAATATATAAAAACTTACAGCTTTACTGTATCAGAATTATAATTTTTGGACTATATAATTGAAAAACTGTTTTAGTTTACAATAACAACCAAAATAAAGTGCCCAGGCTTAAACTGCAGAAGATATAGGTAGGTCCTAGGACCTATATAACAGAGAAGGCAATGGCACCCCACTCCAGTACCCTTGTCTGGAAAATCCATGGACGGAGGAGCCTGGTAGGCTTCAGTCCGTGGGGTCGCTAAGAGTCAGAGACAATTGAGCGACTTCACTTTCACTTTTCACTTTCATGCATTGGAGAAGGAAATGGCAACCCACTCCAGTGCTCTTGCCTGGAGAATCTCAGGGACGGGGGAGCCTGGTGGGCTGCCGCCTATGGGGTCGCACAGAGTCAGACACGACTGAAGCGACGCAGCAGCAGCAGCAGCAGCAGCAGCAGGACCTATATAAAGAAACATTTCTACAGAGACATGCAATTACTTAGACAAGTGGAAAGGTATGTGTCCTCTTAATTAGGATCACTCAATATTTTGGAGATATCAGTTCTTTAAAATAATCTACAAATGTCATTCAATTATAGTTAAAACATCAGTAGTTTTTTTCTTCAGAACATAATAAAAGGTACTAAAAGTCCTTATGAAAAGTTAAATGTGAGACTAACCAAGAAAATTGAGGAGAAGAAATGAGAGGAAACTAACACTACCAGATATTAAAACATATTTTAAAGTTACTAAACTTTTCCTATTGATACTGGAAAGTAAATACAGAGACACTAGTGAAACAGATTGGAGTCCAGAAATAAACCCAAATGTATAAGGAAATTCAGTTTACAACAAAAATAGTTAAACTGGGAAATTAGGGGCCATTTAATAAATACTTTTGTTACAACTATTTACTATTTGGGGGTAGAGTGGATTCCTTCTGAATGCCTTTCTCAAAAATAATTTTTTCGTAGATGAAATATTTAAGTGTAATTAAAAAATGTTTGCCTTAGTTATAAAAGTAAAACATACTCATTTTAAAGAATTTAGAAAATGTAGGAAGATATACAGATAAATAATTTTAGGTTAAAAAGACATGCCCTAGTAAATAATCCTTGGCTCAAAGGACAAATCAAAGCAAATGACAAAATAACTAGAAACCAATGAAAGGAGAGAATCCATGCCAAAATCTTCAGGGCAGATTGAAAGCAATCCTGAAAGAAAAATGAATTATCTAACTCATTTCTAAAAAGGAGACATTAAAAACTAAAAGAACTTAGTAGTTGTACAACTTTGTGAATATGCTTGGAACCACTGAATTGTACACCTTAAAAGTATGAATATTATGGTATGGTATAACTGAATTTTCAAAAATAAAGAAACTTAAACTTAAGACAGAAGAAAAAGGGCCCCAAATATGAGAGAAAGAATTCCCTGGAAAGATTAATGAAAAAGAAAAATGCCTAAAATTTATTTTAAGAAAAATAGAGAAATCAAAAAATTACAAGATTAGTACTAAAAATCATATTCTGGAAGAAATTAAAAGAAAGATTAGAGAATACTATATATATTCAGTTCTTGGGATCATATTTCAAAATACAGAGAAAATGGAGGATTTCTTAGCAAAGTATAAATTACCAAAATTGACTCAAAAAGTAGAACACCCAAGTGACCATTCATACAAAAAGAAATTGGAAAAAGCAATTAAAAGATTTATTATCCTAAAAGGTATCAGGATCAGATGGCTTCATGAAAAGATTTATTTAAGCTTTAAATAACATATAATTTCAGTTATTTAAGTTATTCCAAGGCAAAGAAGAAGATGAACAGCACTCCAATTTATTTATATAAAGTCACGGTGACTTAAATAGCAAAACTTGATATAGTCTCAAAAAAGAAAAGTATATATACTATTTTCATATATGCATACAAATGCATAATTCCTAAATATCCATGAATAGAATTCAGCAGCATATCAAAAATTTCACTATTAGCAAGTAGGGTTTATTCCCGGAATGCAGACTTGGTTCAACATCAAGAAGTTAATCATCATAATTTGTTTATATTCTAAACCCATTTTTCTGTTAGGCAATGTATCTTTCTTACCAGTTTTTCTGATTTGAGGATGTTAGAGTTATTAACTTTTTGCCAGCTGTATGAGTTATGAATATTTGCCCCAGTTATGTTCTTTTAATACTTGGTGTTTCGCCATACAATTGCTTTTATTATTATTTGTATATACTCAATTATGCCCATCTTTTTTAAAATTGAAATATAGTTGATGTACAATATTATGTTAGCTCCAGGTATGTTACACAGTGATTTGACATAAATGATCATCACAAGTCTAGCAACCAGCTGTCCTCATATGAAGTTACTGCAATGATATTATTGACTATATTCTTCATGCTGTGTAATACATTCTAGTGGCTTACTTCTTTTAATAAGAGGTTTGTACCTCTTATTCCTGTTTACCTATTTCACTTCCCCATCCCCTACCCCTTCTGGCAACCACCCATTTGTTCTCTGTATCTATGAGTCTGTTTTTGTTTTGTTTGTTAGGTTCCACATATAAGTGAGATCATATGGCATTTGTCTTTCTTTGACTTATTTCACTTAGCATAATACCCTCTAAATTTCATTCATGTTTTCACAAATGATAAGGTTTCATTTTTAAAATGAAAAAAATAAAATTTTAAAATTTATTTAAAAAATAACAGTAATAGTCCATTATGTGCATATATATATATATATAAAATATATATTTATACCATATCTTCTTTATCCATTCATCTATGGGTGAACACTTAGGTTGCTTCCATATCTTAGCTATTGTAAATATTGCTGCAGTGAACATCAGGGTGCATGTATCTTTTTGAATTGGCGTTTTTGTTTGCTTCAGGTAAGTACCCAGAAGTGAAATTGCTGGATCATATGGTTGTCCTATTTTTATTTTTTTTGCCCAACCTTCATACAGTGTGTTCCATTGTGACTGCACCAGTTTACAATCCCACCAGTGTTGCACAAGGATCCCTTTTCTCCACATCCTAACACTTGTTATTGTCTTTTTGATACCAGTATAAGGTGGTATCTTACCAGTTAAGATAACTGGTAAGATATACTGGTTACCATTCTTACCAGTATAAGGTGGTATCTCATTGTAGTTTTAATTTGCATTTCCCTTATGATTAGTGGTGTATTTTTATGTATGGTGTGAGAAAGTAGTTCAGTTGATTCTTTTACATATAGCTGTCTAGTTTTCCCAACACCATTTATTAAAAGTGGTGTGTTTTCCCATTGTATATTATTGCTTCTTTGTCATTGATTGACCATCTAACTGTAGATTTGTGTCTGGGCTGTCTATTCTGCTCCATTGATCTATGTGTCTGTTTTTGTGTCAATATCCTACTGTTCTGATTACTGCCATTTTGTACTATAGTTTGAAATCAGAGGGTATACCTCCTGCTTTGTTCTTTTTCAAGATGCTTTGACTATGCTTTTCTGTTTTTTTTTTTTTATGGTTTCTGGGTTTTCTGTCTTGGTTGAAAAGGTTTTCAGATGTTCTACATATATTGTGCATTTTCTTCTGAAATTTTTATTGTTTTATTCTAAAATACTTAAATCACAAATTCACCTGTAATTTTTTTGCATATAGGTAAGTTAAGGGCCCAACTTAATTTTTTTTCCCTGATGGATAGTCAGTGTACCAGTAACATTATACTAAATAAATTATTTTTCCCATTGACTTTAAATATCACTTTTGTCACTTTTAAAATTTTCATGTATAATGGGATCTATTTCTGAGCTCTCTGTTCTTTTCTACTAATCTACTTGTCTATTCTTAAGCCAATATAAGACCCTCTCAATTGGTTTCAAACTATATTTTAATACCTGTCAATGCAAATTCTCACCTCTTTCTACTGCCCTGTCCCTTTCCTGTATTTTATATTTCAATTAATTCTTCTCAGATAGCTGTTCTTTCATATGAATTTTAGGATAATTCTATCACCTGCCTCCTGAGAAATCTGTATGCAGGTTAAGAAGCAACAGAACTGGACATGGAACAACGGACTGGTTCCAAATTGGGAATGGAGTACGTCAAGGCTGTATATTGTCACAGTGTTTATTTAACTTATAGGCAGAGTATATCATGCAAAATGTCGGGCTGGATGAAGCACAAGCTGGAATCAAGATTGCCAGGAGAAATATCAATAACCTCAGATATGCAGATGACACCACCCTAATGGCAGAAAGTGAAGAGGAACTAAAGAGCCTCTTGATGAAAGTGAAAGAGGAGAGTGAAAGAGCTGGTTTAAAACTCAACATTCAAAAACTAAGATCATGGTCCCATCACTTCATGCTAAATAGATGGGAAAACAATGGAAACAGTGACAGACTTTCTTTTCTTGGGCTTCAAAATCACTGCAGATGGTGACTGCAGCTGTGAAATTAAAAGACACTTGCTCTTGGGAAGAAAAGCTATGACCAGCCTAGACAGTATATTAAAAAGCAGAGACATTACTTTGCTGACAAAGGTCTGTCTAGTCAAAGCTATGGTTTTTCCAGTAGTCATGTATGGGTGTGAGAGCTGGACCATAAAGAAAGCTGAGCACCAAAGAATTGATGCTTTTGAACTGTGGTGTTAAAGGCTCTTGAGAGTCCCTTGGACTGCAAGGAGATCAAACCAGTCAATCCTGAAGGAAATCAGTCCTGAATATCCATTGGGAGGACTGATGATGAAGCTGAAGCTCTAATCCTTTAGCCACCTGATGCAAAGGACTGACTCATTGGAAAAAACCCTGATGCTGGGAAAGATTGAAGGCAGGAGAAGGGGACAACAGAGGATGAGTTGGTTGGATGGCATCACCGAGTTGATGGACATGAGTTTAAGCAAGCTGTGGGAGCTGGTGATGGACAGTGAGGCCTGGCGTGCTGCAGTCCATGGTATCACAAAGAGTTGGACACAACTGAGCAACTGAACTGAAATTAGGGAGGAAAAAAGATTCAAACCTTAATATTTTAATTGAAACTGCTTTTAAAAAGAAAAGTGCCTAAGAATCTACTTAAGAGGAATAGAGAATGCAAAAAACTCTCTCTATATTTATGTTATTTAACTTAGCTTATAAGATCCTAAGGCCCAGAAACCCTGTTTCTTTATAGGGAGTGGTTATTCATACTATTAATTAAATGTGTATCTCTTTAAATACTTAGGACTAGTGTTTAAATTGTCTACTGGAGTTAAAGGACTTGCAGGTCCCTTAATCTCATGAATAATTTAGAAAAAGGCTGTATTTATTTTTCTAGGATAGTGTGAGAGAAAACATTTGAAAAGTGCTTTCAAGCTATAAAGTGTTTTTTAAAGTGTAGCTTCTTAGCAGTAGTTATTCCAAAGAAGTTTTTCCTTCAGTTCCCAGTGAGCTTATTAAGTACTTTTTAAAGCAGCTGTCCTATTTAATTTAGATTGAGGTTCATCAGGAAAGTGAGTAGAATAAGCTTCATCACCAGTACATCAAGTAAATTATGTTTCATGAGTGCTAAGGATTGCTTTTAATCTACAAGTCATTTTAAATTGCTTTTTCATTGGTACTGAGCTAATCCCTCAGATGTGAAGATACAAGATAAAAGTAAAATACCGGTGCTTGCCTTCAAGTAGTTTACTGTCTAGCTGAAGAGATAAAATTATGTGCAGGCAAAAGATAACAAGGCAGTGAATGATAAAAACATTGTATATATATTTATATATACATCTATATACATATGTAGTTTATGTTGGAGAAGTTCAGATGTAGGCAAGATCTCTTATAACCAGAGTGCTTAGGGATAAGTAAGGTTTGGAAAGAAGGGAGAAAGCTCATTCCAAATAGGAAGGAAAGTAATGACATGAGTCAGGAAGTCAGGCCTGGAGTTTGGCAGAAATGGAGGATTTATATTAAAAGAGTTTAGACAGAAGACAGATTAGGGTCAGACTATGGAGGGTCTTGAATAATGAACAGAGGAGTTCGAATGTTGAACTCTTGGCAGTGAGAACCTGCTGAAGATTTTTAGTTAGAGAAGTGAAATAATGTTAGCGGTATGCAGTGTTGGTTGAAATTGGGAAGGAAAGGAGGCAGAAAGACCAATAAAGAATTTCCTATAGTTGTTCAGGAGTAGATAATGAAGATCTAAACTAAAGTGGTATCAATGGGAATTAGAACGAAGAGAAAGATCGAAGAAACAGTGAAAAGAAGATTTAGAAAGACTCAGAGTCAGATATGACTTTAATAATTTAATCCTCTGTAATTGGTAAAATGGTATTATTAACGGAAACAGATGTCAACAGGATGAGCTGTTTGCTGTTTTTATGTATAAGATTAGTTCATATTTGGACACGTGGAATTTGTAGAATGGTTGGACATCTAAGTAGAAATTAGTCTAGTAGATATTTGGAGATGTGGATCTGGTCTGGGGAGGGAGGTCGAGATAGGTATTTTGGTGTTATTATTAAAAGTATGTTGGTGTTATTATTGAGTAGAAGAGGTCTTCAAAAGAAGAGAGAATAAGGATTGAGCACTAAATTGAAAACATACCCATATTTGGTATTAAGGAAAGAATTTTGAAATAATTTTTCTTTAAAAACTTCACCTTTAGTACTTGTTTCAGTTATTTTATAATTTCGGCTTTTGAAAAAGCTTTGTCTCATAGGGGTAGACGAAGAAACCATAATGAAGAAATGTACTTATTTTTTATGGGTTCCCAGAGTGTCTTTACTAAAAGCTTTTATTTTTACCTTTTTAGAGCTGTATTATAAAGCGATACTGTGAGAAGAGATTTGTGTCTAAATACCTTGCAACAATTGGAATTGACTATGGAGTCACAAAGTGAGTACATATATTGTTTCCTTGGGCTTGCAAATTTCATAGAAATTCAGAACCCCTCTAAACTGATCTGTCTTGAAATAGAGATTCTGAAGATAAATTGGTTCAGAGAGGAATGAGACCTTTACAGACAGCAGTGATCATGTCATTCGTTCATCATGGAGCACGTTCTGTTCACCAGGCCTTCTAAGTGGGATGTAAGGGTTGGTGATGGGCAAGTCAGCACAAAGCCTGACTGGCAGACGTGGCTTTTCAGGAAGCATGTGTCTATGTAAGCAGGTCCTGTTAGCAGGTGTGTTTTTAGAGAATTTTGAAATATTCACTCCAAGAATTTTAAATATTATGTGAAAATTTTTCTGTCAGAGAGCTTCCTTTTAGTGATCTTTTTATAGCCTTTTGAAATCTAGCAAAAATGATCTGGGAAGAGTGAAATTAAGTATCAGTGGGGATTTATTTGGAGGTGGATTGAAGACGGGTTGAGCTTGGGGAGACGGAGTCACATTTGGAGGAAAGCACACCATGGAAAAGTAGAATGGAGGTAGATAGCTCGTCTCCAGAGAGGGAAGTTCAAGTGGTCAGTATTCTGACCCCAGCCCGCCCCTCCCTTCTCTCTCATTACATTCTTTGACACACTTTACTCTCCACACACACCGAATTCGTGCAATCATACTTTTCTCTCTCAGTGCCATCCTTCATTCTGTCTGCCTGAAATGTGCTCTCCCCTCATCTCTCCACCTGTCAATCTTCTCAAGCTGTGAAATATACATGTTCCCATGAAACATTCTGAACATCCCCTTTACCGGTCAGGACTCATCTTAATTGAAAATGACAGTTGTATTAAAATTCTCTGCTATTCATAGGTGTTAGCATAAATTATCTTATTATTTGTATGTGTTTAATGTCTCCTGCTAGATTATGAGCTCCATCTCGAGAGGCTATTAGAATAAATAATCTCCAAGTGCCTGGTACCACGCTAGTACACAGTCCATGCTCAATCAATAATTATTGTTAGGTAAGGTAGATGCAGCTGAAGAGGAAATTTGCAACATTAGAATATGAGGGCGGCATTCAAGAAGGTAGACTAAAGTGGTGAGGGGTATCTATACTTCAGGGCACAGGATTTCACTGATAAGGTAGTATATCCTGTTTAAGGCAGTTTTGTTTTGAGTCCATATTAGTAGCTAATTTATTTATCTAAGAAGCGAGAGTTATCATGTTATGCCATAGAGCTGTGGTTTATTCAATAGACTATAGTCATCTCAATATCTGAGGAATATTGGTTCCAAGACCCCTTGTGGATACCAAAACCTGCCGATGTTCAAATCCCTTATATATAAGATAGTGTAATACTTACTATACACATTCTCTCAATACTTTAAATCTTCTCTATATAACTATAATACATAATTGAATGTAAATACAATGTTAATGCTATGTAAATAGTTGCCACTTTGCAGCAAATTCAAATTTTGCTTTTTGAAATTTTAAGATTTTGTTTTTTTTTTTCCCCTGAATATTTTTGGTCCAAGTTCAGTTGAATCTATGGATACAGAACTTGCAGATACAGAGTGTTGCAGATATGGAGTGTTGATTATGTTCTGTTTCTGGTTGAAAAAAAATTTTTTTTTTTTTGTCCTTTGGTGAGGAAGAGGATATGGTTCACAGAAACCTAACTCAAGTCAAAAAAAAAAAAAAGGAGAGAGTAAAAAGGCTATTGATCAATTCACATGATCCAATCATGAGGATATCGCTGAGTCTCAGAGATCCCTGGAACTAGGGAGGGATTTCACAACATGTCTCTCTCTACCATTTGGCTCCCTCTCCACAGCTGCCAGTATCTCTCAGGCTTTCCAAAACTAATCTCAAATTTTAAAATCCCAGGGAAGGTTTTGATTGTCCAGGTGGTGACAGGCGCCTTTCCCCAGTTCTGTTAGCTGTGGCCAGCAGAGTGGCATCAAAAAAGAAGATGGAAGAACCCATTTAAACCACAGCTGGCAGGAGGAGGGGAGGTACTCTTTGAGCAGTCAAAACAATTGAAGCCCACTCCATCCTTCAAATCACAGTATGCTTAAGAACTATTTGCAGAGTCTGTAAAAATGAAGATTCCCAAGCTTCATCCAGTAAGATTCTGATTTACTGGGGCTGAGGTGGGGCACAGGACTCTACAATATAAACACTCTCCCCCTCTTTCCATAATTATGATTCAAGTGGTCTTCAGGACACAGTTTAGGAAAGCACTGGCTTGAGATAGTGAATTACCATTTTTCTTAAGGTAATATCCTCTGTCAGACTTCTGAAGTAAACTGCCCTGTTTTGAGTTCCAATTTGTAAACAATTTATGTTACTTCCTGATTTTATAAACTTCAGTTCCATCCCTTCTCAGCTGCTATGTGACAGAACTTTCTAATAGGAGTTGTTATATAAGATCTTCTCCAGATACTCTCAAACTCTTAAATATTTTGTTTTGTTTTGCTGTTCTCACGTCCTTTTATGAGACAGATCCTGAATTCACAGTTGTTAAAATGAAAGCAAATGTGCGTCTTAGGACTGATGAAATATTGCAGAGAGTTCAGGACTGAAGAAACCACGATGAGATGAGTAGTGGTTAGTCTGATTTAAATATACAAGTAATATAAAACAACTGTAGGAATTATGGTTTCAGAATAGAAAGGGCATGTTATAAACTTGGACAGGGAATTATAATCATGAACAAAGCAGGAGGTAATATAGAAAGAATGAGAGCAGGTGCTATTTCCTTGTAGTCCACAGAGGGAGTCCTACCAATGCTGTCTGAAGCATGTTACTTAAAAAACAGAACTCTAATCTGTTGATTTATTGTTAATAATCTCTATTCTTAACCTTAGAGGAATTTTTTAGGGAATGCTATTTCTGTAATGAAAAACATTTATATTTAAAACTCAGTAATTCCCCCCAGTTTACTTCAGTTTCTTTTTCTTTCTTTTGTTAAATTCAGTGAAAAGTAAAATTTTCTTTTATTTTAAATTAATATAATCCCAATTTTATAAAAATATTGATGTTTATCATTCTTATCTATATATAAAAAAGAAGTCTACAGTGATGCTCATCTCTGTTAATGAAGGTTTTTTTTCTGGGTGGTAGGCTTTGGGGTTACTTTTAAGCTTTCATCTTTGCACTTTTCTTTAGTGTTTGAGTTATTTATAATGTTTCATTGATTCATTTTCCAGTAGTGATTTTTCTCTAGAAAATAAAAGGACTAGGAGCAAGAATGCTCTGATGTTAACAGTAGTTAATTCTAATGTGAATGGTTGTTATTTCCCTTTTCTTTTCTCTACTTCCAAATTTCTGAAAAAGATTGACTGTTATCCTTGCTCAAATGAAGATCATAAGAAAATTGAACAAACACCATTAAAATAGTAATACAACTTTGTACTATTTATTTGTACCATTTATTGTACTGCGTGGTAACAAGCACAACCAGTAGTAATTAAGATGTCATACTAAATGAAGTAAAGCATTTTGGTTTTCTTCATCTTGCTCCTACTGTCCAGATAAATTTGTTTTAGCAGCACAGTAATAGCTACCGTTTGTTTTGTACGGGGTATAGACTGAACTGTTGTGGTAAGGTGAAGCTAAATGGGAGTGCTTGTTCTAAAAAAGCCTCTTTTAAATTTCATTCACATAACCTTTTGAAATTCATAAGCAACATAAATGATATTAACATGAGTACAGAAGCCATGACCCTCTTTGGGATTGTTTTCATTTGAACATTTCAGGGTACAAGTCAGAGACAGAGAAATCAAAGTTAACATCTTTGATATGGCTGGAGATCCCTTCTTCTACGAGGTAAGAAAGCCTTTTTGAGAACAGTCTATATCCAGTATTGTCAATGGGTTGAAGGAATGCTCCTGAATTATCAAAACAACAAATATTCAAGTCATGTGTAAAAATAGGTAAATTTAGCCAGTGTTTGTGCCTTAACTTAATGGACATCTGTTGGTCTTTTGTACTGTCTCCTTAAATAGTGGTAGGAAATTTTGTTGCTAATCTTTCGAACACTTAGATAAGACATTTTAACCTTCAAAAGACTGTTGCTTTTCACTTTGTGCCTTAGCCTAGAAGGTGAAAAGATAATTACATTCATCCTGAGGCTTAGGAATTCAGAAGTGAACCAACCCTTCAAGGCAGGGTTCTAGTGGGGTTTTCCAGGGCACTCAGTCGTGTGTTCTCTCCCCCCTGAAGAAGTTAAAGCAGCTTCACTTCGTTTCCTTTCATCTCCCTATCAGTCCTCAGTAGTCTCAGAGTGAATCTCATGGCCATTCTCTTTTGGTTTTCCTTCCTTCTGTTTTTCTTTTTCCATAAGGAGTCTCTTTACTCTTTCTAGTTTGGCCATTTCATTTCTGCTTTTGTCTTTATTATTTCCTTCCTTCTGCTTGCTATGGATTTATTCTATTCTTCTTATAGAGAAGAGGGCTTAGGTTATTGATTTGAGATGTTCACCTTTTCTAATGTATGAATTTAGTATTATAAATTCTCCTCTCAGCACTGCATAGCTGTATCCCACAAATTTTGGTATGTTGTATTTTCATTTTCATTTATACACTTCTTTTCAAAATTTCCTTTGAGATTTTCTGTTTGACCTATGGATTTTTAGAAGTATATTGTTTAGTTTCCAAGTGTTTAGAAATTTTCCTGTTATCTTTCTGTTACTGATTTCTAGTTTGATTTCAGAGAACATACTGTGATCAGAGAACATACTGTATTATTTCAATTCTTTAAAATTTATTGAGGTTTTTTCCTGGCTCAGGATGTGGCCTGTCTTGGTAAATGTTATGTGGGCACTTAAAAAGAATGTGTATTCTGTTATTGATGGATAAAATGTTCTATAAATATTCATTAGATCCTTTTGGTCAGTTGTGTCGATGAATTCTTTTATATCCTTGCTTTTTTTCTGTTTAGTTGTTCTGTTAGTTGCTAAAAGAGGGGTTTTGAAGTTTCCAACTGTAACTGTGGATTTGTCTATTTCTCTTTTCAGTTTTTGCTTCATATATTTGCAGCTGTCTTGTTTGGTGCATATACATTTAGGATTGCTTTGTATTCATTATATAATGTTGTTATTGTATACTGTCCGCCTGTGTCTCTGATAATTTTCTTCCTAATGTCTATTTTATCTGATGTTAACATAGACATTTCTTCTTTCTTTTGATTAATATTTGCACGATACATCTTTTTCTATCTTTGTACTTTCAGCCTGCCTGTATCTTTATGTTTGAAGTGACTTTCTTAGAGGACAATACATAGTTCAGTCATTTTTCTTTTTTAAGTATTATGCCAATTTTTGTCCTTAGCCCACTTATTTTTCTGTAACTATTGATATGTTAGGGCTTAAGTCTACTATTTTACTTTTTGTTTTCTATTTTTTATTTCTATTTTCTTTTTCCTGTCTTCCCTTGGGTTACTTGAATGCTTTCTGAATTCCATTTTGATTTGTCTATAGTGTTTTTGAGTAAATCTTTCTGCATAGCTTTATTGGTGGACACTCTACTTACTACACTACATGTTATCACAGTCTACTGTTATTAGTTTAACAACTTTAGTGGGGTGTAGAAACTATTCCTCCTTTTATGTCCCTTTATCCTCTCCCATTTATAATCATCTTCAATATTTTGTCTACATACAAGAGAACCACAGTAGTGTTTAATTTTTGGTTAACTGTCAAACATAATTTAGAGACTGGGAGACAAGGAAAGCATATTGTGTTTACTCATATTTTTGCTTGCCCTATTCTTTCATCTTTCATTGTGTTCCTATTGCAGGAAGGGGGGGCCCTTCCAGGGCCCAAAAGGGGGCTCTTGTCTAACACTTGGAAAAGAATTGACTGAGGAGACACATGTGCTGACAAAGCAAGAGACTTTACTGGGGAGGGGTGCCTGGGTGGAGAGCAGTAGGGTAAGGGAACTCAGGAGGACTGCTCTGCCACATGGCTTGCAGTCTTGGATTTTATGGTGCTAGGATTAGTTTCCAGGTTTTCTTTAGTCAGTCATTCTGATTCAGGGTCCTTCCTGGT
Source organism: Bubalus kerabau (assembly GCF_029407905.1). NCBI lineage: Eukaryota > Metazoa > Chordata > Mammalia > Artiodactyla > Bovidae > Bubalus > Bubalus kerabau. The sequence goes on from NC_073634.1 coordinate 77,158,202, forward strand.
GGTGCATGCATTGTTCTGCCAGAATGGATGCCAGCGAGAAGGATTCTGGGAGGTGGTAGGACACGTGTTGTCTCCTTTTGACCTTTCCCAAATTCTTCCAGTAGGTGGTGGCTTGTTAGTTGCGTGTTCCTTAACTAGGACCTCCTGTTGTGAAATAACTCACACAGATGGTTATTATGGTACCTGGCCAGTGTGGGTGCTTTCGGTTAGTGTGCCTCCCCTAACATTCCAAGGCTGCATCTTTCATCCTTTCTATTTAGAGGACTCCTTTAGCCATTCTTTTAGTGTAAGTCTGGTGGCAAAGATTCTCTTAGTTTTCCTTGATTGCAAATGTTTTGGTTTCCCTTTGGTCTTGAAGAATTTTCTTTTTTTATTGCAGGCATGGGATTCTGGGTTGATATTGTTACCAGACCAAACTTGGGTCCGCTTGCCCTTGCACAGTAAATTCAATTCCACTGACAATGGGTTATGGTGAAGGAAAGTACAGTGTTTATTGCAGAGTGCCAAGCAAGTAGTTGGGAACTGCTAAAACACAGAACAAACCCCCAAATTCCTAAAGGGTTTCTCGTCAAAGCATTTTTAAAGGTGAGGGAGGGAGGGTCACAGGGTATGACATCAGCTGTTGCACAATTCTCTGATTGTTTGATGGTGAAGTAACAGGGCAGGGGTTGGCATTCTCTATCCTTAGGCACCAGTAGGTCTGGGGGTGCTTCTTGCTCTTGGTCATTAAGTAGTTCATTTCTTCCACTGGTGGCGGTTTTAACATCTGTAAAACAGCTCAGGAAGTGTGCATCAGATACTATTATCTAGGTACTTAAAAGAGGAGCTATAGCAGAGGATATGGGGGAGGAGTCTGTCCTGAACAGGCTCCATGGGGTCCTGCTCAGTTACAATTTTTCTTCTTTCTTTGGTTTCAGCATTTGAAAAATAGTGTGCTTCTTTCCTCTGGCCTCATGGTTTCTGATGAGAAATCTGCTGTCATTTGAAATGTCTTTTCCCCCCACTTTGCTTTTTTAACATCGTCACTACTTTTTTAATATAAGATCAGGTCCATTTCATCTTAAGCTTAGAAATTTCTACTGTAAAATTGTTTCAGCTCTGCATTAAGAAAGCAGCAGTGTTTTAAGCATTGTATTTCGTGGGAAAAATAGTACATATGACAGAAAACTTCCTACTTTGCTGTTTTCTCTAATTTCTCTTGAACTGTGTAAAGGTTCTTTCATGTTATGTGAGAATCATTTCTCCTCATATAATTATTTTCCTTTTCTTTACTTATATTTCCTTATCATTTGTTGTTTTCATGCCAGCTCTTGTACTCCCTGAGCCTCTTAGCCCCAATAATTTCAACGCTGTCAGGGAAGAATAGGGTTTCTGACCGAAAGATTTATTGGGAAGGTTAACTTAATTACCAGTAGGTTCAGAGAGGTGTCATTTTCTTTTTTTCCTTCTGACTGCTTTCATGATTTTTTTCCTTTGTCTTTAGTTATTAGAGGTTTAATTATGATGTCTATTGGCATGGATTTCTTTGAGTTTTTCCTGTTTGGGGTTTTCTCAGCTTCTTATATGTGTAGGCTTACATCTCTTGACAAATTTGGTAAGTTTTCAGCCATTATTTCTTTAGTTCTTTTTCAGCCTTACCATATTTATCCTCTCCTTCCTGGACTCTGATCTTGTTATAGTGTCACAGGTTCCTAAGGCTCTGCTCTTTTCCTTTTTTGTTTCTTTTTTCTTTTCTTTCTTTCTTTTTTTTAAAGTTTATTTCCTCTCTGTTGTTCAGATTAGGTAATTTTTATTATCTTGCCTACTGTTTCACTGATTCTTTCCACCATCTCCTCCATTCTGCTGTTGAACACAACTCCTGAGTTTTTTATTTTAGTCATTCTATTTTTTCAATAATTAATTTTTCTAAAATTCCCACTGTGCCTTTGCTTGAGTAGGTGTGGGTAGATAGTGTTTTCCTGAGGTGTCAGTTTGGAGGAGAGTGGTTATCATGTAAAGTTCTTTGTCTTTCCTGGTCTTTCACTAAAGAGAGCAGCCTTTTGTTAGGCTTTTTTTAGTCTGTACTCATTGGTATTTCCAAGTTGTACTTCTCCAGCTCTAAATTTTGGATACATGAGGAAAAGAAAACCTGGGAAACTCACCGCTGTGTCATTCCTCAGGTCCCAAGGTCCCTTGCTTGTCTGCCTTCTTCTCTCCACTTTGCAGAGTCTTCTTATGTATGTTATATATATTTATATATACAGTATCCAGGAATTTTACTTGTGCTTAGTGGAAATAATAGGGAAAAGTACATCTACTTCATCTTCCCAGAGGAAACGTAACTTAATGGCTATTTAATCTTCCATCTTGTGACACCCAGATATTTAGGTAAAATGAATGAATTTCTTTTGATTGTGAAGCCTTATAATGGTTGTATCAATTTCACAAGTATAGAACATTGTCAGTGAAAAAGGCATGGAGGCTCTCAGTGGCCAGAAGTTTGACATAGATTCTGACTACCAGAAATGCTAACGTTAATCTTAGGTTACACCAAACTTATATAAGTGGAGAGTTAGGAGATGCCTGAGAATCAGTGTGGTCCAGATTTCTGTCATCATAGGATTTCTTTCCGTAGCATTCCTGATTGATGGCCATCATTCATTTACCAGAGAGCAGCATGCCAGTTTCAATGCTGCAGACTGGGAATACACAACCCCTATTTTCACGACACATAAACATGTCAGAGAAGACACATGTTAAACAAAGGACAGAATGCTTGGGAGCACTTAATACCCACACCTAGCTTATCTGGAAAGTCAGGAAATCCTGTTGAAGGAAGCAGCATTTAAACTGAGTGTTGATGGAGAAGTAAGAGTTATGTAGGTTGGTGGGAACCCAGGGACAATATAACTCACGGGACAGTTTTGAGTGGTGCAGACTGTAAGGGTTTGAAGAGTGATTTTCTTTAATGATGGGGTCTCCCCTTCACAAGTTAATCCTTTAGACTTAAAAACTCCATATTAACGACGTCTCTGTTGTGAAGGCTGCCTTCCTTTGACTTTTGCCACTGATTTTGGCCTTGTTTTTGAAGCAACATAGACTGAGTCTGTGCTTCTACAAGAGACCTCCTAACATTTGTTAATTTGCTTCTTTCAAGGTGAAACATTTTTTATTCTCGCTAATGCCTTCTGTTGGATAACCTCTAGTGAGCCGACAGGGAGCTGAGAACCGAGCACAGCCTTCCAGATATTGTCTGGCTAGTGAAGAAGACTGAGTCTTCTGTTACTTTCTGTCATTAGACACTAGCATCTTACTAACGCAGCTCACAATTTCAATAGCTTTTTTTCAGCAGCTCACAGAAATAGAAGTATAATTAACAGAAGTGCCTTAAAATCATCACTTCTGAAGTACCTTTTCTCCAAAATAGCTTTGATCTCTCCTTTTTTGTCAAATTTTTGCTGTCTATAGCTCAAACCCTCCTTTTTGACAAAGCCAAAGCCATCATCTTTCTAAGCCCTCAGCTGACCAGCATACCCCATTGCTCAGCACATGCCTAGTGAAGCATCCACGTTCATCCTCGGGGTCCCAGGCTTCCTCAGATCCTTAGCACCTGTTCTGTGTTGGAGCTTCCCCTGTCAGCAGTCCAACCCACCAGGTTAACCCAAAGGGCCTACTGAGAAAAGATGGTCCCTCAGTGTGTCAGGTAAAGTGATCTCAGAGGGAAGTGTCGGAGGGGGGACTCCCGCCCAAGAAAAAGGTGGCCTGTGTCTTGCCATGAGTCTTGCTTCCCCTCGCACCCACAACTGAATCCTGGGGTTTATTGGAATGAGTTAGTGGGTCTATAATAACTTTCTGAGGCCTGAGTGATATTAAACTAACAGCTTTCTCTAACCTACAAGCTTGAAAAGTGTGCCATCTCTGCTTTAAAGTTCAATGGTCCCAGTTCTCTTAGCATCCTATTTAATTAAACTGTGAATTAAGTCTGCTAGGACTAACAGTAGACTGCTCTTTGGGGAGATAAGAATAATAGGATTCTAGGGCACCACTGAGGCATCCACCTGGACCTAAGGATACTCAGGTTTGGGGTAATAAAGTCACTCACTCAAGGTAACATAGGTAGATAGTTGCTGAACCCAGAATTGAACTTGAGTCCTTTGAAAGAGAAATCCATTGAGCTCTTTAAATTCTCTTTTTATACACAAATCTCACTTTGGACAGCATGATCTGCACCTTGCAATTTTCTTTTCCTCTTTGACCTCTACTTCTGTTCTTTACTATAGCACATTCAGCCATTTGATTAAACAAATATGTGTCAAACATTTATACCTGCTAGGCCCAGGGACTGACACAAAGGTGATATGTGCCTTCACACCACTTATAGTCTAGTGGGGAAGACAGCTAGCTATGCCACTAACTATGAAACTAGACAGGAAGTGACATGAGTGCTCTTAGAAGTACAAAATGCTGTGGTATTCCGGGGGATATAGAGATTGCATTCTGTTTTGCAGGTGGAGGGGACCAGATGGTGAGGAAGGGAGAAGAAAAAGCTACATGAAAGATACAGTATTATAGCTTGACCTTGGAAAGTGGAAGACGAAGAGGTGTCCATTTCCAGGTGGAATTAGGAGGGCATAGGAGAAGGCAATGGCAACCCACTCCAGTACTCTTGCCTGGAAAATCCCATGGACGGAGGAGCCTGGTAGGCTGCAGTCCGTGGCATCGCTAAGATTCGGATACGACTGAGTGTCTTCACTTTCACTTTTCACTTTCATGCATTGGAGAAGGAACTGGCAACCCACTCCAGTGTTCTTGCCTGGAGAATCCCAGGGATGGGGGAGCCTCGTGGGCTGCCGTCTATGGGGTCGCAAAGAGTCGGACACGACTGAAGCGACTTAGCAGCAGCAGCAGCAGCAGCAGCAGGGCAGGTTTGGGGAATGAGATTATCCAGTTTGAAGTACAGGAGATGGGTTGGGGGACGAGGCTGAAAAGTGGGTGGAGGACTGTTCAGAAACTGTTAATGTCAATTATAAGGGTTTGAACTTTGGAGAGTGTGCACTAGAGAAACAGGAAAGAATTTTTGAGCCAGGGCTTTAAAAAAGATACATATGCACAGTGTATAGTGTTGCTAGGGAGATTGCTTAGAAGACTTGAGCAGTCATGCAATCAAGAGATAATATTGGCAACGAAAATGGAAAGGAAGTGATAGTGCAGGAAGCATGGTGGAGGCGGCTTCTGCAGAATTGTCTGAGCAGAGGGACAGGAGAGCAGCAGAGGCTAACACCAGGCTCTCAACCCAAGTGACTCAGAGAAGGGTGTGCTGCTTTCATCACTAGAAGTTCAAGAGAAGGAAAAGTGGAGGAAGGAATGAGGTGGAGGGTTTCCTGTTATATGGACTGAATCTGAGGTTCCAACAGGACAATGAGCTGGGAGTCTAGAGCTACTTGGAAATGCAGGAAGCACAGATGAAAGGACTCGCCTTGGAGGTTCTCACAGTTGAAACTGTGCAAGTGGTTGACTTTGCTGAGTTGGGAAGAAGGTTAACAAAGAAAGGACGAGGGCCCAGGACAGGGTTTGGGGAACTGTGGCAGCAGACTGGAGTGGGAGCAATGGAGGGAAGAGGAGTCGGTGGAAGAAGGATGAGTTAAGGAACCTGGAGAACGTGATGTGGGAGTCAGGCAACAGGAGTCCGGACAGAAGGGAAAGCCCCCCTGTAGCTGCTGCGCGAGGGCTGAGGACCCTGAGTACTGAGGGGAAAGGACGCCTTCCTGGTCTTCATCATGTTGAATTCACTCTGATTATGTTGGGTTGGATTTTAAGGGATAGCTTCCTATGTTTCTGTAAGTTAAGAGGCACTTACATTCTTGGCCCAGGTGTCTCTCTATGCTCAGAAACGCAGATACTTCATGCCAGATGTGTGAGAGAGGTCTTTGTTCTTACCACATATCCAGCATAGGTCTCAGTACTTACCAGATTTTTCTGAAAAGAACACATAATACATGGCCTCTGTCAAGATTCTTACTGGGATTTTGGCCTGATATCCCTAGTCTGTCAGTGTGACTCCTCATCCACCTAACCTGTCAGGTTAGTGCTTCTCCCACTTCACACCCTGTACTTCCTGCTCCCTCTTCCCAGAAAATACGCCCCAGAGGCGAGTTGCCATGGCTGATAAGAACCTCAGAGAATGAATGCAAGGAAGGAAGGGAGAAGGTGCTGATACACATTGTTTCCCAGGCACCATTTAGGGGCTCTGCCTTCTTGATCTCATTTACTCCTCATAATAACCCTGTGAAGTAAGTAGTATTATCCCCATTTTACAGATGAGGAAACTGAGACGCAGAGAGGTTAAGGGACTTGCCCGAGTTCACACAACTAGTAAGTAAGTGTGAACCCAGATCTGATTCCAGGGCCTGTGCTGTTTTCCACTGCATATTACACAGACACTCAGAGTTCAGAGTTCCAGAGTTGCTGGTGAGACCCAGGAGTCCTAGGGAGGGTCTGGCCAGCCTCCTGGGAAAAGCCAGCTTTTGGATGTGATATGTAAATGGCTATACCTTGTTGCTGAGACTGGTGTCATTTTTGCCTTAAGTTCTTTTTAATTGTTCACTCACCTTCCTAGCTCTTCCTAAGAAGAACTTCATTTAATTTGTGTTCTTCTTAAGGCCTACTGATAACAATTAAAGATTGATTGCCTCTGGGGAGTAGAACCTGGAGGTGAGGATGGACAGGGTAGAAGGCTGTTAGATCCATTACAAGTCCTTCTATTCGAATAGACTTTTTAAAGAAAATCATGTTACTCTGATTTTATTAAAAGCCCTCCAAAGACCAGTAGTACAATTAGTAAACACTATGAATACACACAAGAATACACTTTGCTAAGTTAATGACTGCGAGATACACTTTTATAAAATCACAATATCTACATGTTGTGCATCTGTTTTTTTTTACGTGAAGGTTCGTAATGAGTTTTACAAGGACACACAGGGTGTGATACTGGTCTATGATGTTGGGCAGAAAGATTCCTTCGATGCCCTTGATACATGGCTGGCAGAAATGAAGCAAGATCTTGGACCTCATGGAAACATGGAAAATATTGTATTTGCAGTGTGTGCCAATAAGGTAACTGTTTTGGAGATGAAATGCTCAACTTTCTAGGTTCATTATGGGAAGAGTGCAGCTCTGAGTTTTGGGGAATAAATAAGAAGAAAAAAATTATGTAATCTGTAATGTTAAGAATCGGCAGCTTTTCAAAACATATGTTCCTAAAACAAAAACTATTAAAAAACAAAACCTGTCATGTTATCCATTTTTTTCTGGTGCCATGTTTGGGAATGGATATTGGTGAGGGAGCAGGAGAGGTGGAGCCTAGTAATCAGACTCTGACTGATTGGAGGAGGGGGCAGAAGTTAGGTGGAACATGGCCTGTGGAAAAGTGGAAAAGCAGACCATGTGTGGCAAACATGGTGAAGCCAACTTCCACAGAGGTGAGCAGCAGCAGCTTTCTCAGGAGAAATTGCTGGTAGCAGGCACTTGTGGTTTTGCCACAGAAAAATCAGTCCATATTCAGTGCTAGTAATTTTTTGGTCCTGGTAATTTTATATACTGGTGCTGGGGTTCAGCTTAAGAATAGTTTTTGCCTCAGCAGAGGGTTGACAGAGACCTCACTGGGCCTATTCTAGAGGGACAAGGTTGGAATATTCTCTTCTCCGCTGCCTCCAACTCTCAATTTCAGATTGACTGTACTAAGCACCGCTGTGTTGATGAAAGTGAAGGACGTCTTTGGGCTGAAAGCAAAGGGTTCCTGTACTTTGAAACTTCGGCTCAAACTGGAGAAGGAATCAATGAGATGTTCCAGGTAACCTGGCATTTTATTGTTTTAGAGTTTTTGTGCCTGACCATACCAAATTTTAGCTTAATGATGAGGAGCAGAAAGTAATGGAAGTTTCTTATTAGAATAAGCTGTTTCTTTTCAGAAGCAGGTAAGAAAGAGGGAATGGGAGAGAGACGGTGAGAATGAGTGTGTGTGTGTGAGAGAGACAGAGAGAGAAAGAGGGAGATTTGCCTCCTGTCTCTTTTAGATCAGAATTATCTACTTATCAGAATTACTGGGGAAATTCTTCAAAATACAAATTGCTGGGCTCCAGGTCCACTGGAAACTTAATGTTTTGTTGGAGCTGAGGAATCTTGATTTTAAAAAACCTCTCTAGGTGATTCCTCTGATCATCAAGTTTAATAACACTTATTATATACTTACTTAAATGGGAGAAAGATTTTCTTTAAAACCATGTTTGGTTATATTTATATGCATAATCAAATGAAAGTATTACTTTGGCAAAATTGCCTTGCCATAGCTAATATAATCTTATTTTGTAGCCCTGTGGGTGCAGTTAGAGACCAGGAGACTATCATTGCAGAATCAGCGGGTCATATGTAAAAGTTCTGTCTCACCGATCAAGTAGGCAGTAGAAGGATGCAACCTGAATAGATGGTCACTTTTTAGAACTTGGGCTTCCCTTGTGACTCAGCTGGTGAAGAACCTGCCTACAATGCGGAGACCTGGGTTCAATCCCTGGGTTGGGAAGATCCCCTGGAGAAGGGAAAGGCTACCCACTCCAGTATTCTGGCCTAGAGAATTCCATGGACTGTATAGTCCATGGGGTCGCAAAGAGTCAGACACGACTGAGTGACTTTCATTCACTTTTAGAACTTAATAATCTTGAATCATTTTAAGGGGAGCCTAAACAACAAATTAGAGTCAACTCTTAATTCTAGTTTCATTTGGAAGTAAGTGGTGGCATGAATAATGCATTTTTTCTTATGAATATATCTGATATTTTAGGAATTTTTAGCATTTTAAATAATGTAGCTATACTATAAAGAGTTGTTCTTAATTACCGAGTGGGATTTCATTTAATCACTTGTACTGAATCTCCTTCTCACAAGATGTCATCCCTCCTACTAGAAGACAGGTTTCATCCTTGGCTGACAGACTGAATTTGGCATCAGTAGCTTCTATTTCAAGACCAAACATGGTTGATGCTGTTTTGCCAATTTTCTAGTCCTTTAAGTACATAGACCTATGTGAGTATGTACCAATATGTGTACAGTAATGATACTTAACCATTTGAATAGTACTTTACAATTCTGGAGAAGTTTACCTGTTTCATCTCATTTGAGACTCTTAACAGTGTGTGGCAGGTATCATTCTCATTTCAGATATGAGACATCCAAGAGTAGTAGTGATTTGTCCAAGAGGTATAAGTAACTGTCTCAATGTCTTTCAGCACTTAACTCTTAAATGTCTTTCAGCACTTTAAAGATATTTGAGTTTTCCTGTAGTCCTTGAGACTATTTTTTTTCCATTTTTCCTCTGTCTTTTAGATTGCATAATCTCTATTGATCTGATTTCAATTTGTTAAATCTACCAAGTGAAGTTTTCAATTCACGGCTTTCCAGTTCTAGAATTTGCATTTGATTATTTTGTATAGTTCCCAGTTTTCTGCTGAGATTCTCTCTTTACTCATTTTGAACATATTTTTCTTAATCTCTTTGAAATTTATAATAGCTGCTTTACAGTTTTTGTTCAATATCTGAACCATCTTGGGTTCAATTTCTATGGACTACTTTTTTTCCTGACTATGGATCACATTATTGTTTCTTTGTATGAGTAGTGACTTTTTATTTAACACCAGACATTGTAGATAATACACTGTAGAGACTCAGTTTGTTTATTTTCCTCAGAGGAATGTTGATTTTTGGTTCAGCAGGCAGTTCAGTTATTGACAGATTATACTGAATTTGTGTAGGCTTCACTCTTTTGCTTTAATAGTAAGGCTCAGAAGGAAGCCCAAAGTGTGTTCAAAACTCTTCTTATCTAATTTAGCAGGACTCAGCCTCCAAGTTCTGTCCCTCTTGCAGATCTTGTCGATTCTTGGTTTTAGGTTTTGTTAGGCTGAGTCTAACTCCTAAGGCATATCCTTTTTGTGGCATCTCAGCTGGATGCCAGGGGTATTAATGAGGTGTTAAGGAGGTCTCTTAACTCTCATGAATCTCTCTCACTATTGAGTCTTTCCCCTTCTCATGAGTCTGTCTCCAGGGAGTCTCTCTCACTAGAGCCAAACTCTAGTATCCCCAGGATGGCTCTTCTCCTCACACCACTAGTCAGTTCTGTTCTCAATCTCTCAATAGTCATCTGGTAAGCCTCAGGTGATTTCATCCTGTGCATATAGAGCCTAGCCGACAGCTGCAAACTAGTAGGGAACCCCCACATGGACTTCTTGGGGCCCAGCTCCCTCCTATCCAAGGGCCCGCTCTGCAGATTCCAGCCACTTCAGCATCATCAAGCTCTGACCTCTGCCTCCTTAGCTCAGTGGGACTTTGTGTCTTCTTAGACCCCAGCACTTTGTGACATGGTAGGAAATGGACTTAGAAGACAAAGGAGCAGTCTTACACTTGTCCACTACCTGAAAAGAGTTGCCTTATATATTTACTATTATAGTTGTTTGGCAGGATGTTCCCATGATTCCAACATGGCTGGCACTCAGACAAGGAGTTTGAAGAGACTTTTGACTTCAATTCCAGTATTCTGTATATCACACCACAGCTGGCCTTCATTACATTACTTGTTATGAATAAATCCCTCAGAAATTTGTGAGGGTTTATATTTTAGGTTAACTTATAGACTAGTAGAAAACCTTACTGATACATAAGCACAGGCAAACATCTGGAAACTATGTTCCCTATTAGGTTGCTTTTATTTTTTAGATAAATCTAGGGTAGAATTGGGCTTCCCTGGTAGCTCAGATGGTAAAGCGTCTGCCTACAATGCAGGAGACCCGGGTTTGATCCCTGGGTTGGGAATATCCCCTGGAGAAGGAAATGGCAACCCACTCCAGTATTCTTGCCTGGAGAATCTCATGGATGGAGGAGCCTGGTGTGCTACAGTCCATGGGGTCGCAAAGAGTCGGACACGACTAAGTGACTTCACTTTACTTCACTTCAGGGTAGAATTAGTGAATAATTCGTCTTTTTTTTTTTTTTTTTGAAGGCTAATAAAGAGTATAATAAAACAATTCTATAAGTACTTAGAAGTAGTACTTTCCTGCTGGTTCAGTTTAATAAATACTTTCTTTGTTTCCTATTACTTAATAGACACTTTATGTCAGGAAGGACCTTGGTTTTATCTTAACACTGTTAGCACAGAGTAATATTAAGATAGACTAAAACTAAGTCAGCACTTCTCTTGTCTTGGTATCTAGCAGCTTTTCCTTTGACACCCCTTTTCACATGTCAGGGTTTCTTGTTTAGGTTGCCAAGTCGATTAGCTGATACTGGAGATAAGAAAGAGGAGTCAAAGAGAAAAAATTTTAGATGATAATAGGAACTATAGAAATAGCTGAACAAAAAAGGAGAAACGATTTCCCTGGAGGTCCAGTGGTTGAGACTCCACCTTCCAGTGTAAGGGTCACAAGTTTGATCCCTGGTCAGGAAAATAAGGTCCCACATTCCTCGGGGTGCAGCCAAGATTTCAAGAAAAGGGGAAGGGAGATTTTTAAAAATGGAGGGATGAGGAGATAAGTCAATTTAAAAGTCAGTTCAGTCACTCAGTCGTGTCTGACTCTTTGCGACCCCGTGGACTGCAGCACACCAGGTTTCCCTGTCCATCACCAATTCCCAGAGCCTACTCAAACTCATGTCCATTGAGTTGGTGATGCCATCCAGCCACCTCATTCTCTGTCATCCCCTTCTCTTCCTGCCTTCAATCTTTCCCAGCATCAGGGTCTTTTCTAATGAGTCAGTTCTTTGCATCAGGTGACCAAAGTATTGGAGCTTCAGCTTCAGCATCAGTCCTTCCAATGAATATTCAGGACGATGTTTCCTTTGGGATAGACTGGTTGGATCTCCTTGCTGTCCAAGGGACTCTCAAGAGTCTTCTCCAACACCTTGACAACCCCATGAACCGTATGAAAGGGCAAAAAGATAGGACAATGAAAGATGAATTCCTCAGGTTAGTAGGTGCCCAGTATGCTACTGGAGATCACTGGAGAAATAACTCCAGAAAGAATGAAGAGACAGAGCCAAAGCAAAAACAACACCCAGTTGTGGATGTGACTGGTGATGGAAGTAAAGTCCAATGATAATGCCCAGTATTGAAAAGAGTATGGGGAAGTAGGCATTTCCATTCACTGTGATGGGAGTATAAACTGGTATAGCCTTTTTGTATGACAGTTGTCAAAATCAGAAAGTAAAATGCACACACACTTTTATTCAGCAGTTTTGCTTTCAGAAATTTATTCTGAAACAGTATCCCCACAAGTGTGCAGAGATATGTGCCCGTAAAAAAATATTCCCTAAAGCACTGTGTGACATAGCGTGTGACACAAAACTGGAAACAATTGACCTGTCCAAGAATAGGAGTTGATTGACTAAATTATGAGTACAGTCAGTCACACAGTGGAGTACTGAACAGTCATTAAAAGGGAGGAAGAAAGCGTCTATATGCAGCTAGAAAAAGATTCTAAGATTTATTATTATGTGAAAAAAGTTACAAGGTGCTCAGCAGTGTGTTTAATCTGCTCTCTTTTATGTAAATACTTTGGGCTTGGATATGTGTACTGGTACTGAGAGAAAATTATTCTGGAAGGATACTGAAAAAATGATTAACAGTGGTTTACCCCAAGGAGAGGAACTCGAGGGGCAGGGAGATAGTTTTCATTTTACACTTCTTCTACTATTTGAATTTTTCTAATAATATTTGTATACTAGTTTGTAATCTCAAGTATGACTATCTGAGAGTAGGATCATAAGCCATTTAAATTCTTATACTTTTTGTGTGCTTAAATATATATATAATATACATATATGTTCTACATATATGATTAGTATAAAAGAGAAAATGTATGTTTGCTTTATTGTGAATTTTAAGTTATTGGATTATAGTAAAGTTCTTTAAGTTGATGCCTAGAAAGAATTCCTATTTTCCCCAAATCAGTTCTCCTCTGGGATGTGTTTTCTTTTTGCAGACCTTTTATCTATCCATAGTTGATTTATGCGAAAACGGCGGAAAACGTCCTAACACAAATAGCAGTGCTAGTTTCACCAAAGAGCAAGCGGACGCCATTCGCAGAATTCGAAGTAGTAAGGACAGTTGGGACATGCTGGGAGTCAAGCCTGGGGCCTCAAGGTAAGCGGCGCTCTCAGGCACTAGTGCTGCCTGCGGCCATCAGAACACAGTGTGGTGCCTTCTTGTAATGGGCTAGACATGTGAAGATGTGTGGAAACAGGCTGCTTAACACTACTCCCTCACCGAATTAAGCGAGTACCAAAGAAGGGAAGTAGAGGGCACAGTCGCCTGGTGTGGGAACTATGTCGTGTGTCTGTTGTGTGAGTACCTTTTGAAATGGTATGCTCTGCTTTTGTTGACCAAGAGTCTAGAAACAAATGTAACCTCAATATATACACATATAATCACAAAAGAGAATTCTTAAAGCATAGAATTTTTGAAAAAGAAAGAATGTTAGCAATCAACTTGTTGAAACAGTTCATTTCATAAGTGGGAAAACTGGGACTCAGGGAAACTAAAAACACAGTCAGGGACTCCAGGAGTTAGTGGTAGAATTGACCCTGAACCCTGTGTGTCTTCCTGTCTCTGACTCTGTGTCTCTCAAAAATCATTGTAGTTCCTCATCTGAGTGTATTTGTATTAAATTATTTTATTTTAGCCAAAATAATTATTTTGGAGAAAAATAAATACAATCACTACTCTTCATGAAAGAAATAAATCATTACCTAGTATGACTATGTAACTTTTCCCCCAGTCTTATTGAAATATAATTGACATACAACACTGTATAAGGTTAAGGTGAATAGCATGATGATTTAACTTACATACGTTGTGAAACAATTACCAAAATAAGTTTAGTGAACATTCATCATCTCATAGAGATAAAGAAAAAAAATGTTTTTTCCTTGTGATTAGAACTTTTGGAGTCTACTCTCCTAAGAACTCTCAATTGTTATCTCACTTTTAACTCTATAATAGTACTGTTACGATGCATATTATTGGAGTTCTCAGATCTTTTTATTTTGCACCATAGCTTTCCTCCCTATGCTTCTCCCTCTCTACTTTTTCACCTTGATTCCCAGAAAAGGAAAATAGTACATCTCAAAACTTTGCCTTATCAGCATCAACAACATTAAGTATCTCTTCTACATTTTGGTCTCCTAGCATGTCTTCAGGTTAAGAAGAGAAAAGGGGATGGGAAGAAAGTGAAGTTGCTCAGTCATGTCCGACTCTTTGCAACCCCATGGACTGTAGCCTACTAGGCTCCTCGCTCCATGGGATTCTCCAGGCAAGAGTACCGGAGTGGGTTGCCATTTCCTTCTCCAGGGGATCTTCCCAACCCAGGGATTGAACCTGGGTCTCCCGCATTCCAGGCAGACGCTTTAACCTCTGAGCCACCAGGGATGGGAAGAGGGAGACAGTTATTGGTCACCCTTGATTTGACAGGTGTTACTGAGGATGCTTTAAACACCTGACGAAATTCAGATGACCTTGTAGCGTAAAGTTAATTGGTGGCTTTTGGGGCTTCCCAGGTGGCACAGTGGTAAAGAATCTGCCTGCTCATGCAAGAGATGCAAGAGACTTGGGTTCGATCCCTGGGTGGGGAAGATCCTCTGAAGAAGGGAACGGCCACCCACTCCAGTATTCTTGCCTGGAGAATTCCATGGACAGAGGAGCCTGGTGGGCTACAGGCCATAGGGTCGCAAAGAGTCGGGCACAACTGAGCAACTAATATTACTTTTACTATTGTATATCAAATTCAGCTTTTTTGTTGTTTTGGCCTTTCCCTTACGGACCCTGCTCCCTGGCTGACTTTGTCCGCTGTTTCCTTCTGGAACTGCATGCCGGGTCTCTGTTCCCTCTCTGGCCTCTGCCAGTTCTCTCCCTGCGGCTCTGCGTTTCCCATCACTGGATCAATTCCTGAACCCCATCTTCTTGCAGAGTCCTCCTCCAGGGGGGCCTGCCCTGCTGGCCTCTTGTCCTCATCGCTTCCATCAGCAATTATTCGCCGAGTGCCAATGCCTGGGAGGTGCTGACCACTGTCTATCTTCAGTTGATCACGTTTGTATACTCTTTGTATTGTCTGTTTTTCTACTTGAATGTTACATGTTATTTGTCCATTGTTTGTTTCCCAGTCCTTTAGTCTCACCTTTGACAAAGGGTCACGATAATTTCAGATACGCTTACTGCAAGAGGTGTTCTGTTATCCAGGCAGCTGAAATGCAGTGGGCAGAGGGTGGGGCTGACCTCCCTACTGACATAGAGCTCTGCTTTTTCTTTGCAGGGATGAAGTCAATAAAGCATATCGGAAACTTGCTGTGCTGCTTCACCCTGACAAATGTGTAGCACCTGGTAGTGAAGATGCCTTCAAAGCCGTTGTGAATGCCCGAACAGCCCTCCTGAAAAACATCAAGTAGAAAAGAGGAAAAAAAGACAGGTGTAGGCCTCGAG
This sequence comes from Bubalus kerabau, assembly GCF_029407905.1. NCBI lineage: Eukaryota > Metazoa > Chordata > Mammalia > Artiodactyla > Bovidae > Bubalus > Bubalus kerabau. The sequence goes on from NC_073634.1 coordinate 77,173,692, forward strand.
TCCAAACAGACTTTCTCTGGAAGTAAATAGCCAACATGGGTTTTTCCTCCACAAAATTCTTACAGCCCTTTTCACTCACGTGCTGTCATTTGTGAATCAGTAATTTGGCTGCCTGTTTCCATGTCACAGACATTTTGCAGAGAGACAAAATGAAGAGAACCGAGTGCCACTTATACACTGTCGTTCATTTTCTATTTCTGAATGATGATAGATTTTTTTTTTTCTCATGAGTTGGTAAGCTCTGTCAGTATAGCATCACTTAGGCACTTTGCTCAGGAAAGTCCACAAAGTTTCTGGAAGAAGGATAGGAGGATCCTTTTGCTTTTTCTTTATTAAAAAACATTCATCATCAGAGGAAAAAAAACAAAATGGAAGCAGACATAGCAGAACCCCTGAAAGTGTGGTGACCTTACAAGCAAGTTGCCCCTTTACAATGAGTTTCTTAGGTGATATTTTAAGCATCAGTCTGCTTAATTAATGAATGAACTCTTGGCAGCCCTTCGGAAGTGAAACAAGGTGATGCGATCCTGAGCTGAGTGGCCCTTTTTTGACGTTCGGTCTGTGCTCCTTCTCCATCACCAGGGGAGAGACCAGCCAGTCCTGAGAGTAGAGGTGGCGGTAGCCGCAGGTTCTGGTAGACTGGCTGTTGCTAGACCTGCCCCTGGGTCTGAGGCTTTTCCCTGGCCGTGGGAGTGCTGGTAGCTGTAGGGGCATCTTCACCTAGGAGTCTGGAGTCAGATCCCAAGACAGAAATGCCTGCAGGTCAAACTGGATTGTGCACACATTCCCAGAGGGCCTGACCCGCCTGGTACGGGCGTGTCTGATGCCCTAGGAGAGCCCCCATAGGAGGCTTATGCGTTTCCTTGTTGCAGCATCATTTGCCAAGACAGGTGGGAAAGGCAGGGTTGCGTCTCAACAGGGGGCCTCCCTTCGCTTCCTCGTCAGTGTGAGCTCCCCTTCCCTCTTCTGTTCCTGCCTTGTCTCTCAAGGCACCACATCTGCCACCACGTCTCTCTTCTCGAATCCCCACCTTCCGGCTATTGCCTCCTCTGTTCTGTGCAGCCTTTGCCGGGACGTGGTAGACCAGAGACAAGTATAGATCCTTTGAGTGGTGGATGGAGAGATCTTAAGGCCTGTGTGGGAAGAATTTGTTACTTTTGTTTAGGTTCCAAATTTCTAATCAGTAATACTTTTAAGCTGCAGATTGTGAAAATTAATTTCACATAGAGAAATCCATTCTCTTGCTATCGTCTCTCTCTCAGTATCCAAGAGATGGATGAAGATCAAGTGTCAGGACCGGCCTTCCTTCCAGAGCTCACAGAATAGAGTCACCACGTGGTGCGTTACACCATCACTCTCATGTTACTCAGATTGTTCGCTGTGACCAAGCTGCACTGATTGGGGCTTTAAAGTATATGAAACTTTGCCATCAGTGAATTTTAAACAGCTATCCCATATTGCTTGCCAAGTAGCATTCGCCTTACCCTACCTGAGAAGAAAAACCACTTTCATTTAATTCAAACCCACTGCAGCCTACTGAACCCTTCCCTTCTCCAGAGCAGCTTCGCTTTGTGTGGCTGTCCTTGGGCAGCACTGAGCTGGTTTTCAGGAAACCAGAGCATTGTTTTCTAGTAAGAGTTTTCATTTTGATATTAAAAATGCTTTTTTTCTTAGTAAAATTGAGATATGAGATATGATTTTTTTTGTGGGATTTTCCTCTTGCCTTTTAATTTTAACTAGCTTCTGGGCCTGTAAAACTCAGGCCAGAGTTCTTCAGGGTTTTAATTTTGCTGTTGGCCTTCATCATGGCCAATGTAACAATCATAGATCTGTTCTTGTGGCAGAACTTAAGAGTCGTATGAGTGAGGAACTGTGCATGGTGCTGTCAGCCCACATTGACATGACAGCTCACCTGTGTATGTGGCCCTGTGTAAAAACCGGTGCCAGTTTTCATCACTGTCATTAAACACTAGATGGGTCACCTCATTCAGCTGCATTGTGCAGATGAGCAGTTATAGCAGATAGAGTTCTCTAGGCCTTCCATTCACATCCTTATGTAATGAGTGACTTGTTGACATTTAGCCTGGTCTTGATTCTTAGGTCTTGCTCAGTTCCCAGCACCTTGATTACTAATGTTAAGGATGGCCATGTACTACTTCATTTATGGAAAAGAAAGAAAAGAAAGATAAAGGTTCAGGGTCCTAGAATTTTTCTGATTTCCATAATCCTGAGTAGAATGTCAAGAAGTAATGAAGTGAAGCCTGGTCTGCAATGAAAAGTAACTTCATATAAAATTTTACAGACCTTTGTGCATTAATTTAAATTCTTGGTACAAATGTATATTTTTTAGTTCAACCTTATTAAAATTCTTCAGCCAGTTAGGATTGCACAATACATCAGTGAGAGTAACAACTAGCAGAATAATTTCAATGGCTAAAAAAAATTTTGTACAGAATCTTGTTTTTGCAAAAAAGAACAAGAAGTTTGAACAGCTGTTATTCAAGAAAAGCCATTTCTTCTGCATCTGAGTCACCAAGAATGAACACTTTAAAAACTTGTTAGAAATCCCTGGAGGTTTTTGAAATTAATCGCCAACCTACCTAAGAACTTTAAAATATACCATCCTTTTGTTCCTCCATTCCTCTTTCATGGCTCCTTTTGAATCAATATTCTCAACTGTCAACGTGTCTCTTACTTCAGCAATGTCGTTTATTTCTTTGCATAAATGTGTGCTTGGTAAAGTCCGGACTTGGAGATGTTGTGCTGCTTCCCAAGATAAATTGCTCTGATTCTGTAGATTGCACTCTGTGCTTTAAGGCTCACATTTACCTCAGGAAACTCACTTTAGCATGTTTTGTTTTGGGGTTTTTTTTGCATTGAATTCTCAAATGGTAATTATTTCTTTATACTGGTAAACTAGTACCTAATTTACTGTTCACTAAGTGAGCCATAGATAAGGCAGCTAAATTTCTGAAAGAGAGAAAATGGGCAGCCCTTGGTTGCTGTGAGTCAGTAATAAGGTCCCTATTTCTCAAAGAACAATGACAGAATCTCAAGGGGAAGGAGGTATTTCGGTCTCGTGTTAGAAAGGGGGGCGGGGGGCGTGTGCACATTGCCTTTGACAGGGTGTCAGTATCTGTCCCCTAAGCAATTTCAGTGGGCCCTAGAAGGTCACTCCCTTCTCTACTACACTCTGTCTAGCTCACTCTGAGTCCGACTACATTTTTATGAAATTTTGCAGAGAAATTAAGCCGTGAAATGCAGCTAACCTCCTTCCATTGCAAGTTTTGCAAAGGGAAGAGGGGTTCATATTTCTCATGATAGGTACCTAGCACAATTGTAAGAGACAGTTATTAATGTTTATATGTTGGTGTTTCCATTAAGCATTTCTAGAGGAGACGAAAGCTTAAACTTGTGGTGTGGATGAGTTAGATCGTGTCTGACAAGTAGTGCAATATGAAGCCGTGCAATAAAGGCTGTGTTGTGAAATGAAGCGCTGGAAAGCTGGACAGTTCGGGTTAGCTTCCTGCAGCAGTTGCCCGCAGGATGGTCTGCCCTTGGCCCAGGAATGCAGAGTCTCTAAAGAAACCCTTTGCTCTTACGAGGTAATTTATGTATTTGCTTTCTGTTGAAATAATGGAAAATGTTAAAGCTAACAGCTGTCTATGTCTTGTATAGAGAGTGTCATATGTATTTAAGTTGTGTATTTTTATAAAGTAAAGCCAAATGCCAAACACTGGTCTGTGGGCTGCACTTATTTGTTGAGACACTGGTCTTTAAAGCAGAAGCTGGCCGTTACCAACTGAGATCATAGATAAGACATCTTGCTGTAGTTGCCAGTGGGTAAAATGGAGGAAATGGTATTCAGTGGTCCCTCAGGCTGTTCTAACCTTAATTAAGTTGTGATGAAAGTCTTTTGCTCTCTTAAAGAAAGATACTAATATTATGTTTTCCTTTTTAATTCAAATGAAACTATTGTTATCTCATTTTAATAATGCAGGTCTAATTCAGCTAATTAGTCCCTGGACAACAGGAATCCTTAAGTAACAGACTATGGTGAATGCGAATTTGAAAGTAAAAGCCTTGTAGGGCCAGCCCACAGAAGGCTTCAAACCAGAGCTCTAATTTTCATTGTGAATGACGTTCCTTATCACCTGAGAATGCGCTCACTCCTGGGGAACCGCTCTACCCTCTCCATACTGCTGACGTGTTCTGAAGCAGAGCTGCCAAATCCTCCTATGACCTCCCCCTTGCTCCTTGGTCACAGAGCTTGGCCCGAGAGATGGGAATGTCACCCAAGCTCTGGAGAAGGAAATGGCAGCCCACTCCATGGAATCCCACGGACAAAGGAGCCTGGCAAGTCCATGGGGTCGCAAGAGTTGGACACGACTTAGCGACTAAACCAGCACCACCACCACCTGAGATCTTTCTAGTTGGAATCTAGGAAGACAGACTTTCTCTCAGGAGAGACAGATAGGAGGAGTCCTGCTGATGCTGGCAACCGTGATTCCAACCTCATGGAAAAAATCAGAGCAAATGAAACAGACATTCAGAGACTGTATCGGTATGGCAAAGATGTTCCTTGCAGTCCCCAGGGTCCCCTGAACTGGCTGCTCTACAAGCCCATCAGCTACCCCAGAATCCTCCCAATATCCACTCCCTGGTTTTCTGCCTAAGTTTGTTGGAGTTTGCTTTCTGTTACTTGCAACCAAAAGGATATTAGAAAATAATAGACATTAAGGGTCATAAACAGGAATGAGAAAGCTATGGTCTGTAGACTGGTACAGTACTTGATAAGTAAAGTGTGACATTTTAGATACTAAATGCCGGGGTCCAGCCCCGGTGGATCCAGGGAATTCGAAGCGGGGACGGCGTCGGCGAGGATCAGGAAACAACTGCTTAATTAAACGTTAATTAAGGATATAAAGAGTAATAGAATGAGGATAACTCAGTGAGGAAACTCAGTGGAGAAAAGCGGCTGAAATAAGAATAGCTCAGTGAGGAAATTCAGTGGAGAAAAGAGGCTGAAATAATTCAGCCAGAAGGTGAGAGAAAGAACGACATGGGGAGACCAAGTTTCGGTGAACAAGGCCCGCACTTTATTTTTCAAAGTAGTTTTTATACCTTAAGTTATGCATAGAGGATAATGGGGGAAGGGGTAGAGTCATACAAGGACAGCAGTTCCTGATCCTAATCAAAGCCAGGCTTTCAAACTTATCATATGCAAAAGTTTAGATGATTTACATCATCTTCTGGCCAGGAGGCCTGTTAACATTTTAAGAAACTTATTTTTCTCTAAAGGTGATTATTCTAAAGTCAGGCGCCAGCCTCCTAAAAAGCATTGGATAAAGTTGCATTCCTATAGGGCAAAGGTGTGGTGGGCTACAACAAAAAAAGAATTAACTCAAGGGTCCAAGGTTACAAACATTTAAGCTACTACTTACACCAATTATATTAATCAATACACTGCCAAGGACACAGTAGGTAAGGGGTATGGAGACTTAGCAGCAAACATTGGCCCAAAAAGTGAAAAACCCTTCACCAATACAATTTCTAATCAATCTTTTAACTACTCAAAGGAATCTGTGTTTAGACAGTTTAGAACATCTCCTGCCTCTCACAGTTGGGAGGCTCTGAACAATCACATGAGGCCAGAAAAACCTATTCAGACAGGATAGAGGATTTCCAAAGGAGTTTGTAGGTTGAAACACTGTCACACCCAGGAATTATTAACTGGAGCTGTAAGCTAACTCTTTTTTCAGAGAGAGGTAGTGGGGGACAGCCCCCCGTAAAGTCAGAGGTGTAGGTGAAAGCACAAAGCAGAAAGTAGGCAGACTCTGGTTTTGGGGGTAGATGCTCGAGAATTTCCAGGGGGACTCCTGAGGCTCGATCCCGCTTTTGCGTATGCCGAGCCTCCTTCCTCATGACCTTTGCCACGGGCGGAGTTCCTCACGCTGGCTCCTGGCAGTGATAGAATTCCAGTTGAACTGTTCCAGATCCTAAAAGATGATGCTGTGGAAAGTGCTGCACTCAATATGCAATATGCACTCAATATGCAATATGCCGGCTCCCAGCAACTAAGTATATCCAGATACTTGGTGTTTCTGTTTTAAAACAATAATAACCAAGTGTAAACTGAGAAGAATTAGGTTTACTCATTTTGTTTCAGGATCAATTTAAGATGCACAATTTTATCTAGCTTTTTTGTTTCCTTTTGATCCATTGCCTGTCAAGGGTACTTCTAATATGGTAAATTTCTAATCAAACTTTATTGTTAAAACAGTCATTCACCATGCATTTATTGAGCACCTACTGTATGCCAGGCTCTGTTCTAGGCATTGAGGATATAACAGAGCACAGAATCGACAAAAATCCCTGCCCTGCGGAGCTTACATTCTTCTTGTTCTTTTGCATTTGTGGAATTTTGAAGAAAGATTCATTTTTCCTTATAGGTTTATTTCTGAAGAGGTGAATTTGCATTTTTTGACTGCTCTTCAAGATATGCAATTTTGCAATTAATACTCTGATTGCTGCTACATATGGAAGACCATGTAGGTTGTTAAAATGCTGTATTAGTTTTTTTCTTGAGAACTTGACCACTATCATTATCCAAAGTGGTTTTTCCCATTGACCTGGAGGACACAGTACTTGACTTTAGGGGTTTCTTTATATATGTTTTATATTATATGATTAAAATATCAATATCTTTTCCCATAGCAGTTGATAAGGTTGTCTTCATTCTGAGGGGAAAATACCTAGACTCTCAGTTGTTGTTTTAGTTTAGTGGTGTTTACCTCTAATCTCACCCAGTTAAAATTCTAATTAGCGGCCTATTCTAAAGGATGCTTGGACTTTAGGAAAATTATTTCTCTGTTCATCCTAAACAGTTACGTGTTAGTGGTAATTATAGAATCAGCAGATGCAGCCCATAAGCACTTGTACTAGGGAAGAGAAAGTAAAAGTCTATTACTGAGAAAAATGGAGGTGCTGCATGCCTCAGATACCAGGATGTGAACATTCTGCTGGTTTCAGAATAAGAAAACAAAAAGGTTCATGCAATAAATGCTAAAGAGAGAGGCATCGTATTAGGATAAATGTATTTAAGTTTACGCTTTTAACATCACTACATATAAAAGCAACCTACCAGGCAGTTACTGCCTCCTAGGGGAGATGTCGGTCTTCCCAGGTGGCGCTGGTGGTAAAGAACCCACCTGCCATGCAGGCAGACATAACAGATGCGGGTTTGATCCTTGGGTCGAGAAGATCCCCTGGAGAAGGAAATGGCAACCCTGTCCAGTATTCTTGCCTGGAGAATCCTGTGGACAGAGGAGCCTCGTGGGCTACAGTCCATAGAGTCGCAAGAGTTGGACACAACTTAGCAACTGAACCACCACAGGGGAGATGTCAGCATTTATATGAGAAGATGCTAAATCCCCACGCTATTCCCTCCTGCTCACAGTGCTGGTGGGGAGAGCACCTGGCCCACGAAAGTGATCAGTTTCAAGAAAGGATTGCTGGCATGCTGGACAAGGACTCTTTAGTGAAGCGTCCTAGTGAAATTTTAGATACAAGGAAAATCAGTATGGCTTTGTGTGGTGAGGCACAGAGCCAAGCTGCTCTTCATAAGAAATGAACAAAACTTCCAGGGGTTGGGGCTACCTAAAGGAAAAGGAAGGAAAACTTGGATGAGCAGGAGCTGAAAGCTGGGGTACAAAGAAGGATTATTAGAAAGATCTTAGATATTAAAAATTATTAGATAATCCTAGAAAGACAGCCAGTAAGAAGTTCCCAGTGACAGAAACAATCAAAGGACTTTTCAGAACATGCATGGCTTTAGTAATGTTAGCCACATTTTATAGATAAGAAAACTGAGGCTCAGAGAGGGTAAGTGACTTGCTCTAAGTCAAACAGAAAGCTGTTCAAACCCAAGCTTACCCAACTTTAGAACCCAGGCTCTCAGTGTACGCTATCAGCCTCACGCTCCAAATTTTAAAGTACTCTGCTTCATATTCGTAAGTAATGTTGTACCTGCTTTACCATGTTACTTACATAGATATAAATAGGCCTGCCTTTTTGGTGGGGTTGCTTTTTTTTTTTTTTTGGTTCTGGATCTCATCAAACGTGAGGTCATATTATATATACTTTTATTTGTCTTTCTCTTCTCATTCAATAGTACCTCATAAAAATCTTAAGTCAGTTGGTTTAGATTTAATTCAGTCTTTTTAGTGGCTGAATAATAATTATGTTGGTATGTTGTAAATAATTCAGCCACACGACTTTGTTTCCAGCTTTCTGTCACTACAAATAATGCTGCAATTTTATCCATGTTTGTATGTTTTTATGAACTAGCAGGGTTTTTTAATTAACCCTTTTAAAAAATTGAACTGAATAGTCAATGGAAGGCTTAAAACTCAACATTCAAAAAACTGAGATCATGGCATCTGGTCCTATCACTTGATGGCAAATAGATGGGGAAACAGTGGAAACAGTGACAGACTTTATTTTCTTGGGCTCCAAAATCACTGCAGATGGTGATTGCAGCCATGAAATTAAGACACTTGCTCCTTGGAAGAAAAGCTATAACCAACCTAGACAGCTTATTAAAAAGCAGAGACATTACTTTACCAGCAAAGGTCTGTATAGTCAAAGCTATAGTTTTTCCAGTAGTCATGTATGGGTATGAAAGTTGGACCATAAAGAAAGCTGAGCACCGAAGAATTGATGCTTTTGAACTGTGCTGTTGGAGAAGACTCTTGAGAGTCACTTGGACAGCAAGGAGATCCAACTAGTCCATCCTACAGGAAATCAGTCCTGAATATTTATTGGAAGGACTGATGCTGAAGCTGAAACTCCAGTATTTTGGTCACCTGTTGGGCAGAACTGACTCATTGGAAAAGACCCTGATGCTGGAAAAGATTGAAGGCAGGAAGAGGAGGGGGTGACGGAGGATGAGATGGTTGGATGGCATCACCAACACGATGGACATGAGTTTGAGTAAGCTCTAGAAGTTGATGAAGCCTGGCATGCTGCAGTCCGTGGGGTTGCAAACAGTAGGACATGACAGTGACTGAACTGACTGAAAAATTGAAGTATAGTTACAAACATTGTGTTTGCTTCAGGTATACAGCAAAGTGATTCAGTTATTTATTTCAGATTTTTTCCATTATAGGTTATTATAAGATATTGAATATAATTTCATGTGAATAGCCCTGCATTTTTAAAAAGACCACAAAGGTACAATTTTCCTCATTAATGGCCCAAGTTCAAATTTTTGTCCTTAGGAATGAAAAAAACCTCTGTCTGAGGTGTGCCCAAGCCAAGAGGGAGTTAACTTGACAACTTAAGTTAACAGCAAATAAAAATATGGAATGTGATACATCTGGATATTTATTAACAGGGCTATTTAAGTGAAATTTTGAACAAACTGTGGTAGAACACTCTGATGGCTCCAGAACAACTTGAAAATTGTGCCTTAAGGGATATCCGCCCTGAGAATCTTAAGAAATAACTGGTAGGCAGAGACAGATTCCTTTATAGCACCTGTCAGCCTTATGATTTTGTTTCTGGGTGATTTTCACATCCCTAACTTATTCTTTTGTCATCTTTAAAACTGAGAAGCTATTAAAGGGCTGTTTCCCTCTCTCGCTCCACCCCAAAGCTTAGCATTTCGCACTAGAATCACTAGCATTGCAGGAGGAAAAGCTGCTTCATATTCACCATACTGTATAGAGTGACCAACTGGGGCGTGGGTTTTAGGGGATGGGGTCAGGGTGGCGTGACTTTCTTTTTAAAATATATTTTACTGGAGTACAGTTGAGTTACGGGTTGTTAATTTCTGCTATATAGCACAGTGACTCGGTTATACATACCTAAGTATGTATGCTTTCTCATGTTCTTTTCCATTATGGTTTATCGCAGGATGTTCAATATAGTTCCCTGTGCTGTACGGTAGGACCTCGTTGTTTGTGCCCAGTCGCTTCAGTTGTGTCCGACTCTTTGCCACCCTGTGGACTGCAGCCCGCCAGGCTCCTCTGTCCATGGGGATTCTCCAGGCAAGAATACTGGGGTGGGTTGCTATGCCCTCCTCCAGGGGATCTTCCTGACCCAGGGATCGAACCTGCTTCTCTTATGTCTGCTGCATTGACACGAGGATTCTTTACCACTAGCACCGCCTGGGAAGCCCACCTTTTGTTTACCCATTCTATATATAATAGTTTGTATCTGCTAATCCCAATGGTTTGACTTTCTGCCTTATGCTTATCTATGTTATTTGAGTTCTCCCAATGAATGTCAACTACTTTAATCATCTAAAATGTTATATGAAACCAAAAACTAAATATAGCACCCGATTAAAAAAGAGATTCACTCTGAAGCTTGTGTGGGGACTCTACAGTATGGACGCTCTGGGCTATAATTAAATCTTCTTTACATTAGTAGAAACTTCAGACTAAAACAGAAAAAATGCTTTTAGTAATTTAGAAGTTTTTTAAAGCTAATAGCATCAGTGCTCTCTGGCTGGAATTTCAGATTCACTTACTGTAGTTAAATATCCACAAAGACACTTGCTCAGATAACACAGAAGCAGTGGAATGCAAGTCAGAAGGCCTGAGACAGAGGCTTACCTGTTACTAGTGTTGTGTGAGGGGCCCCTTCTGAGCTTCGATTAGATGGAGCTTCTGAGCTCCAGTATTAGATGGCGTTGTTGGTTACATTGCACCTGTGGCCCTTCTGGCCTCCCAGGAGCGCTAGTGGTAAAGAACCTGCCTGCCAGCCAGACACAAGAAACACGGGCTCAATTCATAGGTTGAGAAGAACCCCCAGAGAAGGAAATAGCGACCCACTCCAGTCTTCTTGCCTGGAGAATCCCATGGACAGAGGAGCCTGGCAGGCTACAGTCCATGGAGTCACAGAGTTGGACACGACTGAAGCAACTCATCACACACACATGTGGTCCTTTCTGAAAATCATTATGTTTTGAGATTTTACAAAAGCAATAAATACTAGGGCTCCATATCTCTTGTATATAATTCTAGTGCAACACTCCTACCCCCCAAAAAAAGAAGAGGAAGGAAAAGAAAAACTAATTTAGAAAAAAGTTAGTGAATTAAGATTTCCTAAAGTTAACAATAGGCATGGTTGAACCCTCTCATTTCTTTTGATAAAGAAACCCTAAAATTCTTGCTACTTGAAAATATGATATGGCATCTCATTTTACAAAGGCAAATGTCACAGGTCTGAAATTTTTAGTAATAAAGCAATAAGACTCAGATGTTCAAAGGTAATCTTTATTCTTGTGAAATGGAAGCCATCCTGGCTCCCAGGCTCACCATTTTCATCAAGGACAGGTAAACTTAAAATTTATCTTCCAAGGTAAGTTCGGAGAAGGCAGTGCACCCCACTCCAGTACTCTTGCCTGGAAAGTCCCATGGACGGAGGAGCCTGGTAGGCTGCGGTCCATGGGGTTGCTAAGGGTCAGCCACGACTGAGCAACTTCACTTTCACTTTTCACTTTCATGCATTGGAGAAGGAAATGGTAACCCACTCCAGTGTTCTTGCCTGGAGAATCCCAGGGACAGGGGAGCCTGGTGGGCTACTGTCTATGGGGTCGCACAGAGTTGGCCACGACTGAAGCAACTTAGCAGCAGCAGCAGGGTAAGTTACTCATTTCTGGTTTTAAACATGATCAACTTGAGATTAAAACTCAGTAAATGCAAGGTCCCCACCTCCCCCTCATACTTCCACTACCCACCTCTTCCCAGGGGAGATCTAGAGTTGGGACAGGGCTGCCTTACCTCTCATCTTTTGGCCTCCTTGGCATCTTTCATCCCAGTGGTCTCACTGGCTTTAGCTCATCCTGCCTGGCCTGCCATCTGCTGATGTCATCCTGGTCCCATCAGGGCTTCCAGATTGAAGATCCCAGCACTCATCCTCCTAGGTGTCCAAGCAGAGCCCAGGCTCTTCTGCTGCCTGGTCCTCTAAGCACCTCTACGCCCTGCTCACCTGGGCCGTCAGTAACATGGACCACTTTCCCTCAGCTCAGCAATGAGGCGCAACAGCCCCTCTTTCAGTCATCGCCACTCTATGCCAAGCTTCCCTGGTAAATTGCAATGCTCCCAGACTGTACCTTGGAAAGCACCTTGAACTTCTTTATCAGACCGGGGAGTTTATGGTGTGCTGGTAAACTGACTCTAGGAGGCGGGTGAGAGCCCCGGTTTGTGGGTTTTGCCCAGTTTTCATGGCATAAATACTCTTTGTGGTTGATTCCAAGTTGGGAAGAGATGCGCCAGTAAACTTTCATGAACTGTGATAGCAGCAAACTCCAGCTTAGCTCTGGGTTTACCCGCAGAAAGTGGAGGAGGCAGGGTTTTGTGCATCCTCCAGTGTCTAAGCTCTCCTCACACCCCTCGAGAACCTCTCCTTTTAAATGCTACAAATGGACTTACAAGACAGAAAGAGGCTCAGACTTAGAAAACAAACTTATTGTTGTTGGGGGATGGTATATAGTTAGGGAGTTTGGGAAGGTCATGTACACACTGCTATATTCAAAACGGATAACTGACAAGGACCTATTGTATAGCACATGGAACTCTGCTTGATGTTATGTGCCAGCCTGGATGGGAAGGGGGTTGTGGGAGAATGGATACATGTGTATGTTTGGCTGAGTCCCTTCATTTTTCCCCTAAAACTACCACACATTGTTAATCAGCTATACCCCAATACAAAATAAAAGATTTAAAATTTGGGGGACAAAAATAAGATCCTCTTTATCTCATCCCTTCAACCAGATGGTTAACCCTTTGGGGCAGGGCTTAAGATTCAGCCTCATTTCTTACAGCACTTGTCACAGTGACTTGTAGGAGGCACTCATTAATTCTGTTGACTGATTACAGTCTTTAACAATATTGCTGTTAAAGATTTTGAAAACTTCACTCCATTTTCCCTAATAGAACCCTAAAGGTGACTCACTTCATGTGATTTTCTCTACAGACCAGATAAAATTAATCCAGTGCCCCCAAAATATTTATTTCTGCACTAGAATGTATACCCACCACGTTGTTGGGGAATTTTAATACAGCAAGGCTTGGAGTTCTGTAAAGTGCATTTTAGTGGGTTTGGTTGAAATTAAACTAGTGTATAGCATGATGTAAACTACTAGGTAGGAAGATTGGCTTAACTCACTAGCAGCCTCTGGTCAGCATCATCAGTGGGTATTAAGTCTTTGATAGCCTTTTATATCCAAAGTGTATGATTCATTGCAGCAAGGACGGATTGAACACCTGCTGTTTGCAGAGCATGGTGCATGCTTCAGGAACTGAGAAACTGTGTAGGACAGTGATTCCCAAAGTGGGAGCTGGGCCCAGCAGCCTGAGCATCACCCAGGAGTTTGTTAGAAATGCCGGTAATTCTTGAGCCCCATCCCAGACCTATGTACCGGATTCTTGGGGGCCCAGCAGTCTGTATCTAGATAAGCCCACAAGAGGATTCTGGTGTGTAATGTTTGAGAGCCACTGATATAGGACAGACTGCTCTGAAAGAGCATAGAGTATATTGTCCCCTGACATCCCTTCACTAAATCTCTCCTGCTTAAATTGACCAAAGTGGTAGGAAAGAACGCATGTCTTGTAGAGAGAAGGAGGTCCTGGGTTCAGAATCTGGGTCTGTCATTCAAAGCTCAGTGACCCTGGGCACCCGTCTTTCTTCTCCAAGCTTCTGTTGCCTTATCAGTGAGTCTCTTAAAGTTCCCTCTGCTCCCCAAGTTCCTCCCATCTGTTGCGTTTTTGCAAGTCTGCAGGCTTCTCTTGTTTCACTCATTTCCCTTTCTTCTACCAGCCCTGGGCTGTGCCTCTATCGCTAGGGCAGCACCTTCGGGATGACAGAGAGGGACTCTATCTAAATAACTCTAGGTTTTCAGAGATGTACAGCTCACACCGGCTTCACGTGTCCATTTCACCTTAAAACTCTTGCGGTCTCCATCGCTGCTTTTCTGGGGTAACTGTGCAGTGTTGCTGCTTTAGGAGCCTCTGGCTGAGCCCGACATTACAGAGGGCCCAACCCAGTTACCCTGTGCCTTCAAAAAGAGAAAAAATTGGAGAAGTAACACCCTTTCCTGCAGGGGTGTTTCCTGCTCAAACATGTACTTTTCAAGCTTTTTGTTGCCTACAGGATAAAATCCAAGTTCCTGTCACTTGTTGAGCACTTACTATAGATCACAGACTTCCTCTAAACTTAAAAGTATTTTATCTGACTCTAAAATGACCCCTCAGGATAAATATTCTATCCCCGTAGTACGGATAAGGAAATATGCTCCTTAAAAGGCTGAATCAGTTGTCTGGTACTACAGCACTGCATTGTTGCTGTATGATCCCCCAAAGGGATGTCCACCCAGAACCGCAGAATGTGACCTTACTTGGAATAGTCTTTGTGGATGCAGTGAGGGTAAGGACCTTGAGATGAGCACATCCTGGATGAGGGTGGACCCTAAACCTAATGACAAGCCCTGAGAAGAGAAGGGGGAATCAATGAGGCACCAGAGAAAAGGGGACCCTGTGAAGACAGAGCAGAGATTGGAGCTATAAAGACCCGAGCCAAGGAATACCAACCGTTGCTGGCAGCTTCAGAAGCGCGGAGAAGGGCAGGGAATGGATTCTTCCGAGGGAGCAACCTTGTCCACACCCTCCTTTTGCACCTGAGGCCTTTAGAACTGTGATAAAACAGATTTCTGCTGGGACTTCCTAGCAATCCAGTTGTTAAGACTTTGCCTTCCAAGCGGGAAGTGCAAGTTCAATCCCTGGTTGGGGAGCTAAGATCCCATGTGCCTCATGGCCCAAAAACCCAAACGTAAAACAGAAACAATATTGTAACAAATGCAATAAAATGGTCCACTTCAAAAAAAAAAAAAAAGTCCTACAATATATAGATTTCTGCTGTTTTAAACCACCCAGCTTGTAGAAATGTGTTATGGCAGCCCCAGGAAACCAAAACAACCACTGAGCTATCTTAAGAGTGGAATGTGGGTTCAGACTGGGGCCTGACTATAGCACCCCTGCTCCACACTGCCCCAGCCAGGCATAACCCAGCCAGCACCCCTGCTCCACACTGCCCCAGCCAGGCATAACCCAGCCAGCACCCCTGCTCCACACTGCCCCAGCCAGGCATAACCCAGACTCCCCCTGCCCTCTGCCCCCTATCCCCCCCCCCACCATTCCCCACCCTCCACCCCACCCCCAGTCCAGGCTCAGTGAACTTCTCGGTGTCCTCAGGGTCCTTCCGCTGTCCACGGCCTGTAGCTTTGTACTTGCTGCCCCTTTGACATGGCACGGTGTTGTGGACTCAGTGTTCGTGGTACCCTCCAAGTGCATTAAAGTCCTAACCCCCAATGTCATAGCATTTGGAGTTGGGGTTATTTGGAGGTAATTGGGTTTAGATGAAGTCATGAAGGTAGAGGCCCATGATGGGATTAATGTCCTTATAAGGAGAGGAAGAGACACAGAGCTTGCTCTGAAGTCCAAGCAAGAAGGTGGCTGTCTGCAAGCTAAAAAGAGAGCCCTCCTCAAGACCTGGACCTGCCAGCCCCTTGATCTTGGCCTCCAGCCTCCAGAACTGTGGGAAAGAAATGTCTGTCATTGAAGCCCCCAGACTGTGGTATTTTGCTACAGCAGCCTGAGTGGACTGCGGCACTCGCCCTCTCTTCCTCCTCACAAAGTCTTACTGAACTTTTATGTCCAACTCAGATGCCTCCTCCTCTGAAATGTCTCTAGACTCACTTCTGCTGCCCAGGCACATTTCATAGATTTTCTCCTCAGCTGGACAGGGGTCTCTCCAGTGTATTACTTCTTGGCAGACTAAGACCTTATCTTTTCTTTGTGTTCTTGGTTACCTAATAAAAGCATAGTCAATGTCTGATAGGTGAATGAATGACCTCTGTTGCTGGACTGTGAAACAGATTGAAGATCTTTCAACCACGTGTTTTCCGACTGATTATGAAAGAAGTCACAGAACACAGCTGAGTGTTGATTAAAAGGAGCCTAATAACTCCGGGAGTTGGTGATGGACAGGGAGGCCTGGCATGCTGTGATTCATGGGGTCGCAAAGAGTTGGACACGACTGAGTGAGTGAACTGAACTGAACTGAATGGAGAGTAAGAAAATAAGAAAAACATGGGTGCCCTTAGCATCCACATATGTTGCTTGTTAACCAGTCAAAGCTTGGCATTATTTCCTCAGTGAAACTTAAGTATTTTCCAAGTTTATAGAAGCTCCTTGGAAAAGTGACAGGAGAGTTGGCTTTGTTGGGAATCAGGCCTAGTCCATGAGGACCAGCAGAGTCCGTGCTGTTGAAGGCCTGTCCAATAGCCGTTTCTCCCTTCTTCCTTGCTGGTAGAGTCCTAGTGTCTGTCCCTCCACTGTGAGGCTCAGGGTGAATCATGAGTGATTGAAGCCGTTTATGGTGGTACCAGTTCTTCTAGTGACTGATTTGGAAGTGGGTGCATGACCCTGCTCTAGCCAAAAGATAATGGACATTCTAGGGAGCTCCCAGGAAAGAATTTCGTCCTCCTGAAAAGGGCAGCATGGGAGGAAACTGTTTCTCTTCTTCTGTGGAATAATGTATCTGTGTATGATGCTAGATTGTGGTGCCAGCTGGCCAAGATGGGAGAGGTAGCCTGTGATGGCAGAACTGATTCCCCAAGGGTGGCAGGGCAGAATCTGGAAAGCAACATGCCCCTTACAGATGGGTTTGAGCCACCAAATAACTAACCTCAGACCTGTTCTAACCAAAGACTTGTTATAGAGATATTTTCTCTACCGTTAAGCCATTGTGAGTTGAGTTTGGGGTTACATAGGACAGAAATAATCCCAACAATTCTAATACAACCCAAATACCCAAAAACACCTCTGGCCCCACTCCAGGAGAGATGGCTGAGAACTCCACCATTTGCAATTGATTAAAGAAAAGTTCTGTGTGTTAAATTATAAGTTTTACCCTTGAGAGGGATTAATCACTGAGCCTTTAACACCTTAGAATTTATTCATTTATTCCTAAGCATTCCTTCCTCCATCAAGCATTTATTAAGTGCCTTTTCTATGCCAATCACTCTGTTAGACTCTGGGATAAAACACACACACACACACACACACAATGAACAATGAGTATCAATTTATAGCTAACAGTCAAATCCTTTATATTATTCTCTCTAAAGTTATTTAAATGTATTTTTTGTTTGTTTAAAGGCATTTTTGAACTTGGGCTTGACTTAAAAAGAATTCCCACTTACAGCTACATTAATCCAAAATCGTGAAGAAGATGAAAAGAATGTAGATGACTTGGGAAGCTTTTATTAAGAGAAGCAAAGAAATACAGACCCCTAAGAACCCGCCCTGAACCTAGAGCCTGTTATAGAGAGTGAAGTCAGTCAGAAACAGAAACAACACATTTCGTATATTAACACTTATGTATGAAATCTAGAAAAATGGTACTGATGAACCTATTTGCAGAACAGGAACAGAGACGCAGGCATAGAGAACAGACTTTGGACACTGTGGGGGAAGAAGAAGGTGGGACAAATTGAGAGACAAGCATTGACAAATATACACTACCATGTGTAAAATAGATAGCCAGTGGAGGCCGCTGTACACGTGCAGGGAGCTCAACCTGGTGCTCTGTGATGACTTAGAGGGGTGGGATGCTGCTGCTGCTGCTAAGTCGCTTCAGTCATGTCCGACTCTGTGCGACCCCATAGACGGCAGCCCACCAGGCTCCCCCGGCCCTGGGATTCTCCAGGCAAGAACACTGGAGTGGGTTGCCATTTCCTTCTCCAATGCATGAAAATGAAAAGTGAAAGTGAAGTCGCTCAGTCGTGTCTGACTCCTAGCGACCCCATGGACTGCAGCCTTCCAGGCTCCTCCGTCCACGGGATTTTCCAGGCAAGAGTACTGGAGTGGGGTGCCATTGCCTTCTCTGGAGGGGTGGGATGGGGGTGAGGAATTTCGGGGGGAGGCTCAGGAGGGAGGGGGCATATGTATACTTATGGCTGATTCGCGTTGTTGTGTGGCAGAAGCCAACACGATATTGTAAGGCAATTATCTCCCAATTAAAAATAGGTTTCTTTAAAAAAAAAAAAACAAAAAAAACTTGTCCTGACTTAAGAAAGGGATAAAGAGAGCAGTACAGGGAAGGCAAACGGGCACTCACTGCCAGAGCCAGTCTCTGATGGCACGAGAAAGAAAGAGCAAGAGGCCTCCAAGCCAGCAGAAGAAAGACTGACTCAACCCTAACAGCTGCTAAAAATAGCAGAGCAGAGTTATAAGCTTTCCTGTCCAAACAGATCTAAAGCTGGCAGGTAATCCGGGCCTAATAGCGAATGGAAGGGTCAGAGCCATCTCAACCAGAGACCCTCACAAGGGGTTCTGATCCTTGCTCAGCTATGAGCAGAGCCATCGCTGGCTTCCCACTTGGCAGGGCTGGGTGCATGGAAAGCCAGAGGCACCAAGGAGGGGGGGGTGGGTGAGAGACAGAGTTGCTCCAACCCACCCTGAACCCACTTCACTGAAGCGGGTTTCAATAAAGTGAAAAAAGAATTTTTTTAAATAAGAGCTATGATTTTTTTTAAAAAAAAAAGGACCAAGTGTTTGGTCTGGTTTTGAAAAAACTTAGCAGATATCCCTCAATATAACACCGGTGTCCCCCATGTGGCAAAGGAAGATTGGAAGAGGGGTGGCAAAGCTTGTTAGCTAACTTATTTCTACCACCCCTTGAGTATATAGCATCTTTTCTTAAGAATGTGAGAGGGAAAGTAATGCCAGTGTGAGTTATTTAATAATTATAAAAATCACTGTCTGCAGAAGCACATGGATATGATTAACCTGCTCATGTCTAATTTGAGTGTAAGTCAGCACACCAGCAGGGCCTGAGAACTTTGTGAAATGAATCCTAGAGGGCGTTACTTAAATCTGGACCACTGTCTTCTGGTAATTATCATTTTGTGCCTTCTTGTGCATTATTCCTTGATGGTCTCATCCTTTTTTGAACCACTTTTTATCCCAAATCAGCTATAGCTGGTTAGGACGTGTCATTCCTCCTGCTTTGCTTTCCCCACGGTCCAATGCTAACTTGACCCCTAGCCAAGCAAGGGGGCAGGCTATGGAGGGTTATTCCCCCAGTGATGTCCAGTGAGGCTGGGCAGGTCAGATTGCATAGCACAGCCTGAGGTCAGATGTGTGGGTGTACACTCGGGCCATGCCCTTTACCAGCTATGGAACCCTGGGCAAGTTATGAACCTAGTCTCAGTTTTCTCATCTGTAAAATGGACATATAATCATCTTTCTGGCATAGAACCATGAAGATTATGTGAGACAAGTAGGTGGGGACCCAACCAATGAGTATCCTGGATGCTAAAGATTTTAGAATTGAATCTGAAGGCAGTAGGAAAACCATAGACACTTTTTGAGGAAGTAAAATTGTCTGAACTGTGTGTGCTTCCGGGAGATATGCCAAAGACAGCAAAAAGGGGGTTTGGAGAAGAATCTTGGAATGAATCCCATGAACCTCAGGCATCCATTCTTCTGTTGGGCCCATAATGTCCTCTTGTTCCCAACCAGCAGTTGTGGAACAGTGCCAATTAGGTGACATGGAAGGGAGAGGGACCCACAGGAGGGCCTTTTCCTTCCCAGCTTTACCTTGCACTAGAAGATTTCAAGGGCCTCTTTTCTCTCAGAAGAAAGTACCTTTTTAAATGAGACTTTTAAAATGCTTTACGACCTCCAGATTTTACCTGCTAGTGCATTTAGTGCAGCATCAAAAGTAGAAACCCTGCCTGGAGAGC
Source organism: Bubalus kerabau (assembly GCF_029407905.1). Taxonomy (NCBI): domain Eukaryota; kingdom Metazoa; phylum Chordata; class Mammalia; order Artiodactyla; family Bovidae; genus Bubalus; species Bubalus kerabau. The sequence continues at coordinate 77,193,511 of NC_073634.1, forward strand.
ATGTCAGGAGCCTCCCCTGATCAGTGGAATAATGTCTCCCCAAACTGTCCTCATCCTGGTCTCCAGAAGCTGTGACGATGCTGCCCTACGTGGCAAAGGGGATTTTGGAAATGTGATTAAGAGCCTTGATGAGATGATACAAGTGGGTCCAAGGTAATCACATGGGTCCTTCAAATTGGAAAACCATTTTCTGGTTCTGGGGTGTGACTATGGAAGAACTGTGAGAAATGCACTATTGCTTGCCTTGAAGACTGGGGAAGGGTCCCTGAGGGAAGGACTGTGGGCAGCCTCTAGAAGCTGGAAAAGGTAAGGATTTAAGTCCTCCCCTACAATCTCCAGAAAAAAAGCAGTTCTACCAATGCCGTGGTTTTTGCCAGTGAGTCCCATTCTGGACTTCCGATGTGCAGAATTGTGAGCTAACTCACCTGCACCGTTTAGACACTGAGTTTGTGGCAGTTTATTATGGCAGCTGCAGAAAAGGATTACACTTACCAGTGACCTGCTCGGCCCTCAGCATAGGGCAATCAGCAGTTTAAAAACCAAAACAGGATCATTGTATCAACAGAACTCACACGCTATGGGAGAGAAAAGTGGTAGTCACTCAGTCATGTCCAACGCTTTGCAACTCTGTGGACTGTAACCTCTATCCATGGGATTATCCAGGCAAGAATACTAGACTGGGTAGCCATTCCCTTCTTCAGGGGATCTTTCTGACTCAGAGATCCAAACCCGGGTCTCCTACATTGCAGGCAGATTCTTTACCGCCTGAGTCACCAGGAAGTATAGGTATGGAAATGTACAATTGGATCCTTAGTTTCCTGTGGCAGCCAGAACAAGTTATCACAACTTGGATGGCATAAAACAGCATAATTGTACTCTTTCCCAGGTCTGGGGTCCACAATTGCAGAATCAAGGTGGCCAGTAGTGCCACACACCCTGGAGGCTGGAGGAGAGAATCCCTCCCCACCTCCTCCAGCTTCTGGGGGCTCCAGGTGTTCCCTGGCTTGTGGCCACATCCCTCTAGCTTCTGCCTCCATCATCACAGCACCTCCTCATCTATGCCTGTCTTCCCTGTGTGTCTCCTAAAGACATCAGATTTAGGGTCATCCAGGCAATCCAGGATGATCTCATCTCTTGATCACAGATGCAAAGACACTTTTTCCAAATAAGATCACATTTACAGGTTCCAAGGATTTGGCCATGTACCTATCTTCTGGAAGGGTGGTGACAAGGAACTGGGCAACCCACTACAGATCTCCAAGTGAAAAATGACTACTAGTCCTTGAGGACAACTTCAGGGGAAAATGACAACAAGCACTTTACAAATATTATCACATTTGATCCCCTAGCACCTTGGTGGGTGGGGGACGGCTAGGAAGATTGGGATAAGATCAGATCTGGATTTGGAATGATCAAATGCCCTAGTTGGGGTAGTAGAGAATGGGTGAGGGGAGGAGAGAGGAAGAATAGGGTCATGAAATGCTTCCCGAGTCCTGAGATGGGGCGCCAGGCCAGGGAGTGGCTGCTGGAATGGTTTAGGTTTGCATATCTGCAACGAGGGCATGGAGCCAGCCCTTCTCGAAGCCCCTAGCCTGACCCCCTAAGAACTGGGCTCTTTGAGTATTGGGACCAGAGGGAGGGAGAGGCACTGTGGAGCGGAGGCCTCCATCTCCTGCTGGCCTGGGCCTTGTCACCTCTCAGTGTTCAAAATCCTTTTCTGCTCCTTCGAATCCCCAGCAGGCTAGAAGAGGCTCGTTAGGACATATTTCTATGGTGCCTCTTCCCAGAGGGGCCCTGGCTCAAGTGTTTTTGGAAACGTGACATTCCCATAGAGGCCTTGGGATTACTCAGCACCCACGTGTTGCTTTGCACTCCTTGGGCATGTGTCTTACTTGCCCCAAATTTAACCTGTCTGGGCCTCAACTTCCTCATCCAGGCTGAAGCAGAATGATGTTTTGAGTGTCTTCCAGCTCTGACATCTAGGGAGCCATGATTCTTCTGGGTGCCCCTGGCCGTAAGCTGGGCACTGAGTCTGAGATCACAGTGTCCTGCCTGGAGCACGCTTCTGAGGATTCCCGCTGGAGCCGTGCTTATGCACCACCTGGAGCATCTGGAGTCCAGCCCTCCTTTGCCCCTTCCTTGCTGTGGGCTCCGGAGCAAGTCCCCTCTCGTCTCTGAGCCCGTTTCCTCACCTGTAAAATGGGGACCTGGGTAAGTATCCAAGTCATAAAGCTGAAGGAAAGAACACCACAGCACCTGGAGGCAGGCTCCCACAGGAAACAGGGTCACCGCCCATGGGGCAGCACGGACCAGTGCGTGCAAGGGGATGAATGGTTGGTATTAAGTTGACGTTATTTCAGCAGCAGGTTATGGAGTAGCTGCTCTGTTTCAAACGCTGGGCTGGAGGAGAGCTGGCCCAGCTCATGAGGAGATGCTTACACCCAGGATGGAACAGACTCAGAGACACCCCCATCCAGGGAAGAGAAGGTGGTCCTCACTGTGCTCTCTGCCCACCCAGAGGCCCCAGGAAGGGAGCAGGGCACTGGGGCTGTCAGATGGGGGAGGAGGGGATGAGGCCGGAGCCTACCCGCTAGGGCAGTGTGGCTGTGCCGGTGAGACATGTGCATGCTCACCCATCACACTCATCACACACGTGCACTCACACTCATCTCACATACGTAACTCTCACTGCCACAGACTCTAACACAAAGCATGTACTCATCCACTCCGAAACACTCAGACCCATACTTGTACATGCTCACAGTGGTCCAACAAGTGACCCAGAGGAGAGGCAGAGCCGGGGAGACCTTAACACGGACGCAGAAGCAGCAAGAAACAGAGAAGGACAGAGAGACACAAAGAAGTGACATTTGGGCTGAGAGTCAGAGAGGAAAGCCACGGTGGGGTCAAGAGAGGGACCCAGATGTAACCACAGGCAGGGCCCGAGGGAGACAGCACCCCAGCCCGGCTCTGAGTAGGTCCCGCAGGAACAGCAGCACCAGAGTGGCAGGGCGACCTGGCCAGGAGGTGGCCAGTAACTCCCATTTGACTTGTTCTGAAGAGACTTCCAGCTGTTCTGCTGGGCTTTCCTGGGAGCTCAGATGGTAAAGAATCCACCTGCAATGCAGGAGATCCGGGTTCAATCCCTGGGTTGGGAAGATCCCCTGGAGAAGGGAATGGCAGCTCACTCCAGTATCCTTGCCTGGAGGATTCCATGGACAGTGGAGCCCGGTGGGTTACAGTCCATGGGGTCAGACACGACTGAGTGACTAACATACCACTGATGCCCTTGAGCCCCATTTCCTAGGGGGCAGTCTCTGTTATCCACCACAAGGACACTGAGAATTGGGGAGCTAGAATCATCTGTCTGAGTCCCCTGCAGCATCTAGGCCAGTGCCCACGGTTGACTCCAGAGGGCTCCTGTCCTCCAGGATGAAGGCTCTGAACCTCTGAGCCAGAGGGGTCTGGGCCCTGTAGGAGACATCCTCCCGGCCCACCCATCTACTCTGCAATTGCTGCGGGTACACCCTGTAGAGTCCTTGCCTCTCTGCATGAGTGTCCTGTTTCCTGCTCCGCTGCCCACCACTCAGCCTCCCTGAGGCTCACCCCGGCATGCCTGCAAGTACTTGAGAGTAAACCCACCGACTGGGGCCCCTCAACCACTGCAGGATGGAAGCAGACAGATAAATACCATCCCCCTTCCCCCCCTGCTCCAGTCACCCAGCCAAACATGCCCAGGTGCCTTCTGCACGGTTCCTCAGAGGGTCCCAGAGGGACTGAGCCCCACTGCCCGCGGCAGGGACCACTCCGGCACACACTCTGTATTTACTGGCTTTCCTGTCTTCCCTCCCTGGGAGTCACTCTCCCAATTAAACCACCTGCACACAGGCCTGTGTCAGGCTCTGCTTTCAGCTGAGGCCCCAATCAGGGCCCTCCCGGGGCCCAGCACCAGGGGAGCTGGGGATCTTCTCTCCTCCTACTTCTCTTTCCCCAGGACTCCAGGGTTCTGCTCTGATCTATTGTTTGCTGGATTCAGGAGCCACCGCTTTTCCCCAGGGGGGCACACCACTCTTGTTTATCCAATAACCATTAATTCTCAGCAATCATCTCTAGTCTCAAACCATACAAACAAAAGTTGCCTTGGGCAAACAGCTATCCTATCCGAGTGGATCCTGGGATCGGGTGGAGGTTGGGACACCCTCCAAGCTTCTAGCCAAGCCCGTAATTCTGTCTTCACTTTAGGACATGTGTCATAGGCAAGTCACCCACACAGCCATTCATGGTCTTGGGTTGTGTGGGTGTGTGCATGTGTATTTCCAAGATAGATTTACTTTATCTTTTGATTATAAAAGAATGCATGTCAGTTGTCCAGATAATGCAAGCTGCATAGCTTAGAAACTGAAGACACTTCGCTCCCTTTTCACTTGAGTGGGGTTATTTTTATTATTTTTAAAATTTATTATAATTATTATTTTTGCCTCACCATGCAGCATGTGGGATCTTAGTTCTCTGACCAGGGATCAAACCCACACCCCCTGCATCCCCGAAATGGAAGCTTGGAGTCTTAACTACTGGCTCCCCAGGATAGTCCCTGCATGCGTGTGTGCTCAGTCGCTCAGTCGTGTCCAACTCTTTGCGACCCCATGGACTGTAGCCCACCAGGCTCCTCCTCCATGGGATTCTCCAGGCAAGAACACTGGAGTGGGTTGCCATGCCCTCCTCTAGGAGATCTTCCCATTCCATGGATGGAAACTGCATCTCCTCTGTCTCCTGCATTGGCAGGCGGGTTCATTACCACTAACGCCACCTGGGAAGCCCAGGATAGTCCCTAGTTATCTTTAATTTACCCTGGCCCAGAACACATCCAGCATCAGTGAATAAGGCCTGTTGGTCCTCTCAGGGACAGCCAGGTGCACTTATAAAGTGCCATTTCTCCTTAAGGAAATAATCCACTCATTCAGTGGCTGTTTTGAGCACCCACTAGGTGCCACGTTCGGAGAAGCAGCCGTGAGGGAAACAGCTGAGACTCTTGTGGCCTCATTGTCTGTCTCTGACTAGCTGTGTTTTCCCTGACCGCCTCTCTTACTCAGTTGCCTCTGGCTTCAATGAGGGGCTGCAGCTGCCCTCCTGGGTTTCCCACATCCATAGGGAAGGGCTGTGCATATGACCCAGGTTTCAGAACAGGGTTGGGAGTGTGCTGTCCTGCTGCTGAGCCTTGGCAGAGGATCCAGACAATCCGATGCTCCCCTCTGGTCCTGAAAGGCCCTCTTTCAGGTGGCCTGTGCTCAGCTGAGGGTCTATCTTGGTGGACATAGTACCCTGGCAGAGCCGGCAAGCATCTTGAGAGCACGGGCAAGAGTGGCTCCTCTGGTCTTTCCTGATGGATGCCTGGGCTGGCTGGGCATCCTGGGTGCTCTCAGCACAGGTCTGTTGAACAGGTGGCATGGCTGAGAGAGGAGGACTGTGGAAGGCCAGGGAGCAGAGCAGTGAGGTCAGCAGTCAGGGTAGGAGGGGGTGAGAGATTTCTGTGTGGAACCCGCTCCCTTCACGGGATTTGTGGGAAGGAGAGGCCAGGGCATGGGTGGTGGAAGCAGGCTCATCATGAAACCCACAGGGCCCAGGGGCTGGGCGTGGCCTTGCCAAGTGGGGAGCTCCACAGAACCCCAAGAGTTGGCATGTGTGCCAGGAAAACAGGAGGGATTCACAGAAGGCACAATGTGCTTATCCCTTGCGCCCGGGCAGGCTCAATTTATCAGCTTTTTCTTTTTCCTTTTATTAACACATGTATCTTGGTTGTGTTGGTGGTGGTAAAGAACCCGCCTGCCAATGCAGGAGACATAAGAGATGCAGATTCAGTCCCTGGGTTGGGAAGATACCCTGGAGGAGGGAGGGCAACCCATTCCAGTATTCTTGCCGAGAATCCCATGGACAGGGGAGCCTGGCTGGCTACAGTCCATAGGGTCGCACAGAGTCAAACACGATTAAAGCAAGAGCATGAGCACTTGGTTAAACATAAAAACCGTGCCTCCTTTAACATTGTGTAATGATTCAAAATTCAGAAAACTAAGATCATGGCATCTGGTCCCATCACTTCATGGCAAATAGATGGGGAAATAGTGGAAACAGTGACAGACTATTTTTGGGGGCTCCAAAAGCACTGCAGATTTTGACTGCAGCCATGAAATTAAAAGACGCTTACTCCTTGGAAGAAAAGTTCTAACCAATCTAGACAGCATATTAAAAAGCAGAGACATTACTTTGCCAACAAAGGTCTGTCTTCCAGTAGTTATGTATGGATGTGAGAGTTGGACCATAAAGAAAGCTGAGTGCCAAAGAATTGATGCTTTTGAACTGTGGTGTTGGAGAGGACTCAAGAGTCCCTTGGACAGCAAGGAGATCCAACCAGTCAATCCTAAAGGAAATCATTCCTGAATATTCATTGGAAGGACTGATCTTGAAGCTGAAACTCCAATACTTTGGCCACCTGATGCGAAGAACTGATTCGTTTGAAAAGACCCTGATGCTGGGAAAGATTGAAGGCAGGAGAAGAAGGGGACGACAGAGGATGAAATGGTTGGATGGCATCACTGACTCAATGGACATGAATTTGAGTAAGCTTCGGGAGTTGGTGATGGACAGGTGTACTGCAGTCCATGGGGTTGCAACGAGTTGGACACGACTGAGCAACTGAACTGAACGATTCAAAATAAATATTTGAATTCCAATGGGGGGAAATGCTGCTTTATTGAAACTGTTGTTTGCTGTTTAGTCACTTCAGTCTTGTCTACTCTTCTGCGACCCTGTGGACTGTAGCCTGCCAGGCTTCTCTGTCCTTGGAATTCTCTGGGCAATAAGGGAGTGGGTTGCCATTTCCTTCTCCAGAGGATCTTCCTGACCCAGGGATTATTGAAATTACCCTCCTCCTAATTTGATGTCATATTTCTCACCTTTGGAAGCAAACCCTGACAGGTTTGAGCTGAGGTTAGTAGTTTTTTGTAGTTAGTATGAGAAACAGACAGGAAAAACTGTGGTAGGATCGAGTCTCTAACGAATCTACCCCCTGAGGTTCTGCAAAGGGCCCTCACAGATGATCTCAAGAGATCCAGGAGTCACCTTCATCCAGGGACTGGAGGTCTGGGTTCCTCTCTTCTCTTACCCAGTTCTGCTTTCCCAGGGAGCCCACCCTGAAAGGGCTGGCATCTTCAGCAACTCCCTTCCTCCTCCCTCCACATAGTCTCTTGTGTTTCAAAACAACTTACCTCCCTTCTCTCCCTTTATCTAAATTCCTAAAGCCTGTGGTTGATCTTGACAAGACGTTTTGTCAAATCCGAGGAAAGTAATTTACACTATTGTGAAAGAGACTGGTGGCTTCCCTGGTGGCTCAGAGGTTAAAGTATCTGCCTCTGATGCGGGAGACCTGGGTTCGATCCCTGGTTCAGGAAGATCCCCTGGAAAAGGAAATGGCAACCCACTCCAGTATTCTTGCCTGGAGAATTCTTGCCTGGAGAATCCCATGGACGGAGGAGCCTGGTGGGGTACAGTCCACTGGGTCGCAAAGAGTCGGACACGACTGAGCGACTTAACTTTCAAGAGACTGATAGACTTAACCATTCAAAGGAGCATCTTCGTTCTTAACAGCGATCCTACATTCAAAAAACGCCTCAAACAGGTGGAATGTGCACAAGAGACCGTTTTGAAGCAGGGTCTCTCCCAATTCCACGTGCCTCCTGGGCCACTCCTACCCTCTTCCTACAAGAATCGGGCTCAGTTGCGGGCCCTTCTGCGGCAAGCTGAGGCCGGCGTTTGGGCTGCCAGGGTGGGCGGGGACACAGGCCTGGCGCGCCGGGCAGGGGAGTCTTCCCCAAACCTCAGCCCCCTCCTCTCCGAGCCCGGAAGGAAGCCGCTGTAGAGGAGGGGGCGCCCGGGATGCCCCGAGCGTGCCTCACCTGCGGGAGGGCACGTCCTGGGCTTTTATCTTCCGAGATCGGGCCTGCGGGGGGAAGGCCCTGACTAGCCCATCCTTCCTGCCGCCGCCCACCCCGAGCTTCCACGCAGCGATCGCCGCCCGGTGCCGGAGCGTGGGGCCGCGGGAGCCCCTGCAACTCGCCCCCGCGCTCCTCCTCCTGCCCCCGCACCGGGTCGGGGTCCCGAGCGGAGCACCTCCCCTCGGCACCTCCCCTGCCCCCCACCCCCGCCCCAGCTCCGGACCAGCTCGCCGAAAGGGCGGCGACTGCTGGGAGGGAGGGGCGCCGCCCGCCTCCCGGGGCCTGGAGCGCGCGTGGCCCCGGAGCCGCCAGCGCCGCGCGGGGACTCACTGTGCCGCGCGCCCGGGCTCGGCTGGCTCCGCTCGGCGCGCGGGCGGGGCAGAGGATGCTGGCGGGCTTCCCCGGCCTCGGCCCGCGCTCCCGCCTCCAAGGGCCCCCGGTGCGCCCCTAGCCGCGCTGCCGCCGCCGCCACCGCGACCACTGCGGGGCCAGAGGGAGGGCGCCGGGCCCGCGAGCCGCAGCCCAAGAGGCTGGCGCCCCCGGATTTTCTAGCCGCCGCCGCCTCCTCCTCTTTTCTCCAGCGGCCGGGCGCCTGTGGATGCTGAAGGGCAGCCCTGCGCCTTTCCCGGCCTGACGGCGGGAGGGTCGCGCCCCGGCGGGGGGACCGGGGACCGCGGCGCTAGCGGGGCGGCGCGGCTCCGTGGAGAGCAGCCCCCGGGCGCGCCAAGCCCTCCTGTCCCCTCCCGCTGCACGCGTGACCCGGCCTCGCAGCCCGCGAGGGGACTGGCCCGGGCCACGCGGCTCTCGAGTTCCCGCACAGGTAAGCGCAGGGGCAGGGCCTGCCTTCCGGAGCAGACAGTGCTCGGAGATGGGGAGCCCCAGGGGCCAAAGGGCTGGCTGGGAAGGGAAGTAAACAGAGAAAGATTCAGGAACCCCCCAGGCTGGCGCTGGTTTCTTGGAGCATGTTTTATCCTCACATTCTAAGACTCGGGCCTGGAGGCGACTTAGATGAGGAGATTAGGGGGGTGAAAGAGACTGAGATGACACGGTGAGAGACCAGGGATGGTGGAGAGGTAGCCAGGCCCGTCCACAGCCGGAGACAGGAAGCAGAGTGTTTGGGTGGACAAGACTAAGTATGTGTGTGGTCGGGTGGTGGCCGTGAGCGTTGGGGTGGCGGGAGAAAGGCCTCGGTTTTGGAGCCTCTGGCAGCAAGGATTCTTCCCGGAGGGCTGGGGCAGGTCGTGGAGCTTTCTGCTCGGGTAGGAAGGAAGAGGGGCTTCTACTCAGTGATGTCCTTTTAAGTTCCAGATGGTCAGCGCTCCCTGGGCCCTGGAATCCCGCTCTGAGTTCCTGCCCGAAGTGGCCCCAGGTCTCCGAGAGTCCCGGTAGGTGGCCGGTGCCAGAGCGCTTCCTCTGCTCTACGGCTGGCTTCTCCGGAGCCAGTAGAAGCAGATACCAGCCAGGATGCCGAGGACCCAGGGCTTCTCCGAGCCCGAGTACTCCGCGGAGTACTCGGCCGAGTACTCGGTCAGCCTGCCTTCGGACCCTGACCGCGGGGTGGGCCGGACCCATGAAATCTCTGTCCGGAACTCGGGGTCGTGCCTCTGCTTGCCTCGCTTCATGCGGCTGACCTTCGTACCAGAGTCCTTGGAGAACCTGTACCAGACCTACTTCAAGAGGCAGCGCCACGAGACCCTGCTGGTGCTGGTGGTCTTCGCGGCCCTCTTCGACTGCTATGTGGTGGTCATGTGCGCCGTGGTCTTCTCTGGCGACAAGCTGGCCCCCCTGGCCGTGGCTGGGGTCGGGCTGGTGTTGGACATCATCCTTTTCGTGCTCTGCAAAAAGGGGCTGCTCCCCAACCGGGTCACTCGGAGAGTGGTGCCCTACCTGCTGTGGCTGCTGATATCAGCCCAAGTCTTCTCCTACCTGGGCCTGAACTTCTCCCGTGCCCACGCGGCCAGCGACACGGTGGGCTGGCAAGCCTTCTTCGTCTTCTCCTTCTTCATCACGCTGCCGCTCAGCCTCAGCCCCATTGTCATCATCTCCGTGGTCTCCTGCGTCGTGCACACACTCGTCTTGGGGGTCACCGTGGCCCAGCAGCAGCAGGATGGGCTGAAGGGAGTGCAGTTGCTGAGGGAGGTGAGTCCCGCCTTTTGACCCGGCCACTGACTTCCCTCCCCAGGGGCTCTCAGCTGAGGTGGTACCTGTTTCAGACGGTGGGTGGTCTGGGAGTCTCATCTACGTGTGTAGGAAGGACCACCTCTCTCTCAACCCCTGGCTTTGCAGGAGCACTGGTCTGTGGTTGGCTTGAGGGATCAGAGGATTTCCGGACATTGGCCACTCTGTCAACCCACGCCCAGCCTGAGTGGGTGGCCGGAAGGGCCTGGGCCTGATCTCAAGTGAGGCAGCCTTGTCTTTGTCACTGACCCCTGCCGGGAAGGACTCTTGTGGGGAAAGAGGGCTCCCCTGGCTTCTGGCCTCTTAACTTGGCATTGAGTGGCTTCAGCAAGAGGCTGACTGTGTGGACTCAGTGTGCCTCTGCCCAGTGGGGACAGTGTTTGCCTGCCTAAAGCGGCTGTTATCAAGATGAAAGGTTGTGGGTGACCTCAAAGAACAAGATGTGAAGGACTGTGTGGTTGTCACAGATCCCACTTCTGCTGCTGAGAGCTCAGGGTGCTTGAGCGCTCAGATGATGGAGTGGTGGTCTCCCCCGGGAGCCGTGGTGTGGGGATGCAGACGGGGACAGGGTAGCCAGCCACAGTGAGGGAGGGTCTGCTGGTTCTGGAGGAATCCTTCTGCTGGAAGGGGCAGAAGTTTGGCTTCAACTTAATAGTCTGTGCTCCCCACTGGATGCCAAGACCCTGGGTAGGTGCTGAGGGGCTGCGGAGATGTGATGCCTGGCCTTCTGAGCTGGGTCACCTATGGGGCGATGGGGGTTCCGTAGGGCTGAGAGTCTATGAATTCCACAGCTGTGTATCCTACTCGCTACCTTTTCCTCATTTTGTGTATGAGCCCAGAGATGGAGAGTGACCTCTCTCAGTCCACACAGCTAGGTATGGCAGTGGGTAGCTGCAATGTCCGTGTCCAGATTCCCATTTCAGGACTCTTCCTTCTATGTCACACCACCACCCCCATCTCAGCCAGAGTCTCCTGGGATGTGGGGCTGAGTCTCCAGGGGCACAGCAGTGCCGGTGGTCGATGCAAGCACCCTGTGGGGCCGCCCCGTTGCCTCCCTTTTGGTTAGAGGAAAACACAGGTTTTTTCCTCTGTTTTAACTTTTCTCCCGGTTCTTGGACCAAGATTCTTCCTGTTTTCCCATTCTGGCTCATGCAGTCGTCTCACAGAAGCTTTGTGCCTTGATTCTGCAGGGGCCCAGCCCTGGGCTGGTGTACATGGATTCATGCAGGGACACTAGAAGGTCCCTTTTCCTCCCAAGGCCCTGTTCATAAAAGGGTGACAGCCTGCCATACCCCTAATGACTTCCAAGTTGGCGAACTTCAAGTTGTGCCCTTGCCAGCTGAGGGTCCTGCTGGAAGCTATCTGGGCAAGAATGGTGAGAGGCATTCCTTTTGGGAATCAGTGAAAAGCACAGCTTGCGGGCAGATCGGTGGGCATAGCAGCCCTTGGGGCCTGGGATCAAACTCTGAACCCTTTCCTTTATCTAACCAGTCACTTCTAGCTCTTTCCTCTTTGCCGGGGTCCCTGGACCCCATGAATTTCCAGTATGTTTCGCTGCCCATGAAGGAGGCAAATCAGACATTCTCCACATTGGAGCCCAGAGGGTGAATACTTGATTGCTGATGTCTTTGGGGCGCTAAGAAACAGAAACTCCAAAAGATCAGGAAACAGGAAAAAAAAAAAGAAAAATAAGTAAATCAAGAATAGCAGTTGTTAGCATCCCAGGAGAGCATGACCTTGACATGGAAGTAGTGCCTTGGATACAGCTTTGGGACTAGAAGGGGAGAGAGATGGGGCTCCCAGGGTCTGTTTGGGAGCCTGAGATAGAATGCAGGAGGCCCCAGCCTTCAGTGGGCTGTGTTCCAGAAGTTTCTGAGTCACTTGTTTGGGACTAATATGACTTTTTGAAAAGGTGCCTGCATTCCCAGGCCCACCCACCAAAGTCTTAAGTCATAGGGGCCCTGCATTCAGTTTCTAGGAGCACAATGGAGCCCTGAGCCCCCTGCGGCCCCCTGTGGCCCCCTGCTGCTGTGGGGAGAACACCTGGACACCTCCCCCCCACAGCCTTGGGATGAAGCTCACCTGCCTGCTGCTCCCCTGGGCCCCTGAAGCCCCCCGGGATGGGGTGCCAGCATAGAAGAGGGCAGGGCTGGAGGACAGGGATATGAGGACCAAGCAGCCAGACCCCCTTCCCCCCAACAGTCCGAGTAACACCGGGCGCTTCCTTGCGTCGCTTTCTCCTGCCCACAGACTCCTTTTGCTTTGTCTTCTGCTATCACCTGTTGGCTCCAGCCAGGGACTCTCTCCTGGGTTGGTGGGGGTCGCAGTTAGAAGTAGACACTGGGTTTCTGGGGCTTTGTGAGTGCCAGCAGCACCAAAGGAATGTTCCCAATGCCTGAGTGTGCTTCCTCTGGCCCTTCATCCCCACAAACCCGTACTTGAGTCTTGGGTGGGAGGAGATAGAAGGACATGGGGCCTTGGGGTAGCCTGAAGTATCAGAGGCAAGCCACCCAGCCTACCCTGCCTGGCTCTTCTCATGGAGGCAGGCTGGTTGGGGTTTCGGCAGGAAGAGCAGGTGGAGTCAGGGGCTGTGGGATGGGGTGACACTGGGGCTTCATTTATTAGTGGGTGAGTGGCTTTGACTGAGCAACAAGTATGGGCCTTGCAGCTTGCAGGTCTGGGACTGAAGAGAGTCAGATAATGATGTCAGAGGCTGTGGTGAAGGAGAGCACAGCGTGGGGCTGGGGATGGAGAAGCAAACTGGCTTTCCCCACATATCTCCCCTTGCCTGGGTCCTGGCCCAGCTTGCCTTTTACTGCCCCATCTGTGAGCTGATGAAGCAGAGAAGGGGTCAAGGGCAGGGCCAGGCAGCTGCTAATGGGTGAGAACACAGGGGAAGATGGGGCAGGAAGAAGATGCAGCCAAAATGGGGAACATTCCTGTGGCCAGTGGCTGCTCCCAAGGCCCTCACATGTGGCTGCAGACATCTGTTAGCTTCTGAGAGGGTCCTTAAAAAATGAGTCTGGCAAATTAGGGGTGAGGAACCCCTGAGAAATATTTTACAGCTTTATTTCCTAGCAAAGAGGCTATTCAGGAGCAAAACTCTCTCATGAAATTAATAGCCTGTTAAGACCTTCACAAATTAGAGCATGATGGAGCCATGGACGTGTGATTCCTTTCACACCTACAAATTGCATAGCAGATCATCCACCTAGTGAATGCGCATTTGGCTCTGGGAGGCTGGAGGGAGCTCATGCTGCAGATGTCCTGTGTATGGGCTGGAACTCAGGTTCACACGCATCATCTCAACTGATTTTGGGTGTTACTGGCTCCATTTTACAGATGAGAAAAGTGAGGCTTGGGAGGATGAGAGAAGGGAGGAGGACTGGTAACTAGGGAGGGATCACTGGTTGGGGGGGGATGATGGGTGAGGGGCAGGGGGCGTCCCTGAAAGCCTCTTTTTCTCTGCGACCTCTTTCCTGCGTCCTTGGCTGTCCCCTGATGCCTTTGCTATAAGCAGCGTTGAAGAACAGGGCCAAGAGGCGGGAGGCCCTAAAATATCACAGGGAGCACCCCTCTGTTTCCCCCTGGGAATTGGATGTAAAGAGGGGAGAAGCCTGTGACAGAATGTTCCTGGTGGAGGCGTGGCCAGGAGTTCATGAGAAGTGAGTGCAGGGAGCAGGAACAGGAGCTGGATGGGGAGGTGGGGGGGCATAGCCTGGGGCTTGCAGCCTCAGAAATAGGTGTGTGTGTGTCTGTGTGTGTCTGTGTGTGTGTAGGTTTGTGTGTGTGTGTGTGTGAGACAGACAGGTATCTGTGTGTGTGTGAGTGACAGACAGACAGACTGGGAGTGGGCAACAGCAACCCAGCTCTTGGCTCCTTGCAGCAGCCGAGAGGTGTGTGTGTGTGTGTGTGTGTGCGTGCGCGCGTGTGTGTGTGTGAGTGACAGACAGGTATGTGTGTGTGACAGACAGACAGACTGGGAGTAGGTCTCTTGTCCCGTTGGCCCTGGGCTCTGCCCCCATCCCACAGTGGGACAGATGGCTCATCCTCCACAAGTGTGTATTCAGGCATCATGTAGGAACTGGAATACCAAGGAAACACATAGGAGGGGACCGGGAGGCCACTGAACCCAACTGCCTGGGGGAAAGAATGGTCAGTTATTGAACATGTAACAGCTTTGCAGAAAGTTTCCTCTCAGTCCCTTCCCCTGGCTTCATTTTTTCTGGGGCCTTTTCCTATCCTTAAAGAAAGAAAGTCAAGATGCTCAGTCATGTCTGACTCTTTGCAACCCCATGGACTGTAGCCTCCCAGGCTCTTCTGTCCATGGGATTTCCCAGGCAAGAATACTGTAGTGGGTTGCCATTTCCTCCTCCAAGGGATCCAATCTGAGTCTCCTGCATCGGCAGGTGGGTTCTTTACCACTGAGCCACCTGGGAAGCCCCAATTGGGTCCTCCAACCCTGAATAAACACTTGGCCACCCCCTCTCCGACCTGTGCCCTCATGAACACATGCACTCGTGGTGATCTACTTCCGTGGATACCATCCTGACCGACACTCAGATTTTGAACTTAAAGATAACCCCCAGGTACAGACCCAGTGAACCTGGGGGATGGACAGGGTATTCACGTTTACTGAGCTCTTGCAGTGTTTCAGTTGAGCATCTTCCAGCAAGAGGCAGATCGTATTTTTGCGTTACAGATGAGGACACTGAAATATGTGAGTGAAATGGCTCGTCCAGGGCTACATAGCAAGCGGAGGAGCAGGATATGAACCTGGCCAGTGGAATTCCAGAGTTCCTTCTCTTCTGCCATCATAAAAGAACCCCTTAGATCTTCCCTGAGAATCTGTTGAGATACAGTTCCAACAGGATTGGGTCCTCAGTTTCTTCACCCACAAGTATCAGAAGGAGCAACGCAGGGGGCGAGGAGGTGTTTCTGGGGGCAGACATATTGCTGCTTATGGAGAGGCTGAGCTGTCTGGGCGCTGCAGCCGATAGTCTGTATACACCTTCCTGGCTGGAGGAGGCATTGTTCCATTACAGGACCTTATATAACCCATGTCTATAATCACGACCCCCACTTCAAGAAAACATTAGGTTACATTTAGTGTAAAGTCTAATACTACATTCTAAAAACATTTTTTATCAGAAATGGATAAGAACAAGTTTGGATGAATAAGGATTACATTTTGGCTTTCTAGGAGGTTCACTAATGTGGGGTTGCCTATTTCTCAGTGGCCTTACTATACATGTCAGTAAAGAATCTGCCTGCAATGCAGGAGACCTGGGTTCAATTCCTGGGTCTGGAGGATCCCCTGGAGAAGGAAATGGCAACCCATTCCAGTATTCTTGCCTGGAGAATCCCATGGACAGAGGAGCCTGGCAGGCTATAGTCCATGAGGTCACAAGACTCAGACACGACTTAGTGACTAATCCCCACCACCATCCCTTCATTTACTCTGTGTTTCAGTTATCCGTGGTTATATAACATAACCTCAAACTTAGTGCCTTAAAACAGTAACAGTTTATTTAATCTCACGATTCTCTGTGCTCAGCTGGGTGCTGCCCTGCTTCCCATGCACTGGCCAAGGCCACTCACTTGGCTGCCTGGACTGTTTCTTTCAGCAGCAGCATTCAGCTGACAGCTATGCTGGCAGAGCCTAACAAGGTCTTACACACATGCCTGGAGCCTTGGAGCTTCTCTAAGTGACCCTTCCACGTGGTTAGCTTGGGCTTCTTCACAGCATGGTGGTAGTTATCAGAGATTTTAAAGGCTAGACCCATCACTATTGGTCAAAGCAAGTCACAAGGGGTAACCCAGGTGCAGGGTAAGGGGAAATTGATTCTACCCCTTGATGTGAGAGTGTTATGTACATACGAGGAAGGAAGGAATGGAGGGCCGCCGTCTTCTGAGGCTTTTTACTAAACCAGGGGGTGCATGAGGGATGTTGGGGGAAGGAGATGAAGAGAGCCATGAGTCTGGGTGGGATACCTTAGGATGCTTCAGAAGTTAGAAGTGTGGTCTGCAGTATAGTCATTTCTCTGTATCCGTGGATGTGGAACTTACACATACAGAGAGCAGACTGTCTTCGTTGTACTGTGCCACTTCATGTTAATATATGCCTTTGTTATTCGTGACAGTCCTTGGAACCAGTCTTCTGCAGATACTGTGTATAACTTTTTGAAGGTATTGATTCTCTATGAGACCAAACACATCATTTCTAAGATACTCAAAGTTAAAAACTGCCTTGCACATGAAAAGATGATAGCTCATGGTTCGTCTGCCTGTGATTTACCTTATGTTCTGAAGAAGAATTTGTTCTCTTTTTCAAACACACATACTCGCTCTGTCCAGGGCACTGTCCGGGGTGGAGGAGGGCACACTGCCTCCAGTCACGACCCCAGCACCAATCCTGGTCCTTTCCACATACCAGCTAGATGGGCAGCCCGGTTTGTATTCCTTTCTTAGGAGGTGGAAATTTGCTTGTGCGCATCCATCAGAAACACGTCCAGTTTGTCTGTCTTAGCAGATTGTCATTTGCCGCAGGGAGAGTAAGGCCATTAGTACAGCCCCTTGCGGTGCCTTGGTCCTGACTCCCCCTCTATACATGTGTATTGAATAAATACATTCCTGCTTTGCTTTTATCTTTATTTCATTCCTCATCAACTCTGAGAGTTTGGTAAATATTTGGTTAGATCCAGGCTAGGGAAACGTTCTGATGTTAATTTAAGTGATTTGAAAATGACATTTTAAAAGCAAGACTTATATAACTCTTCAAGAGTGCTAGTTTGTACTTCCTTACCACTTGTTAATAAATTTTTTTTTCTTGTCTAGGGAAAAAGCAGTAATAGAAAAGGGTTTTAGGTGCCCAGAAAATGACTCATTGATATCCTGTTGGCCTAGTTCTAATCTTGACCTTGGGCAAAAATGATTTGCATAAGATCGTGTAGAAGAATGACTGAGCAGAGTTGGAGCTCTCACCATCCCATCCCACCCTCCTGCTAGTTCCTCTAGTCTAAAGAGAAACTATATTTCCTGTGTTACTTACCAAGCATCATTCTAGGCAGGAGTATACAAAGAATGAGTGAAAGTCATCCCTTGGCATCAGGGAGCTCCCAGGTTGTGGTATAAGCCTGTTAGTGAAAGAGACCCTGCCTCAGGAAACAGAGGAAGGCTTCCTAAGAGCTCACTGTTGAGCTGGGTTTTGAAGGATAAGTAGGAGTTTACCAGGGGGAGCAGCGGGAACAGGGCTTTCTGATCAGAGTCATAGGAGATTCTAACTTGCTTTGGATTGGTGAGAATTCTGTGTGACAGGAGCAGGAGTGGGTGGCAGGAGCTAGAGATACAGGTATAGAGAAGCTAAGCAGTGGAAGAGCTAAGGAATCTGGGCTTTATTCCTCTAATGATGAGGCTTCATGGAAGGAATTTTGGCTTTTTCCTCTAATGATGAGGCTTCATTGAAGGCTTCATTGAAGCAGGAGACAGATAGGATCTGATTTGTGTTTAATAGAATCCTTCTGGTGGACTTGAGTAAGGTTGAAACTGTTTAGGAGGCTATTGAAGTAGTCCAGGCATGATGCTATGAAGGCCACTCACCAAGATGGAATCAGAGGATGGAGAAGATGAGTTCAGGCTCAAGTGCCCGTGGGATATCCAGGTGGAACTATCAGATTATTCAGTGGATCATTATTGAACACCTTCTGTATACCAGGCCCTGGGCTTAAGATCTGGCGCTTAGAAGAGAGGTCATGGGTTCTAGATTTGGGGATCATCAGCCTTTAAGTGGTACCCAAAACCATAGGGAGGATGAGGGGTTGCCTAAGGACAGTGTGTAGAATCAAAAAGGAAGAGGGCTTAGGACCAAACACTAGGAAGCAGCCTTGTTGGGGGACAGTCCCCCACATGGAACACCCATGCCCAGGGTTCTTTTGCATTGGGGAAGCTTTAGATGAGCCATGGTGAAGTAGGGCTGGGGTGTCAGGTGGGGGACTGCTCACGGGAGTGTTTGTCACCTTGTGGGCGAGGGGGGATAGGTCTGTAAGGGCACTTTATAAATTGTAAAGCACCTTGAAAATGCTAGCTGTTTATTTCTTTATTGAACCTAATCTTGACAGACCATCTCTGATCTTTGATCTATGAATGAATCAGACGAGGTTTATTCGTCATCATTTTCCTCATCACTCTTCTGTGTAACCAACTGGCTCTTTCCCCCTCCTTGTGAAAGGATTATTTTAAGGAGTGTTTTTAATTATAAAATGCCATCTAATATTGCAGAAACTTTGGAAATGAGAGAAATTTATTGCAATCCTATAATAACGAATTGTGTGTGTGTGTCTTTCTAGTCCTTCCTTTCTAGAAATTTTTACAAAGCTGTATGCATTACTCTCTACTTAGTCAGCTTTATAGCACAGACTTTTTTCTGTTTTAAATTAGTGTTCACAATCATCATTTTTAATGGCTGCATAATATGATGTCGGCTAAATGTACCATAATTAATTCAACTGTTCCTTTTCTGTAGGACATTTGGTTACTCTTACTTTATTAATTTTATTTATTTATCATCTCATTTTCATTTGATTATTATTATTATTATGTATATGTAATACCAGCAGGCCCGGTGCCTCTCTCCTTTCCCCTCCTGGCTGTTTTGTGTCTGATGTATCTTCCTTCCTAGGATTACATTTTCAGCCGTTCCTTCCAGCAGAATTCCTCTTTGTGGTTCCTAAGAAGTTTGCTTTGAATAATGATGAAACCTTTTCCTGTTCCTCTCTTCAAGAGCCCTTTCTTTGCTGTAAACAAGCTGTAAACAGAAAAGAAAATGACACGTTTCAGAAGAAATCCCATACCACGCTTTACCCCCATTCGAACTCCCAGTGTATGCAGACTGGATTTGAACGCTCGCAAGATTCCGTGGTCGTGGGTGGTTCCCATGTCATTTGAGGACTGGTCCCCATGAAATGGGGCCAGCTGAGTCAGAGCTGGCAGTGGAAGGCTGGGAGCTGCCTGCCCAGCCCAGGGTTGGGCTCAGGGCTGCCCCTGAAGCCCCCAGAAGGCTGAGTTTTTCACCCAAGGGGGCTGGGCAGTGGGGAATTGATCCCCATGGGCCACATTCTTAAGAGATTGACCAATAAACCCAAGGCTAAGTCACCAACCTGCTGATGGTATGTGGCCCTTACCATTCTCGAAGGATGGTAACACCCTGTCTGTTACAAGTTTACTACCAATTCCTAAGAAACCAGATCAGTCACTTCCTGAAGGGGAATCTGAGCAAAGAGCATTGCCTGGTGCTGAAGTGGATCATCCTCCCAGGCTGGGGCTGGGAGTCCCCCTGCTACCCCCTGGGGCCCGTTTCCCAGTAATGGGCGACGCTGTCAGCTAGACGCAGCCTCCCCCATATTGCAAGAAAAGTGCCACAATTTCTCACTCATCAGCTCTCTGTTTTCTAAACTCCTACACATGATTACAGTTTACCTTTCATTGTGCTGCATCAAGCACTCTGGAAAACAGAGGAGTCCCCCCCTCCCTTCCCTACACTGGGGCTGTAGTTGTTACGTGGCCTGTCTCTGGGACAGATCTGGGATGTTGCCCCTTTATGTCAGTAAAGGGTCCTACATAGGATGGTTACTTTAGCTGAGCCACCATTTTTCTTGTTGTTGTCTAAGAAACAAAATGCATACTTTGCAGATGAAGTTCCCTATGAGGACAAAAAATTCTGTACTTTGTAAAAAATAAATAAATAAATAAATAAATATATTTGTTTGGCTGTGCCAGGCCTTAGTTGTGGCATAAGGGATCTTTAATTGTGGCATGTGGGATCTAGTTCCTTGACCAGGGATCGAACCTGGGCCCTATGCATTGGGAGTGCAGAGTCATAGTCAGTAGACCACCAGGGTAGTCCCAAGAATTCTGTACTTTTGATGCAGGGCTGTTTGTTTGCATCACGGCCACGGCCTTTCACTTAATATCTTTTTTCTTTATTCCCTCTTTTTGGAGGATCAATTAAGAGTAGCAGCAGGTGAGAGACACAGTGAAGGAAGTCTCTGGAATGATTTAGACTGGAGGAATGTCAAATGTGTTCTTCCTTTCAGTTGAATGCTTGAGATTTCAATGTGAAGCTTGTTTACTTCCATTATTGCGAATAAGGGAGCTGTGGGTGCCCACTGCTCCTGGGTGGCCTCATTTTGTTCATTTTCATGCCCACCTCACAACACTCATCGCTGGATTTAGGGGTAGAAAAGATCATGGAGCTTGCAGTTCAATTTACAGAGATAACAAGGTGCCCAGAATCAGAGAGTGAAGATGGAGCATGGCTGGTGTCAGGTCCAAAAGCAGTGACAGTCCTTTAACCTGGAGAGATTGACACAGGTGCTTGGTCAGTTGATGCCAAAAGTTAAATTATTTGACAGTGGTCATACAGCTGTGTGTCAGAACAAAGAGAATTTTACTGTATATGAAAAAAAGGGAGTAAAAACGAAAGCTAGATGGTGGTAAGCATTGGTGATCACCAGATGACCTTGATGCATTTTGTGTGTGTAAGAGCCATGATGCCTTAGATACTGTGGGGCAGAAGGCGGTTGGATGGGGCACAAAAGAACATTCTGGGGGTGATGGAGGCGTTCCCTGTGGTGACTGTGGATGTAGTCACACAGTTGTGTGAATTTGTCAACACTCATCAAAGTAACATTTTATTATTATTATTCTTATTTGGCTGTGCCGCATGGCTTGCAAGATCTTAGTTACCTGACCAGGAATGGAACTCGGGGCCCCTGCAGTGAAAGCACAGAGTCCTAATCACTACATGGATGGTGAGGGAATATACATTTTACATGGGTGCTTTTTACTGTATGCAAACTTTAACTCCACAAAGTAGATTTTTAAAAGTCAGTAGAATCCAGCAATCACAAAAAAGCTGCACATAAATATAAACATTTATATGCATTTAAAGTAGCTTATTTCAGCTGAAAACATCTAGCTACTTGTCTTTTGTGGAAAGGAAAGATCATTGCCTCTGGGTGTCCTTTTTGGTGTTCCTTGTGACTTTCTGTAGGTAAGATGTGACCTCTGTAATTTCTAGTTTCCTTAAAGTGGAGAGAGGATTAAAAGTCACTTGAAAATAATCTAGGGACTGAATCTTAGATCTTTATGACTTTTATTTTGGCTAAATTTTACTGTTGTCTTGCCCACTGCTAATTCAGCAGCATTTTCTGTTAGTTACTCACATTTATTCAGAAATTTCCAAAATGCTCATTTTACTTTTCTTAGAAATAACAACTGTCTGTTGTTCATACTGATATTTTATTTGTTTAGGTTCTTAATTACATTATGGGCTTCCCTCATAGCTTAGTCGGTAAAGAACCTGCCTGTAATGCAGGAGACTTGGGTTTGATTCCTGGGTTGGGAAGATCCCCTGGAGAAGGAAATGGCAATCCACTCTAGTATTCTTGCCTGGAAAATCCCATGGACAGGGGAGTCTGGCGGATTTAGCCTGGTGGGCTACAGTCCATGGGGTCGCAAGAGTCAGACACGACTTAGCAACTAAACTACCACCACCACCAGAAATTGGAGCAGATGTGCAGGAAAGTTCTAGAGAGGTCCTGCCAGCTGTGCACATAAGGTCGGCAGGTTTTGTGGGAGTGGGTGGACTTGACTAATCCGGAACATGGGTTTGGAGGACTTTAGTGCCGTCCTGTGTTCCTGGCCCTCCATCTGGAGCCCCATCCTGCCCCTCTAAGTATCTGGTCCTGGTTCTGGTTTATCCAGGGGAAGGAACTCATGTCTGCCTCTCATTCTCTACCCAGTCACCTTCCTGGTATTTGGATTCAGCCATCTTGCTCTCTTTCAGTCTTCTCTTCAGCCTAACCCATTGCACTTTTTCATGAAGCCCTCAGGTGACGTGGTTTCTGGGCCTTACATCATCCTCGCACTTTCTTTGGCTGCAAACTGAGACGTGGTGCCTTTTCCCGTCTTAGACACATTTTCCCCTGCCTGCTCTCAGAACCCTGCCCATCCTGCCTTGTTGCAGGACACAAATGCTAGAGGTGTAAAACCACAGCTGGAATTTGAGGTTTGGTGGGGAGGGTGGTCTCCATTCATGGAAATTTAGATGTTGTTGTTCAGTTGCTCAGTCGTGTCTGACTCTTTGTGACCCCATGGACTGCAGCACCCCAGGCTTCCCTGTCCTTCACTATCTCCCGGAGTTTGCTCAAACTCATGTCCGCTGAGTCGATGATGCCATCCAACCATCTCATCCTCTGTCACCCCCCTTCTCCTCCTGCCCTGAATCTTTCCCAGCATCAGGCTCTTTTCCAATGAGGTCTTAATAAAAGAATTAGAGTCTATGTGAAAATGGAAGTTAATCTAGAGAAACCCACTGCTGCTTAGGTGGTAGGATAGCTCCCCAGACACTGACAGAATGTCCCTGACCTGGCAGGATATGCTATTTAAGGGAGTGGGGACAGCAGAGGAGTTGGTCCCAGGGACCATTCACCGAAACTGCAGCCTGGGGCTGGAGGTGTGTTTGCCTCCCTGGGCTGTCCTCTGAACTGGGCCATGTCCCCCTGCAGCCTGCATGCCCCTTATGCCTTTCCCTTCCCCACAGCTTCTGTGTTCCTGTTGCCCTGCCAGAGCAATAAAGACCAGCACGCTTATCAAGTTACCCAGAGTCTGACCCATCCTCTTCTCTGTCTGCCTTCTTCTTTTCCTACAGGGATGCTGTGTTTGTTGTTGACTGCTTAGGAAGTCTAATTGCATGTGTGTGCCTATTGATGGGCATCTGTTGTCCTTCTGTCTGCTAATTTATCTCTTCACTCGGCCAAACATGTATGGTTCTGGACACATGTTTGCACAGGTTCCTGGGGACACAGACACAGTACCCTCAGGTCCTGCCTACAAGTGAGCTTGGTTTATTTATTTTCTTAAAAAAATAATCATTGTCTGAATATGGGCCCGGCACAGAGCAATCCCTCCAGCATTGTTGAATGTTGTTGCATGAATTATGAGTAAGTTGAATCACATGAAATAACCAATATCCAACCATTTTCAACATGCAAGTGATGGCAATTTCATTTCATATGGTTCCGTTTAATATAAAAGTAACAAATGTGCTCACTGGGGAAAGCCTCAGTTCAGTTCAGTCAGTTCAGTTGCTCAGTCATGTCCAACTCTTTGTGACCCCATGGACGGCAGCATGTCAGGCCTCCCTGTCCATCACCAACTCCCAGAGTTTACTCAAAACTCATTTCCATTGAGTTGGTGATGCCATCCAACCATCTCATCCTCTGTCGTCCCCTTCTCCTCCCGCCTTCAAACTTTCCCAGTGTCAGGGTCTTTTTACATGAATCAGTTCTTTGCATCAGGTGGCCAAAGTATTGGAGTTTCAGCTTCAGCATCAGTCTTTCCAATGAATATTCAGGACTGATTTCCTTTAGGATGGACTGGTTGGATCTTCTTGCAGTCCAAGGGACTCTCAAGAGTCTTTTCCAACATCACAGTTCAAAAGCATCAATTCTTTGGTGCCTAGCTTTCTTTATAGTCTAGCTCTCACATCCATACATGACTACTGGAAAAACAATAGCTTTGACTAGACAGACCTCTGTTGGCAAAGTAATGTCTCTGCTTTTGCCTGGAAAATACTAAATAGTATGGGGAAATATTATCCATAGTATTATCCTTCAAGGATACCTGCTGTTAACATTAGGTCCCTTTTTACAGATAGAGGTGATGATTAATTTTTTCTTCTATACCATATGTTGTTCTTATTGTAAGAAATATTAATATTTCATGCATGCATGCTAAGTTGCTTCAGTCATGTCTGACACTTGCGACCCTACGGACTGTAGCCTGCCAGGCTCCTCTGTCCAAGGGGGTCTCCAGGCAAGAATACTGGAGTGGTTTGCCATTTCCTCCTCCAGGGGATCCTCCCAACCCAAGGATCGAACCCATGTCTGTTACATCTCTTGTATTGGCCGGCAGGTTCAACTCAGGCAGAAATATAAACATAAAAATGAAGCCCCCCTTTCCTCTGCCGCTCCCCTCCCCATAGGCAACAATTGCTAAGTATGTGGTATGCATACATCCAGAGAGTTTTCTTTGAATTTGCATGTGTGTGTGATATATGCACATTTGAGATTGAGAGGTTATTTATGTAAGTTTATGCAAATCAATGAAGCAAACCTCTCAGTGCTAATATTCACACATTCCTTTGTAGTAGCTGGTGCCCCACCTCGAGCTGGTCACATGTCCTTGGTGATCTGTAGCCCTTCCCTCCTTCAGCCAGGAGCACCCCCCCCGTGGGGTCCATGCTGGTGGCCTCTCGTGGGCACCTGCGGCCACTCCTTGAGCTGATGGAGAGTCACAGTATCCACATACCCACCAAGTGCTGACATCCCTTGTGTTTCTGATTTTGTCTGTTTCATCGTTGTCTTGTCAGTGAACAGGAGTTGAGTTGAAACTCTGCCCTGCTGTGGGTGTGGGTCTCGGGAAAGCCACTTGATGTCATTGAGCTTGGTCTTCTCCTTAGTGAGTGAGGAGAATAGAGGACACGAACCCAGTAAGCAGGAGCCAGACGTGGGGCCAGATGCCAGGGTTCCATGTCTGGTTCTGTCTCTTCCAGCTCCGAGAGCTTGGTCAGGTTGCTTAGTCCGCTATGTGCCTTCATTACTAAAGCTCTGAGTGATATAATAAAGCTCCTGAAATAGTACTTGCCTTGTGCGTTTGTCATGCTGGTAATGATGATGTCCCAGCTCCTCCAGGGTTGTGGTGAAGGCTGTAATGAGAGGATGAGTGGACACACTTTGTAAACCACAAAGCCCCGTTCAGATGCAAGTGTTACTATGATTACATGCTTATCTGTCACTAGTACAACCCCAAAGGTTCCCTGTTGGAAGGTGGCACACTGCATTTTGCTTGAGTGGTATTTACAAATCGGGAGGAGTTGGGATTTGCACCTAAGAGGATCTCATTCCTGTGTTTGCGCTCCCCTGCTGCCCACACTGCTTCTGCCAGGAGGGGTGGCCTCTGAGTTATTACTGAGTGTTTCCAGAGAGGATGCGGGGGCCCAGAGGGGAAGTGACTTGCCTGAGGCCTCACAGAGAGACAGTCTCAGTGCCTCTGTCTGTAGCCTCGGCCTCCAGGCCCCCAGGCCAGCACTGTGCTCCACCGTGGCCACCACGTGTTGGGGCACAGACCCGCGATGGGAACAGGAAACAAAAAGGAGTTCATGAGTAGTTTGTGTGGCTCTGATTCAGGAACTTACTGTGGAGATGGCAGCTTCAAAGGGCTGTGGGTAGGAATGGTTGGTGGGTGTCGGAGGCAGGTGACATTGCGGTAACGGAGTGAAAAGCGAGTGAGGGGCCAGTGGGGCGTTAGGAGGAGTTTGTTTAGAGAGGAGACTGTTGGGCTTGTGGTTGTGTGGGGAGAATGATGAGAATGGGAGGCGGAGATGAAAGGGGGGCAGGTCACCTGGTGTGGGCGTGTTTAATGGGATGCTGTGGAATTCTGGGCCCCTGAAAGAATTTCCAGTGAAAAATTGGGATGGCCTCAGGCTTCATGTCTTTTGCTGGTGAGCCGCTCTTGGTTGCTTGATTCATTTTGCTTTATTTCTTCTAATTTGGGGAATTCTGTTTGCTTTCTTGGGGCCTTGGCAAGGATTCTCTCCTCAGAGACCTGGATCCAAGAGCTGAGTGGTTTCCTGGAACATGATTGCCTCCTCCTGCTCCCTTGACTTTATAAGAAGGAAGTTAGAAGCTGGAATGGGATTTTTTCCAACTCTTGAGCGGCTACATTGAGAGACTGGTCTGAGAGTGAAGATCCTTGGAGGATATTTCCTCTGGCTCAGGATAATTGACTTAATCTGCTGTGTGTCTATTTTTCCCTTTGGAAAATGGAGAGATGCTGACTGACTCACTTCTTCCTAAAATACTGTGTGCTCAACTTCTCTCTCTGGAAAGTCTCGCTTAGGTGGATTTTGACATAATGTCACTCTTAACTCCCATCACTGAGTCCAGAGCCTTTCTTTCTTTGGGGGCTGAGGGTGGGACTCATCCCACATTGACTGAGAGTATGCCTTCAAGCTCTCAGGGAGTCACTATGACAGACGACCTGTGAGAGTACAGAGAAAAGGCATCATTCTGCCTTAGTTGGGAAAGGTCTCTTAGAGGAGGCAGAACTGAACTGTGCCTTGAGGGGAGAAATATATTTTGAGCCCTGGATTGGTAGGGGGCAGAGACAGTTGCTGGTGGGCAGTGGTCTGGGGTTGAACACACACACACACACACAACTTTGACTGCAGAATTGGGTGTATGAGACAGATGAATCTGGAAGGTAGTTTGGGATCTCAAATGGGTGACCCAGAAAGCTATTTGAAATTGCTTTGACTACATTTTGTAGGCATTGGGAAGCAATAGAATCCCAGAAGAAGAGCAGAGAGAAGACGGAAATAGTATTTTTCTAATAGTGAAAAAATTTCCAAATTCAATGAAAACTATAAATTCACAGTTCCAGGAAGCTCAAAATAATATAGCTCAAATAATAATAAGCTCAAATAAATATAAAGAGCAAAAATAGAATCATACCAAAGCACATCACAATCAAGTTAGTTAATCCTAGTAGTTAAGGGGAAACTCATAAAAACAACCAGAAAGAAAGACATAGAGGAACAAAGATAAGAATGATAGTAGATGTCTGGCCAGAAGTTATTAAAGGCAGAAAACAATAGAACTGAAAGATAGATCAAACAAGAATTCTATACTCAAAAAATATCCTTCAAAAAAAGAAGGTGAAGACTTTTTTTTTTAATAGACAAACTAAAGTTGAGAGAATTCATGACCAGCAGACCTATACCACAAAGCATTAATGAAAGGTTTTCAGGCAGTAGAAAATTGATACTAGATAAAAATTTGGACTGTACAAAAAGAATAAACAGGCCTATGGACGTTATTTTTTCTCATTTTTAATCTCTTTAAAAGACTGTATAAAGCAAAAACAAACAGTGTACTGTTTGTAACGTAGATGTATGATGTATGATAACAATAGCCCAAAGGACAGAAAGGAAGAAATGAAAATATACTGTTATAATTTTCTTACACTTCATGTAAAGTAATAATATTTGATGTAGACTGTATTTTTTTCTTTTTTAAAAATTTAAATTATGGAAGTATGGTAACACATTTACAGGGAGACTTGAAAAATGCAGAACAAAGTTACATATAGTTCTATATTTTACAGTTTTTTAAGTAAATTAAGATTTTTAGTTGGAATTTCAATATCAAACTCCCCAAAATCAATAGAATGGACAGAAAAGTAGAAGGATATATAGACTTGAAAAGCACTGTAAACTAATTCAACATAATTAAGATTTATACAATTTTCACACAACGGCAGGTTACAAATTCTATTCAAGTTCTCATAGACTATAAACCAGGAGAACTGGAACATATCCAGGGACATAAAACAAGGTGCAAAAATTTCATGGTCTAAAGGTATTGATATCATACAGAGTCTGTTCTCTTATCACTGTAGAATTATGTTAAAAATCAGTATCAAAAGATGTTTGAAAATAACCCATATATTTTCAAGTGCAGTGTGACATTTACCAAGATCTTTGACTTAGCCAGTGAAGCCACAATAAGGTTAGAAGATTGAAAAACACAGAATCATTGCAGAGAAGAAAGCATTTAAATGAGAAATTGATATCAAAATGAGAAATTAATATCTAAGATGCTTAAAAAAACCCCATGTATTTGGAAATTAAGTATCCATGAAATAGATTACATTAAATTAAAGATGCCTATAGGCATACTCCGGAGAAGGCAATGGCACCCCACTCCAGTACTCTTGCCTGGAAAATCCCATGGACGGAGGAGCCTGGTAGGCTTCAGTCCATGGGATCGCTGAGGGTCAGACCCGACTGAGCGACTTCCCTTTCACTTTTCACTTTCATGCATTGGAGAAGGAAATGGCAACCCACTCCAGTGTTCTTGCCTAGAGAATCCCAGGGATGGGGGAGCCTGCTGGGCTGCCGTCTCTGGGGTCGCACAGAGTCGGATACAACTGAAGCGACTTAGAAGCAGCAGCAGCATAGGCATACTCATTTTGTTGTGCTTTGCTTTATTGCACTTCTTAGACATTGTGCTTTTCATAAATTGAAGGTTTGTGGCAACCCTGCATACAGCAATTCTATTGGCACTATTTTCCTGACAGCATTTGCTGACTTGTGTCTCTGGATCACATTTTCGTAACTTTTCCAATATTTCAAAGCACCAGCAAAAAGATTATGATTTGCTGAAGGCTCAGGTGGCTAGCAATAAAGTCTGTTTTTAATTAGGGTGTGGTCCTAGTGGTAAAGAACCTGCCTGCCAATACAGGAGACGAAAGAGACCTGGGTTCAATCTCTGGGTCTGGAAGATCCCTTAGAGTAGGAAATGGCAACCCACGCCAGTATTCTTGCCTGGAGAATCCCATGGACAGAGGAGCCTGGTGGGCTATAGTCCATAGAGTCTCAAAAGAGTTGGAGATGACTGAAGTGACTTAACACACCATCTTGTTTTTTCAGACATGCTATCGCACAGTTAGTAAACTACAATATAGTGTAAATGTAAATTTTATGTGTTTGGAAAAACTTGTGTGACTTGCCTTATTTCAATATTCTCTTTCATTGCAGTGATTGGAACCAAACCCACAATATCTCTGAGGTATGCCTATGTTGTAAATCTCAGAGCAACCATTAAAAAACATAACAAAGAGGTGTGGCACACAAGCCTATAATGGAGATACAGCAGAATGATAGACAAAATCAAAAGATGGCAGGAGAAGAGGGGAAAAGTAACAAAGAACAAATAAGACCAGTAGATGACAAAAGATAGTTTTAGATTCAACAATACTGAAAATAATATTAAATGTATATGATATAATGACTCTATTTAATAGGCAGGTATTATGGGATGGATAACAAAGTAAGAACCAACTATAAGCTGTCATAAAGAGATGCATTTTTATTATAAAGACACAGATTTAAAAGGATGGAAAAAGCTATTCCATGTAAACACTAATCAAAAGAGAGCTAAGATGGCTGGCTATGTTAGTAACAGACAGTGCAGACTTTGGAATAAGGAAAATTATCAGGAATAAAGAGGAACATTTCATAATGATAAACAAGTCAATTCATCAAAAAGACATTAAGACCCTAAATATATATATATAAGCCAAAAAACAATAGAACTTAAAGGAATTGACAAATTTTTAATTATATTTGAAGATTGCAACACACCTCTTTCAGTTATTGGTAAAAGAAATAGACAAATTAGAAGTATAAAGAATATAGAACACATGACAAATTAAAAGTATGCATTAATAGAACTTAACAACCAGCCAGACCAAAGTGATATTTATAGAACCCTCTATCCAACAACTGGAGAGTATAATATTTTTCAAATGCACTGAAATGTTCATGAAGACACACAGTCTGGACTACCATAAGATTCAGTACATTAAAAAGTTACTAAAATCATGCAAAGTGTAATGTTATCTGACAAAAATAATGGATTGAAATAGAAATAAATATAATCTTGAAAATTCCAAATTATGTCTGGAAAATTAAGCAAGACATGCATAAATGGGTAGACAAATCACAAGTAACATTAGAAAATGTGTTGAGTTAATGTGAAAACACAGCATACCAAATTTTTGGAATGCAGACAAAGCAGTGCCAAGAGGGAAACTCATAGCACTAAATGCTAGTGATAATAAAGAAGATCTAAAATGAATGATCTATGGGACTTCCTTGGTGGTTCAGGAGTTAAGAATATGCCTTGCAATGCAGGGGACATGAGTTCAATCCCTGGTCAGGGAACTAAGACCCCACATGCCCAGGAGCAACTAAGCCCGTATGCTGCAACTGCTGAGCCCGTGCAACACAAGTAGAGAGTCCAGGTGCTTTACACGCATCGTTTTCATGAGCTCCCTAACCCACCCTGAGGTAGGAGTCCCGTTATTCTCATTTCATAGAGGAGGGAGCAAGCTTAGAGCAGTGATGACACCTCCCAAGGCCACAACCCGTGGTGGTGGAGTTGGAATTCAAGCGCAGTCTCTAACTGCTGTGTTTTACTGTCCTTGAGTGTTTACCTTATAGAGAGATGGTGTGTGTGTGTTAATATATTTGAGAGGGGTTGGGACCAATAGTCCTGGGGGCCCCCAGAGGAAGGATGCCACAAGCAGTGTGACACCGAGTGTGAGTCGGGAGGGACTCGGGTGCCAATGGGGCAGACCACTGGCCATGCTGGTGATGGGCTTTAATCCTCCACTCAGGTTAGAAGAGAAGATCTGATCAAAAGCATACGGCTGATAAGTGGGAAAATTCAGCAGAAACCAAAGGGAACTATTTTAAGAAATCGAAGCTTCTCAGGAAGTCAGGGGATGGGTTGAGAGCTCTCCTGGGAGCCTGGGATACATGTGTTCCCAGGGTGAGAAAGCCCCTGCCGGCTGGGTGGCCGATCTTTGAGGGCAAGGACAGTGGAGGCACTCACAAGTGGACAAAGCATTTGAGAGAAGAGGATGAAAACCAGGTCCAGAGGGGAACTTAGACCCAGTGAGCCACCTGGCTTCATCTGTAAGAGACTTTGCAGTTGACAACGAGAGGATCTCCCTTCCCGTGGTGATGACCTGGAGTGGGACCACTCAGGATTCATGGCAGCCAACTTGCCAGCTGGATGCACCCTCACCTTTATCCAGGGAAGGCTTGTCAGCACGAGGCGATGATGGCTCTGTGGGGATAACCAGAACCAGCTCCAGTTCAGGAGATGGTGCCTCTTCTGCACGTGTTGGCACTGAATGATAAATGATAGATGATCGGCTTGACCCCTAGGGTCTGGGGCGGGGCTCTCCCTTCACTCCTGGTGGCTGCAAGCCTGTGTGTTCCTGCATTACACAGAGCAGAGCAGGATGGCCGAGGGCGAGGCCATCCGATGCTGTGCCCAGATATTGTCTGAAGACCCTTAGAAAGCTTATTTTCCCAGATGGCCCTTTGAGAAATCTGGTGGGGGGCGAGGCATGTCCCGTAGAAACAGGTATGTGCACAGGGGAGGTTCTGGGTGGGTCTCCCCACCACCGGGTGTTTCTTGAGGTCCTTCCCAGTGCGAGAGGGAGTTTCCCTGAAGACGAGTCTCTATTTCTAAGGGTCCTGGTCTGGTGGTGGTTAGGGTGTTTCAAGCAAGTGGAGGGAGCAGCCGAAACTTCCCATAGTGCCCCTTGTCTTTATTGTCTCTGCCCAGAGAGAGTCACTGCAGAAAGATGAGGCGGTGAAAAGGAAAAAAACAGAAGTCATCCTAAATCTCCCTCCCCTGCATGATAAGCGCTGTTGACATTTTGGTGTTTCTGCTCCTGCGCCATTTCATTTCTACTCTGAGATCAGAGTATGCCTGCATATTTAAACTTTTTTTTTTCCCCTCTGAATGGCTTATCTTGCCCTTATTTCCTCTCTAAGAAGCTAGAGAAGAAACACAAGGAGAGTGTGATTGCTCAGGGGTGGGGCCATCCCGGAAGGCTCTGTGGAGGGGTGGAGGTCAGCTAGATTTTGAAGGAAGGGAGGAAGGTGATGGAGGGGCCAGTTCAGGTAGGGCGCTACTCACATTGGGATGGATGCAAGGGTGTGCTGGCCTGGTGTACTGGGGATAACTCAGGGGGACTGTAACATCTGTTTCCATCCTCCCGCCCTGCACCCTTTCCTCCCTCCCTCCTTTCCGTCTCTCCCTCCCCCCTCCATACCCCATTGATTCATTCCTTCACTCAGTAGTCATTGAGCGCCTCCTATGTGCCAGGTGTTTGTCCAGTGGGGGCCACACAGGGTCCTTGGAACAGGTCTTGTCCCTGCCCAAGTGGAGCGTGTAATGTAACAGACAGGCTTATGTGTTTTACTCAAAGGCAAGCATTTAAAACACTTAAAAATAGTAATACAAACATGGGTTTTTATGGGATAGAATGCAGAAGCTGCATGCCCCAGCAGGGAAAGAGGTGAAGCTTCCTCCACATGTACTTTGGTGGAAAAGTTTGAGGGTCCTCAGAGTGTGGGCTGTGACATGTGCTGAGGTTCAGGAGCACCTGCTGAGTGACAATGTTGGGGACATCAACTTGGCTAAACCAGGTGGTTTACATCCGGGGACTGTGGGAGATATTTAGAAAAGGTCCTAGGGGACAGAGTTATGTAGGATCTTGCATACCAGAATGAGTAAAATTGGCAGCACTTGAGGTGTTTTGAGCTGGAGATGGAACTTTCAAAAAGGTAATTGTGGAATTTTAACATGATCCCAGAGGGTAGAAAGCTGATCATGGGGTCGCAAAGAGTCAGACACAGCTGAGCGACTGAACTGAACTGAACTCAACAGAGGGTAGATTAGCAAGACCAGAGAATGGCCAGGGAAACAAATCTGTGCCCAGTCCTGGGGGAGGTGAGGGTTTGGGCTAGATGATGGCAGGAGGAGGACAATGAGGAAGACCCAGAAAGACCAGATGGAATGAATGACCCACTGGAGATGTGGAAAGGAGCACCAAAAACAGGGAGACCAGTCAGCCAACAAAGGCTTACTGAGGTTTACTTGGCACTGGGTGCTGTTATCTTGGGTGCACAGTTGAGTGAACTGTGGTCCTAACCCTTGGCTGGCAGAAATGGGACCTTCAGCCTGGGGCTGGCTGGGGAGACTGCGACCAGCTTGGGTGTTCCCATTGTTCCCGGGCTATACCTGGGAGCTTTTGAACGATGCCCACATCTGGGCTTCAGATTTCACTGTTCTGGGATGCTGCCCGGGCATGGCCCCCAGGTGAGTTTCAGGAGCTGCCAGGGTTGGGAGCCTACTCAGATGGTGCTAATTCAAGACAGTTCAGGCTGAAGAAAGTTAGGAATGGTGATAGCTTGCCAGGACTTTAAATTTGAGTTGTGGAGTTTGAAAGTCTTTGTGTGTCACGTGACTCAGATGGTGCACGGAGAGGACTGGGCCGTGGCTTGGCAGGTTCCTCCCAGGCCAGTGTGTGATGGTGACTCTGTAACTCAGGGTGAGAAGGATCAGATGATTGTTAGGCAAGAGAATAAATGGACAGAAGAAAAACAGGCAGTAAGCAGAGGGAGTTGATGTAAAGCAATTGCAATGTTCACAGTTTGGTTTAAAGAACCAGGAAGCTTCCAGGATATTGTCTTTGTTTTTATATTTACTACAGCAAAATTCTCCAAGCCAGGCTTCAGCAATACGTGAACTGTGAACTTCCAGATGTTCAAGCTGGTTTTAGAAAAGGCAGAGGAACCAGAGATCAAATTGCCAACATCCGCTGGATCATGGAAAAGGCAAGAAATTTCCAGAAAAAATATCCATTTTGGCTTTATGGACTATGCCAAAGCCTTTGACTGTGTGGATCACAATAAACTGGAAAATTCTGAAAGAGATGGGAATACCAGACCACCTGACCTGCCTCTTGAGAAACCTATATGCAGCTCAGGAAGCAACAGTTAGAACTGGACATGGAACAACAGACTGGTTCCAAATAGGAAAAGGAGTACATCAAGGCTGTATATTGTCACCCTGTTTATTTAACTTATATGCAGAGTACATCATGAGAAACGCTGGACTGGAAGAAGCACAAGCTGGAATCAAGATTGACGGGAGAAATATCAATAACCTCAGATATGCAGATGACACCACCCTTATGGCAGAAAGTGAAGAGGAGCTAAAAGCGTCTTCATGAAAGTGAAAGAAGAGAATGAAAAAGTTGGCTTAAAGCTCAACATTCAGAAAACGAAGATCATGGCATTCAGTCCCATCACTTCATGGCAAATAGATGGGGAAACAGTGTCAGACTTTATTTTTGGGGGCTCCAAAATCACTGCAGATGGTGATTGCAGCCATGAAATTAAAAGATGCTTACTCCTTGGAAGGAAAGTTATGACCAACCTAGACAGAATATTAAAAAGCAGAGACATTACTTTGCCAACAAAGGTTCGTCTAGTCAAGGCTATGGTTTTTCCAGTGGTCATGTATGGATGTGAGAGTTGGACTGTGAAGAAAGCTGAGCACCAAAGAATTGATGCTTTTGAACTGTGGTGCTGGAGAAGACTCTTGTGAGTCCCTTGGACTGCAAGGAGAACCAACCAGTCCATCCTAAAGGAGACCAGTCCTGGGTGTTCATTGGAAGGACTGATGCTGAGGCTGAAACTCCAATACTTTAGCCACCTCATGTGAAGAGTTGACTCATTGGAAAAGGCTCTGATGCTGGGAGGGATTAGGGTCAGGAAGAGAAGGGGACGACAGAGGATGAGATGGCTGGATGGCATCACTGACTCGATGCACATGAGTTTGGGTGAACTCTGGGAGTTGGTGATGGACAGGGAGGCCTGGCGTGCTGCGGTTCATGGGGTCACAAAGAGTTGGACACAACTGAGTGACTGAACTGAACTGAACCGAACTGATAGCACCTAGAGAATCCCATGGGCAGAAGTGCTTGGAGAGCTACAGTCCATAGGGTTGCAAAGAGTCAGACATGACTGAGCGACTGAGCTCACATGCCTACCAGCTAGAACAGTGAATGAAAGAGAGTCACCTGGAGTGGGGGTGCAAAATTTAGATTCCTGAGTCTTAATGCACTTGGATCAGAAACTAGAGAAACAGCAGCTAAGGAATAAGCACTGAAGGGTCGAGTCAGAACCAGTGACTAAAAAACCACATCCCGGGTATCTCCAGGCAAGGCTCTGGGAGGCTGCAGGGCTGAGCAAGGCTGAGTAATCCCTCAGAAGCAGTCAGAGAGCAGAGAGGGAATCAAATCTCCAAGGAGAAAGACATGATGCGGGTTTCTGCAGCTGAGAGTCTGCAGAAATTTCTACTCTCAGGACATGAGTCATCTTGCATCTAGAGGTACGGAGTCCTTGGAATCCCAAGTTTGCTGAGTTCCGTGGCTCTGTGTACAGAGGCTTCGGTGTGCTTGTGAGTCTGCAGATCCCTTTCATGTTGTGCTGTTTGTGTGGTGGTCATACTGCTGGGATTCTAGAACTCTCCTTCTGTCTTCAGATGGTATGCTCCTCTGGGCTGGTGCATTTGTTCTCTAGCTCACTCAAAGACAGTTCCAGGAAGTCAGGATCTCTGCACTCAATCTAGGTAGGGCTACTTAGAGGTGAGAAGGCCAGAGCAGGCAGCTGGAACCCTCTCATTGTTCTGGTGACTTCCGTGAGTGTACAGTTTATTACTTTTTGCCTTTTCTGTATTTAACTTTGGTCCTTGTGAGAAATTGGGTTAAGTTACTTTTACTATCCAAGTATTACCGTGGAGGAGGAAATGGCAATGCACTCCAGTGTTCTTGCCGAGAGAATCCCATGGACAGAAGAGCCTGCCGGGCTACAGTCCATGGGGTTGCAGAGAGTCAGACACAACTGAGCACACACGCACATCGTAGGGCTTCCCAGGGGGTGCCAGTGGTAAAGAACATGCCTGCCAGTGCAGGAAACACAAGAGATTGGAGGTTCATCCCTGGGTTGGGAAGATCTCCTGAAGGAGGGCATGGCAACCCACTCCAGTATTCTTGCCTGGAGAATCCCATGGTCAGAGCATCCTGGCTTGTTCAGTCGCTCAGTCATGTCCAACTCTTTACGACCCCATGGACTGCAGCACGCCAGACCTCCCTGTCCATCACCAACTCCCGGAGTTCACTCAAACACATGTCCATTGAGTCGGTGATGCCATCCGACCATCTCATCCTCTGTCGTCCCCTTCTCCTCCTGCCTTCAATCTTTCCCAGCATCAGGGTCTTTTCTAGTGAGTCAGCTCTTCGCATCATGTGGCCAAAGTAGAGTTCATGGGGTTGCAAAGAGACACAACTGAGCACACACGCACTGACACGCTTACTGATCCATCTGTTAACATGTCTATAAAAGCTCTATGTTCTCAGCATGTGTGAAAACCCACAATTGAGTGTGACTAGCCCATTTTACTCCTTCTTGGGGACTACTATAGAGCACAGGGAACTATATTCAATATCCTGTGATAAACTGTAGTGCAAAAGAATATAAAGAAGGATGTGTATATATACACGTATAACTGAACCACTTTGCTGTACTGTAGGGACTGCCACCTTTGCCAGCTTGTCCTCCTCTCCTCTCCCAGTCTGTGTTGCCTGCATTTACTGTGGCTTCTTTTCCTCTAGTAGATCTGGGCTCTTGAAGTTCTTTTTTCACTCTCCAGGACCCAGTATGGGGTCCATCACTCAGTAAGAACTTGGGACAGTTGTGGGTTGAGTTGAAAAAAAAAAATCTGAAGTCAAACATGATTAAACATTTTAAAAATAGATTCCTTTAAGTAGAAAGGGAATCATTTGGCCTGAGGAAAAAATCCAAGGTGACTAATGGGGTCACATATGTAAGAAGAGACACAAAGTGCCCTGACCTGATGTTTTGTATTTCTGCCGTGAAGCCGCACGAGGAGATGGAGCACTTTTGATTTGTTTTGTGGTTCTTCATCATCTGGGCAAACAGACCCTTTGGAGAATCTGGTGAAAGCAATGGAATTTGCTCCCCAGAAGAGGGCAAAAATTCCGGGCCCCCCCACCCCGCCCTGCCTATTTTAGAGGTTCACTGACTCTCCCTAACCTGGTCCATAGACTTCAAGCAGATAATCCTTCATCAGTGTCAAATGCCAACTGTGAGATGTTTATTCCTGCATCTGCTCCTCCAGGGAGGAAACAGACCAGGTGCCCTTCTCTGGTCTTAATTGTCTCTATCTATGGGATTTGGACCTTCCTTCTGTCCATTGTGGGAGCATTTGTCAAGCTGCTGTGTCCTTTCATTTAGCAAGTATTGGTAGTGTTGTCCTCTTAGCCCATGAGGTCTACAATTGATATAAAAAAAATCTTCTTGTTCCATCTTTGTTCTCAGAGTTCCTTGTTCTTCAGTCCAAAAGCAAGTTTCAAGTGAAGACTCAGGAATCAAAAGGGAAGAAGGCATTGCTCTGGGCTAGGGTTTCTCAACCTCAGAGCTGTTGACATCTGGGGCTGGACAGTTCCTCATTGTGGGAGCTGCCTGGTGCACGCTGCAGTCTTCAGCAGCAGCCTTGGCCTCCACCCAGGAGATGCCAGGAGCATCCTCCCCCCTAGTTGTGACAATCAAAAATGTCCCCGGAGACATTGCCAGATGGTCCCCAGATCACCACCACCCCACCCCAATTGAGAACTGTTCCAGCCTTTCTGCGGCTGGATTTTGGCTCTTACTAAAGGGACACCACAGTGGAGAATGGACTGTTCGTTCAGTTTCTTTCTATGATAGCCATCCGTGCAGCTAACTTCTGCTCTGTGCCAGAAACTGGGCCAGGCCCTGTGGCTGCAAGTGTGAGTACAAGACACACCCTGACCACAGGTGTTCCTTGTATCCTTGTCTGGGTGATACACACAGATGCATCAGGAGTTGGAGCGGGGAGGATTGTCTCATGGGAAAGAGTCTGCACCAGTGCATTCTCCATCCAAGAGGCTCTTTCTTCTGATTTTTCCTGTGACTGGGACTGTTTTGACGTTCATGTCTCTGTTTAAACAACACCGCTTCGGGGAGACCTATCCTAACCATCTAACCACAGTCAGCTGTTTTCACCTAATGCTTTGTAACAAACAGCCCAGACGTCAGTGGGTCACAACCGCACATTTCTTGCTCACATGTGTGTGGGTTGCCTGGGATGTGGGTTGGCTGGGGTGTGGCTGATGTAGGCTGGGCTTCAGCTGGTTTTGGCTACAAGCTGCAGCTTCAGTTTAGCTCTCCTCCATGGGTTTCTCATTCTACTGGACCAGTGAACTTTTGGTGCATGTTGTTCTCATGGTGACAGCAGAGCACAGAGCGGGAAGCAAGCGTATTTCTTGCTTGTATCATATGCACGGACATCCATTTGGCCAAAGCAGATCACACAGTCCAAGTCAGCAGGAGGGAGGAACCTCATCACTCTCCATGAGGCCGTGGCAGAGGTGTGGCTGAACGGGACTTTACAGGGGAGTGAAGAACGGGGCCCAGCCATCTGCCTCACTCACTCTACAGCAGCCACCCAGTCACTCACTCATTTCTATTCTCTGCTGAGTTTTGATACGCTTATTGTTGAATTATTTATTGCTTATTTGTCTTTTGTTACAAAATCATCAGCTCCATGACAGTAGGAACTTTTTCTGCCATATTCACTGCTAAATGCCAAGTACCAACCTAGCACAGGGTGGGCATTCACTAAATTGATGGGTGGATGGATGGATGGTTCTGTCTGGGAATCAGGGAGGGGTGTTGGAGATAATCTTGAAATAGTAACAGCAGCTAACGGTTTCTGAGGGATGACTAAGGGCCAAGGGTGCGCTGCATGCTTATGCTTGACCTGGTTAAGTCAGGGGATCATTTCAGTGTGTAGCCAGCCCTCCGCTGGTCGGGGAGGGGAGAGAACAGGGTGTTCTGGATGGAGCTGTAGAGCCCTGAAATAGCACATCTTGTTAGAGACTGGAGAGATGCCCAGTGTGGCTGGAGTGAGGGGAGCCTGGTGGGCAGCAGCCACATACAAGACGTGAGAGTGGCATGGGAGCCCCGCAGTCAGGGCTTCTGTGTTCTGCGTCTTCAGGGGAGCCGTCGTGTCTGAGTCTGGAGTGGTGCCCCGCTGCACAACCTGGAAAGCTCTTCTGGTCACCAAGCAGGTCACAAGGGACCTTGTCTTGCACGTCAAGATGGCTGGATGACTATCTGGAAGTCATCTTTGTTTTGGAAGAGGGTGAACATTGAATATCTTTTAGCAGAGGCGTGTCCAAGCTATTAAACAAGTAGGAAGCTTCTGGAAGTCCTTTTGAGGCAGGTGGTGGAAACTTGACAAAACCTCTGACTTGGGAGAGCTTGTCACAGTGCCCCAAGGCTTGAGCTCTGCATTGTGTGAGTAGGGTTGTATTGACTAGAGACTCCAGTCATCTCTTGGCTCAACGATGCTGGCGTTTACCCTGGGGGAGCACGGGAGCATGACCTCACTGACTGCAGACCTCCCCATACGCATAAATGCTCCAGGTCTTCACTGGGTGCTGAGCTCCCAGGGTCCCCCAGCCCCATAGACTTCACGCAGCCTCTGCTGACCCACATCACAAATCAGCTACCAAGACAGGAACGTGGGGAAAGCAGCCCTGGCCTTGTGTTTGGGTGGTGTGCTTGCTGGGCAAGAAAGTGGTGGTGGACCTGCCCCAAGGCCACCCATGCCTGGCCAGGCTGGTTTCTAATGTTTGGTCTTCTGGGCCAGGACAGAATTTTTTTTTAATGTCTTGAAATTTAAACTCTCTGCTTTTAGGGGGAAAAATGAAAAGGGAGATCTGTGTTCCAGTTTCAACATTGCTAGGAGACCCGTTGAATGTGAAAGTTCTTGTAAAACTTCATTAAAGTGTTATTGGGGGACTTCTGTGGTGGTCCAGTGGTTAAGACTCTGCGCTCCCAATGCAGCGGGCACAGGTTCAATCCCTGGCTGGGGAACTAGGATCCCACATGCCGCACAGCATAGCCTAAAATAAAAAGTGTTAGATACCAATTTTCCTTCTCTTCTCTGGAAGAAATAAAAAAAATGTCATTAACATATTTTGTGCCAACCCCGCTGTTAGGTGGTGTTGCAGAGAATCTGTTTTAATTTTAGTGGAACAGCCTTCAGGGTTACGGTGAGGATGAGGAGGCCAAGTCTCAGAGAGGTTAAGTGACTTGCTCCAGGCCACACAGCCTGCTGGTGATGGGGGAGGTTCTCTGTGACTGCATGGCCCAGCCTCTTTGTCATGTGTTCATCCACCAGTGGGCCCCTCCAAGGGGCTGCCGGGAGCACGGCTTCCCAGGTGAGGACCTGGTGGGCACTGTGTGGCTGTCATTGCAGGCTCTGACCCGTCTTCCTTAGGTTGTGGAGGCTGGTTGCTGCAGAGGTGTCTTCTCCCTTGCTCCTTCCTGCCCTACAGCTCCTGGGAGAGTTTTTTCCCCAAAACATCTAAGTTAGCTCTAATGAACAGAGGCCTTCCCCCAGCAGCAGAGCTTCACAAGATCTCTGAGGACAGCTGACACCCTGGAGCTGCAGTCTTCCCCTCCACCCCCCATTTGGGGAATGTTCTGGAATTTGCAGGCCTGAATGAACTTACAGAGCGAGGTCAGCTTGGGTACTTGAGCCATGAGCCTACCTCTGGTGAGGTGACTTCCATCTTAAAGCCCCACTTGGAGCCAGCCCTGTCCCTGT
This sequence comes from Bubalus kerabau, assembly GCF_029407905.1. Classification (NCBI taxonomy): domain Eukaryota; kingdom Metazoa; phylum Chordata; class Mammalia; order Artiodactyla; family Bovidae; genus Bubalus; species Bubalus kerabau. The sequence goes on from NC_073634.1 coordinate 77,233,889, forward strand.
GGGCTGTTAGAGGCTGTGCAGGACGTGGTGACTCGTTAGATTCCAAGAGGAAGGATTTCGTAAAGGAGTTTTCTCACGGTTGCATTTCTGAGCTGGGGTATTATAAACAGTTGGTCCAGCTGTCGTGGGTTAGATGAAGTTTTACTCTGATTGTTTACCCACTTGGGAGATTCATTCATTTTATTCATTATTTTTAGAATCTTGTGTTTAAAAGGAAAAAAAGAACAATTCTTTTTTTATAGTTATGTTTATTTATTTTTAATTGATGATTTCTTTACAATATTGGTTTGATTTCTGCCATACATCCACATGAATCAGCCATAGGTACACATATGTCCCCTCCTTCCCACCTCCCAGGCTTTCCCACCCATCTAGGTTGTTATAGGGCCCCGGTTTGGGTTTCCTGAGTCATACAGCAAATTCCCATTGGCTATCTGTTTTACATATGGTAGTGTATATGCTGGAGAAGGAAATGGCAACCCACTCCAGTGTTCTTGCCTGGAGAATCCCAGGGACGGGGGAGCCTGGTGGGCTGCCGTCTATGGGGTCGCACAGAGTCGGACACGACTGAAGTGACTTAGCAGTATATGTGCTTCCATGCTACTGTGTCCATTCATCTCAAGGAACAATTCTTTTGAGATAAGACTGCTGCCCAGTCTAAAGGAGGCCACTAGGGCATGAGGAGGTGATGTCAATGGCACCCTAGAGCAGTCTTCTCAGGCATTGCCTGTCTAGGTGGGGGGCCAGGTCGTGGTGCTGTCACGGCCAGCCCAGGACCATGGGGAAGAGCAGGAGTGAGGGTCTGTGCATCTGGGCCGCTGCTCACTTTCAGAACTGGAAAGTGGAGCCGGAACTCTCCAGATTCATCCTCTGGATGATATAGAGGCAGAGGCTTTGGGCCACACTCATTCACTGGCTGCGCTCTCGGAGCCTGTTACCGTGCTTCAGAGACCCCATCTCTCTCTGGACATGTGTAATGCCATCTAACCTCTTCCTGAATGAACACGGCACCCCACCCATCCCTACCCTTCTCTTGCTGCTTTGTATGCTCTGCTTTATACTCTGGATATTTCTCAGACTGTCCCCCTCCTGCTGTCCTGGGGGTCTGCACCATCCTGGGGGAGTGACCAAGCCCCATTCCTCTCTGACTGTAGGGTGGGAGAGGGTGGGGTGCTGCAGATGGGATGTTAATTAGAAGGCTGGGTCCTGGGAGGTCATGGGGGGCCAGAGATTGACTTTAGGATGGTTTCTTGTCTGCTTATCTGTGTTCAGAGGCTGAAGGGGTCAGCTGAGTGGGGAATCTGTGTCGTGGTTTCATTGCCTGGTGTGTCCAGCCCAACTGCTCTGGCTTCCTGAGCATCGAGTGCAGGGTGAGGTCTGGGGATTCTGGGAACACAGGGGTGAGAAGCACAGCGGTGCTGGCCTTACCAGGTGCCCTGTCTGTGAGAGACAGGACAGTACCCTGTGTGAGGAGGCTGGGGAGGGGATGGAGGGGAGGAAAGAAGATGGAGGTTGAGCAGGAAGAGGGCAGCCAGTGGGCTGGGGTGTTGGGCGAGGTATTTATGCAGCAGTGGGTACAAGAAAGGTGGCTCTGGAGGGAGTTGAATTCTGACAAGAAGGCCCTTCCCCACTCACTGGAGTGGGAGCACCAGAAAATTTATCCCAGACCAGCAGAGCTCAAGGTTCAGCTTGAAGAAGCCCATTTGTCGTAATCACGGGAAAGACACATCTCAGATTCTCTCCAGGGTTCAAGCTTTCCTGGCAGCCAAAAGTTTGCAAAAGCTGGGCCAAAGCTGGGTTTGCAGCTTTTAAACTGTAGTGTGAGAGGCAATACTAGCAGATGAGTTAGAGAGATGACAGCTGCCCGCCTTGTCCATCATCTTGGCCTCCCCTGGCCCTAGACCTTCTCTGGCAGCGCTGGGCTCGTGGGCCCTGGGGTGGCCTCCTGGTCACCTTTGATTCCTCCGTGCAGCACTGGGTGGGGGCGGGGGCTCATTGCCGAAGGAGGCACAACTCATTTCTCCAAAGCACGTTTTGGGGGAGCACATTCCTGTTGCTAAGTGAGACACACTTACATTTATAAATATGAATCAGGTAATTTAGGAATTCCCGAGCCTAGAGCTAATGACCACCCATGTGTATGGAAATTGTGGAAATCTGTCGGTGTACTGCTTTGTTTCAGATGAAAAGTGCAAGCAGCTCACAGTAAGTGCCTTAGGGCTGGTATCCTGGTGGAAATTTTAATTTTAGTGTTGAAAAATATCTAATAGCCTTTCTGGGAAAAGGTGGGGTTATAAATATATAAATTAGCCAAGGGTGCTTGTAGGATGGGATTGTGCATCAAAGAATAAGAAGAGAGGACTTCCCAGGTGGTGCTAGTGACAAAGAGACCACCTGCAGGAGGATTCTTGCAGGAGACGCAAGAGACGCGGGTTCCGTCCCTGGCTCGGGAAGATCCCCTTGAGGAGGGAATGGCAACTCACTCCAGTATTCTTGACTGGAAAATTCCATGGACAGAGAAGACTGGCAGGCTACAATCCATGGGGGTCACAAAAAGTTGGACATAACTCAGCGAGCAGGAAGAAACCTTATCCTCTAGTTTGAGCCCTTGTTTAATTTCAGTTTCTTCGCCTGTAAAATTGGAATAACATCACCTACCTTGTGAAGATTCAATGAGATGAGGCGGGTAAGGTGCCTGCCTGTGTCTAGGATGTAAGGGTGTGATGTGAGCAGGTGTTACAGGCAAGGGAACTGGACTAGAGCAGGGGCTCCCGGCCCTGGCTGCATTTCGGGGTCCACTGGGAGTGCGTGCAGCCTGCTCTGCCACTCGCCTGTGCACACCTGGGGTGGAGCAGCTGGGCCCCCATCACCCCAAGGGACCTGTTGCAATGCATCCCCTGGCCCTCCCCAGAGCAGACCCCTGCTTCCTTGGCTGGAGGTCTCCTTGGCTAGGCAGCATCACCTGGCGGATTTGTGTCCTGGATTTGGAGGCTGAGAGTTGGTCTGTTGTCATGGGCTGAGCCTCTCTCCACCTCTGCCTGGCCCTGAGGGGTTACCGAGCTCCTTCCAGGCCTCAGAATGGTGGCTGCACGCGAGAGAGGTCAAGTGGACTAGAGCAGCTGCACCCCATGAGGGCCTTTTCTTCAGGTGAAGCAAGTTTAGGGAATTGGGGGAGCTCCAGGAGACCCAAGGCCTGGGACTGTGGGAAGAATCACCTGGAAACAGATGCGCTCACTGACAGGTGGAGGGGGTTCCCTGGCGTGGATAGCACCTGCAGGACCCACCTGAGCCTCCAGCACGTGGCCCAGATGCGGCCTTTGCCTCCATGTCCCTGCAGCTGAGAGTGCAGGTCAGCAAGGGGTGAGGTTTCCCAAGACCAGGGGTGCCCAGGGCACGAGAGGCAGTGTGGATCTCTGGCCAACCTGGAACCAACCGGCTGTCCTTCCCCTGGCCTCTTGGGACCAGGTCTCCAATCCCAACCTTTGTCCTCAGTGAGGTCAGAGGACCAGTGTCAGGGCTGAGGGACCTTCCAGATGAGTCAGTCCCTCCCTCAGCTCAAAGATGATGAAATGAATTCCAGCTAGTTATTTGACCTGGCAGCACCTGGCTGGCAAGGGAAAGTGCCAGAGTCCAGGGCTCCCCTTGAATGTACTTTCTAGACTCTGTTCCTGCAAGTGGCATTGCAAAAATGGATTTTATTTTAAAATATGTACAGTTCTATGAAAGGAATGCTGTCCTGCCTACATGGCCCCAGGCATGAACCAAATCTGAATCCTCTTCTAGTTTGGGGATTATAATCTTTGGTTTGGAACTTCTCCACTAGAGCTGCTCTCTGCTGGTCTGTCTGCAAGTTTGGTTTTCTTTGGTGGATGCCTCAGGAGGTAATGCATAACAGTGATCCCTGACACAAGCTCAGTTCAGTTCAGTCACTCAGTTGTTTCCAACTCTTTGCAACCCCATGGACTGTAGTACACCAGGCTTCCCTGTCCATCACCAACTCCTGGAACTTATTCAAACTCATGTCCATCAAGTCAGTGATGCCATCCAGCCATCTCATCCTCTGTCATCCCCTTCTCCTTCTGCCTTCAGTCTTTCCCAGCATCAGGGTCTTTTCCAATGAGTCAGTTCTTTGCATCAGGTGGCCAAAGTATTGGCGCTTAAACATCAGTTCTTCCAATGTTGATTTCCTTTAGGATTGACTGGTTTGATCTCCTTGCAGTCCTTGGGACTCAAGAGTCTTCTCCAACACTGCAGTTCAAAAGCATCAATTCTTCAGTGCTCAGCTTTCTTTATGGTCCAACTCTCACAGCCATACATGACTACTGGAAAAACCATAACTTTGACTATATAGACCTTTGTCAGCAAAGTCATGGCTGTGCTTTTTAATATGCTGTCTAGGTTTGTCATAGCTTTTCTTCCAAGGAGCAAGCATCTCAGCATGGTACCTTTTACACAGCTCGCCTCTTCCATTCTTATAAGTGGTCCAGAAGACCCCTGAGTGTGGAGCTCTGTCCCCAGCCATGTGATAGCCCAGGCTGGCTGTGGCCAGGGCAGACACAGGCCGGAGGCCCCAGGTTATCCCACCTTGTCTGGAGCCCCTGGTTCAGTTGCTGACACTGACAGGTGTCGGGTCCAGATGTGTGGCGCCTCCCTTACCCTCCAGGACCCTGTGCCCTGTCAGTCCCGAGACTCTCGGCCTGGTGGCTACTGTATCTGGACTGCCCTCCTGTGGGCTTTGATGGGGTGCCGCCATTCCATGAGTATGCATGGGGAGCAGCCTGACCTTGACACTCTAGTTTCCTGAGCCATGAACTTGAGGGCAAGCAGATTTCTAAGGCCCCATGGGCACCATGGAGAGTGGCCTCTGGGCTGGTGGAGTTTCCTGGACCTCAAAGTAGACTGGCTTTTAGACCCAGTGATCTTTGTGATTTGCTTTGACTCACTGAACATAAATTATAAATTAGCAGCTTGTTTGATCATCAGGTGTTTAATAAAGTGGCCTGAGGCCATACTGATACTGATCGCTCGTGGGAATGGGCTGTCATGGTCCAGAAGAAGGCACAGGAGATGTCCCAAAGGACTTTAAGATCCCACCTGCTTGCCCCACAAATGGTGTAGGCCATCAGAGCTGCCCAGGCCCAAGATCAGGCTATTGTTAATTGCCAGAACCAACTGTCTAAGAAGCTTGTGAAATGATCACCCAGTGACTTGATTACCAGCACCAAGCACACCTCTGTTATTGTACGTCTCAGCTGCTAATTAATTCATTAGTAAGTGGGCCTTTCTTGAGTGTCCCCCTACACCTCCAGGCTCAGACTGGTAGCCAAGTACAAGCTCTTTAGGAAGCTTCTTTCTGGGTGGTAGATTCTCCTAGTTAGTATCAACCAGCAGCCCTGATGAAACATTAAAACAGAAGGGATACAGCATAACCAAGGATACTCAGAAAATTAATGTTACAATTAACTTGCCTTATTATCTATTAAACCTTCTTGCTTAAAAATCTAAAATGGACTTCCCTGCATTTTTCACTTACTTCAGAATTTATTATGTTCCACTGGACAAAACCACACCCTTGAGAGGAGACATCTGTTCACCTCTGACAGGCCCTCAGAGAATCAAGGCAGGGAACCTGGGGCAGCCTCAAGGGAGTAAAAGGCACCAGACCTGGAAACAGGCCTTGTTGGAAAAGATTCACAGCCAGTGCTCTTAGAGAAGTGGGAGGAACTAGAACCTTTGTTGTTCAGTCGCTAAGTCGTGTCTGACTCTTTGCGACCCCGTGGACTGCAGGACGCCAGGCTTCTCTGTCCTTCGCTATCTCCTGAAGTTTGTTCAGACTCATGTCCATTGAGTTAGTGATGCCATCCAACCATCTCATCCTCTGTTGCTCCCTTCTCCTCCTGCCTTCAGTCTTTCCCAGCATCAGGGTCTTTTCCAATGAGTTGACTCTTTGCACCAGGTGGCCAGAGTATTGGAGCTTCACCTTGAGCATCACCCCTTCCAATGAATACTCAGGATTGATTTCCTTTAGGATTGACTGGTTTGATTTCCTTGCTGTCCAGAGGACTCTTAAGAATTTTCTCTAAACCACAGTTTGAAAGCATCAGTTCTTCAGTGGTCAGCCTTCTTTATGGTCCAGCTCTCACATCCATGCATGATTACCGGAAAAAATATTCTTGCCTTGCGAACCCCACAAACCGTATGAAATTAGAACCTGATCCAGCCCCAGATGGGACCAAGTTGGGTCAGAGATTGGAGCCGGGAGCAGCCAGCACCCGGAAATGTGGTTTGGATGTCAGGTCCACAGTCAAAGTTACCTCTGGCAGCCTCTGGGAGCTAGGGACCAGAGACACCTAGGGGAGCCTGCCAGGTGCCAGGGCTGGGGAAACAGCCTCTTGATGCCCAAAGAAGCCCTTGGTGCCAGTACACTGAGCTCACCAGACCGACATTAGATCCCAAACCCCTTCTTCTGCTTCCTGTAGCTTTAGTTCCTTGTGAGACCTGGATGTTGGTGCTGGCCGCCCTCTCACCAGGTGGCAGGTGAGCTGGCTCAGAGGATGCACATGAATCCTAGAAGTCTGTAACCTGTGATTCACATGTTAGGTAGCATTGTGACAATGCAATCAGCCTAGGACCTCTTCTGGTCTCCTGTGACATTCCCTATGACCTGTAGCTGTTAGGATTATACACATCTGGCCAGTAGATCTTTCACTTTCCTCCCCAGCTATTCAGCACAGTGCCTAAATGCACCTATGAAGTAAGGGTAAGTGGTCATTGAACGAGTGAGTGGGCAAATGGATGAGTAACGGAGGGACCACTCAGGCCTCGCAGTGGGCGGGATGGGCCAGCTTGGCTACCATGTAAAGGAGGATGGGAGAACAGTGGTCCTCCTGCCAGCCTTCCAGGCCTGGAGCCACACCCTTGAATAGCTTCAGGCATCCATGGTGGGAGGGCAGGGTCTACTCCAGGGATCTGAATCCCCGCTCAAGGCCGGAGGCTCTGCCAGACACCTCCCTGGACCCTGGGCAACTTGGGGGTAGATTTTGGTCCCCTCCCTCTCCTGAAGATGGGCCCTGACCATTGTCCTTTCCTCTCCTCCTCCTTGGCATGCAGATTCTGGCCAACGTCTTCCTCTACCTGTGCGCAATCGTCGTGGGCATCATGTCCTACTACATGGCAGACCGCAAGCACCGCAAGGCCTTCCTGGAGGCCCGCCAGTCTCTGGAGGTGAAGATGAACCTGGAGGAGCAGAGTCAGCAGCAGGTCAGGCTCTCTGGGGAAGGCCTTGGGGCAGTACCGGCCGGGGACCCCAGTTTGGGGCCTGTCGGAAGGGAGTGAGCCCAGTTACTTCTGGGTCTCCAGGGCTCAGTGGGGCTTGGAGTTTGAATTCTCTTTTACTAGAGTTGTTGCTGTTCAGTTGCTCAGTCATGTCCAACTCTTTGCGACCCCATGGACTGCAGCACACCAGGCTTTCCTGTCTTTCACTGTCTCCTGGAGTTTGCTCAAACTCACGTCCACTGAGTCGGTGATATGATCCAACCATCTCATCCTCTGTCACCCCCTTCTCCTCCTGCCTTCAGTCTTTCCCACCATCAGGGTCTTTTCCAGTGAGTTGGCTTTTCACATCAGGTGGCCAAAGTATTGGAGCTTCGGCATCAGTCCTTCCAATGAATAGTGAGGATTGATTTCCATTAGAGTTGACTGGTTTGATCTCCTTGCAGTCCACAGGACTCTGAAGAGTCTTCTCCAGCACCACAGTTTCTTTGGAGGCATCACTCTTATCTGTCACTCCCTCTTGTGCAGACTCATGCTCCCCACCTACTGTGTGCTCAGGGCTCCCTGCAGTGGGGTGGGGGTTGAAGACACATTCCCTGGCCTCAGGGTCCTTTTGGGTGAAGTCTGTCATCCCCTCATCCCTCCTCCCATGAGCACTGTTTCCTTTGCACTCAGGGCAAGCTCCCCACTGCCTTCTCCTGCTACGTCATTTGTGAACACGGTAAAAGCAGCCCAGGCCCTGGGGACCCCGCTGTTTACATTTTCCATTGAGAGAAGTGCCTGCTGTGCCCACGCTGTTTACTGGCTTCACTCCGGCCTCATCCTCCGCAGAAGCTCCCTGCTCTCATGTGACTCAGTCTTTTAAATAGTTTTTGGTCTGCATTCGTCTCAGATGCTTTTTGAAGGTCTTCAGAAATTTCATCCACCAGTTTCCTGTTCTCCATAGGTTGACTTCCCCTGAATAAACGAACTCAGTAGGTTGAAAATATATGCCTCTCTGCTCTGGGAACCATGTCATTTTCTGTTCAGGCGGTGCTGTTTGCTCTGGGCTCAGCAGGTTCACCCAAATTGCTGTTTTCATGGACCCTGCCACCCAGGTGGGCAGGACAGTAGTTTTGGGGGGTTCCATTGGTGAACCTCACATTCTCCAGACAGTGCTGTTTGAAAGCACACACTGACTCATTTAGCTGGTGTGTCCTGGCTTCCTCTGTCCTGGGGCGTTCCTTCTCTCTCTGTTTACCAATGAGATCTAGAAGCGTCTGAGCTGAGCCTTGGACTCATCTCTTTCAGAAGACAGGCTTTAGAAGGGGAACCATCCTGACTTCCATGGTGACAAGGGGCCATCACACCTGTCCCCTTCTCCTCGGCCCTGTTTCCTGTCGTTACCGAGGAGCTGCTGCGGCTGTAACTTATTTAAAGAATCCTGCTTTACTGGCTTTACTGAGCCCCTTCAAAGGCATTCTTTAATTTCTGCCTTCTACACTGGCTTGGTTCTTGTTTGCATTTGATCTCTCATACTGTGGAGGCATCCCTCTGTGTTCTCTACATTAAAAAAAAATGTGCGTGTCACCACTCAGCTAGACTGGAAGGTTCTTTTTTATATAGTCCGTGCAGTTTTGAGCATACTCCTCTGTGTTGATCTTGTCAGTCTCAGAGTGTATAATCCAGGACATCTTCAATCACGTTCCACCGTGCTGGGTGGGGGCCTTCTGGGGTGGTGAGAAAGGCCCTGTGTCTCACCCTGGGTCTGTTATTCCATGTGTGGATGATTTGGACAAGTTATCCACCCTGGAGAGCCTCACTTTTCTCATCTTCAAAGTGGGAGTATTGCTACTCCAAAGTGAAGATGTTGATGAGCATCATCTTGCTGAGGGTTCCCTGAGGGTCAAATGAGAAACACAGACAGAAGTGCTTTGTAACTTGGAAAGCTGGGAGCGGTGACGGTCAGGCCACTAGGCCTGCTTTCTAATGCCCGGGCCGTATGCTCGCTCCTGGCAGGGTCAGTGCAGGGAGCCTAGGGCCTGGCAGAGAGAACCATCCCTGTGTGCTCCAGGCCTCCTGGACACTGTGGAGTAGCCAGAGGGTATCTGGCTGTCTGCCCGGGCTGTGTGGCGGCAGCAGGGCAGACACTGGCCCCGGAATGAGAGGTCCAGGGAGGTGAAGGGAGAGGAGGGGGACACCCCCAGGCCTTGCTGGGGTGCAGCAGGTGCCTGTAAATGTCCATCAAGTGGACTTGAGCCTGAGTGTGCCTTTGGGCTAGTTCTTTCTGTCTTTGGGCCTCAGTTTCCCTATATGTGAAGTGTAGATGATAATACATTTGCGAGTAAAATGGGATAATCTGTGTCAATCCCTTTGAGGATGAGAAAAGCACTGGAGTTCTGCCACCTGTGAGTTAACATTTGCTCGAGTTTTTCTTTAGGACTTTTGTGACTATGTACATGAGATCTGCTTTCCATTTTAACTTTCTTTCTCTGTCCTTGACAGGTTTGGGTATCATGGTTATGCCAACTTATTAACTGGAGAAATGTTCCCTCTCTTAGGTTACTCTTTTAATGTTTAGAAGAATTCATTTGTGAAACCCTATTGGTCTGGAGTTTTTCTTTATGAGTAGATTGGTCCCTCTAAAAAGTAAGGATCTACATTTCCTTTTGTATGGGTTTTGGAAAGTTTTTGTTTTTTCAAGAACTTATCCATTTCATCTAAGTTTTCAAATTGTTGCTATACGCGTGTTATATTTTGTCTCTATGTGTCATTGTCTATGGGATTTGTGTTTCTTTTTTCATTACTGATGTTGGTAATTTGTGCTTTCTATTTTTAAATTTTTTCTTAATCTGTTTTACTAAAGTTAATTCACGTTTTAGCCTTTTCAATGAAACACCTTTTTCGGTTTTTGTACATTTTTATAATTCATTAATTTATACTTTTAACTTTGTCATTTTCTTCTATTTTCTTTGGGATTAATTTTGGTGTTATTTTTTATCTTCTTGAAATGGAACTTAAATAGCTAATTTTCAGCATTTCTTTTCTAAAACATGTACTTTTGCCGTAGATTTCCCTCATTATGTTGCTTTAGCTTTATTCCACAAGTTTCAATATGTCATATTTCTGTTGTCAGTTCAGTTTTCTAAATTCTAAAATTCATATTTTATAAATCCATTGAGGTGCTTTTGATCCATGAACTGTTTCAGTCAGTTCAGCCACTCAGTCATGTCTGACTTTTTGCGATCCCATGAACTGCAGCACGCCAAGCCTCCCTGTCCATCACCAACTCTCGGAGTCCACCCAAACCCATGTGCATCAAGTTGGTGATGCCATCCAGCCATCTCATCCTCTGTCGTCCCCTTCTCCTCCTGTCTCCAGTCCCTCCCAGCATCAGAGTCTTTTCCAATGAGTCAACTCTTTGCATGAGGTGGCCAAAGTACTGGAGTTTCAGCTTTAGCATCATTCCTTCCAAAGAACACCCATTCTAAATCTCCTTTAGAATGGACTGGTTGGATCTCCTTGCAGTCCAAGGGACTTGCAAGAGTCTTCTCTAACACCACAGTTCAAAAGCATCAATTTGGCGCTCAGCTTTCTTCACAGTCCAACTCTCACATCCATACATGACCACTGGAAAAACCATAGCCTTGACTAGACGGAGCTTTGTTGGCAAAGTAATGTCTCTGCTTTTTAATATGGTGTCTAGGTTGGTCATAACTTTCCTTCCAAGGAGTAAGCGTCTTTTAATTTCATGGCTGCAGTCACCATCTGTAGTGATTTTGGAGCCCAGAAAAATAAAGTTAGCCACTGTTTCTCCATCTATTTGCCATGAAGTGATGGGACCGGATGCCATAATCTTAGTTCTCTGAATGTTGAGCTTTAAGCCATTAGGAGTACATTAATTAATTTCCAAATATCTGGGGACTGTTTAAAAGTTATCCTTTTTTTTTTTTTTGCCACACCATGTGGCCTGAGGGATTTAATTCCCCAACCAGGGACCAAATTGATGCCCCCTACATTGGGAGTACAGAGTCTTAACCATTGTACCCCCAGGGAAGTTCCTAAAAGTTATCATTTTATTGTTGATTTTTAGGTTAATTTGACTGTGGTCAACGAACATGCTCTGTATGACTTTGGCCACCTGATGCAAAGAGCTGACTCATTTGAAAAGACCCTGATGCTGGGAAAGATTGAGGGCAGGAAGAGAAGGGGGACGACAGAGGATGAGATGGTTGGATGGCATCACTGACTCAATGGATATGGGTTTGGGTAGACTCCTGCAGTTGGTGATGGGCAGGGAGGCCTGACGTGCTGTGGTTCATGGGGTCACAAAGAGTCAGACACGACTGAGCAACTGAACTGAACTGTATGATTTTAGCCCTGTGAAATTTGTTGGAACTTGATTTTTGACCTAGCATGTGTATGTATCAAAATGCCGAAATAAGATCAATAAATGTCAATTATGACTCATTTGCATCTACCCCAAAGTATTTTTGCCTCTTTGGTCACAATGCAAAGACCTCACAACACTTAATTCCCCCTCCCCCATATTTTCTAGCCCCTGTAATGTATATTATTATTTATTTATTTCAGGTTTGTAAAAAATTGGGATGTGGTTGATTTACAGTATTTTCTTAGTTTCAGGTGTACCACATAGTGATTCGATTGTAATGTATTTTAATTCAACATATATTTAAACCCCACAAAACAGTCTCACACAATTATCGGTTTTTTACAGCTAATAGTCATTACCTGTGTTTGCCCATGTTTTACCCTTGGTTATACTCCACTTCTTCATTGCTGTGCTTCCACCTTCTTGAGGAATTCCTTGTAATACTGCTTTTCATGTAGGTCTGTTGGCACTAAATTCTCCCCCACTTTTAATTGCTAGAAGAGTTTATTTTTATTTCAGTTTTGAAAGCCACTTTTTAATCAGATAAAGAATTTTAAGCTGCCAGATTCTTACTTTCTTCCCTTTGAAGGAGTCTTTCCCTTGTCCTTGGGCTTCCATTGTAATGCCAGCCGTAAGACACACTGTTGCTCCTGTTATTATTTATTTATTGAAGTGTTATTGTTCAGTTGCTCAGTCATGTTCTACTCTTTGCAATTCCATGGACTGCAACACACCAGGCTTCTCTGTCCTTCTCTTCTCCTGGAGTTTGCTCAAATTCATGTCCATTGAGTTGGTGATGCCATCCAACCATTTCATCCTCTGTCGCTCCCTTCTCCTCCTTCCTTCAATCTTTCCCAGCATCGGGGTCTTTTCCAGACCAGAAGGCCCAGGTTCAATCCCTGGTTGGGGAACTAAGATCCTACAAGCTGTGGTGTGTCCAAAAAGAAAGGAAAAGAAAGATTGTGGCAACCCTGCACCAAGCAAGTCTGCCAGCACCATTTTTTTCCCCCAACAGCATTTGCTCATTTCATGTGTCTGGGTCACATTTTGGTAATTCTCACAATATTTCAAACTTTTTCATTAATTTTAGATTTGCTGTGGTGATCTGTGATCAGGGGTTTTTGCTTTCACTATTTTATTTATTTGGGGGGCACCATGAACTGCACCCATCTGATACAGCAAATTTAATAAATAGTATTTACTCTGACTGTTGCACTGACTGGCCGCTCCCCTATCTCTCTCCCTCTCCTCGGACCTTCCTATTTTCTGAGACTCAACAATATTGAAATTAGGCCAGTCAGTACCCCTACAGCGGCCTCTGAGTTTTCAAGTGAAAGGAAAACTCACATGATTCTCACTTTAAATCAAAAGCTAGAAATGATTAAGCTTAGTGAGGAAGGCGGAGAAGGCAATGGCACCCCACTCCAGTACTCTTGCCTGGAAGATCCCATGGACGGAGGAGCCTGGTGGGCTGCAGTCCATGGGGTCGCTAAGAGTTGGACACGACTGAGTGACTTCACTTTCACTTTTCACTTTCATGCATTGGAGAAGGAAATGGCAACCCACTCCAGTGTTCTTGCCTGGAGAATCCCAGGGACGGAGGAGCCTGGTGGGCTGCCATCTATGGGGTCGCACAGAGTTGGACACGACTGAAGTGACTTTGCAGCAGCAGCAGTGAGGAAGGCATGTCAGAAGCCAAGACAGGCCAGAAACTAGGCCTCCTGAACTAGTTAGCCAAGTTGTGAATGCAAAGGAAAAGTTCCTGAGAAAGCAGAACAGCCTTATGGCTGATATGGAGAGTTTTAGTGATATGGATAGAAGATGAAACCAGCCACAACCTTCCCTGAAGCCAAAGCCTAATCCAGAGCAAGGCCCTCACTCTCAACAGTTCTATGAAGGCTGAGAGAGGCGAGGAAGCTGCAGCAGAAAAGCAGAGGTTGGTTTTTGAGGTCTAAGGAAGAGGCCATCTCCATGTCATAAAAATGGAGGGTGAAGCAGCAAATGCTGATGTAGAAACTTCAGCAAGTTATCCAGAAGTTCTAGCTAAGATCATTAATGAAGGTGGCTACACTAAACTATAGGTTTTCGATGTAGGTGAAATAGCCTTCTAGTAGATGTCATCTAGGACTTTCATAGCTAGACAGGAGAAGTCAATGCCTGACTCCAAGCATCAAAGAATGAGCTGCCTCTCTTGATAGGGGCTAATGCAGTTGGTGACTTGGGAGTTGAAACCAACGCTTATTTACCATTCTGAACATCCTAGGACCCTTAAGAATTATGCTACATCGCCTCTCCCTGTGCTCTATAAATGGAACAACAAAGCCTGGATGGCAGCACGTCTGTTTACAGCATATTTTTACTGAATATTTGAAGCCCACCATCTAGACCTAATGCTTAGAAAAAAGGATGCCTTTAAAAATATTACTGTTCGTTAACAATGCAGCTGGTCACCCAAGAGCTCTGATGAAGAAGGACAAGATTACGCTTTTTTTCATACCTGTGCACATAACATCCATTCTTCTGCCCATGGATCAAGTAGTAATTTCAACTTACAGGTCTTGTTATTTAAGAAATGTATTTTGTAAGGCTATAGCTGCCTTACAAAATACTCCCTCTGCCAGAGGGAGTGATCCCTCTGATAGATCTGGGCAAAGTAAATTGAGAACTTTCTGGAAAGGACTCCCTAGTTTAGATGCCATTATGAACATTTGTGATTCATGGGAAGAAGCCAAGATATCAACATTAACAGAAGCTGATTCTAACCTTCATGAATGACTGAGGGGTTCAAGACTTCAGTGGAGGAAATAATGCAGACATGGTAGAAATAGCAAGAGAGACAGAATTAGAACTGGAAGCTGAAGATGTGACTGATTACTGATGGCACTAATGGATGAAGTATGGCTTCTTATGAATGAGCAAAGAAGATGGTTTCTTGAGAGATTCTACTCCTGGTGAAGATGCTGTGAAGATTGTCGAAATGACATCAAAGACTTTATTAATAGGATATTAAATAAATTTAGCTGATAAAACAGAAGCCCAGTTTGAGAGGGTTGACTCCAGTTCTGAAAGTTTTACATGCTATGGAGAAACCATTTACGAAAGAGTCAACTGATGCTGCAGACTTCATTGTCTTATTTTAAGAAATTGCCTCAGTCACCCCAACCTTCAGCAGCTACCACCCTGATCAGTTAGCAGCCATCAAATCAAGGTAAGGCCCTCACCAGCAAAACGATCATGACTTGTTGAAGAGTCAGGTGGCGGTTAAAAATTTTTAGCAATGAAGTATTTTTTTTGATATGCTGTTGTACACTTCATAGACTTCAGTCTAGTGTGAACATAACTTTTATATGCACTGAGAAACCAAAAAATCCATGTACTCACTTTATGGCAATATTCACGTGTTCTAGAACTGAACCCACAATATCTCTGAGGTGTGCCTGTATAGACTTTTCACACACAGATGGTATGTTCACTCTTCTGCACTCTCTATTCACCCAGTCCCTTAGAAAGGGTTCCAAGTCCATATTGCATTGCCTCATGCTTTTTGTGACTGTGTTGAATTCCATTGTGTGGAGGTAACATCATTTATTTAAAAGGGCTCCTGTAAGTAGACATTTAGGTTATTTCCAGTTCTATGCTACTGCAAACATTACTATAATAGATATCTTTATAGGGATACCATATTATATATGTATAAATATATCTGAAAGCTAAAAACCTAGAGGTGGAATTGCTTGATCAGTGCATTTTAAAAATTATATGTGTATACATATATGTGTGAACATGTATATATATGTATATATATATGTATATTTACTGTAATAAAATATACATAAGGTAGAATTTACCATCTTAAACACTTTGAAGTTTATAGTTCAGTGACATTAAGTACATTCTCAATGTTGTACAACCATCACCACTCTTCGTCTCTAGAGCTTTTTCATTATTCCACACAGAAATTCTATACCCATTAAATGTTAAATTTTCATCCTCCCCTTCCCTGGCCCCTGGAAATCACTATTCTACTTTCTGTCTTTATGAATTTGACTGTTCTAGGTACCTCATATACATTATTGTTTTTATTTAGTCACTAAGTCATGTCTGACTCTTTTGTGACACCATGGACTGCAACCCACCCAGCTCCTCTGTCCATGGGATTTCCCAGGCAAGAGTACTGGAATGAGTTACCATTTCCTTCTCCAGGGGATCTTCCCAACCCAGGGATTGAACCCACATCTTCTGCATTGCAGATGGTTTCTTTACCACTGAGCCACTGTGAAGCCCCCTCATATAAGTAGACTCCTACAATATTTGTCCTTTGGTAACTAGTTTATTTCACTTAGAATAATGTCTTCAGGGTTCATCTGTGTTGTAGCATGTATCAGAATTTCATTCCTTTTTAAGGTTGAATAATATTCCAGTATATATATATGTAACACACTTTGTTTATCCGTTCATCTGTTGATGGGATCCACCTTTCAGCTCTTGTGAATGATGCCTCCATGCACTGTTGGTGTGTAAGTATCTCTGAGTCCCAGCTTTCCAAGCCTTTGGGGAATAAACACAAGTGGAATCACGGGTTATATGGTAGTTCTGTATTTAATATTCTGAGGAACCAGGCACGTGCATTTTTAATGTTGATTTGTTGCTGTTGCTGTTGTTGTTCATTCATGAAGTCCTGTCCAACTCTTTGAGACCCTATGGACTGCAGTACACCAGGCTTCCCTGTTCCCTTCATTATCTCCTGGAGCTTGCTCAAACTCATGTCCATTGAGTCGGTGATGCTATCCAAGCATCTCATCTTCTCACCCCCTTCTCCTGCCCTCAGTGTTTCCCAGCACCAGCATCTTTTCCAATGAGTTGGCTCTTCGCATCAGGTAGCCAAATGATTGGAGCTTCAGCCTCAGTTCTTCCAGTGAATATTCAGGATTTTTCTTTAGGATTGACTGGATTATCTGGATTTTCTTTAGGATTTTCTTTGATCTCCTTGCAGTCCAAGGGACTCTCAAGAGTCTTCTCCGGCACCACAATTTGAAAGCATCAATTCTTAAGTGCTCAGCCTTCTTTATGATCCAACTCTCACATCCGTACATGACTACTGGAAAAACATAGCTTTGACTATATGGGCCTCTGTTGGCAAAGTGATATCTCTGCTTTTTAATATGCTGTCTAGGTTTGTCATAGCTTTTCTTCCAAAGAGTAAGCGTCTTTTAATTTCATGGCTTCAGTCACCATCCACAGTGATTTTGGAGCCCAAGAAACTAAAATCTATCACTGTTAACACTTTTCACTCTTCTATTTGCCATTAAGCGATAGGACAGGATGTGAGGATCTTAGTTTTTTGAATGTTGAGTTTTAAATAAACTTTTTCACTCTCCTTTCACTTTCATCAAGAGGCTCTTTACTTCCTCTTCACTTTCTGCCATTAGAGTGGTATCATCTGCATATATGAGGTTGTTGATATTTCTCCCAGTCATCTTGATCCCAGCTTGTGATTCATCCAGCCTAGCATTTCATATTGATGTACTCTATATATAAATTAAATAAGCAGGGTGACAATATACAGCCTTGATGTACTCCTTTCCCAATTTTGAACCAGTCTGTTGTTCCATGTCCAGTTCTAACTGTTGCTTCTTGACCCACATACAGGTTTCTTAGGAGATAGATAAGGTGGTCTGGTATTCCCATCTCTTGAAGAATTTTTCACCATTTGTTGTGATCCACACAGTCAAAGGGTTTAACGTAGTCAGTGAGGCAGAAGTAGATATTTTTCTGGCATTCCCTTGCTTTCTCTGTATCATTCAAGAGATGTTTGGCAATTTGATCTCTGGTTCCTCTGCCTTTTTAAAATCCAGCTTGTACATCTGGAAGTTCTTGTACTACTGAAGCCTGATGTGAAGGATTTTGAGCATTATCTTGTTAGCATGCAAGATGAGTGCAGTTGTGCAGTAGTTTGAACATTCTTTGGCATTGCCCTTCTTTGGGATTGGAATGAAAACTGACCTTTTCCAGTCCTGTGGCCACTGCTGAGTTTTCCAAATTTGCTGGCATACTGACATATTTAATGTTGATAAATATTACCAAATTGTCTCACAGAAGTTCAAACAATTTATGCTCCTCTCAGCAATGCATGAGAATGGACTTAGGCACTTAAGGTTTCCTTGTTTATCTAGAAAAGACTTCTTTGTTTTGGAACTCCTGCAGCTCCCCCCACAGATGTCTGTTTGGAAACCCCAGCTGCAGGGAACAGGCCCCAAGGAAGTGGTAGCATCCTGTGAGCTGTTGCCCACTGTTTTCTTATTTGAGTCAAGTCACAGCCAGGTGAACACAGGTTGGAAGAGTTTCTTTTCTTTTTCAGTATACATTGTACAATATTTGATCAAAACAGACAAGTCCAAAGAAAAAATACTGATAGAGGCATAATCCTTCAAGTCTTTTTTCCTCCTTCTGTGTTTTGCAAGTGTTAACCCTTATAAAAGTCACAGCTTATTCTCAGATGTAGCAGTTTAGAACCAGATATTCAAGTTTTCGCTGTCTCATATGCTTATAATGGAAGCTAAATGTAAAGGGTTTATTTAGCACAGTGCTAAGCCATGAAATTAAAAGACGCTTGCTCCTTGGAAGAAAAGCTATGACCAACCTAGACAGCATATTAAAAAGCAGAGACATTACTTTACCAACAAAAGTCCATCTGGTCAAAGCTATGGTTTTTCCAGTAGCCATGTATGAATGTGAGAGTTGGCCTATAAAGAAAGTTAAGCGCCAAAGAATTGATGCTTTTGAACTGTGGTGTTGGAGAAGACTCTTGAGAGTCCCTTGGACTACAAGGAGATCCAACCAGTCAATCCTATAGGAAATCAGTCCTGAATCTTCATTGGAAGGACTGATGCTGAGCTTTGCATACTTTGCTAATACTTTGGCCACCTGATGTGAAGAACCGACTCATTGGAAAAGATCCTGATGCTGGGCAAGATTGAAGGCAGGAGAAGAAGGGGACGACAGAGGATGAGATGGTTGGATGGCATCACTGAGGCAATGGACATGTTTGAGTAGGCTCCGGGAATTGGTGATGGACAGGGAAGCCTGGCATGCTGCATTCCATGAGGTCACAAAGAGTCGACACGACTGACCAACTGAACTGAACAGAAATAGTAGACCCTGAACTGTCTACCACTAATATTATTGTTGTTGGATACATTTTGAAGATACAGAGAAGTAGAGAAAAACTTCCCATAATCCAGGGGTTTCTTTTAAAAAATAATTTTTTTTTTAAATACAATTTTTTAATTGGGCTCTCGGCTAGAACAGGCTTTCAAGTTTACTGGGATTTTTTTCTTTTTCCTTTTTGTTGAGGTGAAAAAGGCTGTGCTGAGACAAGGGAGCCCCTGGGTGATGAGGAGATGGGACAGAGTCTTGGGTTCCAGCGACTCGGCTTGTCTCCTCCTCTGCCGGGAGAGTGGGGCCTCGTGGGTTTGAGGCTCTTAGAGCGAGCATGGCCCTGGCAGGTGAGGGCCTCTTGTTGCATTGCTGAGCACATATCTGACACTTCAGGCCATCCAGTGGGACCACAGGGTGGAGTTGTTTTTCTTCATTCTCATGTGACCTTAGCTCCAGGGTTTAGTTGGGGACCTTGAGGGTTGCTAAGCACCCCAGCTGCCACCTGGCAACTGCAGGCATCCAGGAAATCTACCCAGCACACCTGTCACCAAGGACGGACTGCAGAATGATGAACCTTTCAGAATCACATCCTCAGAATCACTTCCCAGGGATGGGAAGTGGTTGGAGGAGCCTGTGGGGGAGGGTGCAGAGAGGATGAGGACAGGCAGGCCTGCACTTCCCCTCAGATCACGTTCAGTTAGGAAGCCAACCAGGCCCTCACTGGCGGAAGAGAACTGCCCTTGGTCCCCATGCTCCCGGAGGAGGAAGCTGCAGGGGAGCCCAGGGTCAGAAAAGCAGTCATCATCACCCGTCCCCAGTGAGGCCCAGGGCCAGATCTCCTTGCTCTATGGTGTCCTGGCGAATTCAGTGTGGGTGAGCACTGGAGGCGTCCCACTCAGCTCCTGGTGGGATGTGTAGACAACAGTTGCTTCTTTCTGCCTCTCCTCCTACTTCAGCCCGAAACCCAGGTCACCTGTGACCAGGGATGGCCTTTCTTCTTCACGCAGGAGTCTTTGCTGGGGTGGGTGACCTTCTGTCCTTGAGCAGGTCTCCAAGGGGAGCCTTACCCATTTACCATGAAAGTCTGACTTCTCAGGCAAGAGAGGCTTGGGACTCTATCTCCTGTCTTTTTCTGAATGTCTCTGCCCAAGCCTGCATCCCTGTTCCCTTTGAGACCTTTAGCTGTGAGAATAAGGCCCAGAGTGATCTCAGCCTCTGTTGGTGGGGAGAGGGGAGTGAGAGTGACAGAGAGGTGAGAAGCTTGCTGCCTCCCAGCCTAGGGGTTGGCTTCCAGTGTCAGCCCTCAGAGTGCCCACTGTTGTCCTGGCAACAGTGAGGTTGGGACTGGGGACCTGCCTCCGGGGAGCCAGTAGGGGGATGGGGGCGGAGGAGGAGGATGCACCCTGCTGTCCGCTGCAGCTCTGCCTCTCCCTCTTTACATGATGACATCCTGTTATATAAGCAGCTGATGTGGGTGGGGCAAACCCATCACCTACTTGACGGGAACCACAGAGGAAACCCCCTGGCATCAGCCTCCGGAGATCCCTGCTGCCTTAACTGCTTCACAGAACCACGCGCGAGTGTGTTTTTAGTTTAGCCTTGAAGGCTTCTTGGTTTGAGAAAACCCAGAAGGTGAATTTCCCATGACATGAAGTAAGAATTAGTGCATCTCTCCGTTCCAGCTCTCACCTCTTGGATTTCACAGCATGGTCTTCATTCTAACATTCCAGGATTTGGCAAAATAAATGCATGTTAGATGATGCAAGTAAGGAGCCCTCAGAGGAAAGGTTGTTCTAAGGCCAGGGAGGGCCCCTGCCAGTGGGGGGGCAGGGGAATGGGCACTGGTGGCACTGCCCATGAGGCTGGCAGACAGCCCCCTGTCTGGGCTGTGTGGCCGCTGAGCTGGGTCCCTGCCAGGCTCTGGAAGGTCCTGAGCCCTGGCCACATAGCCCAGCACTGTTTTCCTCTGCACACAGCCACAGAGTCCACAGTCTGCATCCAGCGTGGTCAGGGTTATGGTGCATCCCCACCTTTATCTGGCTAGAAGGATGAAGTTTTGTTTAGTAATAGGGGTAGTTGTGCTTTTTTTTTTTTTTTAACAATTTCTTGTGCTAAGTCCTAGGCTGAGTTTTTACTGAATTATTTAATCATCACAACAAAACCCTTCTGGGCAATAGGCCCACCCCCTCTCCATCCTGGTGAGGCTATCTATTCGGGAGAGTTACTAACTAGGAGGGTCAGGCGAGTAGTCCCAGATGACATCCACTCTGTTGGTTTCTGTTTTCTTTGACCTGCCGAGAGTTTCACAACTTTCCAGTACTTAAAAATGTAGACATTCTATATAAAAACTTGTTATTTCTGACTGCCTTGGGAAATGGAAAGGTCTGACAGCATGGGGTGCAGAGTGAGACTTGCATTCACATCCGAGCCAGGGCACTTACCTGCTGCATGACCTTGAGCCAATTACTTCTGCCCTTTGAGCCTCTGTTTCTTTGTCTATGAAATGGGAACAGGATAAGATTGTCAGACTGTCTCAAAGATAGGATTCATCCCACAGATACTTTCAACATGCTTCTAGACACTGGAGATACAGCTGTGAACAGAACAGAGTCTAGATTGCTGCTTAATGTCATGGGCCAGAGAAGTCTTTCTAATAAGATGAGATTTGAGCAGAGACCTGAAGGCAGTGAGGGTGCGAGCCATGCAGTGATCAGAGAAATGAGCAGTAAGTGCAAAGGCCCTGAGGTATGTTCACAGAACATCAAGGCAGTCAGTGCAGCTGGAGCAGAGCTGAGGGGATGAGAGGTGGGAGGTGCGGCAGAGAGGTGATGGGGCTGTTAGACCTTGGCTTGTCCCTTAAGGAGAACCCTGCTTTGGAGGATTTAAATGTATCCGTCTGGCTGCTAGTGGAGAGGACACAGCAGTAGAAGCAGGGAGACCAGTTAGAAACTTTGCGGTAATTTTGGTGAGAGAGGATAATGGCCCAGACCAGGATGGAGTGATGAGGAGAACAGAAGATTCTGGATATGTTTTGAAGGCAGGGTACTGGAGGGTAGAATGGGATATGGGAGAGTGATGGCTCAGTCAGAGATGGCTCTAAGGATTTTAGCCTGGAGGTGGTGAGTTTGCTCTGGGTCCAAGACGAAAGCAGATGGTCTGTGCTTCCACAGCAGGCATCTTAGCACTCTTCTCCACTGATCACAGATGTGACCTCAGCATCCTTCTCAACACAGTGCGCTGGGCAGCTGCTCTCTGCCCCTCAGAGTTGGCATGTGAGCTGGACTTAATTGCTTTTGTAGCATTCTAGAGGTGTACAGTCATTGCGACTGTTTAAAATTATTTAAAATTTTTAAATTAAAAATCACTTCCTTCACTGCAGTAGCCACATTTCATGTGCTTGGGAGCTCCGTATGGCTGGCTCGTGGCTACACGTTGGACAGCAGAGATTACCAAACATTTCCATGACTGCAGAAAGTGCTGTTCTGGAGGGTGATGCCTTGCCCCTTGAGCCGTGGCTCCTGGTTGGCAGTTCATTAACTCGCCAAACCTCTTAGGAGCACCTGCTTTGTGCCAGGCTGTCCGGTGAGGGCTCCAGATACCACGTGGGTGGCTATCTTTGGGCCCAAAAGGCTGTCTCCTGAGATGCTGGTCACCTTGGCCCACAGTAGCCTGTCTCTGGGGACTGCACGGGCACCCAGGCAGGCGACTGTCAGCCCCACCTGCTCCGCACCCGCTCTCCCCTCTAGCAGGGTAGGGGTGGGGGCTGACCCTTGGTCTGTATGGTTTCTGGGCTGTTCTCTCAACTCTGAGGTTGGGTGTGGAGTTTGTCTTTCTGGGAGATCCTGGGCTGCTGGCTTGGAGCCTGTCTCGCCCCAGAAGATCTTGTTTAAAGATAGGCTGGGTTTTGAGTTATGCAGCCTCTCCGTCCTCTGCTCTCTCCCAGCTTTTGCCTGAAGACAGCAAAGCACTCCTGCCCTGTGAGACCAGCCAGTCGGCATGCAACTTGACGGCCTTGTTCCCCTGAGTTCCTGGGAATACTGTTCACCATTGACCTTCACAGCATGTAGCTCAGGGGTCTGCCTAGGTGACCAGTGACTGTTCTTTGAATGACCTCAGTCATGACCTTGTCTTTGGGATGAGGCAGCACGTGTGGGCCCCCTGGGTCTAAATGGTGGCTGTCTGTTCACACTCAAATGGCAGACCGTCCAGATTACATGAAGTGGTCCCGTGTCCTCTCATCAGGTCGGTGCTATTTGGGCCCTGACCTCCCAGGCTAACAGGCCAGGTTCCTACTCGGTGTTTCCTTCTCCTTCTGCCTCCTCTGCTCAGGTAGTCAGACCAAGATGGGCACCCGCTGGGGGCTGGTGACCTTTTGGCTTCTAAGTGGCCTGGAAACTCCAAGAATGTGGATAAATGAGGACCAGAACAGACATGTTTGCAGACTGCTGTGGGTCTTCTCCCAGCCCATTGTAGTGACATGTGTGTGCGTGTGTGTGTGTACACATAAGAACACACACATCCTTTCACTAGATAAGCAGAACTAACATGCTTACCTCATACAGACACTGTACATACACGCACACGCGCCAACCACCTGGGCACTGTCGGTCTCACCACAGTTAACCCGTCTCCCTCCCTCTGTCCCTTCCACGAAGATGTTGTAGAAACTTAGCTTCTCATCAGCCAAGCTCATTTATCCCAGTCCCTGGTGGCCACGCTGCTGTAATTAACTCGTGAATCTGCCTCATCGGAGTATCAGCTGTAACCACTCGGGGCCCCTGGGAGCAGTGCTGGCCCCCTCCTCTGTCTCAATCCCAGGGCGGCAGGAAGGAGAGACCTGGCATGAGTCCCCACTAAGGAGAAGGGGGCTTGGGTCTGTCCCTTCCCCAAGCCTGGCCGAGGCCGTGCTCACAGTGCTTTGTCCAGGGCTCATCTGAGCAGTTCAGCACGTGACCAGATGAGGAGACCACAGCTCAGGAGGCCGATCATCCTGCCTGGGGTCACTGTGGTCTCTTCTCCCAGGGACCAGGACCCCCACCCCACCTGGGTCTGCTCACCCAGCCCCCGCCCCTGGAGTGGGCCTGGGTCCTTCTCCTCGACTCACAAGGTCAGTCTTCTGCTCTACTCATAAGGCCTACCAGAGACTTTCTCTCTCTTTCTGGACCTCGTTTGGTTCTTTGCCCAGAGGGTCAGGGCCTTGCCTTTAGTTGCTGTGTATTTTCAGGATGAGCATCAAAGCTTGAGGGCTGGACAGGGGCTACGGGAGGCTCTTCACCCGCCTTCTTTCTCCGTGTGGAACCATGTCACAGCCTCTGGGTCCCTGAATCCCCATCTGCTGGCCAGTCCTCCATTGGTGGTTGCCCCCTCCTGCAGCCTTCTCACATGGCATCTGAGGATGAGAGATCACCACCTCTTGTGGCAGCACGTTCTTTATTTGAACTCCTTTGACTTTTAGAACATTCTGCCTCCACTGGAAGCAATAGTCTATTTGCTGCAGTCTTCCCTTGTGAGGCCTTCAGAGCAAGCGCATCCCTTTTCTACACAACAGCTTTCCTTGGACTTTAATTCTCTGTGAGGCTGCAGGACCCTCCCTTTCCTGGGCTGATTCCCAGTCCCCCATCCCACCCCCCGCCCACCCTCAGGTGCCCCAATGCCAGCGCCCTCACCTCACAGTCACTTGCTGACCACGGCCCAGGTGATCTGTTTCTTTGTTGGGGGAGGACCCAGCAGCTCCACCACCTCCTCTTTCAGGACCTTAACATCTCTTAAGGGCCAAGGGACTTGTGTAGGCACCATTTTACGCTGTGGATTCATTTAAGATCTAATAGCATCTCAAATGGCTAGACTTTCCCCGTGTTGATACACTGTGCCTCCCCAGTTCTATTCTCTTGTAGTTGGTTATTACATTTACCCACTTTGAACTTCATTCTGTACATTTTACCAGACCACTAGGGAGTAAAATCCATATTAACCAATTGTCCTGTGATGTCCCATCCAGATATTCTATAAATACATCCTATGTGTCTTCTGAAGTTTTCTTTCTGGAAGCATTTCCACTTTGAACAGAGAAAGAGAGAACCCATTTTACAAATGAGCAATCAAGGCCAAAGGGGCAGTGTATGACCTGGGTCACAGGAACCTTAGAAGCTTGAGCCCAACTCAGTGATTTTTTTGTTGTTGTTGTTCTACCCACTTCAGCTACTCTTCTTCCTTCCAATAAGATTTTTAAACCTTTAAAATGATTTGTCTCTTTAGCAAAGCCTGCTGTGTAGTTAGTCACTATTATCTCCACATCTGTCTTCAACCTCCAACTTCGATCCCTACTTTTGGTCTAGACCATCAGATTTTTAAAGTAGCTTCAAGGTAAGGAAATGTCCTTTTCCCACAGTCTAGTTTCTGGCAAATGTCCAGCAGGCTCTTGCCAGAACTTTTCCAGGCACCACCAGCCTGGAAAGGCACAGTCCTGAGAAAAGTGGCCTCTGCACACACATCATTTTTTATAAAAGGAGAGATGATAGGAAGGGGTCTGGAGTGGATCATAGAAATTCACCTGATAATGAATGCTGAGTGTTAGAATTCAAAATGCCAGGAGTTTTAAAGATGTGGAGGTGATAGTTTCAATTTGGTTTTGAAAATGTTACAAAAAACTAATTTAAAAAATTAAAAAGGGTTAAAGGAGAAGAAAACTTAAATGAAAAGGTCATCTAAATTGTTGAACACCCTCCCCATGTGCCTTCTTTTTGTTCCTGATAAACTCTGATCACATCTTCCTGTTCTACTCCCAGTTCTTTGGGACTGTGATCATCAGTGGATTTTGTCTTTCTTAGAGGAGCCTGGGTGAAGGCTGGACCTCTGCATCTTTGACTGTTCATACAGTCCAAGTTTCTGGAGGTGACTTGAATCTCATTGCTGCCTTGTCCTCTGGGTTTTAAGTGTTCTTTCTAATCCTCAGGTCTTGGTTGAAGGTTTTGCTTGCTGCTTGAGCATGGCCTTGGAGGCCAGGGTCTCTAGCAGTGACCTAAGCAGCACAAGCTTTTTCTTGGTATACTAGTAAGCCCCTCCTCACTACATAATCATGGCTGTGCCTTTCCCTTCAGTTTCCTTTCCTTCAGATCCTTCTCAAATGCTTCTAAAGTGGTGCTTACAAACTTCAGTGTGGTCCCCAGTCAGCTGAGGGTCCTGGGCTGGGTGAGCCTCAGGCCCCCATCTGCAGGCCAGACTCGGGGTCATGAAGACTTGGGTCTCATGAGGTGGGCTTAGCTGAACCAGGGAACCTTCTAAAGCCTAAGCACCCAAGGACTCACCAGAGGTTGCTGCTCTTCCTGGCAGTGTCGAGTACTTCCAGAAGTAACCGGGCACCTTGGGCCCTTTGTGGTCAGTTCAGTGGCAACTCACTGCACCTGCTCTGTAGGGGAGTCCTGCTGGCACCCCTTCTAAGTGAGCCCCTCTGGAGCTGCTGGAGCTGATATCTCTCACAGCTTTGGGGTAACCCAGTATCCCAGGGCCCTCATTGTTGGTTACATTCAGAGCCAACTGTCAGTCGCTGAGGCCGAACTCATAGCATTGGCCCCTTTCTCCTCCTCCCCTCAGCCCATGGGGAAGGTGGGGTGAGGCCTGCCCAGGACTGAGCCTAGGCCTCTCCTGCACCCACCTTAGCAGCCCTCCTCCTCCTCCCCTGCTGACCATCAGGAGGAGTCCAGCTGTGGTCTGGTGTGCCCCAGGCCACCATGCTGAGGCGCCCACAGAGGACCCACCCTCCCACATAGCACCATGGGGACTGGGGCCCACAGAATGTTCTGGTGGGCTCACTCCGAGGTGAGCTCCTTACTAGATAAGATTCGGGCACTTCACATTCGTAGCAGAACAACATCTGATGCAGGTGAGAAAGTTAGTGTGAGAAAACCGCGTCCTTTGGGTAAGAAGAACCCCCTGATTCCATCAGTCAAAGAGCCCTGGGTTCAAGTTCTGGGTCTTCCATGAGGCCCGAAGAACTGGAACAAACCACTACCACTAATCCTCCACACATCGATTTGGGCACCTGCAGAATGGAGGCAGTTTACATGTTTGTGAAAATACAGGGTACGCGGGAAGGTTTTAGGGAAGAAGAGGGACAGCTGTGATATTGGTCAGTAGCGTCCATTCGCCAGGCAAGGTGCTGTCTTCTGAGAACTGCAGAAAGAAGGCAGCCCAGAGAGCTGCTTCTGTCTCACGGCTCCTAAGGGAGGGCTACCGCCTCCTCCCTCCTCCCTTCGCTGCGGGGCTGTGGTCTCCTGCTTGTTTCGTGCCTGGCCGTCAGTCTTCTTTCTCAGGTTAGACCCGAGCAGACACAGGAGTCTGGAGCTAGCTCAGTGGCCTTGCCGGGATTGTCCTTTTCGAAGAAAACCGTGGTAGCTATAGACAAGCTGGGGTCAGGTCACAGCTGGAGGCAACAGGAAGTTTTGTGTTTATTTCCAGTTTAAAACGTAATTTAAAAAAGCCGCAGCAGTATGACGCCATATGGAGGTGGGTTAGTTGCTCAGTCGTGTCTGACTCTTGGCAACCCCGTGGGCTCATAGCCTGCCAGGCTCCTCTGTCTGTGGAATTCTCCAGGCAAAAATACTGGAGTGGGTTGCCACCTCCTTCTCTAGATGACACCATTTAGCAGTTTCGAAAAACATCTGGAATTTTCTCCTAATTCAATCTCCCGCATTGAATCGCCCGTTTCTGTCTGGCATATATCCTTCTGCTGTTATTTAGATGCACGTGTATCCAGCATCACCCTCACAGAATAGTTCTGTGTCTTGCTTCTCTTTCTTTCCTTGTAACAGTTTTCATCAAGGTCATTTTTAAGGTTTCATAATCTTCCATCCAGAGGATGTGTCACAATCTAATGAGCCATTTTCTGGACATTTGGGCTGCTTAGAGTTTTTTCCACAAGTGTAAGTGATGCTGCAGTGAGGTTCTTCTTGCACATAAATCTTTTTATTTCTTTTGGATTACTTCTGTTGGATAAATTCCCAGAGGAGCCATTAATGGGTCAGAGGCTTGGAACATTCTTATGACTCTCAAAACATATAGCAACTGCTATCTTAGGAAGAGCAGGGTGGGGCTCTGCCTCTTTGCTGGGGACGCCAAGCCATATCTCTCGCTCTGGGCCCCTGAGACTACCCTGGGTGGCTCCTGTCCTGTCCACCCCTGCGCCCTCTGTGAGACCCACCTGGCAAGTGCACTTGGATCCCAGCTTCTCCCTCCTCCAAGGAGACGTGGAGGAAATGTTGGAGTTTTACCTGGACTCAGAGTGACTGTCAGGAACCTTCTATGTGTGTGAGGATTTATCCGAAAGATCCATCGTTAGCATCACACAGTCGAGGCCAGGACCCAGGAATGGGTTTAGAATCTCTGAAATGTAAGGGCAAACAAGGTCAGCATCAGCGAAGATGCTGGTAAAGTGGGTGTAAGTGAGGAGCAGGGTGAACACACCTGGCCAGGGGCTGGGGGCTCTGGGGAGGTGGCAGGTCGGTGAGGAAGGGTGTTCTAGAAAGAGTGATAGCAGAGCAGAGGGCAGGAAGACATGCAGAAAAAAGCAGATGGTGTCCAGCTTGTCTACTGGGAGGGGCCACTAGTGAAGTCAGGGGGAGTCGGGGCCGTGAAAGCAAGTGGGTCACATGGAGGAAGCCTTGGGACCACGGAGCAGAACACTGTGGGAGCCATCCGGGGATGTGAAATCAGACGTGGAAGGTGGTGGGAGGAGGAGGAGAGCAGAGCCTGGCTGGCACAAAACTCCTGGGATTGTGACATGGGCCTAGCCCCTCCTTCACTGCCCACTCAGCCACTTTCCTGCTCCAGCCCTCCACCTTCTAGAATGTTCTTTTCTGTCAAGTCCCTTTGTTGCATTTTTTCTCATCTGACAAATTGTCCCTTCTGTGTACACTATGCCTACTTCTTATTTAAGACCTGTTTTATCGGAGTGACTTAAGGTAGACCCTGCCATGGAATTCTTCAGGCAGGAATACTGGAGTGGGTTGCCATGCCCTCCTCCAGGGGATCTTCCTGACTCAGAGATCAACCTCACGTCTCTGACGTCTCCTGCATTGGCAGGCAGGTTCTTTACCACCAGTGCCAGTTGGGAGGCCCCTTATCAGACTCTGCCTTAAAGTAGACTCTGCCTGCTTAACCATTTCTGGTCAACCATGAGGTTGCCTCACACGGCACATGAAGATCAGTAGCCGTAATTTACAACACAGCCTCTGTCTTATTATTTGACAATTTGACGTTGAATGATGATGTGCTTTCAGAACTCATCTATTCTCTTGCAAAAAGCTACAGAAGCATATGATGCAAAATGTGACAGTTTCCCCCGTGGCACTCCCCAGAGATGAGCCCTGACCTCCTCGTTCTGTTGTCTTCAAGGCACCCGGGTTTGGGGCATCAGAGCTGCAAAGCTTTGTGTTTCAGCTGCTGCCTTTGTCTGGCCCTGGTTGACAGTCCTAGAGCCCAGGCTGTGCTAGGAGCGGCCACCGCACAGGACTAGATTGTATCTTGATGTCCCCAAGGCTCCCAGGGAGCCCAGAGAGTCTTATTTTGGAGGACAGAGTTTGGGGCAGAGTCCGAGGGTGTGGGGGAGGCCTGACCGTGTGGGCAAGGGCTGTGGAGTTTGCAGTAGACAGGCAGCACCATGCTGGACTTTCTTGATCCTCCCAGCCTGGCATGTCCTCCCCAGCCCCTCACACACCTGCTGATTCCTTGTATTACTGTGCACCCCGCATGCATATGTCAGGGGGAGAAAAAGGCTGAGACGAGCATGGCAGGCAGGATCCTTCTTTGTGTCCCCTCATCATGATGCCTGGACCAGACAGAGCTCACAGGGCCTGGCCGAGGGACAGAAGGTCTCCTGCTGACCTGAAAACCCCCTGGAGCTTGTCATCTGTCAGCCTGTGGTCAGCTTGGAAGCCCGGGACAAGTGTAGACCTTGTCTTTCTGGGACACTTTCTGTCTCGGTGCCTTAGTGACACTTCACATCAAGCGACACAAGAGCAGCTAAGGTATATGGCATACCTGCTGTGTGCAGACGCCGCTCTAAGTGCTTCATGGTAACGAGTCACTCAGTCTCTCCATGGGTTTCTGAGCCCCATCAGTGCTCTGAAGACGCTCAGGTCTCAACACTCAGCCTGTTCAGGGCAGGAACTGACCTGTCCTGGGCCTCCAGCTGCTTCCCAGCGTGGGGTCTGCCCTGCCAGGTCTCCATGGAAGGTCACCTGGTTCCTGGCCCATGTCTATCACCAGGATTGGGGCATTTCTTCCCAGAGTGTCCACACCGGCCCTGCCCTCCCCACTCACCCTCTCCCCTCCCACAGGAGAACCTTATGCTCTCCATCCTGCCCAAGCACGTGGCCGACGAGATGCTGAAGGACATGAAGAAGGATGAGAGCCAGAAGGACCAGCAGCAGTTCAACACCATGTACATGTACCGCCATGAGAACGTCAGGTGCGCCAGCCACGGGCCTGGGTTCCAAGCACTGGATGGGGGCTTCGGGGGGTCAACTGAGGACTGTGGAGTTCGAGAGTCTTCCTGGGGACTAGAAACATGCACCCCCTCCCCACAGTATGAACCTCAGCCCCTGCAGGAGCTGCCTTGCTGCTGGATGTTGGGGGCTGAGATGGGCTGTATGGTCCAGGCTCGTCTTTGTACAGACACCACAGACAAGCTAAGCTAGAGGCCAGAGCCCTGAATGTGCCCTGGATGTGCCAGGGTCTCACCACTTTGGGGCCTGAGCGAGGACCTGGCTGCCTGGGAGCTGGAGTGGGAGCTGGCGGTGGGCAGCGTGGAGCCTGGCTTGCTATCTGCGTCCTCACCATTGGGCCTTCCTCCCCTGCAGCATCCTCTTTGCTGACATCGTGGGCTTCACCCAGCTGTCCTCAGCCTGCAGCGCCCAGGAGCTTGTGAAGCTGCTCAATGAGCTCTTTGCCCGCTTCGACAAGCTGGCGGCTGTAAGTACCCTGCCCCTCAGCTGGCTTTCCACGGTGGGGGGCAGGGGGCACCCACGTGGCCTGGGCCTGCCCCTCCCCCTCCTCCCTGGCTCCCACGACTTCCTCCCACCCAGCCTTCCCCAGTGGTCTTTGCCTCTCACCCCTCCTCGCCGAGGAGGGGGGCCTCAGGACCCCAGTCCACACCCTACCCTTTCAGAAATACCACCAGCTGCGGATTAAGATCCTGGGCGACTGTTACTACTGCATCTGTGGGCTGCCTGACTACCGGGAGGACCACGCTGTCTGCTCCATCCTCATGGGGCTCGCCATGGTGGAGGCCATCTCGTAAGTGGGGCACCGCTGACGAGAGATGGGGGGGCTCCCAGAATATGGGTCCCGGCCCCTTGGGAAGCACACCTTCCGAGCTGGCCTGTTTTGATGGGCCCTGTGCAGCCCAGGCCCCCGAGGAAGGTCCATCAGGGTGTGACGTGGGTGCAGCCTCCGACGGAGGCTTTTCCAGCCTCAGGCCATGCTGTTTGTTCTGCTGGGAGGTGCCCTCATCACGAAATGCCTCCACCTCACATTTTCTTTATTTTCCTCCCAAGTGTCCCCCCATCTCTTCTCCCTGTGTTTCCTCATCATGACCCCCCCAGGACAGATAAGTTCAGAGATCCCCATGCCTGTCTCTTGAACCAGGAAATCCGAGTGCAGCAGGGGAGTGACCACTGATGTGCAGCAGAGCCAGGCCTGGAACCCTGGCCTCTGAGCTCAGAGCTCCGCTCCTGCCTTGAGGGCAGTGAGCTCTGGGTCCCCAGGATCTTTCCCAGTGCGGTCTCTGCACCCTGAGCTTGGAGATCCCTGGGTGGCATCAGCACCCCCAAAGCACCTTGCTGAGTCTGGGAATTGGGCGTGTGTCCAAGGGGGTGGTTTCCCATTGTTAGCATCCTCCTCTAGGACTGGCTGGAGAGAAGCTGGGACTGCCTTTCCCTGGGGACCATGGTTCAGGATTTAGAGATTCACCTCCACTCCCATCACTGTTGGGCAAAATTCTGAAATTCACGTCTGTCTCCTCTTGGAGGTCTCAGGCCGGGGGTGGTCCCCTCCACGCACACACACCCAGCACAGGGCCTGTACACAGTAGGCGCTTGGTGATGTCAGCGGCACAGACGAGTGATCGGATGAGAGCAGTCGGAGGTCCCTCGGGGGCAGAGGGTCTCTGCTGTTTCCGGCCCCCTGTCTCCCCCCAGATCATACACATGTTGTTGAATGTGGGCTCAGGCCGCTGCCTGCTGTAACCCCAGCAGTGGGTGACTCAGACGTGGGCAGAATGCATGGGGGGCAGCTGGTAGCGGCTGCGGAGGGGTTGGCCGCCTGGCTAGGCGCAGGCTCAACCCGCCCTCCTTTGTGTGGGTACCTGGCAGGTATGTGCGGGAGAAGACGAAGACTGGGGTGGACATGCGTGTGGGGGTGCACACGGGCACCGTGCTGGGGGGCGTCCTCGGCCAGAAACGCTGGCAGTACGATGTATGGTCCACCGACGTCACCGTGGCCAACAAGATGGAGGCTGGCGGCATCCCTGGGTGAGCGCGTGTTCCTTCCCAGGGTGGGGACGGGCATAGGGGCTGAGGGAGGGAACCGTCCCAGCCATCCCTCAGACAAAGGACAAGGGACCTTGGAGAACCAGGCCTCCACACCCGGGAGCAGCTCCTCCTCCTGGGCCCCGCAGAAGCCTGTCCTACCTCCCCTTTACTTGCCGTGGGGCTGCCAGGCTCCCAGGTCCCCGTAGCCCCTGCAGGGTGCAGGTCTCAGTGGAGGGCGTTTTTAGCTGGGAGAGTCTCCTGACAGGCCCTGAAGCACCTGCACATCTCACTGAGCTCTTTATAGACTCAGTCAGGGTCTGCTGGGCAGGCCCTGTCCTCAGGATGGACAGGGATGTGGCCAAACCTTCCCAGCCTGGGTCCAGCAGCTTCCCTCAGACGCAGTGACAATTCTCTCCCTAAAGTGGCTCCCTAGACATGGGTTACTACCCCCTGACAGCTGGTGGTACAGCTGAGATTCACACCGGGTAGATACTAATCAGACTTTATGACCTTCGTGTTCAGAGCAGACTTCAGTTCCTTATCTCATCTGATATCCTCAGCCGCCTGGGAGGACAGACCATCTCACGGATTGACTGCTGAGGCTCAGAGAGGGGGAGGTGCGGGGCTGCCCACACAGCCAGCTAGTGGCAGGACTCGCCGGTCACTGCTGTGTCCCGGGGGCAGCGGGTGGGCTGGGGGCTGCGTGGCCTGCGCTCAGGGCCCCTCTCATCGGAACCCAGGCGCGTGCACATCTCCCAGAGCACCATGGACTGCCTGAAAGGAGAGTTCGATGTGGAGCCGGGCGAGGGGGGCAGTCGCTGTGATTACCTGGAAGAGAAGGGCATCGAGACCTACCTCATCATCGCTTCCAAGCCAGAGGTGAAGAAGACAGCTGCTCAAAACGGCTTCAACGGCTCAGTGAGTCCTCCGCCCACCCCCCAGGCCTAGATATGAGATTGTAGACGAGTTGGCAGAACCATGAGAGGTGCAGTGTTAGAGCAAAGGGCAGTACAAGGTATTTTGTGCCAAGGGTAAAGTCTGAGCAACAGGAAATGCTCTAAAGAACTCAGAAAAAGTAGAAAACTGTCCTGCAGAAAATTAGGAAATGTCAGGGTGGAAAGTGGAGCCCCAGGAAATGACCCTTGACCTGGTCACAGAATTCTTGTGTCTTCATATTTTATGAGTGCTACATGCGGAATTTCAATATATTCCCTAGAACAAACTAAAAATCTTCTTCTAAGCAATTCTGTAAGATGCTAACTGACATCATTTGAGGAATCAGTGACCTTTGTGAAGTGATGGAACATTTACAGTTTCTGGCCAAAAGTTTTTAGTAAATTTTAAAATGTTACTCCTTAAAAAAAAATTACCCACAAATTTGCTTGTCCTAGGGACCACCTTGAAGTCACAGTGCAGCAGTCGAATGTATCTTTGTGACGGCCACACACATTCCTGTTCGCTCTAATCTTGTGTTTCCTTATTCAGTCAACCCTTTCATGGTGCATCATGTGAATCAGGAGTTGTTTGTGGCACCTGACACCCCCGAGAGGGTTACAGGTGGGGTCTTGGCTTATCTTTATAAAGCTGTTTTTCATTATTCAGTTTTCCAATTAGAGAAAAGTTGAGTTCGTGGATGTGTAGCTTGAAACACTGGCACAGAGGCTCCGGGTGAGTAGGAGTGGGGTCTGAGTTGTTGGACCCCAGGACCCGGATGCCACCATGCAGGACAGAAGCACAGGCGACAGCATCCCATGGACGGGAGTCAGACTTCTTCCCGAATGCTCCAACCAGACGAATGAGCCGACCCATTCCTCATGGAATCATGGACGCTGTTCCCTTCAAAACGTGTACTGACATTTTGAGGCAATCCAAGTTTTCAGTATTTTGTAAAGTTGACTTTCAGCTATTTCTTAGATGCCCCTACCTGGAAAATATAAATGTCTCAAAGTGGAAAAGCTGGGTTAAAGGTTCTGTACAATGTAAGTTTAACCCATGTCCCTTCCTCCTGCCACCCTCCCTGGGCCCTTGCTGGTTCTTGACTCATTTTTTTCTTTATTCATCTGAAAGATGAAGCCAGGGTATCTCACTGTTTTAATCGCATTTCTTCAGTTATTAGTATGACTGGACACTTTCCACATGGTTGTCAGCCTGGGGCTTCTCTTCTGTGAACGGCATATTCGTATCTCACCTTTGAGGACTTTCTGGACCTTTGATTTGTAGACTTTGTTGTTTATGAGATGAACCCTCTGTCACATGATGCT
Source organism: Bubalus kerabau (assembly GCF_029407905.1). Lineage (NCBI taxonomy): Eukaryota > Metazoa > Chordata > Mammalia > Artiodactyla > Bovidae > Bubalus > Bubalus kerabau. The sequence continues at coordinate 77,268,478 of NC_073634.1, forward strand.
CGTCAGATCTGTGTCAGGCACCCGCTTCGTGCCCAGCACCGTGGTGCATCTCTCTCGGAGAACGGAAGATACTGGCCTGCTTAGATCGTATCCGTTAGTTGTCTTCTCTACCTGGTGCTGCAGCATCCGTCAGCCCCCAGGGGGTGTTAACTGTGCTGACAGCTTAGGACAGTTATCATAAGCCTTTATGATTAGCTCAACGGTAGTTTAGAACTTCTCCTGCTCCAGATGTGCTCTGAGAAGGCCGAGCTAGCAGATCACCAAACCTGCTCAGCAGGGAGTGAGTTGGAAGCAGTCGAGCACGGACAAGATAGAGGAGGTGACGCTTGATCTATGTGTGAGTGGTGACAGCGAGCAGCAGGGACAGAGGTGACAGGGTTTCTCTGGGCCTCACGTGACAGACGCCATTCCATCTGCAGCGACCTCGCCCCATGGTTTAGTTGAACAGAGTGATGAGGAGAGTGTGAGAAGAGTTATCACAACAAATCCTTCCCAAGTGTTGGAAAGATGTTTCCCCTCCCTATGGACCTTGTTGCCAGTCTCATTTAGTTGTCCTGAATGCCGTCGCCAACAGCTCCCAGATTGCGATCTCAGCCCCGTGGCATCCCTGCCCTAAACTTCCAGTCACGTGTGAATTTCCATCTGTGTGTGTGTGTGTGCATGCGTGCTCAGTCATGTCTGACTCTTTGAGACCCCGTGGACTGTAGCCTGTTAGGCTCCTCTGTCCATGGGATTCTCTAGGCAAGAATATTGGAGTGGGTAGAGCCATTTCCTCCCCCCAGGAGATCTTCCCAACCCAGGGATTGAACCTGGATTTCTTGTGTCTCCTGCATTGACAGGCAGGTTTTTTTCATCACTGTGCCACCTAGGAAGCCCACTGGTCCAAAGCTGAGCTCCCAAACCTCTCTCTACCCTAGAACCCACTCTTCCTTGGTCTTCCCAGTCTCGATCAGTGGCAACTCCATTCTTTTAACTGCTCAGCCCCAAACCTTTGAAGACACCCTTGCCCCCTGTCTACACTCCACGAGCCCCTTCTTGCATGATGCACCTCTAGGCCCCCTCTTCTGTCTCACCCCTGGCAGCCACGTCCCATCTGCACCACTGTCGTCTCGTGCTTGTGTCAGCGCGGTGGTCCCCCAACTTGTCACCCCTGCTCCTGCCCTCGCCCCACTGCCCTGTCTGCTCACAGCTGCCAGAGTGATCCTGCAGGGATGTTGGGTGAATCATGTCACCCCCCTCCCCCAGCTCAGCATCTTCCTTTGGTCCCCGTCTCACTCAGAGGAAGAGCCAAGATCCCCTGAGGTCAGGAACCCCATCCAAGAGGTCCTCACCGCCCGACCCCTTTCACTCACTCGCTCAAGTAGGGCAGCGCCAGCCTCCTGGCTGCTGCTCAGACCCTCTGGGTGCATGCCCACTCCGGGTGCACGCCCACTCTGGCTGCACACCCACTCCGGGTGCACGCCCACTCTGGCTGCACACCCACTCTGGATGCATGCCCACTCCAGGCTTCCTGCTCCCCAAAACCTGAGAGCTGCATAACGTGCTCTCTCACGTGTTTACGGAAATGTGATCCTCACAGTGACTCCTCCCCAGCCTCCCCTTTACAGTCACCTTCCCGGGAACCCCTGTGTCCCATACCTCCCCTGCCTCTCCAGGCCCTGCTCTCGGACCTCCTGTAATCATTTATTCTTTGTTTCACGGCTGTCTGCCTGTCCTCACTAGAAGGTGGGCTCCCAGGTCAGGACATTGTGTCTGTGTCCCCAGAAGTTACAACAGTTCCTGTCACACAGTAGCTACTCAATAAATACTCAGTAAATGAATGAGTGGACTGTGTTCCTGTGTAGAGGATCTCATTTATTCCGTCAAGGAAAAATACTAATCCCTGGGGAAACTGGTTTATGGAATTTATTCAGGCGTTTGGAAGGCGTTTGACAGGACTCTCTACCCCATAAATGATCCCTGTGAAGCTCTATGTCCCTGAGTTACTTAGAAATAGGAGTTGGAACAATAGGATCTTTCTCTGCTTGGAAAAGTTTTAATACTAGAAATTTAATACTAGGATCTTTCTCTGCTTGGAAAAGTTTTAATACTAGAAATTTAATACTAATCCATTCTAAAATGGATGTTCTGGAGGAGGAAACGAATAGTGAAATTTCTAAGGCTATGAGGCCTCTGAACTCTAGTGGGGAGATTCCAAACCAGAGAGTAGACCAGCCCCTCACCTGGGTGGGCAGCTGGCAGTGCCTGGGGGCCCTGACGGCCCTTCCCTTCTGCTTCAGGCCCTGCTGAATGGAGCGCCGCCTTCCTCAAAGCCCAGCTCCCCTGCCCTCATTGAGACCAAGGAGTCCAACGGGAGTATTCACACCAGCGGCTCTATATCTGAGGAGCCCGAGGAGCAAGATGCCCAGGTATGGGTGGGGCTGAGCCCCGGGATATGGGCAGAGATGAGGAGGCAGAAGGTGAAGAGTCCTGAGCTGAAGGGCAGGCCTGGCCCCTAGCCGGGCTCCATCCTTGGAACTGCATAACCTGGGGCAGGTCACCCCCGACCTGGTCTCACTGGCCCCTCTTCAGTTACTGGGGATGCGGTGGCTAAGGTCAGAAAACGCGCCCACTGCCACGGCCTGGTCCAGCTCTGATGTCCCTAACCCTGTAGGTCTGAGGGCAGTAGGGACACCAGTGGACACTGCTCCAGGACCAGACTGTTTTGGAAGCGGGCCTTCAGGGCTGTGCACACCTCTCTAGCTAGGTCCAAAGCCCACAAGTCCTGTGCTCAGATGGATGGTTTCCAAAGGAATCAACAGGCTGTCCCCCTGAGATCAGGGTCCACTTTGGGAGTTCAGGATCCTGTCCAGGATCCGTCCATTACTGAAGAGCTTCCTCAGTATAGCCACTGACAGAGGCAAGTGCTGAGATGGGTCTCGGCCCTGTAGAGGCTGCCGTGAGCTGGTCAGCCTCACCGCCAGTCTCTGCTGCCCTGCAGAGGCTGCCATGAGCTGATCAGCCTCACCGCCGGTCTCTGCTGCCCTGCAGAGGCTGCCGTGAGCTGGTCAGCCTCACCGCCGGTCTCTGCTGCCCTGCAGAGGCTGCCGTGAGCTGGTCAGCCTCACCACCGGTCTCTGCTGCCCTGCAGAGGCTGCCGTGAGCTGGTCAGCCTCACCGCCGGTCTCTGCTGCCCTGTGCCTGCAGACCAGGTGCTGGAGGACAAGAGGGTGGACGGGGCTGAAGAAAAACTGGGTTTTCCTGAGCACCACAATGCTCAGTAACTCTTCCTTGTTGTGATTTTCTTGATAGAAAGTGGAATACCAATGCAGTGTAATTCACTAACAAGGACACAAAGGCTTAATTAGCAGCCTGTGATTTCTTCTGTCCTCACGATTAGCCATTGTCGCATTGCTCTCAGATATGCTTCAGGGAGAGAGGTTCCTGGTGCTGGAAAAGAGCATCTGTGTTGTGTTACAGAGAAGAAATTGGGGCTGGAGGAGCGTGGATTATACGGGTCAGACTCCATCTGAGGCATGCCTGAGCTCCAGCCCGGGGCATCTTGGTTCTGGCTTCCGGATAGACTCTTGGACCCATCCAGACAGCCCTAACGAGCCCAGTCCCAGTTGTCGTTTGGACTGACGGCTGTGTAGTCATGGTCTGGAGTCATGTGTCTGGAGCTGATGCTTTTCCTTTGTGACCAGGAATAAAAATGGTAGGGGGCACCCCAGCCCCACCACCCCACTAGCAGTAAGATTGTTAGTTTCTCTGCATTGCTTTCCCCCTCAGATCTTCCTCCCCTCAGATGAGCCAGATCTGAGCTCTTTTAAGAGCTCCCTTAAGCCCGAGGGCTGGGGGTCTTTTCCATTCCCGAGAATGCCGATGCATACGGCTGTATGACACCCCCGTCCTCATAGCAGGAGGTGCTGGCACCGCGCTGCCCAGCAGCAGTCTCTGACTCCAGGTCTCCTGCTCAGGAGCCCGGTGGCTGCTTCCCACACTACCATTAGTGGGTGGTCACTGCAGAGCTCCTGTTAGGGGCCTGGGGCCTGGGTGAGTTCAGGGAAAGCTGGAAGGCCTGTGGCTTTGGGTCCAGACCCAAGCAGGATGGAGCCACGTGAGACCACTGGGAAGACTTTCCCCAGGAGATGGTTTTGAGAGCCATGGGGCGGTGCTCTGTGATCCCTTCTGTTTCTCTTTCCCCCAACACTGCCGTGTATCTCCCCAACCTCTCCCCGCTCCACCCTGCCTGCCCCCCCAACTCTGCTGCCCTGCCTTGCAGGCTGACAACCCCTCGTTCCCCAACCCTCGCCGGAGGCTGCGCCTTCAGGACCTGGCTGATCGCGTGGTGGATGCCTCTGAGGATGAGCATGAGCTCAACCAGCTACTCAACGAGGCGCTGCTCGAGCGGGAGTCTGCCCAGGTGTAAGCGGCCCCGTGGACACCCGGCCCTTTGGTCTTAGCCTTGAGCAGCCCTGGCACGCACTCCAGGAAGTTTAGTCTTCTTAAATGTGTCTCACGGGGCTTGTTTGCACTGCAGAGTGAAGAAAAGAAACACCTTCCTCCTGTCCATGCGGTTCATGGACCCCGAGATGGAAACCCGCTACTCGGTGGAGAAGGAGAAGCAGAGCGGGGCTGCCTTCAGCTGCTCCTGCGTCGTCCTGCTCTGCACGGCCGTGGTGGAGATCCTCATTGACCCCTGGTAAGGGGCGGGCAGGGCAGGCCCGACAGTTGGGAGGGCAGAAGGGGACAAGCTACCCAGGCTGGAGGCCTGAAGGGAGGAGGCCTCAGATGGAGCCTGACTCAGGGCGTCAGGCTTGGTTCCTTGCGCTGTTCCCCCCAGAGCAGCCCAGGGAATGCTGGGACTGTGCCCTGCACCCCCTTCCTTCTGTCTGCCCCTGGGTCTTGGAATAGAACTAGCGTCAAAGTGGAGCTCACACCAGGGCTGAGAAAGCTGAGGAAGGGAGGGGTCCAGAGGATGGACATCTGGCTGGGTGGGCCTGAGTGGTGCTGGGACAAGAAGACAGGCTGGAGATGCTCTTCAACCTCAATCACCATGGCCCACCTGCTCCCTTTCTTGGCTCATCTTAGTAAAGACATATTTCAGGCTCTGGGTATAGACTTGTCTCCTCTCACGGCAGCAGGTCCTCCAGGGCAAGGCAGGGTGTTGTGGAATCCTTGCCCCAGTCCTTGCTGAAGCCTGAACTGAAGGATGGCTGCCCTCTCCCTTGCTTTCTCCCCATAGCTGATCAGCAGTTCGCTCCAGTTCAGGGATTCCCCACTGGGAGAGGTGTGGAGCCCTGTTCTGATCACAGTTTGGGGAACTTAAAAGAGCCTTGGACTTGTCGTATAGTCCTAGGTTCGGGGTGTGGCTTGTCGCCTATTTGTTCTATGAACTTGGACACATCACTAAGGGCTCCTGGAGCATCAGTTTGCCCCCTTGTAAAGTGAAAGATCAGGATGCTGATGATCTGAAGATAGTAATATCTGGCTAACTCAGAATTGTTGTGAGAACCAAATTCTTTCATTTACTCCACAAACATTTACTGTCTACTTTGCACCTAGGGTTAAGGTCTAGGGATGCAGTGAACACTGTCAGCTCAGCAGCCCTTGGCCATAAGCTGCTGTGTTCCATGCTCTCCCCTTCCATCATAGTGACATGGCAGAAGGCTTGTTCCTAAGAATCCCATCCCAGATTTTACTGGGATCTACCCAGGGCATCTGTAAGTCTGCCCTTCTCTGGGAAATGCCTCTAAAGAACAGTTACAGCTGGGGAGGGTTGCGTGTCCCCAGACCCTGCACGCAGCTGTGTGGAGGGGAAATCACATGGAACTTTTAGGGTACACGCTTGGCCTCACTTAGAGAGTCTGCCCTCTGTCTCCCTTCCTCTGCTCTCCTGGCCCCCCACCCAGCTCACTAAGCCCCCTGCCCTTGCCCACCCCCCACCCCCAGCCCCTGGGCCCTTCCTCATCGTGTCCTCTCTTACAGGCTCATGACGAACTATGTGACCTTTGTGGTTGGGGAGGCTCTGCTCCTGATCCTGACAATCTGCTCGCTGGCTGCCATCTTTCCGCGGGTAAGAAGCGCATCTCCTCCTGGCTCAGAGCCGTCTGGAAGTGAGTGTCACTCCCGGTGAGAGCGGGTGCTGACGGAGCTGTGCGCTGTCAGGTCCTGACAAGTAGATGACTCCTGTTGCGAGGGCTCAGCACCATCCATTCGCTCAGGACAGACTCCTTCACTATTGGCTCTGCACCCACTTTGGTCCAGGCCCTTGAGCACGCGAGGGTGAGAGAGCCTGTATCAAGATAAATGGGAACCTGTGTTGAAAAGCAGAAGAGGACTGGCTGGAAGGTGAACTGGCTCCAATTGCAAAGGACCCAAAGCCAGACACAAGGGATTAAGACTTTCTCCTATAAGCAGTGGGTGCCAGGCAGAGGTTTTGATCAGAATGACAAGGGAAAAGCAGCATTTTAGGAAATTTAATCCAGCAGGTAACTCACAAGTAACTTGGGGGTTTTAGGTACACTGACCCAGGGAAGGCAGGAGGGGCCAGGCAAAGTCAGCTGGCCCTGGAAACTCCCCTGACCTGGCTTCACCACCCAGAGGCCAGGAGTGGACTGCTGCTGGAGGGCCACCCACAGGCTCCGGGCTGATGCCTGAGCAGCTCTGGGAAGGGCTCTGATACCTGGGTCACGGTGTGCCACCCACACCGTCAGCAGCACTGGCAGGCTGAGCTGGGACCACGTGCCTTCTCAGTTCTGCCGCAGTCGGGTTTTGGTTGATGCACACGCACAGTACTGCTTCCCAGGTTCCTGGGAAGTGTGGGAGCAAGCAGAGTGATTAGCAGCCATGTTTACGGAGGAGAAAGCTGTCAAGGCTCAAGGCCCTTGAAATTCCATGCTTATAGGCCTTTCCTAAGAAGCTTGTGGCCTTCTCTACTTGGATTGACCGGACGCGCTGGGCCAGGAACACCTGGGCCATGCTGGCCATCTTCATTCTTGTCATGGCAAACGTGGTGGACATGGTGAGCCCCCACTGTCCTGAAGGGACGCCCGCTCTCAGAGGGTTCTGAATTGACCTGCATGAGCAGTTGCCAGCCCATCCTGTCCCCCCAGCTATCCACACTGGCTGCTAGACACAGGTTTGAGTGGCGCTTGAGTTCCTAACTGATCATCCCCACCAGCGGGGTCATCTCCCCAGGGTACCTCCCAGACTGCTTCTCTCCCTGGCCCAGCTCCTTGCTCTCCCCGCATCCAGGAGCCCAGCTCCAGGACCTGTGCTGGGGGCTTTACGCAGGTTGATTCATTTAATCCGTATAATAATCCCAAGAGGTCGGGATCATCTGTAGTTTCGTGTGAAAAAATGATGCTTAGAGAGGTTAATTCAGTTATTTTAGGTCACACAGCCAGCTAGCAACACAGTGGAGAACTGAAGCAGTTCTGAACCCGTCCTGTCTTTTCTTCCTCCATGTCTCACTGCTCAGGGGCCCTGTACTCTAAGCTTTCTTCGTGTCTTAAGTGTCCCCTAGTGAGTCTAGTGCCAGGTGTCCAGCAGGACAAGGGAGGCAAACCTGCTCCCCGAGAGGAGCACTCCTGTTGGGCCTTCATCCATCTGAGCGAGGCCAGACCTTCCAGAGGTGGGTCACCGGGGACGGCTGCCTCACTGAGCCCAGGAGGCTGGTGGCAGATTTACTTCTCTGTTGGGGCTTCCCTGATGGCTCCGATGGTAAAGAATCTGCCTGCAATGCGGGAGACCTCGGTTCGATCCCTGGACTGGGAAGATCCCCTGGAGGGTATGGCAATCCACTCCAGTGTTCTTGCCTGGAGAATCTCCATGGACAGACGAACCTGGCAGGCTACAGTCCATGGGGTGGCAAAGAGTCGGACTGAGCGACTGAGCTCACGTGAGATCTGCTCTCCTCAGTTCCTGCAGGTTCCGTGAAGGGGCAGAGGGGCAGTTATGGGCAGCCACCAGCCAGTTATCCAGCACTGGGCGCTTAGAGCTGACACTGGTATTCTCTCACCAGGCCTCATAGCTCCCTCCAGTGTTGTTAGCACTAGGTGCACTCTCTTATGAGTCCTATTTTTTGAAAATATAACCTTATTTGCGTTGTCCTCTTTAACACTGAAGCACAGGAGAAAACTCAGCAGGGAGACTTATTCTGGCAGCATATAGGTGAGAAGCCCTAGGCCATTCGATCCAAGTTCAACAGGAATGGGGTTCAGAGCCCTGACATGTGCCCAGGTAGCTGGAGCCACAGTGCAGGGAAGAGAAAGCCCAGGCCTCCTGCATGTCAGGAACCCTTGAAACCTGATGTCTGGGTCTGGGGACCACTATCTAGCAGGGTCATGGACACTGGCAGGACATCAGGAGGTCCTGTCACCAGGGGAGGGGTGAAAATCTGGCTAAGTGTAAGACTTTCCCCGCGCTAGAGTCACATGCTGAGGGCTTTCCCAAAGCCAGATAAGAGCCAGGGGGTGAGAGTGAAGCAAAGTAGGTCTGATTCGGTTTATGGATGCACTTTCCATTGACCACATCTGCCCAGCAGTGGGACTGGCAACCAGATTCCAGAAAGGAGTCTGAGCGGGGACTGGCTGCCCTCACAGTGAACCGTGAGGTGGCTGACTGGCTGGCCCATGGCTCCTCCAGGACAACAGTGTGATGTGGGCAAGAGCATCTTGGGCCTGAAACCTAAACCCCAGATTCCTAGTCTGGCTTTACCACCTGCTAATTTTGCTACTTTGGCCAAGGGTGGCCTGTTTTATATGATCGTGTGTGTGTTGTGTGCTAGGTTGCTTCAGTCGTGTCTGACTCTGTACGACCCCATGGACTATAGCCCTCCAGGCTCCTCTGTCCGTGGGATTCTCCAGGCAAGAATGCTGGAGTGGATTGCCCTTCCCTTCTCCAGGGGATCTTCCTGACTCAGGAAGATCAAACGGGCATCTCTCATGTCTAACCTGCACTGGCAGGCAAGTTCTTTACCACTAGACCCACCTGGGAAGCCCCTTATATGATGGTACCAGTACTCAGAATACACAAGAGAATTTTCATGATCATTAGAAGAGATGATGGTAAAGCTCTTAGCAGAAATTACTGACTTTCGCATTACTATCCCCTGGTAAACTTTCCCTCCTTGCTTGGGGCTTCTGAGGGAGCCATGGGAAGTGGCAGCTGCCACGGCCCAGCCTTTTCTTACCGGTGTCTGCTGTCCCCTTGCACCCCATGCTCTCCTCACCCACTCACGGTCCTGGCCTCCAGCTCAGCTGTCTCCAGTACTACACAGGACCCACCAACGGCACCGCAGAGATGCAGGTAGAGGATGGCTGTGTGGAGAACCCCAAGTATTACAACTACGTGGCCGTGCTGTCCCTCATCGCCACCATCATGCTGGTGCAGGTCAGCCACATGGTCAAGCTCACACTCATGCTGCTCATCGCGGGGGCCGTGGCTGTCATCAATATCTACGCCTGGTGCCCCATCTTTGATGACTACGACCGCAAACGCTTCCAGCAACACGAGTAAGATGAAGCCTGTTTGGAGATCTGCATGGTCTCCCTCCCACCCGCCTCCCTAGTCCCCGCTTCAAGGTCATGGGCCTGAAGTGAGCTGGCCATCTGTTTCTAGGGCTGATCAAAGGCTTGTATGGGAATCAGGGTTCGTGGCTTCTCACAGATGGGTTGGCTGTAATCCCAGGACGGATCCTGTCCCTTCTTGAGGACTGGAAGGCCCAGGTCACCTCAGTGTTAGGCTGGGTGCAAGTATGTGCTGTTATCTGTCCCGACAGCTTTCCAATGGTGGCCTTAGAGAAGATGCAGGTGTTTTCCAGCTCGGGGCTCAATGGCACTGACAGGTAAGGGTGTTTACTTTCCCGTCCTGCCCTGTGTTTCTGGTCCCTTTCTTCAGGAGACAAAATACAACAGGCCAAAGCCCCAGGGTCTCATCCTTCCAGAGGCACACTGTCTGGGATGTTCAAGCTCGAAAAGTCAGCATGTTTCTGTGGGAGGTTGGAGCAGACTTTAGTGCTTATCTGGCCATGCTGGCCTCTCCTGAGGTGAAGAGAATGCAGAGCGGTCTAGAGGGTGGAATAGAGAGCAGGCTGGAGAGGTGGAAAGAGAAGGAGAAGACACATGGGTGACAGCTGCGGAACAGACCTCAGAAGCCAGAGGAGGAAGGGGCCCTGTGGCATTCAGACTAGAACACCTGGATTCCTTCCCCACCACAGTGGTTCTCTGTGGGGCCTCAGCAGGCCAGTTTTCCTGAGTCTGTGTCATCTGTTGAAGAGGTTATCAGTAGAATTCTTCAAGATCCCGTCTTAGCTCTGAAGTTTTAGAATGTTATGATGCAGTGACTTGACTAGACTTTTAGGTAAGTTTAAAAAAAAAGAAAAAAGATTACCTAACAGAGAAGATGGATAAAAGACTTGAATAGGCCTTTCACAAAAGAAGTCTAAATAGGCACTAATAAATTAAGGGCATTCAAGTAATCAGGGTCATGCAAATTAAGAACACCAGGAAAGACTGTCACATACCAACCAGTCTGGCAAAAATTAAGAAGGCTGATAACATCATGGATTATGGTAACCCATACATTCCTGGTGGAAGTATAAATAGTACAACCATTTAAGAAAACAATTTGGAGTTAATTAGTAAAGGTGAAAATAGACCTATGACTCAGTAACTCCACTGCTATGTATACACCTTAGAGAAATTAATGTACATGTTATTTGTCCCCAGATGTGTGTACTAGAATGTCCACAGTTGCACTGTTCATAATAGCCACACACATACAAACATCTAAATCAAAGGAGAACCCCAATGAAATTAAGACTAAGAGGATATGTAAATTGTGGTATATGCATATAATACCAATCAGCTCCACACAAAAATATGGCCGACAGTTATAGAAAAGCACGGTGCAACTGTGCCCTCATCCCATCACTGAGACGTTAGTCTCTCCCTTCTCCAGATTCCTACATGGTTGCGGCTACTGCTGTGATCAGTCCGGTGATGTGGTATTTAATAAGAAACATCCAGGGAGCAGCTCTGAAGGCCTGACGTGGATTCCAAGTGCAGCCAGAACTTTCCAGGAGTTGGCTGGCAGTTAAGACAAAAACCCAGTGATTTTGGAAATTTTTACTGCCCATTGGGCATCTGGACTTGATATGAAGGTGCTTAAGCTGCTGAGAAAGTTTTCTGGGGTGATAAGAAACAGAATAGCCACGTTAGAGAGGATAAAAACTCCCTTGTCAGCAGAGGGCAGCATGGCGCACTTTCAACTGAATTCTCTGGGCCCCACAGGCTGCCCCTGGTGCCGTCTAAGTACTCGATGACAGTGATGATCTTTGTCATGATGCTGAGCTTTTACTACTTCTCCCGCCACGTGAGTGCCTGAACGCCCACCCCTTCCGTGCCGACTTCTCAGGGTCTCCTGAGAAGCAGCCCCAGGATCTAAGAACCCAAGGTCCTGGGGAATGCCGTTTTCCTTACCCCACATGGCATGTGACCCTGGTCAGGCCACCACCTCTGCCATTTTCTGGTCTCTTCCTCAGGAGTTCTTACCTCTTGCTCTGACCTGCTGATGGAAGCCTGGGGGTAGGGCACAAAGCCTGGATAAAATCTCTTAATTTCCTAGGCCAGGGGCTCATGGATCTCCACTCATCCTGGCTCTGGGGGTCACTAACACACTGACTACAGAGCCAGAAAGGGAAAGAAGCTGGTGAAATTTTTGTTTGGTTAAAAGGAAAAAGAGGAAGAGGGAGGGGAAGTACCCACACAAGGGACTTACTTCCATATTAGCTCAGGAGCCACCCAGTGGCTTGTCAGAGAACTGCAGCCACCTCCAGCCACTTGGCAACTGGAGCCTGCTGGAAATGGGGACTTCTCTTCCCTGCACTGAGATCCCCACTGCTGCCACCACCTACAAGGCCCATCTGTAGCTAAAATGAGGTCCCAGGAGGCCCCTCACATCCTCCTGTAACCACAGAGGCTGGAATCCTCACCCCAGCTGTAGGGTGTAGCCTTTTTTGATGAGATGAATCTTTCTGGGGTTCATTTCCCTGCTATCCAGCCATCTCCATCTTCCTTTCAGTTTTTCCATGTTGGAACCTCTCAAGTTCCCATTTTTCAACTTTTTTTGGTTGTTGTTTCACTTTATGGGATCTTAGTTCCCCAACCAGGGGCTGAACCCAGGCCCACAGCAGTGAAAGTACCTGGTCCTAACCACTGGACCACCCGAGAACTCCCTCAAATGGCCAGCTTAGGGCACACACCTTGCCTGTGTCTATATCCATAGGTGGAAAAGCTGGCACGGACACTGTTCTTGTGGAAGATTGAGGTCCACGACCAGAAGGAACGTGTCTATGAGATGCGACGCTGGAACGAAGCCTTGGTCACCAACATGCTGCCTGAGCATGTGGCACGCCATTTCCTGGGGTCCAAGAAGAGAGATGAGGTGAGGCACGGCCCCATGCTGGAGCCATGGGGCTGTCTTCTGGCTTTGTCTTCTTGTGACATGGCCTGGGGGTCCAGGTAGGGCTGGACCTACACAGCACCACAGTATTAGAAGCGAAAGAATCTCTTTAGGTGAAAAGCACCACCGTAGACATTGTTTTCGCAAGCCATTATCTCTGTGAGGCCCGTTTCAGAAGACGAGGCCTTAGCGGAGCCTACCTTTCTGTCGACTCTGATTGTCCGAGTGGTTCTCATGCCTCACTTCCCAGCTTCCCACTGCCCTCGTTCCTAGAGTTGGGGCTGTTGGCAGCAACTAGCAAAGCTCTTTTTTGGTTTCAAAGTTGCAATGAGCTACTTTCTAATAATTCAGTCAGGATAGTCTGGGAGACGTGTGGGTCTAAAAAGCTGAGTGCACACGTCATGGGTGTGAAGGACATTCATTTTTGTAGCATGTCATTAGACTGTCTTTGAGCACTTTGGCCCTGCCTCTCTTTAGGAGCTGTACAGCCAGTCTTATGATGAGATTGGAGTTATGTTTGCCTCCCTGCCCAATTTTGCTGACTTCTACACAGAGGAGAGCATCAATAACGGTGGCATTGAGTGTCTACGCTTCCTCAATGAGATCATCTCAGATTTTGACTCTGTGAGTGACTATCCTGGCCCCCGCATCCTGCCACAAAGCCAGCCCTTCCAGACTGCACCCCAAGAAGTTTGGGAGTTATTTTGGCTGCTGTTTTCCCATAAAAACTCCTCCTCAAAACGCATGGCCTTCTGGAGTTGTCTGGAAATGTTGGGTCCCAGGTGGGAGCCTGGGAAATCACCTACAAGTTCATAGGATAAGGTCTGGCCAAAAGAAGATTCTGAGGCCCCTCTGGTTCCTCTTATCCTCAAATTCAGATTCAGCAAACATTTATCAGGTATTAATAACGTGTACCAGGGGAAATGCTTTTACATACATGTTCAACACTTCAAGACTGGCACTTTTATCCCTGTGTTAATATGGTAGAAACTGAGGCTCAGAAAATCAGGACATTGGCCCAGGATAACATGGCAGATGTTGGCTAAATGAAGCTTTAATAGGAAAACATCTCTCAGATGCTTCATGGGTTTGTTGTAAAAAAAAAAAAAAAAAGGCAGATCTGTCATTTAGTTGGCTCATTTATCTCCCTTGACTGCTGACAATTCTCTCTTAACACTGGCCTCAGCTTCTGGACAATCCCAAGTTCCGTGTCATCACCAAGATCAAGACCATTGGTAGCACCTACATGGCAGCTTCAGGAGTCACCCCAGATGTCAACACCAATGGCTTTACCAGCTCCAACAAGGTAGCTAACCAGCAGTAGCTAGAGGAGATGGATGGGGGCAAGAGAGAGGCAGCCCACACATCATTGGTGGGAAATGGTGTAATAAAAGTAGCTGCCATGAAGTACTCTTGTTGTGTGAAGGGGTGCCCTAAGACACACCAATTAGCACCATGCGGTACAAATGCAAAATGATTGTTATATTCACATCTTCATTTTCTTTTCCATTATGGTTGTTACAGGATATTGAATAGTTCCCTGTGCTATACAGTAGGACCTTGTTGTTTATCCAGTCTCTGTATAATAGTTTGCATGTGCTAATCCCAAACTCCTAACCATCCCTCTCCCACCCTACTTGGCAACAAGTCTGCTCTGAGTCTGCTTCTGTCTCATAGATAAGTTCATCTGTGTAATATTTTAGATTCCACATAAAAGTGATATATGGTATTTGTCTTTTGGACCTAGTGTGATAATCTCTAGGTCCATTCATGTTGCTGCAAATGGCTTTTTCTTTTTTCATGGCTGAGTAGTATTCCACTGTATATATGTGCCACATCTTTATTCATTCATCTGTCATTGGACATTTGTTTCCACGTCTTCAGTTCAGTTGCTCAGTTGTGTCCGACTCTTTTGAGACCCCATAGACTGCAGCATGCCAGGCTTCCCTGTCCATCACCAACTCCTGGAGCTTACTCAAACTTGTGTCCATTGAGTCAGTGATGCCATCCATCTCATCCTCCGTTGTCCTCTTCTCCCACCTTCAATCTTTCCCAGCATCAGGGTCTTTTCCAATGAGTCAGTTCTTCGCATCATGTGGCCAAAGTATTGGAGCTTCAGCATCAGTCCTTCCAACGAATATTTCCTTTAGGAAATATTTAGGACTGATTTCCTTTAGGATGGACTGGTTGGATCTCCTTGCTGTCCAGGGGACTCTCAAGCGTCTTTTCCAACACCACCATTCAAAAGCATCAATTCTTCAGCACTCAGCTTTCTTTTACAGTTCTACTCTCACATCCATACATGACTACTTGGCTATTGTAAACAGTGCTGCAATGAACACTGGGGTGCATATATCATTAAAAGTTTTCTCCAGATATATACCCAGGACTGCAGGATCATATGGTAACTCTTTTTGAGGCACCTCTGTATGGTTCTCCATGGTAGCTGAACCAATTTACATTCCTACCAACAGTGTAGGAGGGTTCCCTTCTCTGAACATCCTCTCTAGCATTTGTTATCTGTAGACTTTTTACCAACAGCCATCTCCATTTTATGGATGACCTTAAAAAGACATGTCTAGGATGGTGTTTATAAGCTAGCTGAAGGCGCCCAGCTGGCCCCGGCGCTCACAGCCACTCTCTGGTGCAGGAGGAGAAGTCAGACAAGGAGCGCTGGCAGCACCTGGCAGATCTGGCTGATTTTGCGCTGGCCATGAAGGACACGCTCACCAACATCAACAACCAGTCCTTCAACAACTTCATGCTGCGCATTGGTAAGGCCGCTCAGCGTGCCCTCTCCTGCTGTGCGCCTCCTCCCCAAGCAGGGGACTCTACAAATCAGGGGAGGGGTCTTGGAAAGACCTGATGCACTTCGGGTGGGGAGGGTCACACTTCTCGAGCTGAAGGAAGCTTAAGGGTCTTTAGGTCAGTGATCAGACGGAAAATGCGATGCTCAGCCATTCCTGTCCCAGGCTGTTTATGATGACCTCCCTTCTGAATCTGGCTGGGGCTTCAGTGTGTCTCCTTTTCCAGAGAATCTTCTGTCACTTCAGTCCTGCCCACTAGGATTAACATCACCCATCATACACTTCTGGGGAGGGGAGTTCTCAATCCTGGGCAAGGTCACAGGAGACTTGAAGTACCAGGTGGGTGGCAAGAGAAACTGGCAACTTCTGCACTGAATTACGTAGCACAGCAGGGCAGCTGACATCTGCTGAGCACAGTGAGGATGAGAAGACTTGATTTCTGTCCTCTGGGAACTCAAGAGTCAGGCTTGAGATCAGGTTATATAACCAGGAGCTTTGTGGCTGGAGTCAGGTGGAAACTGAGAGGAGTTGGTGGCTTCTGTGATGTGGCTGAGCTCAATTTTGTGACTCCCCCTCAGGAATGAACAAAGGAGGGGTCCTGGCTGGGGTCATTGGAGCCCGGAAACCACACTATGACATCTGGGGCAACACAGTTAACGTAGCCAGCAGGATGGAGTCCACAGGTGTCATGGGCAACATCCAGGTAAGGCCAGGGGACAGAATCACAACAGTGCATGTGTTGCTGGGCACTGTGGCCTCTGTTCTGTGGGCCCAGAATGTTAAGTGGGTAGTGTTGCAGTAAAGAGCAAGAATGGGAAGAGCTGCCTCAGTAGAAGGGAGGAAATATTTCAACTCTATTTGCAAAATGTAGGTTTACGTTTTGGGTAAGAACATCCTGCCTCTTGGTGTGAACTAGCTAACATTTTAGGCCTCCAAGTGCTCCCCTCAAAACCACCAGATCTTTGTCACTGGGTCTGGCAGGAGAGCTCCACAAAAAAGGCAAAGAGGACAGAAAAGCAAGATACAAGTTGCCAAACAAGATGACCTATGGTTGACCTCCTAAGAGAGCAGGCAGGAAGGCTACCTTTAGGAGAGAGAAGAGCTAGGCAAACCTTCTCTCTGCCCCCAACCCACCCCCAATCTGTGCCCAGGCCAAAGGGGACAGGAGGGGAGCCCTGCGGGCCTGAGTATGGGAACTGTGCTGGGTGCTGCCAAGCCCCTTAGCCCAGGCTCACTCTCTAACCCCAGGCTCTCGGTTCTCCTCTACAGGTGGTGGAAGAAACCCAAGTCATCCTTCGAGAGTACGGCTTCCGCTTCGTGAGGAGAGGGCCCATCTTTGTGAAAGGGAAGGGGGAACTGCTAACCTTTTTCTTGAAGGGCCGAGACAAGCTGGCCACATTCCCTAACGGCGCCTCAATCACACTGCCTCACCAGGTAGTAGACAACTCCTGAATGGCTTCCAGCCCTACAAGAATCCAAATGGGAGGGAGAGTTTATTTTTGGGAATCAAAGAAAGGGTTTGGAAAAGGACATGTGACCAAGTCCCAGCAACCCAGGCTGTGGAAGTGTACACTCACATAGACTTTAGGTTTAAAAAATCTCCTTCAGCCTTCATTTTCTGTGGATGTGCGAGCTCTGAGGGTGGCCATACTATTCCTCAGTGTGCCTCTAGCTTACCCAGAGAGTAGGGCTCACAGTCATAGAACTGGAACGTTCCTTCCAGAGCCCTAGTTCTTACCAGCCCTCTTCCACCCAGAGAGGCCATGGCCACTGTGAGTAGGAAGGGCTGCCAGAAGTGGAACAAGGCTGCTGCCTCTGTGCCTGGCTGGGAGCACAGGAGGAGCAGCTCTGCTTCAGATGAGGGCCACTCACTGGCCACCACTCACTCCGCAGCTAGAACCTGGAAGCAGTGCTTTTCACCCTGAAGACCTGCTTGTCTGTGGTCCGAGTTAGGTGAAATGGCCCTTGTCCTGATAATCTTGAAAGGTTCTTCTGGAACCCCAGTCACCTTAGTCATGGGAGCAGAAAGTGCAATATTTCCTTTTACCTGGTGGGTGGGAGGGAGGGAGGGAAAGGGACTTTATTTCTGAAAGAAAAATATATAAACAGATCTTCTACATTTATATTTTTAACTTTCTGTTAAGAAAACACTCCAATATTGCCTTGCCTTTTGAGCTCTTGCTACAGTCGCCTTTGCTACTGCTTAAAGAGAGAATTTACAGGTATTGATAAAGAACAAGACTGTTTTATTAAAAGCTTTATTCAACTTGAATATGATCATTTGTGCCAATTCTGTTTACAGCCCTCATCTGAGAAGTGCTTTGCTCTCTCTCACACTCATTTGAAAAGACCCTGATGCTGGCAAAGACTGAGGGCAGGAGAACGGGATGACAGAGGATGAGATGGTCGGATGGCATCACCGACTCAATGGACATGGGTTTGGGTGGACTCTGGGAGTTGGTGATGGACAAGGAGGCCTGGCGTGGTGCAGTTCATAGGGTTGCAAAGAGTCGGACACGACTGAGCGACTGAACTGATCCTTATACACTGGTCCTTACCGTGTGCCTGGAAGGCAAGAACTTAAACTAACACCTCCCTCTCATTCTTAGGCTGCTTCCTTCTAGATGGTGGTCCAAGCTTGCTCGACCATCCCCCTGTGCTCCTCCCAGAATTACCTGTGGCACCCACACCTGCAGCTCACTGCTTGGCCATCAGCTCTAGGACAGGACCATTTTAGAGTGAGGCCAGAATACAGCTCAGTGCTTTGGACAGTAAGGGTAGTGATGACTCCTATTTGTGACCTGGCAAGTGACAGGTTTTCACATCCATGCACTGGCCTTGAACATACTCCCATGGCAAGGAACAAAAAAAGCCAGCAGAGCGGAGGCCATGGTTATGTGGAGAAGTGGTTCACTAACTGGACTAGGAGAGGATGAAGACAATTGCATGGCCAGGGCCTGGAGCTTACAGAAAAGGGAAGAGATAAAGGAGAGGGGTCCACTTCCTTTGCAATGATCAAGGTATGAGTAGACTTCTGATCATGAGCTGACTCAATAAATTCAGTGCTCTCCCAACATGTTTTAGGAAACGATATGAGATACATACAGCCCCAATTACTCTATCCTTAGTACTCACACCACATTCTTTGTAAAGCAGTGGCCGAGAATATTCCACTCCAAACCAAATATTAATCACACTTCTCTCAACTATATGATTCACGTCATATCATGAACCCTGAGAGTTCTAAGAACTTTCTTCTCAAAAGTCACAGACAGGAAAGTGAGACAAAGTTAGCTGAAGGTTTCATAAAAGCTACATAATTAAATGGTAATACTCCCTCTCTCACAAAATGCCTTCTGTAAAAAAAAAAATCTCATTTCCAGCTAAAATGTGTGATTAATATCTCAAAAAGAAGAGATGATTTTGAGCACTGGAGCAAGTGACCAGGCAATTTTGGAGACCTGTCCAAAAATGCCAGGGTCAATAGACTGAAACTTGCCCCTGACCATCCTTGATAAAGTGGGTGTCTGTTCTGACTCCAGGGATGGTTCCCAGGAAAGGAGTCTGAGCCTTTCAACAGTTTTCAGTTCCCAGGACCTTGCCCGCAAGTGTGGTCAGTACTCGTTTACTCACTTCTGATGTGTTCCTAAAGAAAATATTCTAGGAGACCAAGCTCATATCCAGCTTTTCTCCTTTTTTTGCAAATGAAGTAAACACCTGATGTAGGTGCTTCGTAAAAAACAGGTTTTCATGGGCTGCTCGCTGTTCTTCCCACGTGCTGGGTAAAGCTTCTGTCCCTGAAAAAAAAAAAAAAAAAGACAGGATCTGTGAATCTCACAGCACTAATATTTGCAACCAGTGGAGCTTTTTTTTTTCATTTTTGGTCTGCAGCTGAGACAGCCTTGCCCCTTACTGGTCCAGTGAAATTTTGAGACCAGAAACACAGACTCTGCCATTTCCTTCTCCAGGGGATCTTCCCGACCCAGGGATCGAACCCAGGTCTCCCGCATTGCAGGCAGACGCTTTAACCTCTGAGCCACCAGGGAAGCCTAGACTCTGCCCAGAGATATCTAAAAACCTATGATGTGAAACCTGCCTCCTAAAAACATTTTATCCTTTTTCTTGTTACTGTCCATTATGTTACATTTAACAACAGAAATCTCGGCCATCGCTGAAAAATTCCCATTCAGAGACCGGTCTCTGCAGAGCTAAGGGTATGCCGACTTGTCACATCTATTTGGCTTCACAGTGAAGAGAGGCTTTTGCCACCACAGCGAGCCTATGATGTAACCTCATCACCTAAGAGGGGTTTCCAGTGAAAACAAATTGTAAGCTGAAAGAACTCTGGTGGCGGTGGACTGAGCAAAGGAGAAAGAAAAAGTTGGATAATTATGTTTACTACTTAACAAAGAGGAGAGGAAAACTGACAGAAATAGGGCAGATATTCTTGGTACCTTTTCTGTATTTTTCTGTTCACAGGACAGAAACAGAAGATAGTATCTCAAGAGGACCAGCTGATATAGTCTCACTATTTCACTCTGTTTCAATCACGTGAATAACACAGAGCATATTATAATTTCTTCCTGGAGGCATCCTTCCTCTTACCTTGAGAAGTAACAGTGACGTCAGTTGGAAGGGTTGTCGTGAGGTCCTTATACAGCAGTCTAGCACAAAAAGGGAAGGACTGACCTTCCGGCTTGACTTTGTAAGTAAATGACAGCAAGTTGCACAATGAGTTTCTCTGCAAGGGCCCCACAAGAAAGGCTGCAAAGTCACTCTAATGGGGATGGGGATCAAAAGAGACACAAAGTATATGACAATTACAGCTCCGAGGCAATAAGTGGTTATGATGCATCAAACATGTCTACCAAAAACAGGGCCCATTAATTAAATCTCAGAAATAAATGAAGGATAGAGAAAGGCCTGAAAAAAGGACAAATGATAGAGATTTATAAGATAATTAAGAGTTGGTAGCAGCCTAGAAGGCCTGTAAGAAGCACTTACTAAGTCAATGGCCAGAGGCTGGGGAGACACTATTTCTGCTAAGAACTCAGGGGATGTCACATGTTTGGCTGAAATGCTTCATGTCTACATTCACATGTCAGTATCTAACTGATAACCAGAAGCTTCGGTCATTCCAAATGCACAGAGAAATGCTAAGCTTGTAAGAGTCACTTATTTCCTGCTTGTATTCATTTCCTTTTTTTTTTTTTTTTTCCCTTTTTACTGCAACCCTAGCTAAGTTACAACCCTAAGAATGTAAGCCTGAGCTTAGGCAAAGATGGACAGCATTCCTCTATGGCATTTTCAGAAATCATTATTCTGTTTTGCACCTATTCCCAAGGCTCAGCAAAGATATCTGGCACCCAGCAGGTCATCTACTGGGCCTTCACTGAATTAAAAATAAAGCAACTGTACCCTACCACTTTGTGAGAGGAAGGAAGGGTCAAGAAGTATAAAAGCCTGAGAATCACCATTCATGAGTAAATAATCTCTTCACCAGTACCCATCCAGAGTTTCAACAGAAGAGGAGGTGGAAAACAGCTTGTATGTAAATAAGAAATGAGCATTAGGATGACAACAGTCAAACTTCTGGCTTGGAATTATGAACCAATCTAAAGTACAAAAGAACATGTCCCTTTCTTTTAAGTCTATCTGGGCTCACAAAATGCTTTGTAAGATCAGATACCTGAAGTCGATCTGCCTGGTACTTCCTCCCTGAGTAAGCATTTAGGTATTCCCAGAGAACAAACAAGAAGTGCTGAGTATTAGTCTGTAGGTATTTTGCAGATATCTCTTCTAGGGGAATGAAGACTGGAACTGAATGGTGATGTATCCAAAGTGGTTTCTCCATGACAAGGTCCACAAAGTAGGAATCCAGCAGGTTCCCCTCGAAAGCGGTGCTGATGCAGACACAGACTCCTCGGCTGGTCAGCTTCCCGCTAATCCCTGGGACAAGACAGTGCCTTAAGGGACGTGAGGCAAAGGCTTCATCTGTGCATCCCATGCCCCTCAACTCCACCCAGTACACACACCATGGGCTCAAATGCTCACTGAATGAATGTCTAGACTTTCTTCTAACTTTGACTCACTGAGTTTGTGTTCTTAAAACCACAGAATGGTGGGGGGAAAAAAACATTCTAAGTATCAAATTATTGAAGAAGAGATTTTAAAATTTTCAATTTACCTATGGCTCCTTTTTTCCTGAGTGTCAAGTAACTTACGGTAGTACTCAGGTCTTCTCACAATCCTCTTATGATACAGATAATAGGTAAGTAAGTCCTCATTTTAGTGGTCAAACAGAGACTTGAGGGGTTCAAACTATTTGAACAGTGGCATCAAGCAAACCAGCTGTAAAGGAAGTTCTAGCACACGGTCTAGCACATGTTGAGTCACTACAATGAATAGTCTAAGCCAGTCACCAACCAATCTGCTGCTGCACAGGGGCCAATTTTGCAGGTAAAGCTGCCTATGAATAGCATGCCAGTTCTGCATGTGTATGTCAGGGGGGTGGGGGGCAAAATTCAGTGTTAATGAAATAGGTCTAGGACTAATAATACATCTTGCAAACTATCTCACTAGACAGGAGACTCAGACTGAAACAAGTGAGAAAAAAATTATACCTGTAAAACGATATGCCTGCAGAATGGCTTTCATGTTTTCCTGTTTTCTCTCCAAAATTTCTTGCTCACTAATCTCTAATATTTGGTCAGGTTCTACATTGGCAGTAGATGCTTTAACCTGCAAGACATGTAGCAGATCTATCTGGGTACAGAGGCACAATAGAAGTCCCATGCCCTCACCTACATGGGAAAAATGTAAATGCAGAGTATTTTTTTTTTATTAGGTTATGAATCAAGAAATGCTACTGTGGCCAGCCAGCTGGTGCTATGAATCACAGGAGAGGAAGAATCTTGTGGGTTATATACAGTACCAGGAATCAGAAGTAGAAACTATGCTGGCCTGAAGAACAATGCATTTGGCTGCAGTATAGTCTTGTGAGAGGAGAAAGAAAAAGAGGTAAGGAAAGCCTAGGGTAAGCAAAAACAGCTGTAAAGAGGCAAAGCTGGTAAAGTTGGGCCAGACTGTGCAGGCTTTTAAGTGCCAGGATGAGAAATACTGATTATAAGTTGCACCCTGTGAGCTACAACCCAGTAGATGCTATCAGACTAACTCCTTCTGAGACAACTACCCAAGCTGATGCAAATACCAAAAAGAAATAAGCAATCATGCAAGTAAACAAACAGAAAATGGCCTAAAGGCATCAGAGAACCACCAAAATAGCCAGACTGAAGACTAAAGATGAATGTGGAAGTTAGTTGGGTTTTCCCCCTCATAGTCCTGTTGATTTTTATCACATGGCATACAGGCCAAATAGAAAGCTGCAGGCTAGATTCTGCAGCAGTCTCGCAGTTCCAGGGCAACAGAAACTGGAGACTGAGGTTACCAAAGCAGACTTCCTATGGGCCAAGATATAGAAATGGGAACCCAACAGGCTGCATGACACTTGTCCTCCAGGCATAACAGAAAGAAGCTGCTGAAAATTAAAAAGCTGAGCAGACTATGGAGGTCAGGGCCTGCCAAAGAAGATGGATCTTGACACATCTGTCTTAGCACACCCAAGCTTTCAAGTAAGGCCTCCACAAAGGACTACACTCTATGAATGAGGGCAAACCAGAAACAGGTGACCTCAGCTGGTTGATAGTGATGTGCCCATACACTATCTGCCTGTCAGAAAAAAACTGGAATTCTTTCTGCAGGAAGACAGCATAGTTCAGAATCCCTATTTTTTTTTCAAACACTACCCATCATTGAATTAAAAAGAAAAATTACCAAGCATATCAGGAAAGAGGAACAGATGTCTAAAAACCAGAAGGAAAAAGAAGACAACAGAAGCAGATCTGAGGGGATTCAGCTATTTGAGTCATTATCAGACATAGTCATTAACACAGATTAAAGGATGCAAAATTCATACCAAAGGGCTGGAATCTATTAAAAAGAATCAGATGAAAATCCTGAATCTAAAAAATACAGTTAACAGAAATCAGGAATTCAACGGGTTTAAAAGCTGACTGGACACATAAGAAAAGTGGAAAATAGGTATATTTTCATAGCTAGATTAAAGAAGAGTAAAGACATAAGAGAGATCACAGTAAAAACAAAAAATCCACACATGGAAACCCCAGAAACAAAGAAAAAGAACAAGACAGATACATTACTTGAAGAGATACTGGGCAAATTTTCCAAACAAATGAAAACTGCAAGTGATTAAGGAGTGCTGTAACACAAAGCAGGATAAAGAAAGAAAACCAATCCTAGCTACATGATGATGTGAAACTGCTAAAACCCAAGGACAGAATCTTAAAAGCAGCCAGAGGAAAAAAGACACATCATATTCAAACAGTAAGACTAACATCTGAAAGAAACTATGGAACCAGAAGACAATGAAAAAATGTTTTTAAAGTATGAAAGAAAATAAATTTCAACCTATAATTTGAATACCCAGTAAAAATATCCATTTAAACATGAAAAATAAAGTGAAATAAGGGTGCTTTCAGACAGACAAAAATAGAGAATTTTCATTTCCTGCAAACCAACACTGATAATAGTATCAAAAGGACCTACTTAAACTGAAGAAAAATAATCCCAGATGAAAATATGGAAATGCAGTACTAAAGAGCACTGAAAAGGGTAAATAGGCATGTAACTTTATAGGCACAGTGACTGTACGATGAAGTGTTTCATAGAGTTTAACACATGTAGAATTTACATACAACAATAACATGAAAGGTTGCATATGTGGGAAAGAAAAGATGTTAGGTTCTATAATTATCTATGAAGTGGTAAAGGTACAAATCTAAAGTATATTCTAGTAAGAAAAACAAGCAGAGGTTAAAGCATCTGCCTGCAATGTGGGAGACCTGGGTTCGATCCCTGGGTTGGGAAGATCCCCTGGAGAAGGAAATGGCAACCCACTCCAGTATTCTTGCCTGGAGAAGCCCATGGACAGAGGAACTTGGTGGGCCACAGTCCACAGGTCGCAAAGATTCGGACACGACTGAGCGACTTCACTTTCACTTTCTTTTCTCAAAGATAATCACTAAAAAAATGCTAAAAGTCATATAATTAACAAACTAATGGAAAAGTGGAATAATATCCAAAAAGTAGCAAGAAAGAAGAGGAACAAAGAACAAATAGTAACATCTATGGAGATGGAGATCTAGATATATGTGTTATATGGAAATCTAGATGTATTGCGTTATATGCTTTAGTTGCTAAGTTCAGTTCAGTTGCTCAGTCGTGTCTTACTCTTTGCGACCCCATGAATATGCTCAATCGTGTCCAACTCTTTGTGACCCCATGGACTGCAGCCTGCCAGGCTTCTCTGTCCATGGGATTCTCCAGGCAAGAACACGAGTGGATTGCCGTTCCCTTCTCCACAGGATCTTCCCGACCCAGGGATCAAACCCTAATCTCCTATACTGCAGGCAGATTCTATACCATTTGAGCTACAGGGAAGTTCTTCCAGATAAGTTAGGAATCATTAAAAGTTGATAAATAATTAAAAGACAAAGACAGCCAGGCTGGATTAAAACTAACTATATGCTACTTACAAAAATAAGAACTGTCAAAGTTATACTTAACAAAGTTGGTTTTAAGGCAAGAAGTTTAAAATAAAAGGGAACACTGCATAATGATAAAGTCAAAGTTGCTCAGTCATGTCTGACTCTGCAAACCCATGGACTATACAGTCCATGGAACTCTCCAGGTCTGAATACTGGAGCAGGTAGCCATTCCCTTTTCCAGAGGATCTTCCCAAGCCAGGGATTGAACCCAGGTCTCCCGCATCGCAGGCAGATTCTTTACCAGGTGAGCCACCAGGGAAGCCTAAGAATATTGGAAAGTTAAAGTGAAGTCGCTCAGTCCTGTCCGACTCTTTGTGACCCCATGGACTGTATGTAGCCTATCAGGCTCCTCTGTCCATGGGATTTTCCAGGCAAGAGTGCTGGAGTGGATTGCCATTTCCTTCTCCAGGGGATCCTCCCCACCTAAGAATCAAACCCGGGTCTCCCACATTGCAGGCAGGCGCTTTACCATCTGAGCCACCAGGGAAGCCCAAGAATAGTGGAGTGGGTAGCATATCCCTTCTCTAGCAGATCTTCCTGACCCAGGAATCAAACCCGAGTCTCCTGCACTGCAGGTGGATTCTTTACCAACTGAACTATCAGGGATAGCTGATAATGATAAAAGGTTGCTGCATAAAAATAAAAGGCTTACCAACCAAGAAGATAAAACAATCCTAAATTTGTCTGTACCTATTACACAGCAAAACTGAATCAAAGGGGAAAAAATGTACAAATCCACAGTCATAGTGGGAGATCAACACATTTATCCCAGTAACTAATAAGTTGACAAGTAAAATAGTGAAGAAATGAACATCATGATGAACACATTTGGTCTATTTGATATGCAGAGAGAATACAGTACCCAAAAATTTAAAATCCACATTTAATGAACATGGAACATTTATCAAAATTCACCACATGCTGGGTCATATTCTTCAATCACAATGGAATTAAGCTACAAATCAATAACTAAAAAAATTAATTAACAAATCCAATTTTTAGATATTATGCAGTATACTTCTTAAACTGATGGGACAAAGGAGATATCACAATGGAAATCAAAAATATTTTGAATTGAAATGATAATGAAAACATATCAAAACTTGCAAGATATAGCTAAAGCCATGTGCTATGAATATTTGTGTCCCTCAAACTTCATGCTGAAATCTAATGCCCAATGTGATGGTATTTGGAGGTGGGGCCTTTGGGAGGTGATTAGGTCATAACTGGAGAGCCTTCATTAGTGTCCTTATAGTCTCTGGAATTAGTGTCCTTATAAATGAGATGCCAAAGCACTAGTTTGCCCCTTGTGCCATGTGATGTTACAATGAGAAGTAAGGGGGACTCCCCTGGTGGCCCACTGGTTAAGAATCTGCCTGCCGATGCAGGGGACGCATGTTCAATCCCTGGTCTGGGTAGATCCCACATGCTGCAGAGCAACTAAGCCCAAGTACCACAACTACCAAAGCCCATGCTCTGGAGCCTGTGTGCCATAACTACCGAAGAAGTCACCACAAGTCCATGCCCTGCAGCAACGAAGACCCAGTGCAGCCCAGAATAAAATCTTCTTTTAAAAAGAGGTAATAAGTCCTCTGACACTAAATTTGCCAGTGTCATAATCCTAGATTTCCCAGCAACTACAACTGTGAAAAATAAATATTTGTTGCTTATAAGCCATCTAGTTTACGTATTTTTGTTATTGTGGCCCATGTGGATTAAGACAGTATGCTTAGAGGGAAATTTGTAACTTTAAACACATACAGAAGAAAAAAAAAGACTTAAAAAACAGTTAAGTATTCATCCCAAGAAACTATGTACAATGACTGGAAGGCACAATACTAAAAAGATTTCAACTCTTTCCAAATGGATGTATAGATTTAGTGCAATTTCCATCAAAATTAAAGGAGGTTTCTTTTTGGAAACTGACAGCCAATTCCCAAATTTATGTGAAATTTGAGGGGCCAAGAATGGCCAAGATAATTCTGAAGAGTAAGACCTAAACCACAGGAATCAAAACTTTTCAGTAATAAACCTCTGGTACCTGCACAAAGACCAACAGACCAATGGAACAGAACAATTCAAAGATGGGCCCACAGCAGACCCAAAGATCCACTGCAATACAATGGGGAAGAGTGACCTTCAAATAGTGGTACTAAGTGAACTGCACACCCATATGGAAAAAAACAGCAAGTGTGAACTTCAGGGACTTCCCTCACAGTCCAGTGGCTGGGCCTGTGTGCTCCCAATGCAGGGCGCCTGGGTTTGATCTCTGGTCAGGAGCTAGAGCCCATATGCTGCAACTGAGACTGCATGCCACAACTACAGATCCAGAGCGCCATTAACCAAGACCTGGTGCAGCAAAATAAATAATGTTTTAAAAGAAGAAGTAGTATGACTTCTATTTCACACCATGTTACACAAAAATCAATTCCAGAAGGACTGTATTTCTGAAAGTAAAAAGTAAAATAAAAACTTTCAGAAAGTAACACAGAACATCTTCGTGTTCTTAAGTTAGGCAGATATTTATTCAAAGGAAACATGAAGTTAGATTCTTAAATCAAGCCTCATTAAAATGAAGACTTTCTCCTCATCATCACAAGATGTCACCAGAGAGTGAAAAGGCAAGTTAGTCTTTAAAAGAAGATTTGGAATACAGATACACAACAAGGTACTTCTAACCAAAATGTGTAAAATATTCTACAATTTAATAAGAGATATACGACCCAATAAAAATTCTGCAAAAGTTCTGAAAAGTTCATTTCACAAGACTTTCAAGTGTCCAAAAAAGGTACTTAAAACCATTAATTAAAAGAACTCAAATTAATTCACAGTGACTTACTATTATACTCTCACTAGAATGATAATTTTTTAAAACTGACAATATCAAGTATTGGTAAAGATGAAAAAAAAAAGGAAACCCTATATACTGTTGCTGGTAATGTAAAATTGGTACAATCAGTCTCAAATTCTGTTTGACAGTATTTACTAAAGATAATCTTTGTACCCTGTGACCCAGCAATTCAACAGAAAAGTACGTCTTTTTACATCAAAAGAGCAACAAGAATACTGCATTATTCTTAATACCCACAAAGTGAAAAACCCAAATAATGTAAATGTCACCAACAGTTCAATAAGTAAAGAAATTGTGGGATATTTTCTAAAATGGAATAATTATATAGCAATAAAAAAGAACGACCAGGGGACTTCTCTAGTGGCCTAGTGGCCAAGACTCCGTGCTCTCAATACAGGGGTTCCTGATTCGATTTCTGGTCAGGGAACTGATCTCACATGCCACAACTAAAAGATTCAGCAGAACCAAATAAAATAAGTACATACATTGTTGCTGTTCAGTCGCTAAGAAGGACCACTGCTGCTGCTGCTAAGTCGCTTCAGTCATGTCCGACTTTGTGCGACCCCATAGATGGCAGCCCACCAGGCTCCCCCATCCCTGGGATTCTCCAGGCAAGAACACTGGAGTGGGTTGCCATTTCCTTCTCCAGTGCATGAAAGTGAAAAGTGAAAGTGAAGTCGCTCAGTCGTGTCCGACCCTCAGTGACCCCATGGACTGCAGCCTTCCAGGCTCCTCCATGAATGGGATTTTCCAGGCAAGAGTACTGGAGTGGGGTGCCATTGCCTTCTCCAAGAAAGACCTCAGCATGCACCAAAATGGATGAACCTCACAGAGAAATCAATCCGCAAAAGAAGACAGACAGAACAGAGTTCATACATTTTTCATTTATATAAAGCTCAGAAATAAGTAAAACCAGTATTATGATAACAGAAACCAGAATAGTGTTACCTTGAAGGAAATGACTAGGAGGATGGAGGAGGGAGACTTCTCAGGTACTGGTAATAGTCTACACCTTGATTTGTGTGGTACTTACCAGAGTATGCTCATCTCTATAAAAGGATCTTTAGATCTGTGCACTATATACCCATATTTATCTATCTATATTAATGTATAGATATATATTTCCTCTTTACTAAAAAAAAGAAAGGGAAGAGGGAGGAAGAGAAGAAATGGAGACAAGGAAGAGAAAGAGAAGAAAAAGAGGGAAGGCTGAGGACGCTTGTGACTGAGCAAGAAAACTTGTAATTTAATGAAAAATGTAGTATTTTATGAACATTTTCTTGGCTGCGCAAAATTTATTGGAAAATATAAATATTAGAAGAGAACCAACTTTACTGCAATAATCCTACCATCTAAAACCTGGTAAATATTAAGACCCATGTGTATAATGCACAAGCTATGGTAAGGAGGTGGAGGAGGGGGCACAAAGACAATCTAAAGAATTTGACAGGTTTTACCAATTGGATCTGGGCTAGAGAGAAAGCTTAAAAGAGGGAAAAGTCAAAGTTTACTGTGAAGTTTCAAGTTGGGTGAAAGATGATTCTAGAAAGATGGTATTAATGACAAAAGTACTAATGACTCAAGTCTGGCTGAAACTAAGGTAAGAGACTCATGTCCATGACGGCAGGTTAAGAGATTATGAATTCACTTGACCCATCAGTAAGGCCTGCCAACTGTTAGATGATATTGATATCAGCTGACTCTATAGGTGTGCTTACTTGAGGAATCAAGGACTGAAATTGCTCCAGTTAAGACCACAGGTAAAACATATTATTCAGATTTGCTTATCCCAGATCATGTTAGGTTTTTACACTCCAGGAAAGCCTGCCAATATCGATCACACTTCTACTCACTCTGGCTTGACGCTGTTTCACTTCAGCCCTCAGTTTATCTCGCAGACGTTTCAGTTCATGAATCCTGGCTTCAAGAGCCTGTGCATTCTGTGACTCTTCCAATTTTTTACGGGATTTGCTCTCTTGAGTCTCTAGTCTTTCCAAGTGAGCTAAAACACCTGCGGGAAGTAAAAAGGAACTTTCAAACAAAGCTAAGGATTTCTAAGTCCAGGAACAGGAAGCACTTGAGGGAAGAACAGATGGTGACCCTTTCCCCAGAACTTTGTGGTCAGTTAAATTGTAGATAACAATTGCCAACAATTTATAAAACTAGAGGAGCTGACAAGAAGTCAATGGTCAGCAACCACTTAGGCAGAACCTACAAGTTCTGACCTACAAGTGGTTACTTACTAGGCCATTGTTCAAAAAGGGAATCATTTAAATATAGCTACTCTCAGTTATCTGTGATAATAGTGACCCAGAGGAAAACAGGGTCAGAAAAAGGTTTTTTTTAATTGGGTTTTACACAAGTTTTCCCAAAGTGGTAATGTGTAACTGTTTGGATTTAGATAGCCATCAAGACTTGAGTATTCTGAAGCCCTGAATAGTATCAGGAGCACAGAACTATAAAAGCACACACTAAAAGAACTGTCCACCAAAATTACTGGGCATTAGACAGGAAAACAAGCTCACCAACGGACAGACACTGGCCATCTCAGTTTC
This sequence comes from Bubalus kerabau, assembly GCF_029407905.1. Taxonomy (NCBI): domain Eukaryota; kingdom Metazoa; phylum Chordata; class Mammalia; order Artiodactyla; family Bovidae; genus Bubalus; species Bubalus kerabau. Next base: position 77,298,764 of record NC_073634.1, read on the forward strand.
CAAGAGACTAAAGACCAATATAGTTGAGGTCCTAGTTTTAAAATGCTAATCAACTCTAGCAATGAAGCATCTGCGAACACTTCCTACATATTAAGACACTTACACTAGATCCTTTACTTGCAAAGCATGTAAAGAATTAAAGCGTTTTTATCTCCTATACATTATGCATCTGCTAAATGCTTCAATGAAAAGCATCAAAACAATTACCTAAGTTCCACATCCACCACCACAATACTATTTTCCTCCATTTTTTCAGATGAAGCAATCAAGGCAGCGAAAGGTAAAATAACTTGCTCAAGGTCACAATATTTATAATGACACAGCCAGACTCAAACCCAGGTCTCACCAACACTGGTCACTGCCTGGCAAGGCCCCTTCCACAGGAGTAATGCGGGAAATGGCCCCCCAAAAGTTCTGAGAAGAAAAGAAGGCTCACTGGCTAGAACTGCAGCTCTGAATACGAACATTTAGCATACTATTGCGGAGAAAGCACTGGCGACCCACTCCAATACTCTTGTCTGGAAAATCCCATGGACAGAGGAGCCTGGTAGGCTGCAGTCCACGGGATCGCTAAGAGTCGGACACGACTGAGCGACTTCACTTTCATGCATTGAAGAAGGAAATGGCAACCCACTCCAGTATTCTTGCCTGGAGAATCCCAGGGACGGAGGAGCCTGGTGGGCTGCCGTCTATGGGGTCGCACAGAGTCGGGCACGTCTGATGTGACTTAGTAGCAGCAGCATACTATTGCATGCAGCCTACTGGTCGAAAAAGGGAAAAGAGCTTAGAAATAAAAGTCATTTTTCCTGCTCCAATGATCTCAGCTGCCTTTAAGTCTTCCATGTTAGTTTCGTTCACCATCCTACTCCCAAACTTCAGGTTAGAGGAGAAACGGGCTTTCAGCCTGAGAATTATTTTGAGGAGCAGCAGTTAAATGTGAACCTTTGAATACCTCCGCGAGACTCGCCGTCTTGTCTTAAAGTATTTGCCAGCTCCATCTCCTCCTCAGATTTTCAAAGGCCTTCCTAGAAAAGTTGTCCATGCACCAGTAATTGCGTTATCCTTGCGGGCAAAAGAAAATGGCAAGAATGTATTCACACTCACGACAAACCCACAGGGCCGGCCCACACAACGCAGACACGCACCCCTGAGCCCCGACACCGCAAGCGTATTCGCTAGGACGCCCCTTCCCTGACCCGCCCGGCCCATCCCCAGGTGCGAGTCGGCCTCTACCTCCCGGTCCCTGCGCGCTGCCGCGGCACCACGCCTCTGGATACCCTCTCTGGGTTTCCTCGCACACGGAAGGGGCTGTTAAGAGGCCTGTCAGCCTTCCACCCTGGTCAGAGCCCCGTCCGCCACTGGGTCTGGCTTTCCCTTTATCACCTCTCCTCTTGCTCACTCTAGCCAGGGTCAAGAATTCCCGCCATCCTCGGCTTCAAAAATCAAGCCAAGCGGTCCCAGCGTGCTTTGCGCTTCCGCCGTACAAAAACATGGCAGCGCTCAGCGCCCCTCCCTGATCCCGGCATGCACCGCGGGGTAGGCCCGGCCTTTCAGTTGAGCAGGAAGATGGCGGCCTCTGGCGGAGAGCCGCAGATCCTGGTACAGTACTTGGTGTTACGAAAGGATCTATTACAGCCTCCGTTTTCCTGGCCAGCAGGCGCAGTGGTTGCACAGGCCTGTCACGCAGCCACCGCGGCCTTGCACCTTCACCGCGACCACCCGCACACAGCAGCTTACCTCCGGGAGCTAGAGCGCATGCGCAAGGTGGTCCTCGAGGTGAGGCACTAGGAAGAGGGGTGGGACCTTGAGGACGTTGGACCGGAAGTGGGTATAGTTTTGAGTTCGGGCGCCTAACATCACGCATTGGGTGTGGCATTAGTGTGTGTGTGCCTAACATCATGGAGTGGGTGTGGCATTAGTGTGTGTGTATGTGTGTGTGTGTGGGGCGCCTATCATCATGGAGTGGGTGTGGCATTTGTGTGTGGGGGGGGCGCCTAACATCATAGAGTGGGTGTGGCGCGCGCGCGTGTGTGTGTGGTGTGGCGTGTGTGTGTGGAAACGGTTCTGGGGCTTGAGCTACTGCCCGGCGAGCCTTACCTAGACAGGGCGGGGCCTGACGGTGTGAGAAGTGGACACCCGGCTGGTTATAAATGCTTTCTGCGCCGCTCCGGTCTCACCTGTGTCCCTCTTAAATAGATGCTTGTGAGGGCGGAGGGCTTTCTACCCGCCTTTCTACCTGAGTGCTGTGCTGGCCTTTTAATGGCTGTGCCGAAAAGTACAGTCCTTATCCCTCTCCAGAAAACCGATCCAGAAGGGTAGGGACTCAGGGTTCCTTATTGCAAGTGAAATCAAACTGAAGCATTTACCTGGGTCTGACCCCAAAATTTGAAAATAAATGTGAACCCTAGTGTGATTAACCTAGCATCACTGGTAAGGTTCTTTTTACAGATGGCCAAACAGATCTTACCCTTACCTTCTGTCAGTTCTAGAAGGTAGAACTCTAGAAATGTATCTTAAGAAAATAACAAGATGCACCCAAAGGGCATTGCACAAAGATACTCATAGGGGCGTTTTATAATAGTAAAAAATGTGTAAATCATTAAATTTCCAATACGGTGAGTTGGCTAAACTTCGGCCCTGATAATGGATTATTACGAAACTGGCCTAAGTGACACGACTGAGCGACTGAACTGAACTGAGCCTCCTAAGTCGTGTTTTTGAAGTACATTTAGCTGGCATGCAAGAGTGCTCATGATGTGGTGCTCACTGAACTATATTCTACATACAAAATGATCCAGATTATGAAAGGAAAAACTAAGAAAATACATCCAAATACTAAATAGTGGAATTTTGTTTTTTTAGTAATGCTTCTCTCTGTTTTTACTTTTCTACATTAAGCACATATTTTATAATGAAAAAATGATTGCTTTCATTTTAAAGCAGCTTTCTTCTTATTATAAAATTTATCTTAATAACTGAGGTGGAGGGTTGGGGGTAATTCCTTCTTGGCTAGCTGGCAAAAGCATTATTTTTCAAGAGAAAACTTGCTGTTGAGTGTTGAAACATCAAATAGTAACCTGCAGGGAGAAGTCCTGAGAATCTGTAAGGCAGAAAAGAAACAGATAGTCTTTCCTTTGGATTCTTTTTATAGGACTTTTATAGGAAGACTTCAAGAAATCATGTGGTTTGGACATCTCCCTCTCTTGCTTTTAGGAGATAAAATATTTACCCATTTTCTCGGATGAGACATCTGAAGCCCAGAGATTAGGTGACTCCTCTGAGTTTAAAAGACATGTCATGAGTCTGTTGTTAGCTGTGACTCAAGAAAGGGACTTAGGAGTCACCACTGACTAAATAAAGGTGCTCCTGTAGCCACAAAGACCAATAAGATATAAGACAATGCCATGATTAACTCCATTTACTGAGTGTTTACTGTGTGCCAGACACAGATCTGAGCCTAATTTCACTGAATCTCATTACTACTAGGAAGCATTATCATCCCATTTTATAGGGGGGAAACAAAGGTTCAGCTAAGCCACACAACTTATCAGAGATCACACAACGAGTAAGGGGTGCAAAGTTAAAGTGTTAGTTGCTCAGTTGTGTCCAACTCTTTGTGACCCCATGGACTGTAGCCCACCAGGTTCCTCTGTCCATGGAATTCTCTGGGCAAGAATACTGGAGTGGGCAGCCATTCCCTTCTCCAGGAGATCTTCTCAACCCAGGGATCAAACTCAGGTCTCCTGCATTGCAGGTAGATTCTTTACCATCTGAGCCACAAGAGAAGCCCAGAAAGTGGTACAGCAAGGGTTTGAACTCACTCTTAACTTTACTGTGCTACTCCTGGTGCTGAAAAAGGAAGGAAGGGAAGTCAATGCAAGTCCTTCAGCATGCCCAAAGGACTCAATAGATTAAGAGTAGCAATCCCAGCATCCTCTACTTTGATAAGACAAACCTCTGGTTATCTTAGTGGCTTCTGCTTTTCTAGGCAATATATATTTGTTGTGTATACACACACACACACACACGCACCTTATGCAACATAACACACTAACGATCTTTATTTTCTGAGTGATAGCTTTACTGTTTCCTGTAATGGGATTCGCATGGGTGATAAAGATGATGAGAAATGATTTCAGAAAGACACGAGAGACTCATTTGCCCACCATTGAGTTAACAAGGGGGAACTATCCCAGCAGTAAGAAAATCCTTGGTTTGTGTGGACTGGGGTGGAAGTAGGAGGGAGGTGGAAGTGATGTGATTTTAGAAAGCCTTCCAGTAGTCAACTCTTAATGTCAGAGCTGGCTGTGGGATTAGTGATGGCTGTTTAGTCACCAGAACTAGAAAATGCATAGAGCATAATTACTGATAGAGCATTCCCTCAGCATCTCAGGAGGGGAGAGAAAAAGCTCCATTTTATACATAGGAATATTAAACCTTACCCCACTCCCACCCCTTCAGAGAGTGAATGGCAAATGGAGCGATGAAGCTGTTGCTTCTGGAGACATTCTCTACAGCGCCTTCTTTGGTAGAGCTGTTACTCCACTTTCAGTTAAGAGGAGTCCCCCTTCATACTTTTTTTTTTTTGCTTTTGCTTTTTGTCACTTCCTAAGTGGGCTTTTCAGCCTGTGTTCTGCTCCTTTCAGGCCCCGGATGAGACCACCTTAAAGTTGCTGGCAGAGATGCTGCAACAGAAGAACATTGACCACAAGCTGTGGATGGAGCAGCCAGAGAATATACCCACTTGCATTGCGCTCCGTCCCTACCCCAAGGAAGAAGTGAGCCAGTATTTGAAGAAGTTCCGATTGTTCAAATGACTGACGTTATCCATTGCTTTATTATGTTTGAGTATCAGCTGAATCCAGAAACTACATGCCGTCCATCCCTAAGCACCGCGTACTCCTTTCAATGACAATTCCCTCTTCCTTTTAAATTATGGTAGTTTTTATTTTTTCTTGGCCATGCCAAATGGCTTGTGGGATCTTAGTTCTCCAACCAGGGATTGAACCCACACTCTTGGCAGTGCAGAATCCTAACCACTGGACTGCCAGAGAATCCCCAAATTATGACAGTTTCTTGAAGGTCAAACACATGTTCATATTAAAGTTGTCATTAATAAGTATTTCCTCTTACTTTTAATTAATAAGTTCAGATGGGGAAGGTCAGTGAGTAGCATTATCATGTATGGGTCATTGCTCAAACAGAAGATTTGGGAAGACTTCTATATAGGGTCAAGGAAATGCCCTTACTTTTTTTGTTAGAATTAATATAGTTCTTTCAATCACCCAGGTTTAAAACTTAGCCTTTAAAGTCCTTATCTCTTACTCATTTTCAGGTCTTATAATCATTGAATCTAGGACACCATCAGATTTAAGATACACAGTGATTTTTACCTGTTGTTAACAAAGGAGAAATGCTGCCAGTTGAGACATACAATTAACTGAAAGATGTATTCCAGTTTCAAAGATATAAAATTTATTTGGTAAAATATGCCAATACCACATCTATTTTCCTATAGCTTGCAGTGCCACCGCCCTGAATCGGGCTCTCATTTTCCTCATGGGTGTCCCACTGGTCTGCCCACCTAGTGTATCCTGGTTACAAGCCAGCAGATGTTCTGCCACCAGGTTTATGTAGGATCACTGAGCACCCTTGTCAGTATAGGGTCCTACTTGCCCATGGAATAAAGTCAGGATTCCTTAGATCAGCCCTCAGGCCCTCCGTGTTTATATTTCCTAACTAACTTTTTAGGTGACTCTTCGATTCCCTTATTCAAACTTGATGCATCAGTAAAGACACTCCAGTTGCTGCCCTCCAGTCTCTGGCCTGGGAGTTGAATGTTAGGACTCTCCTCCTCCCTTGCCTGCCTCTGGACGTAAGCTGTTTCTGGCTCAAGTGCTGCCACCTTCACAGAGCCTAACCCAGCCACAAATGATGGCACCCATCTCTGAATGTTTATATAATATAGACAGTGCTTAAAAATAGGCAGGGTCAGGGGCATAATGGAGGACTGGCCTTGAACAGGGAGAGAGAGAGAAAACTTAATTTTGAGACTAGAGGAGGGGGAGTAGGGAAAAGTATGAATATATATAAGTTCATAGTGGAAGAAATACCTGTTGACTTAATTTTCTTCTATGAAGTGGGAAGCATATAGTCTTCCAGAACAGTGAATAAACTTTCTGAGCACCTTATTACATGGCATAACATAGTGGTTAAAGCTCAGGCTCTAGTGTCAAACAGCCTGAGTCCAAATCCTGGCTTTCGTACATTTCAGCTGTGTGAACTTGGGCAAATCACTCAACTTCCCTGAGCCTAGGCCCTTCATCTGTAAAACAGGGATTTTACAGGAGTGCCATGTGGATTAAATTTGCCAGTGTGTACAAATCCTGTGGAACAATGCCAGGGCACTCAGTGCCAGAACCTGAGTGTAAAAATGTAAGACACAGCCCTCAAGAAGCTTTGAGTCACGTAAGCCAGTTGTCTAACTCCTTTTCTGTGAAGTGATGGCATCCACTCCCTCCTATTTCCATTTAAGACAATTAGGTAAATGTTTCCAAATGATACTGAATTTTAAAAATACATATTTTTAAAATTCAAATTCTGCAGTAAGACAGTGATCCAGTCAGAGAGAGATGAGTGTCTATACAGCTGGGAGATAACAGCTCAGGCAAATGCCTAAAGCAGCTCCCAAGGGAAGGACAGGCACTCAAGTGAGAGTAAGACAGTAGCGGGGAAGCAGCAGCTTTCCTTAGTAGAATCAGCTAAGCTTATTATCATCTGAACTCAATCAGAGTTTCTCAAAGTGTAGTCCCTAAATCAGCATCATTTGGGTACTGGTTAGAAATATAAATCCCGGGGCCCTACCCCAGACCTACTGAATTGGAAACTCTGGTATTATCTAGAAGCAGCCTGGTCCCAAGAGGCAGCCAACCTAAAATGTGTATGATGAATGTGTGTGATTTCAAGTCAGTGATAGTGTATGATGTGCTTACAGGAAGGAGGCAGGAGGGAGAGCAAGAATCTGGCACTACTTACACTATGTGGCCTTGCACACCAAGTTTACAAATAAAGAAATTTTTCTCCAATGGAGCAAGGTTGTGTTGCTAGACCTAGAATAGGCGGCAAGTCCTTGAAAAGGATCTATGCTTTGGTGAGTTTCTTACACGTGAAAAACATCTGATTATAAACAAAGTGCTTCCATTGTGCTAATCAATTTGACAATTTTGTGATGCAGGCTGTCTTGTCTCAAGGTTACTGATTCAGAAAGGCTTAGACTTGCCCAAGATCAAAGTCAGTGGCAGGACTGGGGTTGAAAACCAGGTCTTTCATCAGTCCAGTTTTCTCTTAACCTCTTATAGCTGGTTACTCATTTGTAGATACTAATTGAGAGTGGTTTGAGAAGGGGTCATGAGTAGTTCGAGCGCTAGGAAGCTGTATCTTCCATTTTAAACTGGTTAAATGACATTCCAGATTATAAATCAGCCTCCTGTGACTGTGAGCTGTGTGACTCTGTACCCTAGGGATCAATTACCAGTGGAGGAGCTGACAAAATTCAGCTTGTGAACGTGTACAGCTGAGGGTCAGTGCCTAGGTCATTGCTTCCCACGGGGCCAGCAGAATGCAGAGGGCTCCCCCACGGGGGCATGGTACAGTCACCTTTTATTGTTGTTTAATCAACATATCTTCCCCACAGCTTCTGAGATGCCACCCTAGGGGTGTGCGCTGCTTCCTGGTTGAGAACTGTGGCAATAGTGAACCACTGTTGCTGACAAGAAGGTGTTAGTGTGGAAAAATGGCTGAAAACCACTGCCCTCAGCTACCTTGGCCTCACAAGTTTTAGCCATCCTCTGAGGTCAAGTCAGCACAGCCCCAGCTTCTCTTCTACTTTGCAAGGGCCAAAAAAGTGGCACCCAAGTTCTTAACCTAGGTTTTTGAGATATAAAAAGCAGATGAAGGAAAAAAATATCATTTTTACTATCAATAGGTTAGACAATAGAGCTTTATGTGACCCCTGAATGGGCTTGCTACTTTGCTGTCTGAAGGGAAAGCAGATACCGAAGTTTCTGCTTCTGGTCACGGGGAGAAGTAAAGAGAGAATAATAAGTCTCCTATATTCAGTCTGTCAAACTTTGACTAGTTCCACCCAAATGAGAAACATGGACAAAAGCAACCATCCACCAACTAGGCTATTCAACCTGCACGAGGAAGAGCAAGGGGAGAAACAGCAGACTCCATATGAACATTATGTTTATTAAACTCACTCTATAAAGAGAGAAGTGGGGAAAAGGCATTCCACCTTCTCCTCAACACTGGATGTAAGGAATTCTGAAGAAGAACTAATGATCCAAGAGGAAGACTGTTCTGACAACAGGTTCAAGATGGATTTGCTTGGAATGGGGAGTAAAGTTGGGACATAATAAAGACAATGTATAAAATTAGGCACAAGACTGATGATGTGGTGGCAAAAGGAAAACTGAGCCATAAGAAATATGGTGTTACTTCCTTACGGTACAAATGGGAAGAGCAAGGCAGGTGACAATCCCAGAAGACTTGAGATTGAAGCTGAACCCTGCTACTTAATGGCTATGCAATTTGGCCTCTGTTTCCTGAATCTGTGAAAAATTCCTAATGGGAATTAAACAATCAGTTTAAATTTAAGGACCAATTTAAACAATACCCCACAAAAGCACTATCACCACACAATTTAGTGTGCAATTTAATGCAATCATTATAATCAATGTTTTTTTTCTCTCTCATTTTATTGCATTATGGAGATGTCAGATCAAGACCTTACACTGGGCTAGGACCTGTAGTACAATAATAGCAGTGTGCGTAGGTACCCCTGACTTGCTATCATTGACTATAATAGGAATGCTTTTAAACTTTCAATGTTAGTTATGTTGATTTGTTGAAACTTTCAGCAAATCCTTTGTGTTAGATTAAGGATGCTCCTTTCTGCCACTGCTTAGCCAAATTAAAAAAAAAAAAGATTCATATGTGTTTTTAAAAAATCAACCACTTTTTTTCTCATTTACTGAGATGATGATTTTTTTTTTTCATTGTTACCATGGTGAATTGCAGTGCAAGATCTCAAATACTGAACCATCTCTGTCATTGGAATAAACCCTACTTTGGCATGATTTAGTATGAGGGAGATGGCCTAGTTAAGACACCTGGGTTCCAGTTATCTTTCCATCTCATGGCTTTAAAAACTAATCAAATGACTTCCAAATCTGTATCTTCAGCCCCAGCTACTCCCCTAAATTTCAGCCCCCTCTATATCCTATAGGTTTGACAGCTCCTCTGGGATGTCTAACAGGAATCTCAAACTTATCATGGCAGAAAATAAACTTGCCTCTTTCCCCCCATCCCTGTTAATGGAAAATCCATCCTTCCATCCCCCGTCTCTGAAGATCTGACTTTCCTGTTTTAAACTGCAAACACTTTCCTCCAGTAGTATTCTCTATCCCTCCTTTCCTACTTAATTTTTCTTCACAGCACTAATCACCTGGCACACCACGTATTTTGTTAGTTTGTCAAATCAACCTTCATTAGAAGACAAGTTCTGTGAGGGGAGCAGGGATTTTCATTTTCTTCATGGATGTAGCCCCAGTGCCTGGAATAGTATCTGGGAAATAAATAGTAGGTACTAAATGAATATATATTATCATTGTTCATTCTTTAAAATAGTTATTGTGCAATTTCACAAGACAAACCCTAAAAATTCCCAAGACTAACTACAACCTGCTTTTTGAAATTGATAGAGTGACCCTTTATTTGGGGTTATAAAAATTACATATCAAAGACTGACTTAAAAACCTAGAACTAGCTCATTATACTAACCTTTCTACTTTCATATAAACATGAAAAGTTCTTAATAAAAAGCTTTAATAAAGCTTTCAAGAGATGGTAGGGTGAAATTTTAAACCTTAGGCTTAGATGTGCATGAGTCTTTAAATAGAGTATTTTCTATGTAAAGCCTTTTCCCCAGTTGGTTTTGGGTGAACTTTGAAAATCTAGCTTACTAAGTAATTATCATTTAAAACACAATTGCCAATATCAGAATATTAAAAATAAAAGCTAATTTAAAAATTAATGCCTATTTTATAAAAGTTTGCAAGTTAAAAAAAATGAACAGGAAATATGCAGCCTAAAATTGAGTACAGGCAGGTGTATAATAAATTACTATAGATTTGAAAACAAAGCAGAACTAACCAGGGCTGGCTCTTTAGGTATGAGGAAAATTCTAGGTAGGACATTTGTTCTGTTACAGGGAGCCCTTCCTGTTCATTACTTGTCCTATCTGTCCGCTTTCCAAGTTGATTGCCACTCAGCTTCCAGAGGCACTGGTTTTAAAGGCCAATCTAATTTCTCATAGAAATTTCACAAAAAGCCATCTTACTCTTGTTCAATTTCATCATGAATCACTTCTTGGTGGCATTATCTTGTGGGTGAACAACTTGTAGGGCACTCTGTATACTCACTTTGGGAGGGAAAACCAGAAGGGATTGTCTCTCCTGATCTGCCTTTTTCTATTTTCTCATTAAGTGTAGTCAGTCCAATCAGCAGATCTTCAGTGGGGAAGTAATTTCTGAGAAAAGTAAAGGATGTAATAGTAGCATGTGTCATCGATAAATATAAAGCTTGATCAGTCAGTAATGAAGTACTACTTTTGAGTAACTTATATGTGCATTAATTTTTTTTAGACTCCACCTTTACAAAAATGGAAGTATTAAAGATATCTGCTGGGATTTCCCTGGTTGGTCCAGTGGATAAGAGTCTACCTTCCAATGCAGGGGACACGTGTTTGATCCCTGTTGAGGGAACTAAAACCCCACATGCCACAGGGCAACTAAGCCCCGACACTGCCACTACTGAGCCCACGTGCTGCAAACCACAGAGCCTGTGCACCACAATGAAAGATCCTGCATGTGACAACAAAGATCCCTTGTGCTGCAACTGAGACCCAATATATATAAAACTGCTGCTGCTGCTAAGTTGTTTCAGTCGTGTCTGACTCTGTGCGACCCCACAGACGGCAGCCCAACAGGTTCCCCCGTGCCTGGGATTCTCCAGGCAAGAACTCTGGAGTGGGTTCCCATTTCCTTATCTAATGTTCCATAAATTCTCCAGATATGTGGAGGCTCACATTTCATGAAAAAAGGGAACAATCAACAGGATAGAATCACGATCTTTTCTTAAACTCTTGGACAGTCTGCAATCTTCCATTAGCTTAACAACCCAGACTCGAGGAAGAAAACTCAGCCCCTGGTCTATCAGCCCGTTTCCCTTATTTCAAACACTACTTCTGAATCTGTTTCTTCAATGGGCAGTTTAATCAGTTATCCTACTATGTAGAAGGCAGTGAGTGGTGGATAAAGGAGAGATGTAAACCTCTTTAATAAGCTTACAATTTGGTGGAGGAGAGAAACAAAGTGCCAAATGGAGGCCCCAACACTGCACAAGGCAATACAGAATCTAATCTAAGTGTAGGGTCCAAGGAGGGCTTCATGGAAAGGGCATCTAAATTGAAGCCATGAAGGACGAGCAGGAGGGAGAAAGGAGGAACATTATAGGCTGGGGAAAGAGAATGAATATGGCAATGGAAGTGGGAAAACAGCAAATCCAAGAATAAAGGCCAGATCAGTGTGGCAGGATCATCTGCTTAGGGACAGTGTAGAAGGTCTTCAAGCTTAAATGGCAGATTTCAGATCATCTATAGGCAAGAATTAGTCACTAACAGATTTTGAAGATTGTGTTAAAAGAGACTTCCGGGATGACTGTGAAGGATGAATGTAAAAGGCATGAAGATAGTTACTATAGTCACCCCCACAGAAAACAGTCCAGAATTCAATCTCTGATCAATAGGCTTAGAAAGAAGATAGCTACGAGGCATTACAAAAGACAACCTTTTTACAATTCAGTTAATACGAGTAGGAGGAAGTTGTTGAAAATAACCACTAACAGAATGATGATGCAATCATTCAGGTAGGGGATAAAGAAGCTATTTATTGGGAGATAAGTTATTTGGTTTAGGGCTTAAGTTTGAGGTGCTGATGGGGGTGGGGGTGGAGGGGAGGCAAAGTGGAGGTGGGATCCATCTACATGATAATGTTCACCAGTTGGAAATTAGGGACTGAATCTTGAAGAGAGATCTTGGCTAGAAGAGTGGACTTAAGATGCACTTTAATGTAAGCAGCACTGGGTTCAAGGGAAAAGATGAAATTGTTCAGAGAATACAGGGACTTGCTTCAGAACTATTTCCCTTGCACAAATTTAAAATACAAAAAAAAAAAAAAAATCAGTATTTTAACACATTCAAAATTAGTGCCCAGATTTTATTTTCAAAACAGAAACTCCAACAAGCTTTGAAGGAATTTGAGTTCCTGAGAAAAACTTCAAATTCATCAGGATTCCCAGTCTTTATATGTCACTGTCTGAAGATGCTTTTAATAGTTGAATTGGGCAGTGGAAACAATGGCCGGTTTCATCACAAAGCCCAAGGATGGATTCTTGGGTCCAGCACTTATCAGCCACCTGACCATTTATCCAAGCTTCAGTTTCACCATTTGTAAGATGGTACTATGACCTACTCTCATTGCTTTGTAGGATTTTGAAGATCAAATGACGTATGTGAATGTGCTGTACAAACTAAGAAATCATTAGCACAAGAGTATTAGCGTAGCATATTGCCTGGCAGAGCAGAAGTTAAAGTATTTAACTGATTATAATCATCTCCATTACTAGGAAGGAGGGAACTTCAGGCAAATGTCTCTGCGCTTCCCACACTTCTTATCAGAGTGTCTGTACTACAGCAGCTCATATAAAATGGTATTAATCCTAAAAACTCGGTCTAAGGTTTGTTTTATTCTGTACCTTAGGACCTCTTGGCACTGGAGTGGGAGGAAAACCTGATGGAATATGAAAATTATTCCTTTGGCATTTTAAGTCTTCTTTCCTCAAGCCAATGTCTCAGGTTGGCCACAGATGCTTAGTTCTGCTGGTGGCGCAAATGACCCAAGTTCTGAGATAAGCACCAATGATTAAACCAGAGCTATCCTCCAGCATAGAAGAAAGATTCATTGTCTGCAGAAGGATCAAGAGTGAAGGAAAAGTGAATGCTCCCGTGATCTGCTCCAAGAAGCCCAATTTCTTGGCTCACAAAAGGGATCCTCTGCCAGTCCTTTTATACCTGCCCCACAAGGGACCCACATTTTCCAAAGTTCTTTCACACTAAGGGAATGACACTGCCATTTCATGGAGCCTTCACTTCCTGTTAAGATACACAGGGACAGAATGCCTCTCCCAAACTGTCATGACTCCTGCTGACTTCATGCTAAAGCTCACCCCCATTCAGACTTCCAAAGGGCAGGCTCTCTGCCTGCCTCCAGAGAAGGGGCCTTGTTTGCAAAGCCTGTTTTTAAAAGTCATAAAGTCTGCAGACTCTATATGAAGTCCTAAATCATATAGTCCAGAATAGTTCATCCAGAACTTGGAATTAAGAGCTGGTTTCAAGTCCCAGTTCCTGTGTGTGTGTGTGTGTGTTAGTTGTGTTGACTCTTTGAGACCCCATGGACTGAAGTCTGCCAGGCTCCTCTGTCCATGGAATCTCCAGGCAAAAATACTGGAGTGGGTTGCCATGTTCTTCTCGGGATCTTCCCAACCCAGGGATCAAACCCACGTCTCCTGTATTGCAGTCATTCTTTTATGACCTTTCTCTTTACAACTTTCTCAGAGGACTGCAGAAGTTTAAATGAGATAATGTACCTAAAAAGTGCCTTAGAAATTGTTACAGTGCAAATTTATTTTCCCTGAATTTTTAGAATTTTCATCAGCTCCAACAGACTGTGTAAAAGATACAAAAGCCTTAACTTCTGGCAGGATAGGGCTGTTATGGAAGAGACCTCAGCTACTGGCTGGCACAGTTTCCAAGAGAGGATCCGAAAGCCTAGTTCATATTCCTCCTGGAGCCAAAGGCTGATTTAAATTACTTTTTATTCCACTGGCTGACATAACTCTCATAACATGTTTGAGAACTCAGAGCACTGGTTACCAATTGAAAAGAGTAGCCCTCTGGGTGCTCTTTCCTGCCTCCAGGCCTTCCTTCATATATGCTATTTCTCAGAATTCTCAGGGTGCTCTTCACTGAGCTCCTTCCTCTGCATCCTGCAAACCTCACTTCAAATACCATTTCTTCCTCAAGGAACCTTCTTTGAGTCACCAGACAAGGTCTCACTCACAAAGCAACTTCTAACTCTCCCTTATACTGTGTGTGCATGCTCAGTTGCTTCAATCATGTCCGACTCTGCAACCCTGTGGACCGTAGCCCGCCAGAATTCTCTGTCCAGGGGATTCTCCAGGCAAGAATACTGGAGTGGGTTGCCATGCTCTCCAGGGGAATCTTCTGATGCAGGGATTGAACCTATGTCTCTTATGTCTCATGCATTAGGAAGTGGGTACTTTACCACTGGTGCCATCTGGGAAGCCCTTCCTTTATATCACTTTATCCAATTGTGATTATAACTATGCAAGTCCTGCAATGTGTATATATGCTCTGAGAGGGCAACGTTCACATCTGTCTGAATCCTTCCATATCCTTGTGCCTTGGATAAAGACAATAAAATGTGCTGAATGAGGCCAGAGCTTTGTGCTTCTTCAATCTTGTTAAGAGCTCTTGTGGCAATGAACATAAAGCATATAAAGAAAACTAATTTAGTGCTGCAGAAAGGGTTCTGGATGGAGGAATGCTTCCTTTGGCAGATTTCTCCAATAGAAAAGAATTTATGGGCTTAATTAAATCATCAAGATTCTTTTCAGAGGAGCAGGAATGGTCAAGGATTGAGCTTGCCCTAAATTATTCACTGTATTCAAGTGGAGCAGTTCTTCTGGGAAGAGCAGTTAACGTCAACAAGGAAATCAGCACAACTTCCTATGTAAACGGACAATGGTCCTTTCTTTCTCTTTGATTGGGAGGGCCCAGGACACAGTTTCCAAGTGTGGAAACTACCTTAGGCAAAACCATACTTTGCTTAGGCAAGATGAAATTCTTCTGTATCAACCGCACTTTTTCCTCAGTTGTTACTATTTGCTTTTCTAATGCCTTCCCGCCCCTACCTTAAGATAAATTTAAATCAATGTTCAGCTTCATCTAAGAGAAATATCCTTTTTTTTTTTTTTTTAACCTTATCCTGACTTTTGGAAAAAAGGCTTTGCTTCCCCAAGAGTATGACCTCAGACAACAGCTACAAAATCTGTGTGTGGTTATGTGTGAGAGTATGTGTGTGACAGATCCCCTCTCTTCCCTCTAAAATCACATATGCTCACCCTCCTTACCCCACTGGCTCCGGGTGGCCAAGTGTTGGTAGATCTGGTTGCCTTAAAAACACACGAACAAGAAATAGGGCCTGATTTTCATAAAATGCATTGCCAAGAAGGAGCCTCAAGCAAGCTTCAACATCTGTGTAATAATAATAAATGTCTGTCTGTAAACACCAGTGGCTGTGAGAAGGAGATTACCTCGTGGCCAGTGCTGCCTGGACCAGATTTCCTGGGTCAAGAAACAGCAGGACCACAGCGTTTAATCACCAGACAAGTGGCCAGAGTTAGAACTTCCTCACAGCCTCCTATCACTGGGACCTTCTCAAATTTCACGGGGCTGGTTCTTATTAGGGTGACTCTGAGGAGCTTTGGCTTCAGGGATCATTTTTTATTATTCTTTAATTATCATTAGTCATTTTGGGTTTTAACAATTTCTGCACGATGTAAGCTTCTTTTCCTCCCTGTAAAAGAAGAGGCAACTCATCGATTCAGTAGCTGGAAAAGTGAATTTCCTGTGGAATGACAGGAATTACATAGAAGCAAGCAATTTTATTTTCCTCAAATGTAGCAATAATTTTAATCTGTACATACATAAAACAAACAGTGCAATTATAAAACCTTGAAGGTGACATGCATACTTTAAGGTGCAGTTGGGATGGGGGAAGATGTTAGCATCTCCATTTTTCCTTACCGTTTTTTTTTTTTTTTTTTTAAGTTCCTTATGCAAAAAGCACTGAGTCAGGAAACTTCATCTGGAATGCTGAAGTTAAAGGTGAATTTCCTGAAGTCTGCACGTCTAAGTATCACAAACAAAAGAGAAATGACCTCCTAGAACAGTTTGAGAGGGAATAGAGTAATATGGCTGGGCTTTCAAGCTGGGAATGAATGAAATCAGGGATGCATTTTTCTGAAAAACTAAAAGAATGTTTGTAACTGAGTGTCCTATTTCTGTTTCATAGTTGCTACCCACTTGAGCCCTTCCATCAATCTTTTTATTCAGTATAGGTTCTGAATAGATGCTGTTCAATGTTACTTGTAACTAAGGGTGATGAGATGCAGAAAAGAGGACCTGGGAAAATGGCTTCTTCCTTGATGTCTGAGTCCGTGCTCCTCTTCCATTGTTAGTTCTTATGGCCTTTTCTCTGCCATGGAAGCAGAGGTAGCTGGTGCACAATGTCAGATGTTGTCATCGTTCACAGGCCCGGGGCGGGCAGTAAAGGCGAGGGACGGGGGGTCTATCTCTGCTTCTTCCACAACCCCTTTCTCAGGCTTTCCTGGCCTTTCAGTTGGAACTTCGAGAACTAGAAAGTCAGTTCACTGGGTCCTTGACTCAGAGGCCAGGATGAGACAAGACGTGGTAGAGTGACAAGACACAAAGGGAAGATATGGTACCAATTAGCCTCAGAGCAGGATAGAGAGATTTACATTTGCACTGATGAGAATTCAAATTCCCAAAGTCAATCTAAAAAAAAAAAAGATTTTCCTTTGAGTATTACTTTTTTCTCTGTACAAGTGGTCTGTGCACTTCTGGTGAGAATTCCTTGCACCACTCTCAAGTCAGCTGATTCCAGGGACACGCTGGGGCAGGAGGCACTAGGCTCGTCTGGAACGGCTCTTTCTGGCAGTGACATTTTGATTTGAAACCCAAAGTAAATCCATACATGGCATCATGGTTATTAAAATAATGAAATATTACTAGCCAAAGGTAACTGCAATTCAATCAATGTTATATTTCCACACACAGAAATTTAGAAAAATCAAGAGTATGATAATAAAAACCATAAAATTAAACAGAAGAAAATCAATTTCTACAAGAAATCATATATATGTACAGTGAGATTTAAAGGGAAAAATAAACTACTTGAATCATAAATTTAATTTTATTTTAAATAACTTTAGCTAACCTCAGCTGTTAATACAATAAAAGCAGAAAGAACAGGCTGCCTTTTTTTTCTTCCAGATTTAAATCAGAGAATTTTATCTACAATAATTGACATAACTCACTTCTTGTCCTTCACCCATCTCATCAAAAATTATTGCATTTTCCCCCAAAATTGTATTTTTTTTGGATTCCTCTGTGAATATACTCATTTCGTCCTCATTCCTGGAGGCATCTTGGTTTAAATCCATCTTTTAAAAAAAGAAGAAGGGGTACATATGTGGAGGCAAAATATTCTCTCGAAGCCAACAGATACAGAGTTGCTAGAAGAAGCTGATTGTACACACAAGCTGCCTGGTTGGGAAGGGGAGGGTTGTTGATTCAGAGACATGTGACAGCCTTTGGTGGACGGACACAGGCCAAACCCCACCGGGCCCTTCTTCCCTGGCAGGGTCAGGACTGAGCCAGCTGAACTGGAGCTGCCATCTTCCCCTTAGAACTCGTCCTTCTGGTTCTCCTCCAAAAGTCTTCATCCAGATAAGAAGCCAATGACTGATTACAAAAATAAGAATAATTAAATTTGGCTCAAGAGAGAGATTGTCCAACTGTTCTGCCTTGTTATTTTATCAATATCCAAGGCCTTTACAAAGAAAGAAACAAAAACATCTCTCAATCTCCCAACAAAAGTGAACTTTTTCATTTTTTTTTCTTTTTTTTTTTTTTTTTTTGCTCCAAATGCTAGGACCTGAAGAATGGCTGCAGATTGAGATATCAAAAATCTCAGAAAAATATATAATATATTTGTATATCTCTGTAGGTCTATTATTTAAATTTCACATTCCTTTAAAAGTGGTTATTCAGTCAGTAGCTGCTGAAGGAGGCTCTTCTGCTGGGCCTGGGGGGTCTGTGGTCCTGCCGTGGGTTTTTGAGTTCCCAGTGGACCAGGCTGGTTCAGGTAAGGGTCCCCGCCTACCAGATTCACTGTACACTGGACGTCAGCAAACACCTGAACCTGTTGCACCTGCTGGAACACAAATAAAAGATGTGTTTAGACAGAAGGGTCTGCCCCCCCGGCTTATGAGTGGGTACTACTTGAAGTGGAAACTCACTAGAGCATTCCTCTAGTCTGTAGTCACCACAGAGAAGAACTCTTCTGTCTTCTTGTCCTACAAAAAGAAAATCGCTGCACTCATTTTGCTCAGGGTTCTGGAAAGTTCACACTTTAAAAATAAAATCAAAATTGGAATGGTCAAGCCTCCTACAGGGTTGCCATCAATACTGAAAATAAGCATCATTGCTAATATTGCCAAGATTGGGAAAAGCCCAGTTTCAGTCTGGGTATCCAGTGGTGGGTTTAAAAAATAGGTATATTATTTGGAAAACTGGTTATAAAAGCATTCTATGGTTGACTTTAAGAGGGTAAAAAAAATCTTTATGATGTTAGAAAATTAAGGGCTTTAACCCAGTATTAGCAAAATAAAAACCACCACAACTCAGTAATAGGACATGAGTATTATTAAAATTAATGTCCAGAGGATTTGTGTAGTATCTAATATACCTTTACATAGCTTCTTTACATATTACCTTTAGAATTACAGCAAAATATTAGTAGAACAATTTTATACTTATTTTTCCTGATAGACAGTCCATCCAAACGCATCAGCTGAAAATAACACTAAACTACTAGCTGAGAACAGTGTGAATTTTCCCTTTAACTATCAGGTTGGCCAAAAAGTTCATTCCGGTTTTTCCATAAGAGCTTAATACTTTCAGTAATAATGCACGTATTCCTTTGAAAAGTCTAAGGTTTCATAGTTTTAACATTTTCTATCAGGAAAACAAAGCCAGAGTTAGTCTTTACCAACCAGCCTTATTATTACAAAGTTGTTTGTAGAACTGATGAGGCCAGTACCACACTTGTGAATGTTCCAGACCAACAGTGGAGATGCCTCCTAGGGCACCCAATGCATCTGTCTGTCTCCGCAGTTGGCAAACTTGTGCGTGTTAACAGGTTCAGGAAGTATTTTAGATTAGTGATAGATTTTTTGGGGGGTCTTTCACCACTAAATTTATGCCAATCATACTCAGCATTTCTGAAAACTTTTCTATCCTAATTGAATAAAAGCTGCTTTCCATCAACCTTAACAAGCCAACTGTCCAATCTCCCGACTATCCAATTTCTTCATCAGTCTAATGCCTGATGTTTTCTCCTCATGATTCACTTGATTCACTTTCACCTCTACTCCACTCTCTCAGATAACACTGATGGTTCCTGGGCCGAGTGTTTTTGTGTCTGATGAATCAAATCTCTATGTACATTAGTGTCGTTTCTCTCCTCGTCCTCCTCTCTCCCCGTTTCCCAAACTTTGCTTCTTGTTCCCATAGGCTCCCATTTGGCTTTCTTCTTTTTTGGGGCTCTTCCGTGTGTACCTAACATATACCAGCTCTCTGTCTGAGTCTGTTCTGTAGCTGCCTCTGTGCCCTCCACCCACCTTTGTTCTCTGTAATTTCTCATTTCTACTCTTTTCCCTCTAGAGCTCCAACCTTGGCTTTCATCTCTCTCTGTGTTAACAATTCCCCTGTGTTCCTGTTCTCTCCTTTTCTCCATCCCAGCTCTCCGAATGCAGAGAGCCTTGAATCCTCCCCTAGTCCTTCTCTCCTTTTTCTTTCTTTTCTCCTTTTCTGTACAACTATCTTTATACTTCTATCTAACTCACTCCCCAGCTTTCGTCTGGCAAGTGCAAAAACATTAGAGCAAACAGAGATTTCATGATGAGCCACTACAGAAAGAAGATTTTGCTGCTGAGACTTAACATAAACACAAACTACAGTGCATTTAGGCAATGGCTGATTTAAAAAAAAAATAACACAGAATTTTGTTTATATGTTTCAACATATGAAATACATAAGGTGTTTGTGCCTCTAAACTCAAAAAAATTGTTGATAAAGGCATGATAAAACAAATGTGAGAAAATTCTGCTCCTTTAAAAAGAATGCTATATTAAAAAAGATCACCTATTTAGAACTTTTAAAAATTGAAAAGATTAAACCAAACTCCCAAAAGTACATATTTCAGCCTTTTTGAATTATTGCTTAATCATGGTGCCTCAGACCAGATCTCAAAGGACTTCTGATACTGCTATACCTTCACAGACAGGCAAAGCAATACGAAAACAAAGCTTATGATTTGCCAGGTGAGAGAGGTAATGTGAGAGCTGAGTCCCAGCCTCTTAAGATCTTCTGATGCAGTTTCTACTTCAATTCAAATACTGTCCCAGGACTTAGGAACTTTGAAACTCAGTTGTTTTAAGTAATTTGTTGAGTTACCCCAGTATATGTCTTTGTAAGTATGAGACTTTTAAAAAACTTCTAGTGAATGAAGACCTCAATTCCCCCAGCACAAAAGCCTCTCTTTACACAGCACACAAGACTCAGATTCCACTGAGGCTCCAACAATGAACACAGTTCCCTAACTGGTTTTCCTCTTTCAGAGCTGGTTGCCCAGTGCTCTTCCTCTTCCCCGTCTCCCCCTTAAGATAAAGCCTAAACTAGGTCTTTCATCACTGTTCCCCTTCAGGAATGATGCTCCACTCGCAGGACTGAATTTGAATCCCTTAGAGTTTAGCATTCAAGGCCCTTGGAAATTTGCCCCAACCTACTCTCCCACTTCCAGTTCCAATGAATTCTTATTACAAACCCTTTATTCTCATTGGGTGGGTTCCCAGGACTATGCTTATATTACTGATTCCCTGTCTCTGTGCCCTCTAACTTCCAATCCCCTGGACTTTCAAGCTCACCTCCTTCCCCAGCCTCCAAAACCCACAATACCTTTCTACTCACTTGCCCTGCTAACTGTCCTTCAAGGCCCAGTTCAGTCCCATCTCCCATATAAATGCTCTTCTGACCATCTCCACAATGTCTCCTTTCTTTGCATGCTTATGGGTCTTGTTACTTGTAATCAATTTGCATTTGCCTTCTTTGGTTATGTAACAATTCATGTGCATATGTCTGTCATGTTTTATCAGGCCCTAAGTGGTATAGCAGAAAGAGCATGAACTTTGGTGTTGGAAAGACCTGGGTTTGAACCTCAGTTCTGCCACTTTCTTTTCTGTGAATTACATAGTCAAATCTCCTCAGGTTCTGTTTCTTCATCTATGTGAGAAAAAAGGGAAACTGACTCCTTCATGGAGTTATAGTGATGCTTACATGAGGTGAAGCACACAGTGCCTAACACAATGCCTGGCAAATCATAAG
Organism: Bubalus kerabau; assembly: GCF_029407905.1. NCBI lineage: Eukaryota > Metazoa > Chordata > Mammalia > Artiodactyla > Bovidae > Bubalus > Bubalus kerabau. Next base: position 77,320,215 of record NC_073634.1, read on the forward strand.
CTTTCTTTCCTCACGTCTTACCACAGTTCACCTAAAGAGCAAACACGTCTCATGTTTCTTTGTTCATGTTTCCTCCACCTTCGCATAAGGCCTATATACTTTTTTAAAATCTTAATTAATTTATGTTAATATAGGAAAGTGGCCACCCCTGTTATTTGTATTGTTCTGAAACAAACTTCTAAAAAGAGGCAGAGTACACAACATGCATTCCGTTTTGTCTGAATTTATTGAGCTCTCTTGAGGTATTTTGATTACACACAAGTTTTAGCACTGTGTTTACTTACAAATAGCAATTAGTGGTCACCATTTGTGATCCCTTATCCTGACATTTAATATTGATTAAACATTCTGAAAGCGCAACTCATTTAACCCTCTCATAATCCTATAAGCAGGTTAGCTCTGCTGGTTACACAGCAACTCAGGAAAGTTCCCTAACACGCCCAGGATGACATGGCTAAGAGCAGAGCCAGGACTCACACCCAGCTCTGACTCTCAAGGTCATGCTCTCAACCATGATGCTATACAAAGTTTCCTGTGTATCTAGATAAAATTTGACAGCTCTGGGCTTAGGATTGTCTTACTGACCTGGGTTCCATCTGCTTCTGTTTTGAGAAGGTCAGTGGATGAGAGCTGGTTGCAGTAGAGGCCTGTGTGTCTCAGTGCTGGATCATTTATCTATTAAAGGAAGTATAAGACCAAATTACAAGCTAGTTGTTTAAGCTGAAGACCAAATTCCTCAATGAGGAACAATCTCACTGACAGAAAAGTAATGGGAAGAGAGCAGGAATAACAAGCTTAGCAATTTACTGTGCTGTCAGAAGCCAGGACAGTGGTTCCCTTCGTAGGAGCAGAGAGAGACGTAAGGGAGTGTGTAAAGGGAGAACCTCTGGGGTGCTGCTGGTAATGTGCTGTTTCTTGATCGAGGTGACAGTTATGAAGGTGTGTTCAGTGTATGAAAATTCTTCTAGTTGTATACTCTTCTTTATATTCTTATATATGGTAACTTTAATAAGATAATTCAACACTCACAGAAGTTAATTAGCAAAACACTTCTACTGCCAGGCAAGATTCAGTAACAGGGATCAGATTTATCCTCTGCCTGAATCAACTAAAAAATTGGACAAAAATGTATGAAACGGACACATTCAAGACCGTGGACAAAGGCAATGAAGGAAAGTTGTTCCTAAGGACTGGGAAACAATTGAGGTGAGTCCTACCATGACCCCCGCCTACTGCCTAAAGAGAATTTGAGGACAGTATGAGGACAAGGAACCAGACAATGCCTGGCAGTCTCACTGAGATGAGAGGTATGGCTAGAATTCATAGAGCAGAATATCAGATGAGAGAGTACACAGAGAGAAAACCCCAAAGATCTGCAGAGAGTCCCTGCAAGTCTGCAGCTTAGTACTGATCAGATGATTAATGGATCCACTAATGATTAATGGATCTTAGGGAACTACCCAAAGCAGAGGAAAGATTCATCTGAAAAGATGTACATGGAATAATTCTCAAAGATCACACAGAGTTTGGAATAGGTCCTGATCCCACCAGCCAGAGTGAAAAACATCATAATTCAGGTAGTATCAGGTAGTGTACTAGAATGGTTTTGCTGCAGTGGTAGGGTAAAATTAGCCCTATACTAAATATTGTTCTAGTTCTACTAAACAAAAAAGCAAGACCTGAAAAAAATTCAAACTGTTTATTTCCAGGTAATTTAACCATTTCCCAAAACAAACCTCAATATTCATAGGAACATAAACAAGGTAAAATTTGCATGTCTGGCATCCAATAAAAAATTACCAGGTGTGCAAAGTAGCAGACTCTGACATAATCATACCAATGTTTTCTTAGGTCAGTCTTCCAAGATAATAGAAATAAAAGCAAAAATAAACAAACAGGAGTTAATCAAACTATAAGTTTTTGTACAGTAAAGGAAACTATAAACAAAATTAAAAGACAGCCTAGGGACTGGAATAAAAATGTCTGCAAATGATGTAATTGACAAAGGCTTAATTTCCAAAATATACAAACAGCTTATACAAGTCAATAACAAAAAGTAAACTGGCGGAAAAAAATGGGCAGAAGACCTAAACAGACATTTCTCCAAAGAAGACATACAGATGGCCAACGGTTACATGAAAAGATGTTCATCGATGCTGATGATTAGAAAAATGCAAATCAAAACTACAATGAGGGGACTTCCCTGGCAGTCCAGTGGTTAAGACTCTGTTCTTCCACTGCAGAGGGCAAAAGTTTGATCCCTGATCAGGGAACTAAGACCTGCATGCCACATACCACAGCCAAACCCCCCCCAAAAACAAACAAAAAAAACAACTACAATGAAGTACCACCTCACACTGGTCAGAATGGCCATCATTAAGAAGTCTACAAATAACAAATGCTGAAGAGGGTGTGCACAGAAAAGAGAACCCTCTTGCACTGTTGGTGGGAACATAAATTGGTAGAGAATAGATTTGTGTTTGCTAAGGGGGTGAGGGGGTAGGGGAGAGAAGGACTGGGAGTTTGGGATTAGCAGATGCAAATTATTATACATAGGATGGATAAACAAGGTCTTACTGTATAGCACAGGAAATTATATTAAATAAACTGTGATAAACCATAATGGAAAAAAAAAGAAAGTAGCAAGAAAATGATCCACAATTTAGCGAAAAAAAATCAGTCAGCTGAAACCAACTCCCAAATAATGCAGATGCTGGAAGTGACAAGCAAGACTATTAACAGTTATAATAACCATATTCCATATATTCAAGAAAACAGCAGAAAGACCGAACATGTTAGAGATATGGAAGATGTAAAAAGGGTTCTAAGCGCCAAAGAATTGATGCTTTTGAACTGTGGTGTTGGAGAAGACTCTTGAGAGTCCCTTGGACTGCAAGGAGATCCAACCAGTCCATTCTGAAGGAGATCAGCCCTGGGATTTCTTTGGAAGGAATGATGCTAAAGCTGAAACTCCAGTACTTTGGCCACCTCATGTGAAGGGTTGACTCACTGGAAAAGACTCTGATGCTGGGAGGGACTGGGGGCAAGAGAAGGGGACGACAGAGGATGAGATAGCTGGATGGCATCACTGACTCGATGGACTTGAGTCTGGGTGAACTCCGGGAGTTGGTGTTGGACAGGGAGGCCTGGCATGCTGCAATTCAGGGGGTCGCAAAGAGTCAGACACGACTGAGCGACTGATCTGATCTGATCTGACCTGAAGTGAACTTCTAGAGATGAAAACAGCAACATCTGAGATAAAAAAATACACTAGATAAAACTGACAGATCAGCTATTGCAAAAGAAAAATATAGTGAATCTGACATTATAGCAATACAAATTACCCAAAATGAAACACATAGGAAAAAAATGACTGGTCTCATATTCCCTTAAAATCTCCAAATCCAGAGAATCAGTGAGCTGTGGTGTAACTTCAGATGGCCTACAATATGTGTAATTAGTCTCTGAAGGAGAGGAGGGGGCTGGTGACAGAAAAAAAAATAGCTGAAGAAATAATGGCCAATACTTTTCGAGATTTGATAAAAATTATATACCTGTGAATCAAGAAGATTACTGAACCCCAACCCAAGCATAGAACTATGAATAAAATCACACTAAGGCATATCATAATCAAATTATCTAAAACCAGTGATAAAGAGAGTAACTCTTAGAAGTAGCTAGAGAGGGAAAAACATCAATCATGTCCAAAGGAACAAAAATAAAAGTGATAGCAGATACCTCATCAGAAATACAGTGGAGCAATGTCTTTATAAAGTATTGAAAACTACCAACCCAGAATTCAGGGAAAAGAATTTTCAAAGATGAAGGTGAAACAACATCTTTTCAGACACATGAAAGCTGAAATAATTCACCATCAGCAGACCTGTACTATAAAAAATGTTAAATGAAGATCTTCTGGTGGAAGGAAAATGATACCAGATGGAAATTTGGATCTACAGCAAGGAATGAAGAACACTGGAAATAACTACATGAGGAAATATAAAAATTACCTACTTAAACCTTAAAAAATATAATTGTTTAAAAGTTTTTCAGTAAAAATGTACTAACAACATATTGTAGGGTATATAACATATATATGGTAATGTTCTGACACGACAGATATCATATGTATGACAACAATAGCATAGGAAGGCAGAAATGGAAATAAACTGTTGTGAGATTTTTGTATTTATATGAGGTGATATAATTGCATTTGAAGGCAGACAGTGACAAAGATGTATACTATAAACCCTAAAGCAACCACTAAAACAACAGGAATTATTTACAGCTAATAAAGCAATAAAGGAGTTATACTAAAAAAGACAAGATGGGAGAAAGAAAATAAGATGAGAGATTTAAATCTTCAATATCAACATCAACAATCACATTAAATATAAATGATCTAGCTACTCTAGGTAAAAGGCAGAGATTGTCAAACAATAAAAAAGCAAGACGCAACTATATAAGAAATACATTTTAAATGTAATATTCTTTTACCTAATTCATTTTATTTTTTTATTACTTTGTCTTAATATATGAGAGACAATGAATAATTATAATAACTGAAAAACAACAACATAATAACAAGGACAAGAAACAATACTATTTAGTTCTTATATTCTGTTATAACATCACTAGGTTGTTGGTTTTTTTTTTTCCCTGCTAACTTCTCTGGACAATGGGAATTTTTTTTTAAAAATTCAAATCCAAAAGGAATTCTAAAGAAAAAGTAACTAGTGTTTACATGTTTTTATGACTTGCTATAAATTATGGCTATATGGCTACAGCATAGTCACACAGTCTACTTTGTGGTTGCTGATAGAATAGTAATTACAGAGAATTACCCAAAGATCTTAAATATCACTTTGAACTTAATCATTCATTCCTTAAAAATCTTTAGGAGGCTCCAAGATTAACTGGACATTTAGATGGCCTGCAACACCTCCTAAAAAGTTTACTACATAAATTCTGCTCTAAATAGAATATAAATATCCCCTTAACATTCATTAGATTTTTCATCTTGAATATTCTTTTCTATTTCTTCTTTTAGGAAAATTTTCCATGAAGAGTTTCCTAATCAGACCCTTTTTCTTTTAAACCCTCTGTGGTTAATTGTATATACCCCTAATCTGAAAGAAATATATCTCCTACAAAACTGTTTTGTCCTATTATTCAACTAACCTTTTGCTCAGGTTGTACCTTCCCAACTTGTTAATACTGTCTCCCACAGAGCTAACTTTGTACATAGTAAGTACTGAGTTTGTTGAATTGAAAGGCAAAAATGAAGAAAATATGTTCAGAATAGAAAGGGTACGTTCCAATCAATGTATTATACATGTATTATTTTATAGTAAATCTAAAACAATAAAATCTCATGAGACTTAAATTTTACATGATCTGTCAAAATTATCTTAATAAACAGTAATTATCAAAAGATAGGGAAAGAAAAAGAAGTTTGGTTACTTTGGGCAAGTATGAACATACCTGATTTTCTTTGGAATAATGAATGGCAATGCAGTGTGATATAGAGCTGGGTGTGTGTGTGGGTAGCAAGTGTGCCAGTTGTGCCACTTACCTGCTCAGGGCACACAGTGTTCATTCCTGGCATCTGCAAAGAGCTCATCTGCATCTGGCCCATCATTGGGTTCATGTTCTGAACATTTGTGTTTCCACCTGCCATGGACACGGTGATGCTCATATTGTTGTACACTCCTGGCTGTGCAGGCGTGGGCTGGTTCTGTATAGCTTGACTGAATACACTGTTAACTCAAAAAGAATCTCAATTACATCCACTGATCATGAATATGGGGATAATATGACTGGACTCTTTATCTAAATTATCAGATATAGGATTCCAAAGAAAATATTTTACATTCTTAACTTATATGTAAGACTTTATATTATTACAATATATAAAAACTAAGAACCATTCACTTGCACTCTGAACTCTATCCAAAGGGTTTAATAACTAAAAAGACCTCATTTTGTTACAATTATCTGGCCCAGTATCAGAGTTGTTAAGCTTCAATTATCTGAATAACCAAGAAAGTTTTCCACTTGAGTAAATCTTGCAGATAACTGCAGTTTACCAATTTAATCATCAAAATCATTCTAAAATTTATTATATTATTTTATCTTCTTAAACAGAGAATATCCTTTTCAAGCAAAGTCCCTTGCATATGTATCAATCTTCAATAAATATTCACAGAATAAATTAACAAAGGAATGAATGATTCAAAGGTAACATTCTTATACTGTGATTGGGTATATATCCTTAGACTTAAAACTTGAGGGGAGTGATGGTACTTTGTTTCATTTATTCCTTGTCTCTAGTTAACAAGTGATACACAGCAGCAGGTGCTCAGTAAATATCTCATGAATGAATAACTAAGGACATGGGTTATTAGTGCTGTCAACTGATAAAGTTCAGATTGCTTTTTGTATTCATGGGGCTTCCCAGGTGACGCCAGTGGTAAAGGGCCTGTCAATGCAGGAGACATAGAGACGAGGGTTTGATCCCTGGGTCAGGAAGATTCCCTGGAGAAGGCCACGGCAAACTATTCCGATATTCTTGCCTGAGAATCCCATGGACAGAGGAGCCTGGCAGGCTACAGTCCATAGGGTTGCAAAGAGTCAGACGTGATTGAAGCCACTTGACACGTACTCATTGCATCTATACCAATGTTTTTTGAAGTGTAGTCCAGAGACCATCTGCAAGAGAATTTCCTGGTCTTTACTGAAAATTGAGACTCTCAGACCTTACCCCATCCTAGTGAGTCATATTTTCTGGGGGTAGGTATGGAAAAGCATTTCTAACAACTTCAGTTCAGTCACTCAGTCGTGTCCGAATCTTTGCGACCCCATGAACCGCAGCACGCCAGGCCTCCCTGTCCATCACCAACTCCTGGAGTCCACCCAAACCCATGTCCATCGAGTCAAAAATGCACATTAAAATTCGAAAGCCTTTATTCAGTGTCCTACTGCTTATTGTCACTTCTTAAGGTTTCAGCTTCTGGCCTCTTTCAATATGCTATAAACTAAGAGGAAATCAGAAGTGTATAACCAGATATTTTTATTTGAAGACTTCAATGGTCTTCTCAGATCTGAAGATAGCTTCATTTCTTTTCTAGGAAGCAAGATACAAAGGCAATAATTATGGTTTTCAGAGTGCCTGTTTTACAGACTTCCTTCTTCACCACCCAACGTCTAGACTGTTGTTACACCAATGATCTCAATGTTAAACCAGTTTCTGTTAGTAGACAGAAGAGTATGGAATAAACTCCAAGTAAGTAGAATTTGAAACTTTATATCTGAATGATATAGCGATACAGATAAACACATCTAAAGGAAAATGATATGAATTTTCTTTTTTATGTGTGTCTTTGTGTCTTTGCTAAATTCTACAAAACACCAAATATTTTATGATTATCTATCAATTTTTAAACAATAAGCTGCTGGTAAAATTCCACCTATTTTAATGTTAATTGTAAAGAATATGATTTCAAAAATTATTGATTCCATCAATGGCTTTTCTATTCCTTGCTAGCTCTTTGGAGGAAAGCAGGATGTACTGACATTTATAGCTTCCGGTAAATTAAGGTAATCATACTGAAATTCACAGGCTGAGAAACAGCCTATTCATCATGTCTGAAGAAAAGAAGTGAATTTTCCCTAAGTAATTATAAAACACAAATGCACGAAGAAAATTATATGCCTAGAAAATGGTCAATAATGCATCTGTGGACCATTAGTGTCTGCAGTGTGTATGCTTGTCAGACAGTGCCCCCACAACTAAAGGTGAGAAAAGAAAACCTATTAGTCTACTGCCCATTTTCTAATGAGAACATTTCTGCCTTAGACAGTGCTCATTTGTCAACTGATACATAAATCACCACTGTGGAGGCACAGAGCTATGTAAGTTAATGCATGCAGAAGCTTCAAGGACTGCAATGATGTCATACTTAATGAAAAAGGTTTAGGATTTAATTTCTTTTCAAATTTCTATTTGGGACTATATATTAGCTTAAGTTCTTTCAAACTAAGCCTGCCAATAGTTCCATTTTGGGTTCTTCCCTCATAGAAAGAAGACCAAGCCCTTTCGCAGCATTAATCACTGTTCCATGGCCCGGAATGGATTGTGGGGTTCACTGGCACCTTAGGCCCAATGCATGGAGGACCCCTCCCTGCACCTAACCCCTGACTGGCCTCATGGCAGTTACCACAGTTTCCTTAAGCTAGCACCAGGTATTTGGTAGCCCCCAAATCGTGGGGAGGTGGGGGAGGGCGGTGAGGGGAGAGATGACAAAGTCAGCCTAAAGCAAGTGTCAGATATTAGAGGTATTAACAAACAGGGAGGAGTTCCAGGTCAAATAAGTCTGAGAAACAAAGAGTTAAACCACAGGACTTTGCCTTTAAAATGCTAATAAGGCCTGAGACTCTCATTTGTGACTAGAGTTACACAGAAACACTGTCCTAGTGCCTGGACAAATAGGTTTGTTTAACCCTTTGTTTCTCTTGCCACCAAAGAGATAAACAAAAAGACTCACGTTAGTTATACTGTCTCCAAACTGTATCACATCATTCTGCTTAGTGAGTTTTTGTTTCATGTTTTCTCTCTGACCTACTCCTGTCACTAACTACACTCTAGGTAAATCGACAACAAGGGCTGTTTCCCCCAATTTCTTGTGGTATCTTGCACTGTGCAAAAGAGACAGTGAGGGATTACAAACTATATGCTGCCTGTGTTGACTAATAAGCTTTTATACATGAACTAAATAAGCAAGTATGAATGTTTGAAAAGTTAATGATAACTATTTTCTTTCTCAAATGATTTGAGAAAGCCAAAGTTCACAGAAACAGCTAAAGTACAACAAAAACTCAAGTCTATATTTGAATGTGAACCCAAAATATGACTGAGGAACAGGGAATCTCTGCACTCATTTTTTCAATAGATGTATATTAAGTGCTCCTGTGTCTTAAAGGATGGGCATACAGAAGTAAACACAAACAAAGTCCTTGCTCTTCTGAGGTTTGTATTTCAGTTGGAGGAGACATACCATAAGGAGACTAACACACAATATGTCAGATGTTAAGCATAATAAAGATATAAAGAAGGAAATGGAGGGACCAAAGAGTGGGAAATGGCATTTAGAGATGATGGTAAGGGAAGTCTAAAATGGTGACATTCACTATCTGTGTCTAATAAGGTGAGACTTAAGGCATGAGAGAGAAAACCATGTGGCTACTGAGAGAAGAGGATTCCAGCAGAGGGATTTAAAAATGCAAAGGCCTGAGTATGCATTGTACTTGGCACATCTGAGGAACAGAAGAATAAATAGAAGCCACTACAGCAGAGTGAGTGATGAGAATACAGATGAGGTCAGAGAGGTACCCAGGAGCAAGACTATGCAGGGTGTCACAGGCCCTACACTGTGTTTTGAATAAGCTGGCATGTTTGAGTAAAGGACTGATATCTTGCCTCATGTTTTAAAAGCATCACAAGGTGCAGACGAAACTGTAGTGGAGCAAGGGTGGAAGCAAGAAGACAGGAGGTCACTGCAGTGGTCCAGAAAAAGGATGATGCTGGCTTGTGCTAAAGTGTACACGTGGGACAGGTAAAGAGTGAAAGCTGCTAAGAAGCTGATGTGATTTGCTGATGGATGTGGGATGTGAGAGAAAGAAAAAAGGTTTTCTTCTGAATAACTGGAAGAATGGAACTGTTTACTGAGATGTGAAAAAGTATGAGTCGAGCAGGTTTGGGGAAGAATATTACTTTAGTTATTGTCATGTTAAGTTTGAGATGCCTATTAGACTTCTAAGTGGAGCTGTCCATTAGGCTGCTGTATATATGGTATGGTGTTTAGGACAGAAATCTGGGCTAGAGACCTAAATCTGGGAATCATAAACATAGAGATAGGCATGTATTATCAGTAAGATTGCAAGATATAATCAAGGGAGGAAGTAGATATGAGGAAGAGGTCCTAGAATGAGCTGAGGCCCTAAAGCAGAGGTCCGAGAGATGAGGAAGACCCAGCAGAAGAGACTGAGAGTTAGGAGGAGAGTCACCTTTCTCAAGAGAGAAAGCTGTTCCACAAACCAAACGAAGAAAGAGCTTCAAGAAAGAGTAAGTGCTCAAGTATGTCAAGTGCTATCAATGCTCACTGCATTTGGCACTGTAAAGGACAGTAAAGACTTTGATAAGAATGCTTTTGGTGGAATGATTGGGATGAAAGCCTGACAGATTCAATAAGGAACGGAAAGAGAGGAAGGAATTTAACTGCAAAGGTGAGCAGATCTGTCACCATTACTGCGTTTTTTTTTCCCCTAAAAGCACATGTAAATGATCAGGCATACGTATGGAGCAAGCATTTAGTTAGATTCCGTTAGAGAACATTTTGCTAGGCATAACTGCAACGGAGGGAGAGCTGGGCAAGAGGGCTAAGAATGCCTGTTAGGGAGTAATTATAATGACGGGCCATGGAACCTAAAGTGAGTTCAAGAAGCTGGGATTAGAACACACTAGGAGACTAAGTTCTTGCATATCACACAGACAGTTCTATTTCTACCTAGCTGACACCAGTCCTCACGGAGAGCTACACAGTTCTCTAACAGGAAGTTTCCTCTCTCACCTTTCAATGAACTTTGAGAGAATATGGTCTTAAGTTTTCAACATTAATTACCTTACTTATTATGTTGTCAGATCAAACAGCTTCCCTGTCATTTAGAACCAAGACACACCCAAATTAAAACCCTTATAAAACTCAAGTGATGTGTGAAAAGTTTAGCAGCCACAATTTGGGAGGAAAATGACTTTAGTAAGATAATTCTAAGTAAATGGGTAAAATGAGGCCACTGAAAATCTAGAGATTCAAAAAGCCAGATAAGGCAGAATGACCTTAGAAGACTTAAAACCTTTGCTGTTGCTATGAAATCCTTCAAACATACCAAGAGTGAAACTCACATGCCCACTATTCAGCTCTAGTGAACTCGAACATTTTGCCATTCTTGCTTTAGATTTTTAAGTGTTTTTACAAAGACGGATTTTTTAAAAAGTACTCATTCCTACCTCTGTCCCAGGGAAGCTCTGTTACTCATAGGAGTTGAGTGTATTCTTTAGATGCACTGGGGAATGGGACAAAAAAGTCTGGGGCCACTACAGTACCTTTCTTACTAAAAACATACGTATTTGCTTTAAAATTGACTTTAAACTTAAAGGACTTAAAAGACGCTATTTGTCAACATAAAATTCAGTTCTTTGAATCTGCAAATGGATAGAAGCTAATAATCTTCTACTTGGATTCTGAAGGCGTATCTGTTCTTACGTGCTGTGGAGTATCAGGATGCTCATATACAAAAGCTGCCCCCTTACTTGTTGTTTCCCATTGCTCCTTGCTGCCAGGCCTTCATGTCTGGTGACTGGTAGCCAGAAGTGGGCGGAGTCTGCTGGAGCAGAGAGCTCTGAGGAGGAGGGATTGGCATCGGCACCATGGAGCTCCCAGGGCTTAGAGATGGAGCAAAGTTGGCCTCACCTTGGGGAACCATTCCTACAAATTGACACAAATTAATTTATGTGAATACACTATACATTTATCAACACCATAAAAAAACAATCCAGAAGGATCTGTCATAACATAGGTAGAAACAGCCTGTTCAACAGAGTAAGGAAAAGATTTCAGTCACTCAAAAACAAAACAGGAAATGTTAGTATAAACAGATAAATAAACATGTAAAAGAGATTTGGAAGAACATTTCCATTCACTAAGATATTGATCTGGGTACCATGATTACACATGATTTTCTTTTCTGTTCTTTTCTGACTACATGAAATTTTAAATATCAAAAACAAATCTGAGCACACATAAAAGACTTCTTTTGTAATAAAAAATAAGTAGAAAGGCTATGACAGATGTTCACTAAATTTTGATAAACATTTCATGACATATGTAAGTCAAATCATTATGCTGTACACCTTAAACTCATACAGTGTTCTATGTCACTTATATCTCAAACTGGAAGAAAAAAATGACTAAGTCCTGGGGATGTAATGTATAGCAAGTGACTATAGTTAATAATACTGTAATGTATATCTGAAAGTAGCTAGAGAGTGGATCTTTGAAGTTTTCATCATGAGAAAAAAATTTGTAACTATGTACAGTAATGGATGTTAACTGGACTTACTGTGGTGATCATTTTGCAACACACATAAATATCAAATCATCATGTTGTACACCTGAAACTAATATGAGGTTCGTGACATGTACAGGAGACAGGGATCAAGACCATCCCCATGGAAAAGAAATGCAAACAAGCAAAATGGCTGTCTGGGGAGGCCTTACAAATAGCTGTGAAAAGAAGAGAAGCGAAAAGCAAAGGAGAAAAGGAAAGATACAAGCATCTGAATGCAGAGTTCTAAAGAATAGCAAGGAGGGATAAGAAAGCCTTCTTCAGCAATCAATGCAAAGAAATAGAGGAAAACAACAGAATGGGAAAGACTAGAGATCTCTTCAAGAAAATTAGAGATACCAAGGGAACATTTCATGCAAAGATGGGCTCAATAAAAGACAGAAATGGTATGGACCTAACAGAAGCAGAAGATATTAAGAAGAGATGGCAAGAATACACAGAAGAACTGTACAAAAAAGATCTTCATGACCCAGATAATCACGATGGTGTGATCACTGACCTAGAGCCAGACATCCTGGAATGTGAAGTCAAGTGGGCCTTAGAAAGCATCACTACGAACAAAGCTAGTGGAGGTGATGGAATTCCAGTGGAGCTATTTCAAATCCTGAAAGATGATGCTGTGAAAGTGCTGCACTCAATATGCCAGCAAATTTGGAAAACTCAGCAGTGGCCACAGGATTGGAAAAGGTCGGTTTTCATTCCAATCCCAAAGAAAGGCAATGCCAAAGAATGCTCAAACTACCACACAATTGCACTCATCTCACACGCTAGTAAAGTAATGCTCAAAATTCTCCAAGCCAGGCTTCAGCAATACGTGAACCGTGAACTTCCAGATGTTCAAGCTGGTTTTAGAAAAGGCAGAGGAACCAGCAACCAAATTGCCAACATCCGCTGGATCATGGAAAAAGCAAGAGAGTTCCAGAAAAACATCTATTTCTGCTTTATTGACTATGCCAAAGCCTTTGACTGTGTGGATCACAATAAACTGTGGAAAATTCTGAAAGAGATGGGAATACCAGACCACCTGATCTGCCTCTTGAGAAATCTGTATGCAGGTCAGGAAGCAACAGTTAGAAGTGGACATGGAACAACAGACTGGTTCCAAATAGGAAAAGGAGTATGTCAAGGCAGTATATTGTCACCCTGCTTATTTAATTTATATGCAGAGTACATCATGAGAAACACTGGACTGGAAGAAACACAAGCTGGAATCAAGACTGCTGGGAGAAATATCAATAACCTCAGATATGCAGATGACACCACCCTTATGGCACAAAGGGAAGAGGAACTAAAAACCTTCTTGATGAAAGTGAAAAGAAGAGAGTGAAAAAGTTGGCTTAAAGCTCAACATTCAGAAAATGAAGATCATGGCGCCTGGTCCCATCACTTCATGGGAAATAGATGGGGAAACAGTGGAAACAGTGTCAGACTTTATTTTTGGGGGCTCCAAAATCACTGCAGATGGTGACTGCAGCCATGAAGTTAAAAGACGCTTACTCCTTGGAAGGAAAATTATGACCAACCTAGATAGCATATTCAAAAGCAGAGACATTGCTTTGCCAACAAAGGTTCGTCTAGTCAAGGCTATGGTTTTTCCTGTGGTCATGTATGGATGTGAGAGTTGGACTGTGAAGAAGGCTGAGCGCCGAAGAATTGATGCTTTTGAACTGTGGTGTTGGAGAAGACTCTTGAGAGTCCTTTGGACTGCAAGGAGATCCAACCAGTCCATCTGAAGGAGATCAGCCCTGGGATTTCTTTGGAAGGAATGATGCTAAAGCTGAAACTCCAGTACTTTGGCCACCTCATGTGAAGAGTTGACTCACTGGAAAAGACTCTAATGCTGGGAGGGATTGGGAGCAGGAGGAGAAGGGGACGACAGAGGATGAGATGGCTGGATGGCATCACTGACTCGATGGACATGAGTCTGGGTGAACTCCAGGAGTTGGTGATGGACAGGGAGGCCTGGCATGCTGCGATTCATGGGGTCGCAAAGAGTTGGACACGACTGAGTGACTGAACTGAACTGATGTCAATTATATATCATTAAAAAAAATTTTTTTAAAGCTTAAAAAATAAGTTGAAGAGGAAAAAAGGTAAGAAAAACCCATGTATGAAATGAAAAGTGAGAAAGTTTTGTTATCTCCTTCTCCTCAGTTGTCTTTATGGGCTCTTCTTCCCTTCCCTCTTTTTGTTTTTCCCCAAGCTTACTGAGATGTAATCTATAGTCCCTTGGACTGCAAGGAGATCCAACCAGTCCATTCTGAAGGAGATCAGCCCTGGGATTTCTTCGGAAGGAATGATGCTAAAGCTGAAACTCCAGTACTTTGGCCACCTCACGCGAAGAGTTGACTCATTGGAAAAGACTCTGATGCTGGGAGGGATTGGGGGCAGGAGGAGAAGGGGACGACAGAGGATGAAATGGATGGATGGCATCACTGATTCTATGGACGTGAGTCTGAGTGAACTCTGGGAGTTGGTGATGGACAGGGAGGCCCGGCGTGCTGCGATTCATGGGGTCGCAAAGAGTCGGACACGACTGAGCGACTGAATTGAACTGAACTGAACTGAATCTATTTAGTGGGCTTCCCTGGTAGCTCAGCTGGTAAAGAATCTGCCTGAAAGGCAGGAGACCCTGGTTCAATTCCTGGGTTGGGATGATCCCCTGGAGAAGGGATAGGCTACCCACTCCAGTCTTATTGGGCCTCCCTGGTGGCTCAGTTGGTCAAGAATCCGCAATGTGGGAGACCTGGGCTCAATCCCTGGGTTGGGAAGATCCCCTGGAGGAGGGCATGGCAACCCATTCTAGGATTCTTGCCTAGAGAATCTCCATGGACAGAGGAGCCTGGGAGGTTACAGTCCATGGGGTTGCAAAGAGTCGGACATGATTGAGTGACTAAGCACACACACGCACAATCTATATAGCATCAAATTCACCTATTGAATTAAGTCAATGAGTTTTAGTAAAATTATAGAGTTGTACAACCATCACCACCATCCAGCTTAGATTTTTTTTAACCACATCTTAAATTTCCCTGTGCTTGTCTCTGGTGAATGCCCATACCCACCTCTAACCTCAGGCAACTATTGATCTGCTTTCTGTCCCTACAGATTTGCCTTTCATTGGAAACCATTCATATACCTGAGGTCTTTTGTATCTAGCATCTTTCACTCAGTATTAATGTTTCTGAGGTTCAACCATTCTGTGGCATCAATCAGTAGTTTGTTCCTTTTTATTCAGAATAGTGCTTATTAGCAGCCATTGATATAACTGTTGAAAATCAACTGACCATAAAAGTAAAGGTTTATAACTGGACTTTTTATTCTGTTATAGTAATCTATATGTTTCTTCTTGTTCAGTCGCTAAGTCATGTGCAGCTCTTTGTGACCCCATGGACTGCAGCACACCAGGCTTCCCAGTCCTTCACTAACTCCTGAAATGTGCTCAAATTCATGTCCGTTGAGTTGGTGATGTGATCTAACCATCTCATCCTCTGCAGCCCTCTTCTTCTTTTGATCTGTATGTCTATACTCATTCTAATACTACACTGTCTTGATTGTTGTATCTTTATAATAACTTTTGAAACTGGTAGTCATCCAACTTTGTTCTGAATTTGCAAAACTGTCTTGGCTACTCTAGGTCCTTTACATTTCCATATAAATTTTAGCAGAAGCTTGTCAGTTTCTCAAAACAAGCATGCTGATATTCAGATAAGGAGAGTGTAATTATAAGATCAATTTGGAACAAATTATTATCTTTTCAATTTTTTTCCTCTCTGATTTCACTATGTATAGTTTTCCATTGTTGCATCTTCAAGTTCAATAACTTTTTATTTTACAAGGTCTAATCTGCTGCTTATCCTGTCCGGTATATTTTTCATCTCACACACTGTAGTTTTTATCTCCAGAAGTTTGATTTTGGTTTTATTTATATGTTTCATACCTTTAGTTAACACATTTAAGACTTCCTCTAGATTCATTAACATACAGAATGCGTAAGTTATAACTTTTCATTCTGTCACCTGTGTAATTTCTGGGTTGGTTTTGATGACTGATTTTTCTTCTTGTTATTGGTTTTATTTTCCTGTCTTTGCACATCTGATAATTAAAAAAAAAAATCAGCTTCTAGGGTTTGTGAATTTTACCCTGTTAGGTGCTAGATTTTAAAAACTCCTTTAAACTTATTTTTGACCTTTGTCTGGGTCATGAGTAGGTTACATGGTAACAGTTTTAATTCTTTTGGGTACTGGGCCTAAAGCGACAAGAGCAAAGTTTAGTCTGGTGCTTATTCTGCCCTGCTACTGAGGTACAAACATTTCTGAGTATTTTACTTGACACTCATGAATTTTGAGGTTTTCTATTCTGGTTGGTGGAAAGAGGAACTGGCCCTGTGTGAACTCTGAAGATGTTCCTTCAGTTCTTTTTGGGTGGTTTTCCTTGGCCTTGATTTGTGTACAGGCACACACAAACACTGATCAGTTCTCAACTTAAGACCTGAGCAGGACCTTCTGTACATCCCCATGGTTCTCTCTCTTTGTGGTTCTCTTCTCTGTGGTACCATTTTACTCTAGCTGCCTTGGCTTTCCCAGACTCTAAGTGCCACTACCTCAACTATGGGAAACCACTGGCTTCTGTTGGATCTCCCCTTTCTACAGCACAGCCTGGACAATTTCTACAACTGTTGTTCAATTTTTGGTTTGTTTCAGAGGGAAGAGTAAATCTCATCCCTATTACTCCATGATCAAAAGTGGAAGCTGACAACAATTTAAAAAAGAAAAAAAGAGCTTCTTCAGATATTTTCTGTTACATTAGCACTTTGTGCTTTTTTTTTTCCTGACCAAATATTTCATAGTTAAATACTACTGAGGTAGAGAAAGTTATAAAGGTGTAGGAAAAAAAAAGAATATCATAATGTGATTAACCGTAATTTAGTATGATTCATTCAAATCTTCCTCTATGAAGTCTTGCATAACTTTGTGGACTGCTTCTTTCCCTTATCATTATACCATAAGTATGTTTCTATGCCCTTAAATGTCTCCTTGTAAACATAAGTACAGGTTCCTGTATAATATTTTGTGTTCTGTCATTATTAATACAAAGACTTGTCTCTTTGGTTAATCTGGCCAGAGATGTAGTTACTTTATTATTCACTGTTGCTTTTTATAGGCTACAATTTAAAAAAAGTATTTTAAATTTTCTGTGAAAGTTTAGTCAACTTCGGACTTTCTGAATTTTTTCTTTCACTAAATGTTTAGCTACTTGTCTTCTTGGTAAAATTTATACAACTAAAGCTACATATTTTTTCCTTGTTGCTTCCTCTCTATATAATTTAATCTCTGGTAAATAATTCTTGACTTAGAATATATACAGAAATTATTATTTTCATTTATGACTCTAGTGGGTGGGTTTTCCACACCCATCATCTTCATTTTTATATCGACTGTGTGTTTAATTCTACATTTAAAATTTTAACTATTCTAGTTATGATCCTTAAAAAATATTTATCTGTTCCTAATGCATTTTAAATTTTATTTATGATAAAAGAATTTCTTTCAGGAAAAATATATATGTGAGGGGAGAGATGCTTAACATATTGTGAATATTATTCTGTGGGATCAAAGATAAACAATAAATAAGACTGTAAGTACATTAGCAAGCTTTTTGACATTTTTTTTTTCTGGCCTCATTTCACATTCTAACTGCCCATGTTTTCTTTATCAGATGACCTAGTTTTAGTAGAAAGAACCAGCCCAGTGAATAATAAACTTGGAGGGGTAGAGTTCTGGTCCCAGTTCTGTCACTACACTGGACCCTGGGTTTCTTGGACCAGACATCTTGTTCCTTCTAGTTTAAAAATTCTACAGTTCTATCTTTGATTATGTTAAGTCTCCCTGCTGGAGCGTAAACAGCACCACAGCCATCTGGCAGCAGCAACTAGAATTAGGATTTATTTTTCCCTTGAAAGACTCATTGAGCATCTGCTTTCCCCACCAGACCACTGTGTTAAGCACCTGAGAAACCAAGATTTCAAAGGCCGCACTTAGCTCACTCAAGGAAGTGTGAGCTGTTTAAAAAGAAAGGCAGCTGATAAACAAGTGGCTATAAGACAGGGTGGTGAATGCTTATGATTGGGAGTGTCAGGGAGGGTTTCCTAGAGGAGAAACCTCTGAGGGCAGGGAGGAACAGGAGTGAGTCAGGTGAGGAAAGGACATTTTAGACAGAGGATACACAAAAGTCTAGAAGAGAGAGCAAGGTATGTATTCTTTCTTGAAACTTGAGAGGTTTGTTAAGGTGGAACATGGAGACATGAGGGAAGGGGAAACAGAGCTGATGAATCTGGTCAAGTTTGGGTCCTGGTGGAAAATTCAAGAATGTCTGTCCAGCAGGCAGCAGTACACATGAGCTGAGTGATTTGGTTTAGACATAGATAGAGAGTCACTGGCATAAAGGACTCACTGAAGCCACAGGAGTAGATGAGGTCGCTCAGGAGTGAGCGCAAGTAGCACGTTTACGATAGTTCACAGAAAAGGGAGCTCTGGATTGGCTCTAAAGAATCCATAAAATAGGTACAAAAGTTTCTTTTTAAATTTCCCTCATATTTTCTTTGGATATTACCACAGTAGATAATAAATTTTAAATTTCTAATCCTGTTCTTATGCACTCATCCTTATGGCACAATAGTCTAGAAAAATTTTCTGTTTTCAGAAATAAAAGAAAGGATGCTGTCATTATTATTACCTACATTCCTTCATTTACTTTGGGCCTATATTAAGCTGTAGGATTCCCTTGTGGCTCAGTTGTAAAGAATCTGCCTGTCAATGCAGGAGACGTGGGTTTGTCCCTGGGTCAGGAAGATTCCCTGGAGAAGGAAACGGCAACCCATTCTTGCCTGGGAAATCCCATGGACAGAGGGGCCTGGCAGGCTACAATTCATGGGGTTGCAAAAGAGTCAGGCATGACTTAGCAACTAAACAACAATAATAAACATTAAGTTGAAAAATGCCAAGACAAAGGACTAAAGCAAAATTAATTTATTCATCCTTTGGTTTTACTATCATTGATTAAGACAGGGATCAGCAAACTTTTTCTGCAAAGGGCTCAGATAGTTAAGATTTTCAGTTTTGCAGGTCATAACATTTCTGTAAGAACTACTTAACTCTAATGTGTGAAGTCAGCTACAGACAATATGTAAACTAATGAGCATGGCTGTGTTCTAATAAAACTTTATTTAGAAAAACATGTGGTGGTTTTTGTTTTCCTGTTTTTGGAGAAGGCTTGATTTGAAAGGATTAAAATTTTTCCAGAACCTGAACTTGTACCAACATAAAACCTGGTCTTGAAGCTTTCTACCAGCTAGCTAATCACCTTAGAGCAAGTTTATAACTTAAGAGCAATAGAAAATATTTAAAATATTGCACATTTAAATGTTTTTATGCTCTCCAGAAAAATAAAAAAAATTTTCTCTGTGCTTTTGTTTTCCCATGGAAGACCTGAAAGCTCTGCCATTTCATTTCAAAATGCAACTGGATGAAACTGTTACTCTCTCCACTGTACCTAGTTTCTGGGGTTTGTTTGTAGTATAAATACTAACTTTATTTTTGTTTTAAATCTTATTTTTGTGAAAAGCATTTTTTGTCAATCAAAAGTTGGACTGGAAGAAAACTCCAGGTACGAGATAGAGCACTTACAATGGGTAGTAACACATCTGGTTACACCGCCTGGAGAAGAAGAAAGTTCCACCCACTCATCTCGATCACTGTGTTCTATGTAGAATTTGCAAGAGATCAAAGATGCGATCCACATCCCTGAGGGAAATCATGTCAGCTTCAAAGGAAAAGGGGTTTTGGATCACCACCTTTTCAGGTGGCTTTGTCAAGAAATAGGAGCAGGGGACTTCCCTGGTGGCCCAGCAGCTTAGACTCTGTACGCTCACTTCAGGGGGCCTGCGTTTGATCCCTGGTCAGGGAACTAGATCCTGCATGCTGTAACTAAGACCCAGTGCAGCCAAATAAATATTTTTTAAAAAAAGAAACAGGAGCAGGATAGAAGTCCTCCTTTCTTGGCTTTCCAGAGATGAAGCATTAAAGATCATAACTGAAAATTTACAGAACTACTGTTTTTTTAAATCAGTTAATTTTTAATTGAAGTATAGTTACAACTATATGTAACTATATAGTTACAACTATATATTATACAACATATAATACTATATGTTTCAGGTATACAACACAGGATTCACAATTTTAAAAGGTTATATATTTATAATCATGATAAAATATTGACTAAATTCCCTGTGATGTACAAAATATCTTTGTAGCTTATTTTATACATAGAAGCTTTTGCCTTGCCCCTAACTTGCCCCTTCCTCCTTCCCTCTTCCTACTGGTAACCACTAATGGTTTCTACATGTGTATCTGGTTCTGTCATTGTTGTTCTTTTTATATTCACTAATTTGTTTTATTTTTTTAGATTCCACATGTAACTGACGTATCACACAATATTTGTCTTTCTCTATTTGACTTATTTCACTTAGCAAAATATCCCCCAAGTCCATCCATGTTGCAAATGGCAACATTTCATTGTATCCCTTATGGCCAAGTAGTATTCCACTGTATACACATGCCACACCCTCTTCATCCACTCACTTGCTGATGGACATTTGCTAAGTTGCTAAGTCACTTCAGTCGTGTCCGACTCTGTGCGACCCCATAGACAGCAGCCCACCAGGCTCCCCCGTCCCTGGGATTCTCCAGGTAAGAACATTGGAGTGGGTTGCCATTGCCTTCTCCAATGCATGAAAGTGAAAAGTGAAAAAGAAGTCGCTCAGTCGTGTCCAACTCTTTGCGACCCCATGGGTTGCAGCCCACCAGGCTCCTCCATCCACGGGATTTTCCCGGCAAGAGTACTGGAGTAGGGTGCCATTGACATTTAGGTTGCTTCAATATCTTGGCTATTGAAAATAAAGTTGCTATGAACATTGGAGTGCATGTATCTTTTCAAATTAGTGTTTTCTTTTTTTCCACATAATAGATACCCAGTCCGGAGAACTGCTGGGTCACATGATAGTTTTATTTTTAGTTTTTTGAGAAGTACAGTAAATACCTTATTTTTTAAAAAGAGAGTTTTATTGGGGAATTTATTCATGTTTGGCTTATCTGTAGTTATTTTTTCCCCAACAAATGAAATAAATCTTTTGATTTAAAGCTCTACAATCAGTATCAAAATGCTACTAAGAATCTCTTTGCTGTTTTGGCTAAGTTGTCATTTTGGAAGAGCAGTGGGAAACTACATAAGACTTCTAATACTGGAGGAAGTACTTCTGTAGGCTAGAATAAGGTGAAGGAATCGCATCAAATTCTTTGCATAGAGAAATCAAAAGATAAAAGAAAAGAAAAAAAAAGACAAAGGAAAACACAACTCTTCTGAAAGCCACTCCTGTTCAGACAGACAATCTTATAATTAAGATACAGATTTATAATCCTTTTCTTGCCCACACATATAGTGTAAGTGATATAAACCAGCCAAAGATGACTTCATTGTCTTGAGGACAAAGAAACTGACGTGGCTTAATTTTTATTAAAATGTCTTAGAGAATTCTGATGCTCTTTGACACATGTCTCCCCAGATACTTAATTTAACAGTCAAAAGAATTTCAGCTCTTGTTGCCACCAGAATAAAAAGTCTAAATTGATTTGGCTGTCAAAGTTGATAAGCATATTGCCATGTGAAAAAAATCTCTATATAGTTTCAACATTTTATTCAAAGTCAAATAGCAGACTTCTCATTGAAATTCATTTTGAAGCAGGATGAAAATTTACTTTTTCTTTCATTTATAAAATAAACAGATTTATTTCAATTTTTTTTTTTTTTTACAGAAACTTGCCATTAATTTAGCATCAAAGTTTAGTTAAACCTGGTAGATTAGTCAAATGTGTTTTATTGCCACTACTAATTAGAATCTCCAAGTGATAGAAAAATCAAAAGATATCATAACCTAGGACAAAGGAGTGCTTTTGAACTGTGGTGTTGGAGAAGACTCTTGAGAGTCCCTTGGACTGAAAGGAGAGCAAATCAGTCAATCCTAAAGGAAATCAATCCTGAATATTCATTGGAAAGACTGATTCTGAAGCTTAAACTCCAATACTTTGGCCACTGATGTAAAGAGCTGACTCATTTGAAAAGACCCTGATGCTGGGAAAGATTGAAGGCAGGAGAAGAGGATGACAGAGGATGAGATGGTTAGATGGCATCTCCGACTCAATGGACATGAGTTTTAGTAGTCTCCGGGAGATGAAGGACAGGGAGGCCTGGCGTGCTGCAGTCCATGGGTCACAAAGAGTCGGACACAACTGAGCGACTAAACAACAACAGGACAAAGGAAATAGGAGAGAGATAGTGCAAATAAAAAAAGAACAAAGCTTTTGGAAGCCAAAAAGTTGCCTGATATTTCAGAGGAATAGCTTACAACCTAAGCAGCTAAGAGTGGAGACACCGATGAGAGGTCTGAGATAATCTGTGAAGACTGACAATCCCTGTGTAAACTATCAAAAACAAAATTCCAAGATAATAAAAAATATGTATGCAAATTTTGAGCCTATGTATTTATACCCACTGTCTGACATGGACTTTCATTACATTCTTACAGGGATCCATGAAAGAAAGTAAGACAGTAAAAATGTGCTTTGCAGACAAAATGTTAAAAATTTTCGTGTCAGACAGATCCTTAGCTATGGAAGAGAGAAGCCTCAAACCACTGAACCATTTGGTAGCAAGAGCTAAGCCTAGAGCTTGGATCTCCTGACCCCTGTGTCAGTGCCTTGTGGGATCTCAGTTCATTCAGGCCATGCCAGTGAAAGCCCAAATCCTAACCTCTAGGCTACCAGGGAACTCCCTCAGCATCTTTCCTCTTCAGCAAACCGCCTCAATGTCAGTGAACTGGAAACACACATGAAGAGAGAGACCTGCGTCTGATGTGGTACAGTCCTCCTTTCATATCCCTGGGGGATTGGTTTCAGGACCCTCACAGATACAAAAATCCACGGATGCTCAAGTACCTTAGATAAAATGGGGAATAGAACCCATGTGCAATCCTCCATAAATCATCTCTAGGTCACTTTTGATACCTGATACAATGTAAATGATATGTAAATAGGATAATAGTTCCCAGGGTGCAGAGAATTCAAGTTTTGCTTTGAGGAGCTTTCTGGAATTTTTTTTTTTTTGGTGGGGGTGGATATTTTCCACTGGGGTTGGTTGAATCCACAGATATGAAATCCATGGCTACCGAGGGCCAACTGTACATACAAAAACAACATAAAGGTGTAAATCCTCATACCTGATCCTGGGTACTGGAAGACGTTCTGCTGCATCTGAGGATTGATTCCAGTGCCAAACTGCCCACCCATGTTTCCTGTCATGCCTCTGTTCACCATGCTGCTGCGGTTGGCCAAGGGCGCCTCGGGATTTGCTGCCAGTTGTGAAAAAGGGCTGGTAGAGGCAGGTGGGGTTCCTGGATTTGTACCATAGTTTGGTGGGTAGGGGAACTGCTGCGGAGCACCCTGAGGAAGACGGGGGTTCCCCATTTGAACCGGCAGTCCAGATGAGGGAGGGAGGCTGCTGCCAAAGCTCTGCTGCCTCATGAGCATGGCTCTTTGCTGCTGTATTAGCTGCCTCTGTCGGTGCTGTTGACTATACAACTCCCGCTGGCGCTGTGCCAACATCTGGGCATTCAGGGGTGGCTAAAAAAGAGAGAAAAAAAATCTTCCCTTACTAATATTATTATGATTACTAATCCTTACCTTGGAAAGCTTACAGGATAAAGCCTACTAGCTTGGAGCAACAGAATATGCAGCAATTATCAGCGTACAAGGCAAACTAAAACAGAAAAGGAAGAAAACCTCTTAAATGACATCCACAGGACAGAAAATGAATTAACCTCATTTTACATATTAAAGTCAAACAGGACTGAGAAAAGTCAAAGAAAACATATATTGATTAGTACTATAATATAAGCCATGAAGCCAGTTAAGAGAAACATGAAAACCATAAAGAAGAGAGAGAAAATGTGCTTGCTGATTTCTATCTTATCTGGCATTATGTTATTAGGGGACTTCTTTTCATTTCCACAAAATTCACCACGTTTCCAGTACGGAGGATATTAGTTTTCTCTTTTCTCATGGAGATCATTTATCCCACTTAACTTAAATGAATAAAATGTGATTATAGGTGATTTCAATTTTCATTATACTTTTATGTATTTTCCAAATTATCTATAATGAATGTACATTATCTTTACAATTAGGAAAACTTACAAATACCATTAGAAAAGGAAGAATCAGAAATCTAGGATCCAAGGCCAAACAAATGGTCACTTAAAAAGAAAATCTTTAATTAGAAACAAAATAATATGCAGAAATAAATGAACCCTGGTATTTTATAGCATTGTTGCAGTATGAGACTGCTCCAGGCATTAGAGTAAGTGTTTTAATAGCTATAATATTATGAATGATGAAAGAAGTGGTAAAATTAGTTTGAAGTCTCCTTTTGGGCTACCTTGAAAAGCAACACGGCATGTCAACAAAGCCTTCCTCAGAAAATGTCCATTCAGGTCGAGGAGCTGATTAAAGCATACAGCTTCATAAAAATGAAACTTGCCAACCAGAAGTACCCCAATATGGAAGAAACTGACATATGACTTCTTAACAGAAGTTGTCTTTATGTGAATTCCAACAGTGGGGTTTTGTTTCCTTATAACCAATTTCCCCTTGCATGAACTAACCACTGAGACTTTAAGGCAGAGAAACCCATGTCTGGATCCATGGAGACACCAATATCTGCTGCTTAGCAGGAGCTTCTATCAATATTTATCCTTTTGGTTAGTATTTGCCCTCAATCCAACTAGGTCCATTTTATGGAGAAAAGTTTGTCTGAATCCTTTCTAAAATACCTCATCTCCCCAGTTTTTGAGTTCTTGGCTGGGAAATTAAAAAAAAAAAAAAAAAAAAAGTGGTTGAGGGAATTCCCTGGCAGTCCAGTGGCTGGGACTAAGTGTTTTCACTACTGTGGGCCCAAGTTCAATCCCTAGAGAACTAAGATCCCACAAGCCACATGGTGCAGCCAAAAAAAAAGTATATTAAAGTATGTGCAGAAGTAAGGAGGAAAGACTATATCACACACTTAGAAGGCTACCTGGTTCTTTTTATGTTTCGTTTCAATGGCCGTGAGCTCACACACAGGATTGTTAAAACAAAAATTGGAAAATGCTGATGCTCAGACTGAACAGAGAACACAAGGCAGTTAAGATAACTAAGCAATGTGACTGGGTTTTGATCAGGTTTCAGGTACTGTGCACACAGTTTCATATCCTTGGCTTCTTATTACTGATACTATTCAGGACAGCAATAAGAGTTTTCTACTTAGTCATCTGATATCTAATAGCAATGACAACAATAACAATAAAACGAAACAAAGAACCCTCAGCTTTAGATCAAATATCAGTAGGGGGTATCACAAGCTGATTATAAATTCATTTAAAAAGAAAGCTAAAGTACAAACATCATTAAGAGATAAGTTCACAGACCATTTCAAAAACACCTAAGTCAACACTCTAAGAAACACAACTTGGGTTAGAGAAGTACTAACAATGCCTGGTTTTCTCACATTACCTGAGGTGTAATTTGCTGCTGCATGCCTGATCTCATATTGATGCCAACAGGAGCGTTTGCTGCAAATTGGTTCAAGATAGCTTGCCGATTTTGGTGTATCAACTAGAGAAAAATAGAACAATGAGATAAACTTCTACACACAAACATATAGCATGGCCCTTTAGAGTAACATAAACTTTTTATTGATTATTAAGACGTTTTAGTATTGCAAGTTTAGTAAGATTATTTCCCACATTTGCCAAAAGGTGGCAATTCCTAACATTTATCAAATACTTTCTGCCTGCTGCTGCTGCCAAGTCGCTTCAGTCGTGTTCGACTCTGTGCGACCCCAGAGACGGAAGCCCACCAGGCTCCCCTGTCCCTGGGATTCTCCAGGCAAGAACACTGGAGTGGGTTGCCATTTCCCTCTCCAATGCATGAAAGTGAAAAGTGAAAGGGAAGTCGCTCAGTCATGTCCGACTCTTAGCGACCCCATGGACTACAGCCTACCAGGCTCCTCCATCCATGGGATTTTCCAGGCAAGAGTGCTGGAGTGGGGTGCCATTGCCTTCTCCGGACTTTCTGCCTACAGGACTCTAAATACAGCAGAGCATTTAAAAGTAGAATACACACACAACATAAATATATATAAAGTACACACATGTATGTACATGCACATATGCCTATATGCATATATTACAGGTGCATGTATTCTATTTTTATGCTCTGCCATATTTAGTGTTCTGCAGTGTTTATACATACATATATATGCACACAAATATGTTTATCATGCTTTCTTTTTGTAATTTTTAAAACTCTTTATCTTGTACCGGGGTATAGTCAGTTTTGGGGGACTCCAAAATCACTGCAGATGGTGACTGCAGTCATGAAATTAAAAGATGCTTGCTCCTTGGAAGAAAAGCTATGACCAACCTAGACAGTATATTAAAAAGCAGAGACATTACTTTACCAACAAAGGTCCATTTAGTCAAAGCTATGGTTTTTTTCCAGTAGTCAAGTATGGATGTGAGAGCTGGATTTATAAAGAAAGCTGAGCACCGAAGAATTGATGCTTTTGAACTGTGGTGTTGGAGAAGACTCTTGAGAGTCCCTTGGACTGCAAGGAGATCCAACTAGTCCATCCTAAAGGAAATCAGTCCTGAATATTCATTTGAAGGACTGATGCTGAAGCTGAAACGCCAATACTTTGGCCACCTGATGTGAAGAACCGACTCATTGGAAAAGACCCTGATGCTGGGAAAGTTTGAAGGCGGGAGGAGCAGGGGACAACAGAGCGTGAGATGGTGGGATGGCATCATGAACGCGATGGACATGAGTCTGAGTAGGCTCCAGGAGTTGGTGATGGAGAAGAAGGCCTGGTGTGCTGCAGTCCATGGGGTTGCAAAGAGTCGGACACGAATGAGTGACTGAAGTGAACTGATAGTCAATTAACAATGCTGTGATAGTTTTACATGAATAGTAAAGGGATTCAGCCATACCTATATATCCCCCAAACTCCCCTCACAACCAGGCTGCCACATAACAAGTTCCATGTGCTATATACAGTAGGTCCTTGTTGGTTATCTACTTTAGATCAGGCTTTTTAAAACTCATTAATATTTAGTTATTTCAGACATATGCAATAATGGAGAAAAAAGAAACATCAGCCTTGGTCTTAAAGGTTGTGAGTAAAAATGTACACATACATAGGGAACACTCTCTAAAGGTCTGGAAGATGAATGGAAAAGTTGAGGTACTTCTGACTTGGAGGGTACCTGTCTGATGGGCACATATTTGGGAAAAATCCAATGTGATTTCATTAGCTGGAGAGAATTATGTAAGAAACAAATGGTCTGAGAAAATGGACTATTTATTTAACTAGAAGAAGTAATTATACTTTAGACCAGCATTTCCCAAATTGGTGTTCTAAAGAACATTGTTCTGCAGGATATTAATAGATGTGCCAGGAAAATAGCATGCTGTGCTGTATTAAGCATTGGAAATAATGGGTTACACAAGGTGAAACAGATTTCTTTAGTGTAGTAATTCTATGAGCCTTCAATTGGCTAAAGCACATTGTGGAGCTCCAAGAAGGGGATAAACTATGCAATTCATTTATTGTGAACCTTTTTTTCTGACATATAGCCATTTATTATTATTTCCTAGAACAATCTTCTATGGTACACTAGTTTGAAAGATACTGTCTGTATCAGGCTCAGGATTCCATATCAGAGGTATGCCTTAACTTTAGCAGGTAAGGAAACAAGCATCCTTAGAAAGGGTATTTCCTGATAAACAATCTACTGCTTTAAGGATTACTTGTTCAATAACTTGATATGAATAAACTGGTAAGGGAGATAATAATAACAATAATATCAACCTTGTTTTGTGTTGATATAGTACTTTATAATTTATAAATTTCTTATAGTCAACCTATCAATATCTTTTAATATCTTCATATTTAATACATTTAATAAATTTTAATACACTATTTACAAACTAGAAAGTCTCTGAAAGTTTTATAAGAGACTCCAAAGAGCTGTGAATAGTGATTAAATCTCTCGTCTCTAACAAGCTCAATTCTTAACTCTGGTTTCATTCATTTTTTGACTCCAATAATTCATGGGGTTGCAAAGAGTCGGACACGACTGAGCGACTGAACTGAGATTAGAAAACAAAATGACTTGGAGGGAGAAGCCCAATATAATATAAATATTACAATGATAACTTTCAGGCACTGTGGAATAGGATAAAACATTCAGAATCACGTCAAAAATAAAGATAACCAATATTATGTCTCTAAAAGTCAAAAAGGCTCTTAAAAGTCTGAAAATCTACATACTTCTTAAACTCAAACTTATCTCAGATCTTAGACATAAGTTTAAATTAACCATTAGTTTTACAAAGATTTATCAAAAAACTTGGTATATGCAAGATACTAAATAAAGTTTGAAGCCTACAAAAGTGAGTAAATTTCTATTTTCTGGGAATTCCCTGTTGAGGTCAATACAAAACAGTGCAATGAACAAGTTATAGGCTGAATATATAGAGATGTACAGCAGCATGGGGCAGCAACTAACTTAGCCTAGGACATGAAGGCAGGGACTAAGAGCATGAGTGAGCTCAATGGGACCTTGAAAGATGAGAATGCCAGGTGGCAAAGAGGGCAGTAGAGTAAACTCAAGGCAGAAGGAACAGCAAGTCCAAAAACTGAAGACACAGGGAATGAAAACAGGTGAAGAAAAGTAACATTGCCAGGAGTGTGGGAGTTGGGATTCCACACTGACAGCTTTATATATTCTTTGCATTGTGAGATAACGTGAAAATGAAATGGTTGGGGACAGAGGAAAAATGAGAAGTAATAAAAATGAAAAAACAACCTTAAAAAAATAAATCAAAACCCTATAAAATGGGGAGATTTGGGAGAATGGCATTGAAACATGTATAATATCATGTATGAAACGAGTCGCCAGTCCAGGTTCGATGCACGATACTGGATGCTTGGGGCTGGTGCACTGGGACGACCCAGAGGGAGGGTATGGGGAGGGAGGAGGGAAGAGGGTTCAGGATGGGGAACACAGGTATACCTGTGGCGGATTCATTTCGATATTTTGCAAAACTAATACAATATTGTAAAGTTTAAAAATAAAATTAAATAAAAAAAAAACCCTATAAAATAGGTAATTTTTAGAAGCAGAAGGAATTGTTCTAAAAGCAGCAATCTACAAGCACTTTCTGTTAAATAAAAATGATCTATTCCTACCCTCAGAAAAACTCTTTATTTTCCCCTTCCCTTGACTATCTGTGTGTACAACCTAATGCTGTGTACAACAATTTCACTCTGACCTGCCTCTTCTTTCTGATTACTAAAATTTTACCCGTTTTCCAGCAACTTCTTCTAAGGAAGTTCTCCTAAAAGGATCACCATGTCCTTAATCTCCCCTGAAATCTTAATTTTTCTTAGTTAGGGAGTTGGGAGGAGAGAGGTTGATAATCGTTAGAGCTGGTAACAGAAATTCAAAAGCAAGCCTATAAAGGTCTCATTGATAGGCTTGTTGTATTACTAAAGGAGATGTATATGGGGCTTGTGGCCAGTGGAAAACCACAAACCCAGCCTATGTGTATAAAATTCACACATGTGCGTGCACACATACACAATTCAGGCTTGCTGTCACTTTGTCTGTCTGAATGGATTTTTTTCCCCAATGCCTTAGCAAGAAGTCCTCCTACTGTAAACCTAAAAGATGATTATCTTGTCAAGAAGTTCTCAACCAGGGGTATTCTGCCCCATAAAGGACAGTTGGCAATACATGAGGACATTTTTGGTTATCACAACTTGGGGAGGGGCTGCTCTTAGTATCTGCTGGGTAGAGGCAAGGGATGCTGCTAAACATCTCCCAATGCACCAGAAGCACCCCCTTAACAAGAATTATCCAGTTTCAAAACACTAATAGTGATGAGGCTGAGAATCCTGATTCAGTCACCATGTAAATCATTGCCAAGACAAAGATTTCCTTAAGGAAGCTTATTCTTTTATCAAGCAGTTTTTATTGCCACAAAGTTTTGTTTCTCATCTAGAATTAAAAAAAAACAAAAACAAAAAACCTCTTTCTGAACCACAGTTGGTTTAATCTGCAGATGCAGAACCTGAAGATACAGAGGGCTGACTAAGTTTTGAATACCCCAGGCTGACGATAAGCTCTGAAAACTGCCTCTATCTCTTTATTCTTTGCATTCCTCTCAGGACCTGGTACAGTCACTATAAACATGTTCTGTGAAAAATTGAATACAGGGGAGCTAGTAAGTATTTCTTATTCTTGTGCTGTCTAATGATGAATGCCAAGTTATAACAAGAAGCAGTTTATCTTAAGTCATATTCAGAACATATTATTAATACTATACCCTCGCTTTGTTTCTCTTTTTCCTTCTCTTCCCTTAATTTCCCTTTGTGTCTTTTATTTCACACTAATATTTAAAAATTATTCCTTATTAGTCTACCATTAAAAGTTTTTCACCTTATGCCATCTCTTTCTCCCTTTCATCATCTTCCTCTTTTTAAGTAGCATGGAAGCACATTTTATATTGTTATATTTATTGAATATAATTTCATAATAATAGCGAGTATTTACTAAATGGGACTACATGCCAAGCACTCTGTTAAGAGCTTTATATCCAAGCTCTACATCTATTAATGGCTTCCCTGGTGGCTCAGGGATAAAGAATCCGCCTGCCGCCTGTAATGCAGGGGACATGAGTTCGACCCCTGGGTTGGGAAGATACTCTGGAGGAGGAAATGGCAACCCACTCCAGTACTCTTGCCTGGAAAGTCCCAAGGACAGAGAAGCCTGGTGGGCTATGATCCATGGGGTCGAAAAAGAGTGGGACATGACTTAGCGAATAAACAACAACATCTATTAATGTTATCTCATTTAGTCCACATACCACCTAAGAGGTAAAGGAATTATTTATTAGATTCTTTTTAAAGATGAGAAATCATAGGCTTTAATATGGTAAATAATTTTACTACTGACCCACCTCACATAAGGTTAGAACTAGAACTTGAAACCAGAGCTAACTCTATCATGCTGCCGCTCTAATAAATTTAGCTCCTTTTTCCTCTTCCTTCTTCTATTAGTAAAGCTCCAGAGAACTTCTTTAAATGCTTTTTTAAAAATCCAAAGCAAAACAGACATATGGCTAAAGAAATACAAAAGAGTAATAACAGCAGAAGCAACAACCTACATTCTGGGTCCCATTTCCCAGAGGATAGTTTTAGCCATTTGGGTTTCTAGTTCTTAATGATTACCCTTATAACTGCTGCTCATACAGTCCTAAATATTTATGTCATTACACCTGCACATTATTTGTCATGAGAGAAAATATTTATCAGCAGTATCTCTTGATGCTCTACTTTAGAAATTAAGCTATGCTTCAAAATTATTAATTTAATAATTATATGAGATGCTCATCCTAAATATTTTTTATCTCAAAAAATGGAAGTAAATTGCTTTGAAACTCTTGGTGTTAAAGGACTTTGTTATGAGCCAGCAGTCTTTAATTGAATGAGTCGCCCTTATTCTTATCAGAGCAGACTAAGGATGACTTTTTGTGTCATAAAGGGTCTGGGAGTGGACTTAACACCTTTAGTGCATTGGGTTGGCCAAAAAATTCATTTGAATTTTTCCACAACATCCTATGGAAAATCCACACCAACCTTTTGGTCAATCTAATAGCATTTGGGCTGTCTTGTTACATAGAGCTATTAGCACATCCCTTTAAAAAGGATCACCTGTTGAACAAGGGTACTCACCTGCTGTTGTCCTTGCAATCGTTGTTGAAGTTGAAGTCTAAGTTGGTTGGGTGCAGCTGGAGGTCTGTTTAGCGTCTGCCTGGGCTGCATGCCCATGCCAGGTGAAAAAGCACCTCGAGGAGGTGTTACTTGAACAGGCATAGTCCCCAGTGAAGGTTTTTGCCTGACCATGCCTTGGAAAGGGCTAGAGAGATTGGCAGTAGGCGAAGGAGAAGAATAAGGCTGGGAATAAAGGTTGGGTCTTTCTTCCATCATCAACGGTGGTGTTGCTTGCTGTGGTGGAAATCTCTCTGATAATACATCTAATCCACCTCCCTGTTGGAAAATAAGCCAGAACATTTTACAAATACATTTCTGCCAATGAATGACATGCTTCTCTATACAATTTTGGATCTGAGATCATATGACGCTCTCCAGAAGTTTGCTATTAATACTTAAAGGAATCACTTATGTAAGTTGCTTCTGAAATGGTGTAATACATTAACTGGGATGTTTAAAATCTCAGTAAAGAGAGATGAAAATATGGTTAAAATTAAGGCCCTAAATCAATGAAATAAAGCTAAATGGTTTGAAAAGAACCTCACTGCAAAGCCTAAGAATCAACAAATGTTAAATTGAATAGATTACCATGAGAAGTAGATTCCTAAAAGAGGGATTAATTTTTCTATGTCAAATATAGAATTCATGCTTTTATCTTGTTTGAAAAAAAAAATTCATAGCTGACCTAACAGAATGCCATAGAGCTACGGCTTTCAAACTTTTTGACTATTACTTATTGAAAGAAACATAATTTAAATTATGACCTACTGTTTGTGTATGTAACTGAAAACAGAGTTTCATGAAACATAACTTTCCCTTTTTCTGCATTCTGACAGTCTTTATTCAACATTATTCTATCCATTAAAAAAAATGCTGGTCATGATGCACTAAATTGATTTTTTAACTCCAAAGTCTCAAAAATACTAACCTGGAAGTTGGAATGTTATGGAACATATAGGCTGAAGTCTAGCATGAATGAAGGATAAATTAAGTCCTAAAATAAGAAGTAATAATATAAAATCTGGATTCTATTCTAGGGAAAGCTTCTAAGATTATGTTCCATAGTAAAAGGCTATAACTCTGTAGTTATTATGACAGGCTTTTTGTTTTAAAAGCCCATTATTTAATTATTATATATTTTGATAACTTTCACAAGGGTAAATTATAAAATAGCTACCATACAGTGAGAGTCATACGACAAAGTCTTGCTTAAAAATAATTTTCTAGCTTTTCAGGGCTGCATCATCTAAAAAAGGCCAACTGTAGTAAATACCTGAACAAGCTTGTCAATTCCCAAAGCTCTGTCTAGTTCAGCTAGCTCAGTTTCATCTTTTCCACTGAGGAAGGATACCAGCTGTTCAAGAAGGGCCTTCTCATCATTTCTTCCTTCGACTGTTGTTGGTGGACAGAGAAGTTCATCTAATTGTGAACTAATACACTGGCTGAAGAATCAAAAGATAAGAAAAATAAAGACTGATATAGCAAATAAGTATTCAACCTTAAGAATACAAATATACATACACATATATGCAAATCTAGTTCTAGGAAATTGCTGAGATTTTTTTAAAACCAATTCTTATGCAATGAAATTTTCTATACTTAATGTGCAGAAATTTATGAACATTTGGTATGCAGCTTGAATGTATTTTTCATTAGTTTGTCAATCACTGAACTTTGTTTCCACATTCTTCATGTTAGCTTACAGAAATAGCCTGAAAAATTAACCAAACATAGTTAAGAGAAAATAGTTTTTAACACAAGTAAAAAATAAAAATCAACCAAAAACTAAAAAAAAAAAAAAATTTAATCTAAATAAAATTTTATACTATTTATTCTATTTATATTCTATAGGTGCAATTAATTATTGATAATTGAACCATATGAAAACAGTACACAGTATATATATTACTTAACTTTCAAGGATGATCAAATCATGCTGATAACATGGCAAAAGAAATCAAACTAGAAAAATGTTCAGTGTTAACCAACAAATTGTTGATTACATGTAGGAAATACATAGTCTAATCCAATTGATATCAATTGATGCATAAAACTTAAAGATATATATAAAATTACACTAGTACTAACCCTACTTCTATAATGATAAGGATTCTTCTTTGGAGAAGGTAAACAAGGCTAGAGGTCATAATTAAGGCTTCACACTCAATGCTACCTAGTCACCCTTTGGTTGCTATATATGAGATGCACTATATGTGTTGGAATAGAGCTACCTGTGTGGATTAAGAAATCAAATTCTACTCAAGTGGGGATACTAAGCAGATGTAGAAAGTATGTTCCCTTCTTATGTATTTTTGCTCCAAACAAAGAGAAAAGCTGGACAAAATAATTATACAACTAAGAACTCAAGAGCAATAGAGTTGTTGTGCTGAGGCCAATTCATCTACCAGTCCCAGAAATTTTATGGTAATCAATCAAAGCAAAGTAAGAGATGAAAAATAAAGCTGCATACTATATCAATCTCTTGGTAATTAAAATATACACTAGTCTTGCAGTTATGCAGTAAATAAATCTGTTTGATTTGGTGTCCTCCCCCATCTTTTTCTTTTCATTAAACCTTCACCTTCCATTAATGTGTATAAAACACCAATACAAACTGGAATCTAGTTTGGGAAAAGCAGTTCTTTGCTGTAGAAGATGGTATCTGTTACTTGATAATACACAAAATGTACTACTCACTCTTCTGGCTTATTCTGATTTACAGCTGTCACTGTATTATTTGCCCATGGAATCTGATCACCAGTTCCTGGTTGTCCAAACTGGTTATCAATTGCTTCTAATTCCAGTTCAGGTAATCCTGGTTAAAGAAAGAAAGGTAAGAAGTCGGGATGTATTAAAACAGAAGATATGATAATATTTTTCAGAAGTAATATATTATAAAGTAGGGTGAGATTTCCCCTATAAAATACTACCTCAATGATACAAAGGTCACTTACTCAGAAACTTACTCTATCTAGAATGTGACATAATAACAGGTAAATGAGAAAGTGAGAAAAGTTCTTTGAATCAAACAGAATCTGGACTTCCCTCGTTGTCCAGTGGCTAAGACTCCATGCTCCCAATGTGGGGAGCCCAGGTTTGATTCCTGTTTGGGGAACTAGACCCCACATGCCACAACTAAAACCCAGCACAACCAAATAAATAAATAAGTAAACAAAATAAATGCAAAGAAAATGTGATGTTAAAGGTTTTTATACATTACCATAAGAGAATCACTTAGAACTTCTTCAGATATTACTGATTTTAAAGATGATCATAACAATTTCAGTTAACTGCTTTTTCAGTCTATACCCTATTCAGTTCAGTCGCTCAGTAGTGTCCGACTCTTGCCAACCCCATGAATCACAGCACGCCAGGCCTCCCTGTCCATCACCAACTCCCGGAATTCACCCAAACTCATGTGCATCGAGTCGGTGACGCCATCCCGCCATCTCATCCTCTGTTGTCCCCTTCTCCTCCTGCCCCCAATCCCAGTATACAATATGCAATAAGTAGGGACACTGCTACTGTCATGAAATGTTTGAGAGATGCAAGTAAAGGATAAAATATGCTCTACAAAAGGCAGAATCAGAAGCTAAACTGCACTGCAAACTGGGGCCATTTAGTAAATGGACAAAAAAACTCTACAGTGGTTAACTGAGAATATAGCTGTACAATAATGGTATGATAATTGTTGTCTATAATGATGACAAATGAAAAAAAGAGGTTGAATTATGCTTTATGATGTAATGGTAAAGAATTCGCCTGCCAATACAAGAGACACAGGAGATATAGGTTTGATCCTTGGGGCGGGAAGATCTTCTGGAGTAGAAATGGCAACCCACTCTAGTATTCTTGCCTGGAGAATGCTATGGACAGAAGAGCCTGGTGGGCTACAGTCCCTGGGGTTGCAAAGAGTACAATGGAAGCTGGCAGTATGTACAATTTTTTTTGAAAGCTTTGATTACTTCTCTACTACTTATATTAGGGAAAAAACTGTAAAGAACCTAAATTCCAGAAATTCATTCACTAATGGATTATGGTATAGATATTTATAACATGCTGATAAATGAAAAAGGAAAAAAGTATAATCCAATACATTATTTTCAGGAGGAGTCTATTCTTAGAATATTATAAAATTTCTATATATTAATAGAAAAAATCTGGTAAGCTATATATTCTTGGTAGATTTTAGGTTGTGAGACTAAGGATTACTTTATTTTCTTTTAATGTTTCTGATGGCTATTTGTAATCTTGAAAAGGAATAAAATTTATGTTAAAGCCCTAACTTCTAGTACTTCAGAATGTCATTATATTTGGGGACAAGGCTTTGAGTGAACTGATTAAGAGTTGTCAGGGTGGCTCTACTTCAAACACTTCAGTATAACTGGTGTTATAAGAAGAGGTGATTAGGACAGAGATGACACAGACAGAGAGATGACCATGAGGACACAGCAAGAAGAAAGCTATCTGCAAGCTAGTGAGAGAGGCATCAGAAGACAGCAAACCTACTGACCCTCCTCAACCTGAACTTCCAGCCTTCAGCCTGTGAGAAAATAAATGTCTACTGTTTAAGTCACTGGTCTGTGGTATTTTATTATTATGGCAGCCCTAGTAAACTAACAAAAACTAAAAATGCCTTAGTGGCTTAAGAAAATATACAATTAGGTAGAATTCCTCATTTTAATGAATGGAGATAAGTAGATTTAAGGATGCCCCTCAAACTTATTTAATGCTGCACACTGATAATTATTAACTGCATAAAACATGTTAGGCTCAATTAATCTAACTTGACTACATATTGAAATATACTCAATATTTAGTATGAATGAAATATAGGAGTATACATAAAAGCACATTCACTTCTAAATACAAAAAATTATAGCTAGCAATTGAACTTGTCTTCTCTAGCATGACAAATGATACAGAAACCAAATTCTGTATGATTCTGGGGGGAAAAAAGCAAAATACCGAACAACAACAATAAAAGGTGAAGGGAAAGTAATCACTTAATTCTTCTCATTATTTCAATCAGAAAGTTGGTCAGAGAAGATTATCTGAAGTTGTCCCTTTGCTCTGCTCCACACAATAATTCCTGTCTTACTCCATTTTCGAAATCTAACATAAACAAAATCATTATATTTAAGAGTCAAAGAAAATTTACATGGCTGTCTACCATCTAGACTTAGTATCATAGAATAGTTTATTTGACTCAGTAACAGGACATAGTATCTCACAGTAGTCTTGATGGGAAAAAAGATTACGAAAACAAGTTGGATAAAATATTTTCAAAATAAAGTAAGATTATTGTGCTAAATTTGGTGACTAGGGGAAAAAACCCAATCAATCACTGATTCAATTAAAAGTTTTGTTTGCATAGGCTATATACTTAAAAGAAGCTGTTTTTTATTCTAGAAGTCACTTTAACATTATAGGACTTCTTTTAGAAACTGACTTCTTTAAAAAAAAATTCAATTTGCTGGAATGTTTTACAAAATACACAATTTATCTCTTTATCCAAGGAATAAACCTACTACTTTTGGTCATGTTTGTGTTTCTGATACAAACATGAGTAAGTAAGTATATATGTTACACAAGACAGGCATAGTGATTTTTAAAGGGACACATTACTGTGTTTACTCGTCTCTGCTGGAGAGAGGCAGCTGATGTGGGGGTAGAAAACAAGCTATTAGGGACTCCTGATCAAGCTGTTTATTTTTTTAATAATCTGTGCAAAGGATTCAGCATCATATTTTCTCCATTTTAAATATGGTTAAAATAAAATCTTATATCCCCATTAGCCATAGTGATTTCAGCTAAAAAAACAAACAAACCCTTATATTATTAAAAAATTTAAAAACTCCTTCTGCACACAGTAGAAAGCATTGTTAAATCAAGAGAGTGGCTTTTGCACATTTTACTCCACTAAGAGTTGATTCAGCATCTAGTGATTCTGGTGTTCACAGTTAATTTTCTTCAGCTGTTGATAAAGAGATTCTGGTTCAGTTTTGTGTTACATTTGGCTGTTAACTATGCACAGCAGCTATAGTGTTTGACCAATTTCTCTATTATACAAAAAGAACTATAAATCAGTAAGATAAAAACTGAATAACCCAGTAGATAACAGGTCACAAAAAAGCACTGAAAAGTGATCAACCTAATTTCACAATAAAAGAAATACATATTAAAACTACACTGAGATACTTAAAAAACTCATCAGATTGGCAAAGATGAAAAAGTGCATAATTCAAACGATTAGAAAGGATGTGTAGAAAGAAGAACATTATCACCCTGTAAACTGGCATAAGAAAGGCCATTTGGCAAAATCCATCTATGCTTTGACCCAGCAATTCCGTTCAGAATTTACAGTTCAGATATACTCTTAGATATGGTCAACTATCTGTACTATGTAAGATTATTAATTATAGTCCTGCAGTAGCAAAAGATGTCCACCAATAGTCACAACACACTAAACACAACCTCAAAAACAAGGAACTAAAAATGGATTTTTAAAAATGCTGAAAATGTTTTATGTGAAACATTTATTTTTAGTTATGCAACACTCAGTGTATTACAGATTAATAAAATTTAAAAAATTTTTAAACCTCAGAATGTGTATGTTCACAGAACAAAAAAATGAGCAGGAGGTCATTCATTCACTTCAGTAGTTTTGCCAGTGTTCAAATATTTTTGGAATTCTTCTAGAACTGTCTTATCTAGTATACAAGCCCTTCAAGAAAATACTTCTAACTACATCTAACTTTGATTCTGATTTTTTTTAAGTATTATTCTTTTTGGATCAACAAATTTGGCTCCAATTTTGAACTTCACAAAACTTCAAAAGTCAAATCCACATTTAAAATATAGGAATTTGAAGACGGACAAAAAGACATGGCAGAGGTTTTGAAGGTACTGCTAAGAGAGCACATTATATATGTTTTGATCAAGATCTTTCTAAATTCTTTTAATGTGCTCTTACAGTACATTTCTAACAAAATTATTTAAGCCATGTGGTCACACTG
The DNA here is from genome assembly GCF_029407905.1 of Bubalus kerabau. Classification (NCBI taxonomy): domain Eukaryota; kingdom Metazoa; phylum Chordata; class Mammalia; order Artiodactyla; family Bovidae; genus Bubalus; species Bubalus kerabau. The sequence goes on from NC_073634.1 coordinate 77,359,406, forward strand.
CATGGGAGTACGTGTGTGTGTGTGCCTATAAACAATGTGTTTTGAAACCAGGCAGGCTGAAATTTAAATCCTGGTTCTGTGTACACTAACTGGATAACTTTGGGAAAGTTTTTATCTGTGTGTGTGTGTTTTCTTTCTTTGGACCTTAGTTTTCTTGTACGTAAGTAGATCTATGGAACATTTTTGGTTCATTGTGACAGATTTACCATCTCTATTTTATTCTACATCCAAAATTTTCATGGAAATAAAGGAAATTGAAAGGCGACAATAAATCTACAGCTGAAGGAGAGGTAAAAGAAGTAACATGGTAGCTGACTAGAACAATGAAAACAAAACAGATGGAAAGATAAAACTGATGGAGAAGTTCACCTAAAGTAAAAAACTTACATTAGGACAAAAGGGGAGATTTTCCAAAAGAGGGAGTTTACTCAGAGGGACACCAGAACAATTCCAGGCTCAGTGGTCATTTGAGCACGTAAAGGAACAGGCCAGGGCGATTGCTGCGATAATTAAAGGACAGCTGAACAGCTGTCACCAGGCCCTGCTCTGAGTGCAGCTGACTCTGGCATCTGCCCATGGGATTAAAGTGGTGAGGACGTGACTCAGTGTGGGAGTTCTGCCCAGGGAATCTCCCAAAGTGGGTGTGAGGGCTGCTACGAGGGATTTCCCTCTCACCAGCCCCGACTCCTTCACAACAACAACTGAGCACCAGGGCTTCTATAATCAGACGCTACATTCACTGCCAGAGCAAAAGGGCCTCTCACTTTAGCTGAAGAGACACTTTAGCTACCACGGTGTTTCATTCTAGGTCTTTTTCAGTATACGTACACAGACAGCCCTGGTTCACCAAAACATTCAAGAAAAGTCAACAGCAGGAAGGAAAGACGGCAAATTTAACAAAGAAACAAACTCTGAAGAAAAAAGGACTATTACAGAAAATGGACGAACCCTAAAGTATACCAAATTTATCAATACACAGATTTAAAAGTCTATCATATATACAAAAGGCAATAGACTTCTATGAAAAAAATTTCCATACACGTGACTGCTACAATTTAAAGAACTCAACAGACTGACTGAGGAACAGGATGGATATGGTTGAAGATTCAGTTTTGATCTGAAAAATCTGGTCCAGAGACTCTCAGAATATAGTGCAAATGGGCAAGGGCAAGATAAGTGTGACAGAAAAGATAAGTGACATGGCAGATAGATCCAGGAGTTCGAATAGGTGGTGAATAGTTCAACTGTCCTATGGGAGACCTTTGGGCACAAAGTTAAGACATGGAATCAGCCATCTGATAATGGAGTCTGGCTCGGGTGAAAGGTCGTCGTGGACAGTGTAGAGGCTAGAGGTGGCAGAGACTTAGAGGCTATTCTCTTCCCTTTATGAGTTATTATATTTTGTCCTCATCTTCTTTTTTCTTTCTCCAGTCCTTTGTCCTCTTTTCCTTTCTCTTCTCCTTGTTTCTTTCCTGTTTGCATGGAAACACAGTCTGCAGCGATCACCCTCTCCTCATTTACCTCATTTCACTTCTCTCTTTCTGGCTCTCAGCAACACTACAGCACAAGGTTTAACAGATTCTGGTGTCAGTTCAGTTAGTTCAGTCGCTCAGTCTGAATGGACTGACAACCTACTCAGATCAGTTCAGTTCAGTCGCTCAGTCATGTCTGACTGTTTGCAACCCCATGGACTGTAGCACGCCAGGCTTTCCTGTCCATCACCACCTCCCAGAGCTTACTCAAACTCATGTCCATCAAGTCGGTGATGGCATCCAACCATCTCATCCTCTGTTGTCCCCTTCTCCTCCAGCCTTCAATCTTTCCTGGCATCAGGGTCTTTTCCGATGAGTTGGTTCTTCACATCAGGTGGCCAAAGTATTGAAGTTTCAGCTTCAGCATCAGTCCTTCAAATGAATATTCAGGACTGCTTTCCTTTAGGATGGACTGGTTGGATCTCCTTGCAGTCCAAGGGACTCTCAAGAGTCTTCTCCAACACCACAGTTCAAAAGCATCAATTCTTTGGTGCTCAGCTTTCTTTATAAGTCCAGCTCTCACATCCATACTTGACTACTGGAAAAAACCATAGCTTTGACTAGATGAACCTTTGTTGGTAAAGTAATGTCTCTGCTTTTTAATATACTGTCTAGGTTGGTCATAGCTTTTCTTCCAAGGAGCAGGTGTCTGGCCTATTTACAAACTTTTCCAGGTGGTGCTAGTGGTAAAGAATCTGCCTAACAATGCAGGAGAGGTAAGAGATGCAGGTTCAATCCCTGGGTTGAGAAGATCCCCTAGAGGAGAAAATGACAAGCTACTCCAGTATTCTTGCCTGGAAAATCCCATAGACAGAGGAGCCTGGTGGGCTACAGTCCATGGGGTCTCAAAGAGTTGGACATGACTGACTGACTGAGCACATGTACATAAAGCTGTATTCAGGGGAGGAAATCTCAAGAGAGAAAAAAGAGCTATTTGACTCAAGACGGATTATGAATGAAAAACATTCCACTTTCACAGACTGGAGAGCTAGAAGACACTTTCTATTTTTATTAACTTTAATTTTCATCAAATTAACACATATACAAAACTTTAAAAGTCAGAACCAAAAGGTCTATGAATAAGAGTAGTTTTCTGTCTTGCCCCTTCTGACCCTTTGATTTCTCCCCTTTCAACAGAGACAACCATTCACAACTTGTCTGTTTTCTTTGGCAACTGCCTATTTCTAAAATATCTCCATTTTAAGTTTCTGACTCCCCATCACGATAGATGGGGTTTCAGTTCTCTCACATCTACTACTCTTACTACCTCCTAAGTTCCCAATTCCCTAACAGAGATCATTGCCTTTTTTTAAATAAAATGTTAATATTTAGATTCTTAGAACTATGCAAATATTACTTACTGCTAAGTCATATTGTATACAAACATCCCTTCTTATATCATGCTTTCATTTTTCTTGAGTTAACAATTAGCTTATTTTTTTTCATTTTCCTACTTTTCTCAGAGACTTTTTCAGATGCTTCAACATTTTTGACATAAAGCTATCAATCATCTTTTTTATAAACTCAGAGAGAAATTTCATTTGTTCCTTGGAGGCCATGTTTTCAGAAGACTTGGACCTGCTACTCCAATTTACATGTGTTGTTCTCTAATCTGGCTGATCACCTATCATTCCTGGACTTCTTTTCAGATCCTCTGTTTCCCTGGACCCTGTAAGCCTCTCTTTTTTGGTTTTCTCCCTGTTTCCTGAAGTATGGGTTGGCAAAAAAGTGTGTCAGAAAATCGGAATGAACTTTTTGGCCAACCCAATATATCCTCAAGGGCCTTAACTAGAGAAGGTAAACATACTATGCAAGTATTTGTGCCCTTTTATATCCAAAAACGTCTTTATTTCAGCCTTCACAACTACTGGAAGTTGGATGCCTGATTACAGGTCAGAAATCATTCTAACCCCTGGTATTTCTAAAGTAAACTTTATTAATATAGAGTTTATATAAAACAATATGCACTGATTTTCAGTGTACAGTTCAATAAACTTGGCAAAAGTATAAACCCATACATAATCTTTCACCTCAATCAGGAAAACAGAATATTTCTATCACCTTTAAAAATTCCCTCAAGCTCCTTGGCTATCAATCTTCCCTACTTTTACCCCACCACTGGCAACCAATGATCTTTACTTTTTTCACTCATATTTTTCAGACTAATTCATACCCTGTACTAACAGTCCCTTCCTTTTCACTGCTGAGCAGTATTTCATTGTATAAATAAGCCATTTCCTTGCTGATGAACATTCAAATTGTTTCCAGTTTGAGACTATCATGAATAAAGCTATGTGAACATTTGTGGTCAAGTTTTTGACAAACAGATGTTTTCATTTGGCTCTGTCTCCAATAACTAAGAGTTGAATTGTTGGGTCACATGGTAACAGCATGTTTAAGAGAAATGGCTGAACAATTTTCCAAATCTGTTTTACCCTTTTACATTGCTACCAGCAACACCAAAGTTCAAGTTGCCCCACATCTTTGCTATCATTTTGTTTTGTCAGTTTTTTAAATGCTAGATATTTCAATGAGTATGTAGCAGTACTGCATTATATAGTTTAATTCACATTTCCTTGATGGTTAAAAACACTGACCATCTTCTTATGTGCTTACTTGCAACTTTCATATCTTCTTTTATGAAGTATATTTTAAAATTCTTTGCCCATTTTTTAGATTGGGCTGTTTCCCCTATTATTAACATCTTACATTAGTGTGGTATATTTGTTAGAATAGATGAATATTGGCACATTTTCATTAAATAAAGCCCACAGTTTACATTAGGGTTCACTCTTTGCGTTGCTCATTCTAGTGGTTTTGGTAAATGTAAAATAACACGTATCCACCATTACAGTATCATACAGAATAGGTTCACTGCTCTAAAAACTACCCACGTTCTACCGATTTATCCCTCTCCCTGGCAACCACTAATCTTTTTACTGTCTCTAGTTTTGCCTTTGCCAAAATGCCCTATAGTTGGAATCATAAAGTACATAACCTTTTCAGGTTGGTTTCTTTCACTCAGCAATATTCATTTAAGGTTTCTCCATGTCTTTCTGTGGCTTGATAGCTTCCAAGTTTTGGTCATTATAATTCACTGTATACAATTCACATCTCTCTGCAAACTTTTAGAATCTTTATCTCTGATGTTTTAGAATTACACGATAATAAGTTTTGGTACCGGTCTTGTGTGTGTGTGTGTGTGTGTGTTGAATACTTGTTGAATCATTTCACTCTGAAGAATTATGTCCTTCAGTTCTAGAAAATTCTTTTTTTTGTTTGGTTTGAAAATATCTTCTTTTCCATCTTCCCCACTCATGCATGCTGCATGGTAAGTCACTTCAGTCGTGTCTGACTCTGTGCAACCCTATGGCCTATAGCCCTTCAGGCTCCTCTGTCCATGGGATTCTCCAGGGATTGAACCCACATCTCTTGTGTCTCCTGCATTGGCAGGCAGGTTCTTTATCATAGTGCCACCTGGAAAGCTCTTTTCCCCCCTCACTGTTTCTGAAATTTTTATCAATTGCTATTGGCTCTTGTAGGTCAACCTAACTTTTTATTGCCTACTTTCTATTTGTCTTTTGCTTTCTCTGAAAGATTTTCTCAGTCTTATTTTCTAATATTTCTCTTGAAATTTAAAAATTTTGGATATTTAATTTCCAAAAGTCCTTTCTTGCTTTTGTCCTTTTTTTCTTCTGATGCTATTCATGGATGATGTATCTTTTCAAAAATTGTTAGTCCACATACTCATTATATATTTCCACTGTATACTCTTTTGTCTGGTTAGTTTGCTCTCTTTTATGTTACAGGCTTCAAGTCCTGATGGTCTTTGGCTGTGTTTGCTCTAAACAGATGCAGTGTTCTAAAACACTGACTGGCTGGGTTCTGTGTAAGGCTTGTGCCTGCTTGCAGCCTTCACTGTTGGACACTTATTACTGTTATTTTATTTACTTTTATTTTTTGGTCATGTCATTTGGCATGTGGGATCTTCTTTCTCTGAGCAGGGGTCGAACCTGTGCCCCCTGCATTGGAAGCATGGAGTCTTAACTACTGGACCACCAGGTAAGTCCCACTGTTGGATATTTAAGATGGCAGCATGACCTTTGCACTTTAGGGATTTCCCCATAGATACCCACATCCCAACATCTTCTTTTGGCCAAGTGGTATCTCTCAAGAGAACTCCTCCCGTTTTCCACATCAGAAGGGGAAAGATCAGGATTGAACCAATCAATTCACAAACTCTTATTCTATCTCCTTTTGGCCTTATATCTCATTGTTTCCCCACCTGTGCCCGATATCCCAGAGTATGGAGTCTAATTTCAATTAGAAGACTTCTGAAATCATTTCATCTAATTCTTATTTTATAATAATAAAAGAGCTGACTCATTGGAAAAGATCCCAGTGCTAGGAAGGATAGAAGGCAGGAGGAGAAGGGGATGACAGAGGCCGAGACAGCTGGATGGCCTCACTGACTCAACGGACATGAGTCTGAGCAAGCTCCAGGAGATGGCGAAGGACAGGGGAGCCTGGCGTGCTGCAGTGTGTGGGGTCACAAATAGTCAGGCACGACTCAAGCAACTGAACGACAACACATCCTTATTTTGTAGATAAAGATAATGAGGCTCAGAAAATTCATTTGTTGATGGTATAACTGTTATTAATAATAAATGGGAAATGTGAGACTTCAACCTAGTCTCCTGCTCTCATCTAGTGTTCTGGTCAGCTGAAAAACTGCTTCTCAAAATGTCAGAGATGATTTGAGATTTTTCTTTCCAAATGCCTAGAAATCTTGGTAAGCTTTCAGGAATCGTGTCATGATAGCTAAAAGCTGAGGTATGACTGAAATAAACAAGCCCCACATCTGGTCCCATGAGACGAGGGATAGGCAAATTTTCAAAGTGAGCTGGTTAGTTTCCTTTACTTTCAAGGTCATACAATGGAATTATCACCACTATTTTTTTCAACTTCAAATCTGACAGGTGAAAATAATATAATAGCTCTATCTTCATGAACTGGAAATATACTATTCGAAGTGTCTCTTACATAGGAAAATATTAACATGGGCGAGAGCAGTCATGACCTATTTCAACACAGTTGTCTCCATGAAAAACTCATTCTGTGGGGTAACACATATTACTTGACAAAAGGAATTCCATAATCAAGAAAAGTTTGGTAAATGTTGGGTTAAAGAAATATTTAATTTAAATTTAAATCGTAAGATAGGCAACAAGGATGTATTATAGAACATGGGGAATATAATCAATATTCTATAATAATTGTAAATGGAGTGTAAACTTTAAAACGTGTAATTTTTTAAGAGTTAAAAAAGAAACTGGCATGAAGATAAAGCAAAAAAATTAAAAAACTAAACTAGTTTCTCTAACACAGGACTTTATAAAACCTCCAATATACACTAAGGAATGGTATATATGTCATGAAGCATTTACCAAGTGTATGTCAGCACAAAATACTTTTCTTCACAATTTATGGAGCCAGTATTCAAGAAAGACACTTTGGGAACATAATCTGACCCAACATTATACTTCTGAAAGTCCTACTATGGAAAGGTTGGGTAAGGACATAAAATTACTCAATATCAACTGCTCACCTTAAAATTACCTATTAAAAAGTAGAGGTTGTACTATAACTTAAAATACACAAGATGAGTGACATTCATATATCTAAAATCAACTATATACTACTTACTGTGGCATTAATGAAAAGATACTTCACTCCCAATAAACAAAAGGTCTGTGCAATAATTATGAGAGACGAAGCTCTAATCTATATCATCATTAAACATTAAAATGAGGTTCTGTCCCCAACACATACTGTTCAGCCTGGAAGTGGGCCTGGCAGTGGTGGACTGAAGGGCAGATGGCAGGATCTCCGATTTGATGGCCACATTGGTGACTGCACCATCCATCCTCTCTGTCTCGCATAGGCCTGGCAACTGTGGTGCCTTCTCCAGCGGGGGTAGTAACTGATCAAACTGATCAAGGTCAGCTGTAAACTAAGAACGGAAATCCAAGTTAGAGGAAACACATTCTACACTTTTACCTGCAAGAAAGTAGAAAACAAGTTGTTCCTTTAAAATACATGAATTGAGTGTGACTATGAGAGAATGCAGAGAAGGCGATGGCACCCCACTGCAGTACTCTTGCCTGGAAAATCCCATTCATGGAGGAGCCTGGTAGGCTGCAATCCATGGGGTCGCGAAGAGTCGGACACGACTGAGCAACTTCACTTTGACTTTTCATTTTCCTGCATTGGAGAAGGAAATGGCAACCCACTCCAGTATTCTTGCCTGGAGAATCCCAGGGACCGGGGAGCCTGGTGGGCTGCCGTCTATGGGGTCGCACAGAGTCCGATACGACTGAAGAGACTTAGCAGCATGAGAGAATGAAGAAAGAAGAAATAATTAGAAAGACTGGGGCCTCGATGAAATAGCATGACCTAACACTGGATTTCTTTGGAAGGAATGATGCTGAAGCTGAAACTCCAGTACTTTGGCCACCTCATGCGAAGAGTTGACTCATTGGAAAAGACTCTGGTGCTGGGAGGGATTGGGGGCAGGAGGAGAAGGGGATGACAGAGGATGAGATGGCTGGATGGCATCACTGACTCGATGGATGTGAGTTTGAGTGAACTCTGGAAGCTGGTGATGGACAGGGAGGCCTGGCATGCTGTGATTCATGGGGTCACAAAGAGTCGGACACGACTGAGCAACTGAACTGAACTGAACAGAAGAGTGGAACAAAATGTGGAAGTTTATGGTACTGATACACTGCAGGATATAAGACAACATACACACGGTGCTTATCTATTATATTTTGGTATAAAATGTACGCACTGGAAAAAGATTGAACTGGAAAGAGATATTGAGAGTACTGTGTTATGACAATAACATCATGAGTGACTTTTTCCTGTCATATTTTTCAAAATTTTATAAAATGGATTACTTTATGAAGGAGTAAAAAATACATTTACATTGACATACTTTTTAAAAATAGTTTCTTAAAGTTTGTGAAATTTTTTTTAATGATTAGCTTCAAATATCGGAGAAGGCAACGGCACCCCACTCCAGTACTCTTGCTTGGAAAATCCCATGGACAGAGGAGCCTGTTAGGCTGCAATCCATGGGGTCACTAAGACCCGGACACGACTGAGCGACTTCACTTTCACTTTTCACTTTCATGCATTGGAGAAGGAAATGGCAACCCACTCCAGTGTTCTTGCCTGGAGAGTCCCAGGGATGGGGGAGCCTGGTGGGCTGCCGTCTATGGGGTCGCACAGAGTCGGACACAACTGAAGTGACTTAGCATAGCATAGCATAGCTTCAAATATCCCAGAAAGGTCACTTCCCATTTAAAGACTTAACAGAGTAGGAAATGTAGTTTCTATCATAGGTAGGGAGTTCTTACATCTGTCTGTGGCTAGGCATAGGAGAAAACTGACCTTTATTTCACAACATTATTCCATGAGGGTTACCTTAAGATAATTCATAAACATAAAATGTCTAGCTATTTGGGTTTTATTACTTAATTCAACTAAAATCCCTTCCTAGATTGTAGAATTACATGTACATATTTTTTTAAATGTCTGGCTTCTTTCACATTACATTTCTGAAGTTTAGACGTGCTGCTCCAGGTAGTAGTAGTTCATTTTGTTTCTGTTGCTGAATAGTGTCCCATTGTACGAATATGCTACAATATATATTTATCAGTTCTAGTGATGGATTTGGGAAATTTTTCTGGTTTTGGGCTAATATAAGTAAAGCTACTATGACTATTTTTAAACACATCTTTTGTGGCACGTGCAAAAAGTACTAATCAAAAAGGGAAAAACTGACAATTTGGAGTTTACATTAAAAGGAAGAACTTCACTTCATCAAAAAGCACCATTAACAGAGAGAAAAGGCAGGGCACAGTATAGAGAAGACATCTGTAAATATATAACCAATAAATGACTCACCTAAAATATATAAAGAACTCTTACACATCAACAGGAAAAATACAACATATTGGGAAAATGGGCAAAACACTTCAAGAGATATTTACAAAAGAAAACATCCAAATGACCAATAAATATTTATTGTGTGCTAAGTCACTTCAATAGTGTACAACCATCTGCAACCCTATGGACTGTAGCCGACCAGGCTCCACTGTCCATGGGATTCTCCAGGCAAGAATACTGGAGTGGGTTGCCATGCCCTCCTCCAGGGGATCTTCCCGACCCAGGGATCGAACCTGCATCTCTATGTCCCCTGTGTTGGCAGGAGGGTTCTTTACTACCAGTGCCACCTGGGAAGCCCAGATATTTATTAGGGAAAGGCAAATTAAAACTATGAAATATCACTACACAGATCCCAGAATGGCTAGAAGTTAAAAAGATAGACAACACTAAGTATTAATAAGGACATGGAACAACTAGAAGGAATTCTCATACCCTGGAAAAACTGGCATTATCTGCTAAAGATGAACACACACATATTTTATGATCCTGTAATTCCACCCCCCAGGTATAAACTCGGCAGAAGTGCATGTATGTATACCAAAACAGATGTGCCAAGGTAGTATACAATGGCATTTTCTTATAAAGCTGTTACTTTTGAAGTCAATTTTAAAGACTGAGAATTTTAATGTAGTTATTTAAAGCTATTATTCAGCTTAGAAACATGACATTAGTTTAGCTGTACCAAGAAACATAGGACAACCTTCTCAAAGAGTACATGTGTATAGAAATAACCAAAACAGTGTCATTACAAATAGTAATGACAGAGACAGTAACAGAGACAATACAGGGACTCTGAGCATTCAAGGAAAAGAATGTCTAACTAGAGCTACTGTGGAAAGCTTTACGGAAATGATTGTGTATTGTGTGTGAATGATTGTGAACTGTGTTTAAAGGATGAGTAGAAGTTCAGCAGACATAGAAAGCAGAGCAAGGCAGAAGATGCTTAGAAGAGACATGGCTTATCCCAGGAATAGGAAGGGCTTCCATGTACCTAGAATGTAGTATGCCTGAGAGAAGAGAGAGGCTTCTGGGAGATGAGGGCAAAAAATAAAGCTGACTCAAGAAACTCTAGGATCTATACATACTAAGTGTGAATTTGGTTTCACAAGGAAGAATCTTATTAATAAACTGCTTTGTAAATACACTTTCAGCTATTTCATGGGTGTCTGTATTCTGTCTAAATAATGTGTATGCTTCTAGCGGGGAGGAATCACATTTTCTGCTTTTCTTAAATTCCTTCAGAATCCGCTGCAATTATTCAATAAATGAAGCTGCCTATTACTTTTCACCACCCGCTACCCCAGCCTAAACACAGAGGTTCCTGATCCATAACAATTACACAAAGGTTTATTTGTATTTACTTCTGTTTCAGAGCATGTTATATAGCCTACTATCTGGAATACTCAAAGTCTCTATCTGATGGGGGCTGGGGGTTGAGAGTGGTTAGAGTGAGAAGGAAAATGACTTTAGAAAATGTTTCAAAGGAAATTAAATAGCAAAGCAAGCCAGACTAGGCACCCATGTCCACCTCCTCACATTTCTCTCTCATTTCATTTACATCAGAGGTTCCCAAACTTAGTTACCTATCAGAGTTCTGTGGGAAGTCTTTAAAATACAAGTTTCTGGGCTCTATTCTGAAAGAGCTGGATTTAATAGGTGGAGAGATGAGAGGAGGGGGCAGGGAAGGTATTTTTTCTAAAATCTCCAAAGATGTGAACTATGACTTTATCGAAAGAAACATCTACTTTCTTAGAATGCCACACTAAATATGGTAACCCTCCAAGGTTCCAAAGAGAACTTTTGAGGGTACCCTGTGGGTTTTTAACCACTGATATTAATCTTTTAATATGTGCCCAATGGATAGGGCAAAACATAGCCTGAATCCAAATATAGTCTATGCATGGAACAAAATAAAAGAAAAGAGAAAAGTAACTAGGAATGTTCATTCTATGAAGTAAAGAATTACCTACCTGGCTCTGTGACTCCAGTTTAATTTCCTCAGGAGCAGGTTTGGTCATGGGGGCTGGGTTTGTGTTACAAGGATCCATCTGTTCTTTCTTTTCCACCTTCACCTTTACATCATCCAGGCTCAGGTTCGGAGTAGATCTTAAATCTTTCTCATCTTTATCTAAAAGGTAGCGTAGAAGCTGATGGTCTTTTGATTCTTTTTTCTTGGAAGCATCCAGTTCCAGTTTTACACTGGAATTTCCCTGGACCTGCCCAGTCACTGACACAGAAGTAGATGCACTGTCCTTCTTATCAGGCTCCACCGACAGAGTTGTGATATCCGAGGGGCTACCCTCCTGTAAGAGACGGTGTAGGATTTTGTGCCGCTCGGTCAGTGAGCTATGAGAGGAGGGGCAAGAACCACTTGAAGAGTTAGTAGAGGCAGAGGTGGAAGTGCCTGTGCAAGACAGTACCTCTTTGCAACTTGTGTCTATATCAGCATGCCGTAACTGCTGCTCTGCAGTCGTTGTCAAAAGCTGCACTAGTTTGTGACTGGTTTGAGAGTATTTATTGTCTCCATCTGAGAGTCTGTCATTGTTATGTAGAAGCCCAGAATCCAGAGGTTTGCTGTCATTAGAGCTGTTGTCAGACTGAATCATTTCATTTAAAATGGATGCAATCTCTTTGTTATCTTTGGATTCAGCTTTTGCTGGTTGTATATTTAATCTGCTAGGTGAATTCTGTGAGCTCATCTGCCTGAGGACTGGAGAACTGGCAGAGAAGCCAACAGAGTTATTGGGTCCTTCATTCATACTCTGTAAAGGTGTTACTGGGATGTTTGAATAGGATCGGTTACTATTATTACAGGCAGTACTCGTCATGCTAACGGGGGAGCTTAATGTTGGAATATTAGGAGGAAATGAATTGTTAGGCATCCTGGGCCTTGTTGTCAATCCAGAACTAACTTGTCTCCTTGGAGACATGAACTGTGCAAGGGATATTCCTGTACCTTCCATAGGGGAATTATTGAGGTTTAAAGGGGGATTAGTGCTCTGGGAACTGGCCTGTCCCTGGTTTAAGGCAACACTGGCTACAATCTGATTTCCAGGTGAGCATCCAAAACTCCCTTGGCTGTTGCTAGAATTGCTATGACTGCTGCTATGAAGGTCTGAGCTCTGTTGGCGGTTTACTCTGGTGGGTACCATGTTGCTGTTGGATGGTGGCAAGGTAGATGAACGGGCCACACCGTGAGCTGGAGAGATACTGGGATTGACGGAAGGGTTTACCCGGGGCACTGACATTCCAGGATTAGTGTCATCTTGAGGAGAAAGACCACTGTGTTCCCTAGACAGGGGAAAAGACATTCAGACATCTTCACTGGTTTCCATTATAATATTTTATGAAGCACATTATAAAACAAGATAATGTTGCAAACTATCAAGTAAAAAGCTTCTGTATTACTTTAAACTAAAGAAAACAGTGGACTGTTAGTACCATGGTGAAATGTTAGAACACTTCATGGGAAAATAGTGTTTAAGGTACTGCACATTTGATAATGGTTAAATGCGCAAGAAATCTTTCCTGGCCTTGGAAAACTTCCAATATATATACTTTAAAACTTTACAAAATTTAATACAAATAATTAACACTACATCAGACTTTTGGTGGAAAGAGAAACTTCCCACACTTCTGGTTACAAAGTATTTACTCATGACTCCCTTCATTATAGCTTTTAAGTATTTCAACTCCAAAGAGGAAGACTGGGTAAGGAAAATACTGTGTCACTGATGTAAAAATTAAAAAGAGTGACATGCAGACATAGCAGATGTTTTGAAAGAGAAATCACAATATGAAAAAAGAACTGTGCTAATTCCACTCACAAGCATAAATTAAACTAAAATTAGAAAAAGCAGAATACTGAATTCAGATTTTCATCAAGTTCTTTTACTCAAATCCATAATTACGACAACAGATTTGTGACTGGTATTACCATGTTCCAATAAGCAAATATATCAGATGAGGGAAAGATGAAGTGAGGGAAAATGTCTTTGTTTTTGTTTAATGCTAAATTTTAAATAGTTGTAAATGTAGAGTCTTGAATAATTCATAGGATAAAAGAATGGTTTCATGAATTTACCATATATAATAGTGTAAAACACATTTTGAGAAGAGAACAAATTAGAGGCAGTGACATTCAAATATCTCAAGTTGACAGTTAAATAATTTGTAGCTTGAGAAACTGTCAACTTGAACTCAGGAGCCACTGAGTTTTGCCTTAATGAAAATAAAGCACTTTTAAAATTAAAAATAACAATACTAATAAACTTGAATCTTTTATAAGACCATAAGTTTATATATGGAAGCTGGAAAGTTTTGGCCATTGTTTTGGTTCTTATCCCTAAAGCATATATTCAGCCACACCTTTCCTTTCTCCCTTTTTGAACAACAAAGCTATTGTTAGGCGACAAAACTATAGAATTCAGTATGGATATATTGATTATATTCTCACCATGCTAGTTAAATGCCTAATGTAAAACTGGCTTTCTAGCCATCAAGAGTATAAAACTTTCTTCTCTAAGAAGAAATATGTGAACTGACTTATTTCATATGAAACTCTCCAAATAAGTAGTACCTGTCGATGATATGAATTCCCATGATGAAAGGTTGCATGTCTGGACTTTGAGGGTAGCAAAGTTTACACTTGGTGTGGGCGCTAAGCATTGTCCCATCATTCAATATGAATCTATAGGATGGGCTGGAGGCAGTGCCACGAGTCATCACTGTTTCAAACAAAAGAGAAACCTAGTTAAAATGCTGACACTTACACTTTGGGCAGAGGAGAGTTACCAAGCCTTATTTCTACCTAGAACCTCATTTAAATGTCCTTCCAACTGCTACCTGCTCAGACTCAAGGTATGGTTCAGATAAAGCAGATATCTGAGGGGGGGAAATTATTCAGGGTGAAATATACAGTCTGAAGACAAGTTTTAAATCAATTCTACTTGAATGGGTGCCTCCTCACAGAAGTTGTGATTATGAAGAAACCACAAACCACAAAAAAGTCAACCTAATCTTTCCCTATAATGGGGCAGCTCCTTAAATTTATTAAGTGTTCATTAAAAAGACCAAGAAGTAACTTTCTCCCCTCTCCTTTTCAATATTATCTCTAACAAGCTTTTCTACCCCTTTAGCTGGAGATTTTTAAAAACAGCTTTATTGAGATATCAACAAAGCACAAAATTCACCAAGTTTTGATTAGTTTGCAGAACTCTTTAACTGAAATTCAAATTTAATTTTTCACTCAGGAATGTGAATCAAAAAGATCCATCCAACAAATTATTATAGTCATATATTATTTTTGATGTTTGAATTTAGTTTACTAATAAGCAAATTAATAATAAAGCCTCTGATTACTAATATAGAATAAAACCTAGATTAAGGCAATTGAATCACTATATACACAACATGAGTTACTTTTGTCTTAAAGCTTTATTAACAACAGATGAAGCTCTTACTGGTTAATTTTTATGAAATATGTAAAGGCTACACCAGACTACTAAGTAAGAAAATGTCATCAATGTTTCAGTAATACAAAAGAATTCTTTTTTAAGGAAGATTTAATAGGTAGATTCAGCTATACCAAGGTTAAAAATCATATCCACTTAAATACAAGAATTACTACCACAAATGACTACTGTAATTTAGCCTGTAATAAATGTTAGTCCTATTTTTCAAAGACATTTTAGAAAGAGCTTCAATCACACTGTAAAGACATATGAAAAAGACAAAACGACCAATTGATAATTTTTGAAGCTACATATTACTTTAAGCAACAAGAAGACAGGCTCTATTTTATTGTCTTGGGTACACCATGTAAACTGAAGAGGGCATAATCTGCTGGAAATCTATGCCATGCATAAATCTCCCTGAGTACCAAAATCAGGATATAAACTTAATTGCAAGGATTTCTTACCCATCTGGCAGTTTCAGCCAAATCTTGGCACATTTACCAAATAAAATATGGAAAAATTTAGTATCTAGTGAAATAATAAATGATAAAAAAGTAATGAAAACCAGTAAGTTTTGTGTAAGGATATAGTTAAATGTTTGTTATGATAAAACCCTAACAAATATTAACAATTCCCATCTGTCAATATCTTTTGAGAATATTATTTTGGAAAACACAGTTATAACAAAAAGGTGGTATTTTAAGATAAATTATTAGCGTGGGACAATTAGAAAGTTATAAATATATATTTAGTTATAAATATATATAAAGGGAAATAAAAGATACAATATGTATTCATGTTATTTTGCTTATGCCATTCTATTTCCTCATCAGTATTTATTTCTCATTAGGATCATTCTGCTGAAACATTCATTAGCTCTTCACCATTGAGCTCATTGTCCAATATGGTAGTCATCAGTCACTATCATAATGTGGAAAATTAAATTTAAAATTAAATGAAATTTAAAATTCAGTTCCTTACTCATACTTGCCACATGTCAGGTACTCAATAGATGCATGTGGCTAGTGACTACAGTATTGGACAGTATAGCTCCATACATACAATTTCATTTTGCACTTCCAATCTTATTTTTCATTATTTCCTAAATATCTTTTCTATAGCTCTTTGAGTAGGAGTAGATAACCTTTTATACATTTATTTTTCTTCTTCAAGAATAAACATGAGTTAATACTATGTCCCATTCTTGTTTTCCACTCTCCATTGAAACTGTACGATGCTTTGCATATACAATCATCTAGTTCTTGCTAACTGGTCTTCAACTTGAATTTCATCTCAATAGGTTAATATTGATTGTTAATACTGATCAACTACTACAATTTTTCTTTAAAGGACAGATTTTAAACCTTACCTATCATCTCAAATGCTTATATTGTATTTTAATTTATGTTTTTGTCTGTGTAGAAATCCAGATTTACTTGTGTAATGAAAATTATTGGAGACAAATTTCTTGACTTATTGACACGCCCTGTAAAGTGAGAAAGAACTAGAATCTGGGAGAACATTAACATTAACATGGAAACATTAAGATATTTGGGCTTTCCAGGTGTGCCAGTGGTAAAAAAAACCCTGCCAATGCAGGAGATACAAGAGATGTTGGTTTGACACCTGGGTCAGGAAGATTCCCTGGTGAAGGGCACAGCAACCCACTCCATTATTCTTGCCTGGAGAATCCCATGGACAGAGAAGCCTGGCAGACTGCAAAGAGTCACCAGGGTTGCAAAGAGTTGAACTTGACTGAATTGACTGAAGCATGCATTAAGATCATTTATGTGGATTACAGAAACATCAAGAGTCCTTTGGTAATTATGCTGCCTTAAATTGGAAGACGCTAAATTAATGAAAATTCCAAAATTGAGGAAACTCTACTAACTTAATACAGGAAAACTATTACAAGTTTTTTTTTCTTTTTACAGTTTAAGTTTTGAAGTTAAATGGTTTATTTTGGATAATAATGTACAGAATAAGACTCAGCAAAAGGAAAGCAGCACAGATCAATGAAAGGAATAAAAGCCTAGGAATCAGATTTAGGTATGAACTCTGACTCTCTCATTTACAAGTTTAGGACTTAATAATACAAATTAACCTTTGCCCACTATCACTAAAATGGAGCCAGTTTACTGTGAGATAATACCTAGCATGGAGCCTGGTACATAGCAGGTACTTAATGAATACTTCCTGAATAAATACCAAAGAAAAAACAAACAACAAATACGTAGCTTCCAAAGTACTTATGTCCTGAGTCACACTCACATTCGGCCAATACCAAGATACCTCTTATACTAATAGCTTCAACTCTGTATAACAATCTAAAATTTTGAATTAAGATGTGAGTATTGGAGCTATAGGGCTTCTCTGGTGGCTCACACAGTAAAGAATATGCCTGCAATGCAGGAGAATTGGGTTTGATCCCTAGGTAGGGAAGATCCCCTGGAGAAGGAAGAGATTAAAAATAGGTGCCAACAGTACACTGAAGAACTACACAAAAAAGGTTTTAATGACCCAGATAACCACGATGGTGTGGTCACTCACCTAGAGCCAGACATCCTGGAGTGTGAAGTCAAGTGGGCCTTAGGAACCATTACCTCAAACAAAGCTAGTAGAGGTGATGGAATTCCAGCTGAGCTATTTCAAATCCTAAAAGTTGGTGCTGTAAAAGTGTTGCACACAATATGTCAGTAAATTTGGAAAACTCAGCAGTGGCCACAGGACTGGAAAAGTTTAGTTTTCATTTCAATCCCAAGGGCAATGCCAAAGAATGTTCAAACTACCACACAACTGCATTCATTTCACATGCCAGCGAAGTAATGCTCAAAATCCTTCAAGCTAGATTTCAAAAGTACATGAACCAAGAACTTCCAAAGGTACAAGTTGGATTTAGAAAAGGCAGAGGAACCAGAGATCAGATTGCTAACATTTATTGGATCATAGAGAAAGCAATGGAGTTCCAGAAGAACATCTATTTCTGTTTCATTGACAATGCCAAACCTCTGACTATGTGTATCACAACAAACTGTGGAAAATTCCTAAAGAGATGGGAATACCAGACCACCTTACCTGCCTCCTGAGACCTGTATGAAGGTCAAGAAGCAACAGTAACAACTGGACATGGAACAACAGACTGGTTCAAAATTGAGAAAGGAGTTTTCAAGGCTGAATATTGTGACCCCGCATATTTAACTTATATGCAGAATACATCATGCAAAATGTTGGGATGGATGAATCACAAGCAGGAATCAAGATCGCCAGGAGAAATATCAACAACCTCAGATACACTACATATACCTCAGATGATACCACTCATTAGGTGGAAGAGGAGCTAAAGAGCCTCAATAAGAGTGAAAGAGGAGAATGAAAAAAACTGGCTTAAAACTCAACATTCAAAAGAGCATAAGATCACATCATCCAGTCTCATCACTTCATGGCAAATAGAAGGGGACAAAGTGGAAATAGTGACAGATTTTATTTTCCTGGGCTCCAAAATCACTGCAGATGGTGACTCCAGCCATGAAATTAAAAGAGGCTTGCTTCTTGGAAGGAAAGCCATGAGCAACCTAGACAGCATATTAAGAAGCAGAGACATCACTTTGCAGACAAAGGTCCATATAGTCAAAGCTACAGTTTCTCTAGTAGTCATGTACAGATGTGAGAGCTGAACCATAAAGAAGGCTGAGTGCTGAAGAATTGATGCTTTTGAATTGTGGTGCTGGAGAAGAGTCTTGGGAGTCCCTTGGACAGCAAGGAGATCAAACTAGTCAATCCTAAAGGAAATCAACCCTGAATATGTGCTGGAAGGACTAATGCTGAAGCTGAAGCTCCAATACTTTGGCCACCTGATGTGAAGAGCCAACTCACTGCAAAAGACTGTTTCTGGGAAAGACTGAGGGCAAGAGAAGGGACAACCGAGGATGAGATGGTTGGATGGCATATTGATAACAATGGACGTAAGTTTGAGCAAACTCCAGGAAAGAGCGAAGGACTTGGAGTCCTGGCGTTTTGTAGTCCACGGGGTCACAAAGAGTCGGACATGTCTTAGCAACTGAACAACAACGAGAGCCGTAATTCTTTACAGCACTGACTGGTTAAAGTATTGCTCTACATGCCAAATTTTCTCCATAAGTAAGACTGAGAAATGGACAAAACTATTTGGAATTTCATTTGATCACAGATTCTGATCTTGTTTTCTGATTTAGCTTTGTCAGGTTTTGATCCTTGACCCCTGAGTCTATTTCTAAAAGTTTTAGAATACTTAGTGAGGAGGGATGATACTAATGTGGTATTACTGACACCCCAGAAACTCTTCAAAGAACCTAGAAATCTGGTTTAACAACTGTCCCAAATGAATGTTATCAGGCACTTTAGGGAAACATTTAACCTAGACTTTTTTCTAAAAGAATGATTCTGTATTGAACTGAACTTAGGAAACTTTTCTAAAGTATATAGCTACATGAACTTCCTCCCAGTTTAGGAAGTTCCTCAGGTGACCCTGATACCCATACAGCACCCCCTCACCTCCCAGTCTCAGTGGTGAACCACTCCTTTAATCTAGTTTATCCTGCAAGCTCCCACATACTGTTTCACTAAAATGTGTTTTCAACTTTTGATTCTGGAAAATAAAATGGTCAACACTCTTTAAAAGCAGTCTGTGAGCTGTCTCTGTCAAAAGCAGCTGAAAAACTAAACTAAGAACTTAAGTTTTTAATGCATATTAGGATTTTATACCAGCTGCTGCCTTTTAAAAGTAAGTTAAAATCAGGAAAAAAGACAGATGGAGGACCAATTTTCCTGCCTAAATATCAGATATATAGATGACACCACCATTATGGCAGAAAGTGAAGAAGAACTAAAGAGCCTCTTGATGAAAGTGAAAGAGGAGAGTGAAAAAGTTGGCTTAAAGCTCAACATTCAGAAAACGAAGATCATGGTATCTGGTCCCATCACTTGATGGGAAATAGATGGGGAAACAGTGGCTGACTTTATTTTTCGGGGCTCCAAAATCACTGCAGATGGTGACTTCAGCCATGAAATTAAAAGACGCTTACTCCTTGGAAGGAAAGTTATGACCAACCTAGATAGCATATTCAAAAGCAGAGACATTACTTTGCCAACAAAGGTCCATCTAGTCAAGGCTATGGTTTTTCCTGTGGTCATGTATGGATGTGAGAGTTGGACTGTGAAGAAGGCTGAGCGCCGAAGAATTGATGCTTTTGAACTGTGGTGTTGGAGAAGACTCTTGAGAGTCCTTTGGACTGCAAGGAGATCCAACCAGTCCATTCTGAAGGAGATCAGCCCTGGGTGTTCATTGGAAGGACTGATGTTGAAGCTGAAACTCCAATATTTTGGCCACCTGATACAAAGAGCTGACTTATTTGAAAAGACCCTGATGTTGGGAAAGATTGAGGGCAGGAGGAAAAGGAGACGACAGAGGAAGAGATAGTTAGATGGCATCACAGACTCAATGGACATGAGTTTGGGTGAACTCCGGGAGTTGGTGATAGACAGGGAGGCCTGGCGTGCTGCGATTCATGGGGTCGCAAAGAGTCAGACACAACTGAGTGACTGAACTGAACTGATAGAGGTTTTAGATTTTAAAAGTTTTACAGAAAATCAAGGATATAGTGGCATCATATTATGCCACTAAAGAACTATTAGTGATAGTTCTTTACACTATCCCTAGTGGAAAGGCAGCAAGGCAGCAAGGAAACTGCAAAGGCTATTTACATCTCTCTCCATTCTTAGCAGACCAGTAGTTCTCCAACTTGATGTACTTAAGCATCACCTTCAGAGCTTGTTTAAAGTACATGGGCCCTAACCTGAGATTTTAATTCAGTAGGTCAACATCTTTAATAGGTGATTCCCATGTAACTGTTTCATGGACCACATTTTTCTTACCAGGTTAGATACTGCTGAATACAACATATAAGAAAAAGATGCGTTCAATTTATAAATGCTATTTGGCAAGTTGTCCAGAATCGCCATAACACTAGAGTCAGAGTCACGTGAATTCTGGGCAATTTAACTCTAAGAAAAAAGTTATTTCTATTGAGAAAATTTTTTTTCTTAAAAAAGTAAAATAAAAGGACATTAAGACATGATTAATGGAGAAGAGGTGTTGAATTATATTTTTTTACATTTCTCTCTAAATTGTTTCACTTCATATGTTAATGTTACTTATTACATTTTAATCAATCTATTTTATAGAGAATTCCAATGGTTTAGAAACACTTGCTTTAAACCATGGCTCACTCACATATATGGGAAGCCTAGGCATGTGGAGAATGAGACAATAATCTAGACCTGCTTTGCCTTGGTCATAATGTATATAAATTATAGGCAAGTAAAACTAAAAGTCTTTTAAGTAAGCCTTGGAAGGTTTAACTTATAAAGTTAAAGTAAAAATCAAACAGAAGAGAATCATATACCTCGGCACTTGAGGGAGTAAGTGGAGGCAGTGTTCTGAATCTCCTACTTACACAAAAGTCAAGTGCTATAGATAGAGGGAGTCACAAAGTTTGCAACCAGTGGATGGCAATAGTTGCTTTCTGTAATTGTTTCCAAACTTGACTGATTGCCTGGGGAACTTCTTGGTCATATCCATTGAAACACCATCTTTGGGGATGGTAAAAGTAAGAGGCCCACTGAAGAACCGTTAGTCTGTACAAAGCTGTTCCAGAAGTAGACAGACTAGTGAGATTGATACAGATGGCTTTCTGAAAAGAAAAAATCAAGCTGCTTCCTTCACATACCATTGGGAAGCACCCGACCTAAAACATAATGAATGAAAAATCATTTGTAAACTGAAGAAACCTAATATAATGGGAAAATGTTAAAATTAAGAAAAGTGATGGAATAATTAAAAATATTTTTTAGATTGTTTTCAGGAGTAGCCATACAAAGAGTTTCTTCCCAGAGAAATTATTTACTTAGAGATTAGAGAATAAATTACAATGGGAAAGGTATATTAGGCTCCCATAATTTCATGACAATGTTTTAAAATATATCAAAACTCCTTATCTTTGAATCTTTATAAATTTTCTGGCCTTAACTCTCAGCTAATTTTCCTTATCTTTCCTAAAATACTGTTAAGTTCCTTAAGGGTGGGAATATGCTTGTTTCATATTTCCATAGTATTTACTATGACATAGCAGTTGTTCAATTATTAATTAATAATTTCATATGACATAATTTGAACTTGAAACTCCCATGTGAGTCAGGAGATACTGGTACTGTAATGGTCATGAAGTACAGATCTACATGCATGATACAGATCTGTACTATCTAAAAGCCCTTTGACACGCCTGTTCTGCTTGGAGTGATCTTCTAAAAGCCAGACAAAAATAGCACTTCCTCTCTAAAGCCATCCCTGATTCTCAAGTCAGAATTAATTTTTTTCTTCTTTGGTTTTATCTTTATTATTATGGCCCAGGCCACAGAAATCTTTAAAACAGTCATATATCCTCCCAATACAATAGATTTTGAGCTCCTGGAAGCCAAAACCCTGCTTTGTCATCCTTGAATCCCTTGCACCTTATATAGTGTTCTATGTATGTGAAGAACTTGATACATGTCTGCTGAATGAATGAATGAATGAATAATGAGTGACCACCACATGATACCCTGTTCTTTAAAATGTGCATCCCAAAATTCAGTATCTACTCATGAATTACTTTGCTTACCCATTTCTTCCTTTCCTAAAACTGATTACTGCAAAAACTAATTTGTAATACTTGATAAGAAAATACTTATCACCCATAGATTGTATATATGTTATTCAATATTAATAAAGAGCAAAGTTATGAAAATAGCTGAGAGAAAAAAACCTTACCTTCTTGAAATAGTTGTCTGGCGTAAGATGGCTCTCTGCCTTGAGGTTGGAAAAAAGCATAAATGCACTTTCTCACTAAATCTTCCCAGCCAGTTCTGCCAGCAGCTCTCAGGGAACTAGTATCAATAGAGATGATTTTACCTATACAAAGAATGAAAGCTTCCATGTATGATAGCCTCTGGATATGTCATTCACATTTTAAGACTAACATGCATCTAAAAATATTCTGCTGCCTCTCAAATGCTTAATGGACAAAAGCACTAAAAAGCACTATTAATTTTTATTATATATAGTAACAGAGTATATCAGTGACATGAAAATACAAAATTGTTTTGGCCTTGGAGTGTGTTGTATCACATCGTAAAATTCAATACCAATTAAGTATTAAAGTCATATCATAAAGACCCAAAGCTATGGATCCTAATGTAGGTCAAACTTTTCTGGGTTGCTCTTTGGATCCTGCTATCTATATACTAATGACTTATTGTGGATGGAGAGGCAGAGATGAACTATATTATTTTGGTTTAAATTAATTTCCAGTAATTAAGTGAAGAGACTATGAGAAAGTAAGCCAGTCTTTCCTTCTCTACCTCCTCTTGAGCTGTAGACAATATTGCACTTAAGAGTAAACAAAGACTGAAGGCAAAAAAAATTAAATCAGAAAAAGATAAGTGAGAACATTAAGATCTGCTAGGCTATCTGCAAACAGAACATATGCTTTATAAAATTTAGTGGTGATTTGATACTGTTATCACATTTAAATAAGTTTCCTGAATGATTATGGAAGAATTCAGGCAAATTATTTCTTAATTGGGGGCCATTTAATCCAGTTGGTGATTTTTCAGATCAGTTTTATTTTCTATAAATCTTGTACTCATATAAGAAAATATATTCTTGCCTGGAGAATCCCA
Source organism: Bubalus kerabau (assembly GCF_029407905.1). Lineage (NCBI taxonomy): Eukaryota > Metazoa > Chordata > Mammalia > Artiodactyla > Bovidae > Bubalus > Bubalus kerabau. The sequence continues at coordinate 77,383,164 of NC_073634.1, forward strand.
GGGACGGCGGAGCCTGGTGGGCTGCCATCTATGGGGTCGCACAGAGTCGGACACGACTGAAGCGACTTAGCTTAGCTTAGCTTATACATATGTGCGTATGTGTGTTAGATTATTAAGGTGAGACCTACAAAGCCTCATCCAATTTCAGAACTTGAATATTACCAAGATCATCAATACCATTCCATTAAGTGTGTACTCCACACTTGTCACATCCCTCTGTCTTTATATTCTCCTGTCAATCTAGGCTGTTTCCAGTTTTTTGTCATTACAATCAATACTGCTATGAATATCTTTCACATTTTCCATAGTGCATGAGGTACATACGTAGGAATAGAACTGTTGAGTCATAGGTTACATGAATGTTCAATTTTATATTAAACTGTCTCCCAGAAACTTTTATAAGAGTTAATCCAACATCCTCTCCATCGCTTGGTTTATGGTTATGGTCTAACTTTTGTATTTCCCTGATTAATAAGGTTGAATATTTTTCATGTTTATTCACCTCTCAAGTTTCCTCTTCTGTGAATGCCTGGTTATCTTTTCTTCATCTTCCCTTTTTTCACACAATCAACTCAAATCTATTGTACTGTTTGTGCCTCTTTAACTAATCCCTTCTTTACATATTTCTCTTGGTTTGTTTAGAAATAAAATCTTTATTAGACCTCTATAAAGCAGGGTCTAGAATCTAATATACCCAAGTATGTCAGATCAGGTTGTCATCCAAGTCTTGGCATAAATGTAGAAAGAAAATAAATCAAAATTTAAATGAGGGAATTCTTGTTATTTTAGAACAGTTTGGGGACAGCCTGGTGAAGACTGTGATTGAAACTATAGATAATTTTGGACTTCCTAAGAGTTTCAGTCATTCAGTTTTTGTCTCATCACATCAGGGACTAAGAATTAGTTATAGCGGAGAATCCACTGTTATATAATCTTCAAATGCAATAATACTCCTCATATGGAGTGACAAAGGGAGGCCTGTGTGTGTGTGCTTATGTGTTTAAGTTCAGTATTAGGCCACATGAGAGCAAGGAAGTCTGTAATTGTAGAAATGGAGGGTAGAAAGTAATTAAATTATCAATAATGGCAACGGAGAAGGCAATGGCACCCCACTCCAGTACTCTTGCCTGGAAAATCCCATGGACGGAAGACCTGGTAGGCTGCAGTCCATGGGGTCGTGAAGAGTGGGACACGACTGAGCAACTTCACTTTCACTTTTCACTTTCATGCATTGGAGAAGGAAATGGCAACCCACTCCAGTGTTCTTGCCTGGAGAATCCCAGGGACGGGGGAGCCTGGTGGGCTGCCGTCTATGGGGTTGCACAGAGTCGGACACGACTGAAGCGACTTAGCAGCAGCAGTGGCAACAAATGACAAGTAATGTAATGAGTATCTTAGGAGGGAATCATAAATAGGCTGACTTAGAATACTTCTGCTTGCTAGAGCAAAGTTTAACTAACAAACCAACCAAACCATTGTTCAACATTTCCAGGGAGAAAACTTATTTTTTTTAAGGGACAAGAACCACTTCATGTAGAGTTGGAAGTACTGCTAAATTTTAAGGAATTAAATATCTAATACTTTTTATAACTAGTTTATGATTTTTTATCTAACTCAATCCCATGATATAATGCCAATTTTATATTTTAAGAATACTTCATATTATTTTGGCATCTTTATATTTTCTTTATACTTTATATTTTCTCTGGTATTTTTTGTGTGGTAACTGTGTACAGTACTGTAATGCCCTTTTAGTAGTGCATTGATGGAAGAAAACACAATATAAAGAAAGAATCCTATTTTAGGGCCTAAAGATACCTGTTCTCAGTAATTAGTTGCCTGGTTTTGGATAAGTTACCATTCCCTCATGTGTAAAATGGACAGGCTGGATTCTGTAATCTCTGAGGTTCCCTCTAGATTTATAATTACTTCATGATTCAGAACTTTTTAATTTTTACAAATTTATTCTAAAATCAGGCATATTAAGATGCTGGGTCCTTGGTCAGAAACAAAAGTACCAGTTATATCATTGTTCCTATAGAAAAATACAGTCTTTTTTAAAACAATCTAATTTAGGATTTAGTTTATAGAAATACAATTGAAGAAAAGCTGAACTATATTGTTCCTAAATTAGCCTCATAATTTTTAGGCCTCCCCTGTCTTCCACATTTATTCTGTGGACTAACCATCACCCTTTTTCAACAAGTTTTTATTCTGCTATCTCCCAAGCCCTCTTTGGTTTTACTGACACAAAAGATAAGCTATATTTTTTTAACAGACCCTATTTTTCCTTCATGCAATAATATTTTTGGTTTTTCAATAAGGATTTATTAAATTTTTCCAGTGTTGTTCACTGGTAGAAAGTAACACATACATGCTAGACTCAAAAAGGGAAAGGAAAGGTATGCAAATTGATCATTACTACACTTAAATGCTGTATATCTAAGCTCCCAGATGTTCTCTTTCCTGTATTCTATTGTCTGTGCCAATGTATCCCCACCTCCTACTCTTTAGTAAGAGCAGTTGGGAGTTTATCTTTAAAACCCAAGAATAAAGCATACAACATAGCAATATTAGATTTCTGGGGCTAAAACATTAATAAATATTGTAAGAGGATCTTATAAACAATGGTAAAGCAAAAGAGTAAACGCTCACAAAGAGTAAAATTTAGTAGAAATGATTTTTAAAATCTTGGTCTGCTATAAAAACCTATCTGTAGTATCTATCTTTTAAAACTAGAGTGGTGAATGATACATATACAATTCTCATTGATGAAAACCTAATGTGACAAAGTGAAGATAGGATTAAACAATATAGGGGAATTCCCTGGTGGTCTGGTGGCTAAGGCTCCATGCTTCCACTGCAGGGGGTGCAGGCTTGATCACGGGTGGGGGAACTAAGATCCCGAGCATGCCATGAGGCACAGCCAAAGAAATGTTTTTTTAAAAACTAAAAATTTTTTTTAAAAAATATTAAACAACATATGAGAAATTATTTATATTAAACAACAGTAACAATTTGTTTTTGCTGAAAATCAAATCTGAAGTAGGTCTTTAAAAAGAAAGGCTTATTTTCAGGCACTTTGTGGCTGCCTCCTGTCCTCCTTTCAGTTCTAACAGACGTCTCTGTGTTAGAACTTTCTGCAGCTCTGTTTCCTCAATCAGGAGCACTCATTCTGCACCATGACCCTTCCTCAATTCACCCTTCCGACACTCTTACTTGGCACAGTTGGCATCCTTTGGGGGTTAATTGTGTGGTATCAGCTTGACAAGCTTTCTGTTAACCAGCTGATTTTTAAAACAGGACCTCCCTATTAGCTTCTCTTATACCACTTACATCTTTTCCATCAAAAAAGTACAAATCTGTAATCGTATCATTGCTTTTTGTTCAACCATGTATACCCAGAGCAATCATACATATGACAGGCACTTTCAGGCATTCAATCAGTATGTGCTGAATCCATTTAAAGGAAAAGAATAAAGGAAAAAATAGTCAGATACATTTATGCACAATATTAAAAGCACCCTTTTGTATCTATTTGTAAGCAAATATATTGACACTGCCAATTTCTTTTCATGAATTTGAAGAAATAATTTATAATCAATAGAGATATGTGAACAATTATAAAATAATTTCCTCTCCAGCACCCTCCCGTAACAATGATGACACTACCTAAAATGCACAATATCAAGACCACATCTGAAATGTTTTCTGCAGAGGACTAGTGAACAGCAGCTGAACAGCAGAGAAGAGAGGGACACATTTAGTTTTAAGGGGATAGTCACATTCATTCATGCTGAAAGAACATTCTGAACTCTGCAGCTAGTACCTGTAGTATCTTGCTTGGTCATAAAGGATTCTACACCCGTAATAGCTGGAGGCCGAGGTAATCGCCGTGCAATACAAATCAAACATGACTGGAAATCTGCCCAAAACAAGAAGGGGAAATTGAAGGAAAAGAGGACAGAAAGTGGTTCACATCTATTACCTGCCATTAACAGTTTTGTAAAAACAATACATGTTGTAAGATCTGACACAATACTGGAGTGACTCTGATCTAACAGTATAATATAAGAATTAAAATTGCTTGCAACCAAACACTATCAGCTCCAGAAAGAGATCTAGTTGGAATCAATTATCCCTTCCCACTGAATGTTCTTACATAAACTAGAGGAGACCGAAGCATCTTAAGTACTTGGCAGATAACAATTTGAAGAAGTAGTTTTGGCTAGATTCAAGCAACACAGTGGTTTTTAAAATATAGGTTCATAATTTCCTATACTCATTAATGGCTACAAAGATTATTCCTATAACATTGAGCAGATCACAAACTATCATATGAAAAAAAACAACATTTAACTGTTTCTGAACAGGCATTATTTTGCCCTTGACAGAAGACTTTTATGTTCTTAGGACCTGTAATTTTTTTTGAATGTCCCATTTCCATCTTTGTGAGAGGCTGCACACAGTATCACACAGCTAAACATGAATTTGAATCATATAAGACAGGCCTGCATGTATATTCTGTAAAAAGTCCCCAGCTGACTGTTGTACCCTTTCCCTGGTAGGACCCACTACAGACAAGCCTTTTTGCATCTGACTTCTCCACAGATTCCTTCCCTGTTCCTTACTCCACCAATTTGTGGTGTTCTTAACTTAGTTCAGTTTAAGCGTGCATGGAAAACTCATCCACTGGAACGTATTTAACTAATACCATGTTCATACCCTATTCCTATTAGAGCTTCAGCTGTGTTTTCATCTGCTCATAAGCTTTCTCCTTATATATTACCTTGTATGGCCTCAAAAGTGCTAGCTCTATTCTCCAGTGTTCCGTACACACTAAGCTTGAAACTTTCTAAAAATCAGAGCTGTTCAACAGCCTGCTGCATCTGGTGCATTTCCAACTGGCAGCAGTGAGTTACAGCTCTTATTTCTAGGCAGCAAGTTGGTTTGAATGTGACATTTTAGTGGGAATGTCAGCTACAACTGAGAATTTGGGGGTATTTTAAAGGGGGGTAGTTCTAGATGTTAACAATTTTTTTCTTAAGTATTAAGAAATATATAGCAAATTGAAAAGCCACTAAGATATACAATATAGTAACCAAAAATATTATCTGAAGAAGGCAGTTTATAATCAATTTCCTCTTTGTTTCTAAAACCACAGGAAAAGCAATCGAACACCTTAAAACCACCCTCTGTTTTACCTTCTCCATCCTCCTGAATCGATTTCGGCTGTGACACAGTGAAACACTGCATCACTTCATACCGCTGGCAAGCTTCCTGGTTCTCGGGGCCAGGCTCATCTGGACGGTGAATTAGCATCCTGCAGTTAAAGGTATGGCTGTTTCGGCGTGTTGCTTCTTGAGGCCAAGGAACTCCATTCACTGTGAAAGAAAAATTGATTACACGCCTGTGAAGGAGATGAAAAGGTACAAACTCTGAAGATACAAATGACACACCTTTACTCATCTGCTTAATTAGACACTCAGATTAAAAGACAGACCCCTTCAGATCTAACACTATCCTGAGGCAAAGAGAGACTTACCTTCCTTTGCAAATCTAATCCTTTTACCAATTAGAGAAATGTAAAACTTGCAAGAAACTGTATAGGATTTCCACCCTCAAAGATAAGGCCTTACAAATACCCTAATTCGTTAACAGACAAAGACAAAATTAAAAATTAATAGCTTCTTGCTTTTTTGCTCAGAATTTTACAGCAGTTAGTTAATAAGCTTTTTCACTTGCTTCCTGCTATACTCTGGCATTGGAAAAAAAAAAAGATTGACAATCATAGGTCTGTTACTAAGTGAGAATTTTAACCTGGAAGGCATGTATACTTAAGGGATGGCTTCAGAGTATGTTGTATGTTCCTCCTTCTGGTTGGAGGAATCAAAGTTTTTCAAATGAGCCTGTCACTCAAAAAAAATATTTAGAATAGACAGAGACCAACCTTGGTTTTTTTACATCATTTTTTCTTGCTCTTTATTTTATTTGCACAATCTGCATGCTACAATGCCTTAAATATAGCAGATAATCATTTTACTTCATTAAAATGATTGCTAAAACAGAAATGTTACTGGATTCAGTGTAAGAAAACTGAATTCCATTGTAGAGCAGATATTTATACATGTCAAGTGAGAATCACTGTGTAGCGAGTCACTACTTCCCAGTTACAATATTATATTCAAGCCATGGTGACAGACAGGGTTTTTCAGGGTGTTCTCTCACCATTCCCAACAGTTTTCTTACCATAGCCTCGCTGTTGAATCTCCTTCTTTTTTACTATCTCATCACTCTACAACAGTTAGAGGAAATCACGGAAACAAACCTATACTGGAGTAAGGAGTCTTGGTTCTTCGAACTAGTTGTGAGGTTTGGGTTAATAACTTAATCTTTGCCTCATCTTTAAAATAAAGGAATCCACTATATTATCTCTCAAGTCACTCAGACTCCACATTAAGACCCCTTGATAACCCCTTGAAACTAGTGATTTTAACAGTAACAATCATTTCAGGCTCCCAGTAAACATATACTATCTTTTCAAAGAAGAAATAACACTTCCATTTCATCAAGTGAACAACACAGAAAATAAAGAGCTATGGATAACATTTTATTTCATGTTTGATTTAGTTATACAGGATTTCTAGCCAAGACTCTCCTCCCAACTTCTGGAGTGCCTACAGGTTAAGGAGCAGGTACATAGCTTAGTGAACAGAACACAGGCTGGAAGTCTATCTATCCTCTCAGCTAGCCTCCTCTGGCACTGAACAGCCTATCCAACCATTAGATGGAACTCCAACCATGCCTGGAACCCGTGAGTTGAAACCACTTACATCAAAAAATGTTCATTTTAATAAGTATGTAATATGAACAGTATTCTTTCCTCCCTCCTTCCTTTTTTCTTTTCTCTGAGCAAGGTGGTGGGATAAATTACATACATTTGTCTCTTCCTTAGACATAATTAAAATTCAAAACAAAAGGTATTCCAAGCAGAAGCTTCTTGTGGTAAGACGACTAACTGTTCTGCTTCCTAACTCTGTCACAGAATTATGGCAACATCTAGAGGAAGAGGATAAAAGGAATGTTCTCTATCAGCTATTTGATGATGTTCCTCCTTCATATTTAATCTCAGGCTGAAATTAAATTTTAAAATATTTAAAGTATGTATGACATAGAATAATACCATATATTATAAACATAATAATAATTATACTTTACTGAGGGGAAGCTATAGAGAGCTCATATTCTTTTAAAAAAACACATTCCTTTTACCTAGTGATTTTGGTAGCAGATTCTTCACAAATTCTGCATGATCACCCACATGCAGTATGCTGTAGACACTGGTATTCATTAATTCCTCCTGATTGTAACCCAAGTAGCTGGTCACATTTTCTGACACAAATACAATCCTCCCTTCACAGTTCACAACAAAGAAAAATCCATCCAAAGCCTGTAAAGAAGGAAAAAAAAAAAGGATTAAGAGGTTATGAGGTTAAAAGAGACAAGAAAAATACTCAAATATGTTTCTCTATTGAAAAACGGATTGGAAGTATGTGTCAAGTTTTAAAAAAAGGGTACTGAATAGAAGATTTAATATTGCCTGTTCTCTGTGGAGGGAACAGGATTTTAAAACAGACTGTACACTTATGTTTCATGTAGGCATGAACAAATATGTCAAACTTCTTCCTTAGAAAGAAATTTTATGGCAGTAATGTGAAGTAAATGACTGACCCATTCAGTCATTAACATCTCTAAACTGTGGGTTAAGACCTGGTGTCTACCCTCAAGGAACCTGTGGTACAGTGGAGAGACATAAGCCTAATAAAATGCCAGTGAGAAATGCAGTATGAAAGACAAACACAGACTATTCTGTGAGTATAAAGAAGGATGCTTATTTGGGGTCAAGGTGGGAGGAAGAGAAAGGCTCCTTACAGGCCCTGACCTGAGTTATAAAAGGCACAGCAGAGGAGGGGAAGAGGAATGAGGGAAGAACATTCTAGGCAGAGGAGAGAGCATGGAACATAATGGAACAGAAAAGCAGTTTGGAGCTGCTGGAGCACATGGCACAAGACACGCAGTGAGTCTGGAGAGGTGGACAGGAGCCAAGTCACAGAGGGCTTTCTATGCACAGAGATGCAGCCCAGGAGCTCCAAAAGAAGATGTACATGCCCCAAGGGGAACGTAATATCCACAGAGGTGCGGCAAAAAAGTCAGAATCTCTATTTATAGTAAAATCTAAAACATAAGGAAGATATTAAGCTTTATTAACATATCAACACCCTGGTGCCTCACTCAGTCCGTATCAGAATCTAAGAGAGGATCCAGAATGGAGAAGATGACAGTGGTACCTTATTTATAATCCTTCTGTTTATTGCAACATGTTGCAGTTTACTTGCTATAGAATGTACAAAAGCAACAAAAACAAGTCCTTTAAAAAGCAGAACATTTACACAATTTTGTAACAAGACGTAACTACCCTTGGTATCACACATGATTTGCTGGTTTGATTTGTGCCAAAAGACTTAACAAAGCTAACAATGTTGATGAGCTACTCATTTTTCTTTTTTTAAAAAAGGTAAGTGTCCCAAGTTTGCTGACCTTTTCTATGATGATGCGTGGTAATGATAATACCCTACCCAGCAGGTATTTTCCAAATAATATACACACTTAATTTTGTTCCTTCAGGGTAAAGATGAAATTTTAACAATGAAAATAAACTGCTTTCAAAAAGACACATTATAGAGACAGTATGTGAAAACGCATGTTTTGAAATGTTACCACAGTTATCATTTTGTTGCTGAAAATGATATAAATCACTTACAAAAATTATCTTCTCAGTTTAAACATTTAGAAACAAAACCTTTTCACTGCTCAAAAATCTTCCAGGTTTGGTGGGCTTTAAAAACCCATTTCTTAAAAAAGGAAAAGGCAACACCTTCTGATTAATTTGGAGAATCACTATTTGAGATTTTTTTAAAAAATGGAATTTAGGGAATTCCTTGGCGGTCCAGTGGTTAAGACTCAGCACTTTCACTGCTGGGGCCTGGGTTCAAGCCTCGATGAAGATGCCTCAAGCTGCAGAGTGCGGCCAAAAAAAAAATGAAATTTGAAGAAAAACTTACATAATTGGTAGGCAGGATTTCAAAATGAGTAACGTGACTCAGAAACTCATCCAATGATACATTTTTCCATTTATATCTATCTCATTTTTATGAGGTGTCTTGAATTTTCAGGTGATTTTTTAAGCCAAATATTCAAATAAACTGAACTTCAAACTACATCTTAAAATCACTGCCTTCCAAAGCATTCAATCAAGATTTTAAAAAACAATGAAGCACAGCATTGTTCTCATGAAAAATACTGCTAATATCTTCTTTAACAAGAACAAAAAGAAATAAAACTAGATTTACTCCACCTGACTGTTGTGACTATTTTTCACTTAGTTCATAAGGTGAAGAGGAAAGGGATGTGATTAATAATCTAAAAACCTCAACACTAGACAAACCTTTCACTAATCTATTTTGGATTTAGATGAGCACAAGAAGGCACTCTCATATCCAATTGTTTTCTTAAAGTCAGAGTAGCTATAGATTAGATCAGAGTAGATCATAACAGGTGATCAATATATGTATTTTTTCTTAAAGTTTATGTGAAAATAGGGATAACTGAAATACAAACATATCATTTTCTTAGAAGATCTAAAAGATTTTTTTAGATGTTCATAGCCATTAACTGAATCAGTGTAAATATAATTTAACTTTTTTTTTTTTCTTTTTGGCCTCTTAAAAGAGTTTAATAAAAAACAGTCTGGGCTTCGCAGAAGGCACAGTGATAAAGAACCTGCCTACCAATGCAGGCAGTGCAGAAGACACAGGTTCGATACCTGGGTCAAAAGGATTGAAGAAAGATCCCCTGGAAGAGGAAATGCCAACCCACTCCAGAATTCTTGCCTGAAAAATTCCATGGAGAGAGGAGCCTGGAGGCCTATGGTCCAAGGGGTCACAGAGAATTGGACACAACTGAGCACACACGCATGCACAGGTACAACAAAGTATCTCAGAGCAAGAAACAGGACTGATATACAAAGCAGGCAAGTAAAAAAACTTGGCTGTTTCATGGTGATCATTTCCAAGGGACACACTACCCAGCTTCCAAATCACCACTTTCTTATTTTTGTATCTAGCTTTCAGGGTGTCCTTCTAGGACACTGCCTCCCTAGCGACCCTGTCTAACTTCAGTCAGTCAGCTTCTCCCTTGCTTTTTTCACTCTCCATATCTGTCTCTAGGTCCGGAAGTTATTACCCTTTGTCTGCAGCGGGGCTGGGAGAGACTGAGACCCACTCTTGGGGTCATCTCTGCCCACTCTGAAGACTGGCCAGTTGTGGGCACAGGGGTGGTGTGCAGACAAACCTCAAGCACTAGCAAGGTCCACAGAGATTCACCTGGACTACACAGTGCAATTATTTTTAAGGCATTTGTGAAACCCAAAGGACTTAAAAGTTCTCCTTCCTTGCAATAGGTCTGTAGTCCCTGCAGGCTCCTATTTTCACACTTTCTGGGACTTCCCCAGGCTCTCCCATTGACTGCACCTGAACTCACTGCCAAGCTGGGAAGTTATTCTACTAGCTGGCCTCTGGAATATGCAGTTGGTCAGCCTTACAGGGAATACAGAACTTTCACCAGGTCCCTGCTTGGCCTTGGTTACATGGACTCATCGTTTCCTCTAAGAAGTCTGGGGCATCACGTTTCTTTTGAGCTTCCCCAGAAAAGACTGGCTTGGAAAACAGGTCGACCAAGGCTACCCCATGGCTGCAGAGATGTCCTGCTGACCTTCTCCTGAGATGCAGACAGACTATCCTAGGCTGGATAAGTGTTTTTTTTGTTTGTTTGTTTGTTTTCTAAATTAAAATAAAATATATACTTGAAATTTTTAAAAATATGACAATTAAGTAGATAGTATAAGATCTGCCAAAATCCTATTCCCAAGAGATTGGTAACATTTCAAGGAATCCTTTGGAACTATTCCTATGAATATATAAACATTTTAATTTCTAAAAGTGTATCTAATTAATATAACCTGCTAATATTTGTTCTTATTCTACAAGTTTCCCTCATGTGTTGTGCATATAATTAATTTCCAAGTATGCTGCTGGGAAGGCATCTTCCTATTTCTCCAAGTTCTCACAGCTGGGCCGACACTGAGCTACACACAGGGGATGATAACAAATGCCACTCCATTCAGTATAGCATCATCAGCTGGAAGAGTTTTTCTCTCTTCCCAGGATATCAGCCTTTGAAGAGGACCACCCTGGGTCTCAACGCAGGTTTGCACTGGCCAGGGCTTCTCACAGAGCCCTCACTTTAAATGATTACACAAGCTTCCCTGAGTATCACTAAGTGCCAGTCACTGGACAAAGTTCTGGGAATAAAACACACATTCTCAACAATTTTATAGTCTCTGAGGGAAAAAGACAAGTACACATAGTCACAGTGTAGTACAATGGAGGCGTTCACAAAGGTTACGCACAGATCCCAAATGGGCAAAGGAATGGCTGTTGTGGGTAAAGTTTCCTGGGAGGAGGCTCAATGACACCTGAGCCGAGGCCTAAAGGACACAGAGCAATAACTCGGGGGGACAAGGGGTGGAAAGAACATTCAAACAGAGGAAACAGCTCAGAGGTTAAAAAAAAAATCACCTTGTACACACTTGTCGTATTTGTGTTATACTTAACCATAAAAAGTTATTTTTTTTAAAGCTTCAAAGTAAAGCACCATTACCTCCCCCCTCCCCCCAAAAAAGCCATGGGGATTATTTTGAAAGTAGTGTTTTTAAGCAGGAGAGTGACATGATCTGCTTTAACAAAGATCCTTCTGGCAGTGGGTGTGGCATGTAGACTGGAAGTAGGCAGACAAACTGCAATGCTATTGTGATACTCCAGGTCAAATGCGAGCCTGGATCAAGGCAATGGCAGTGGAAGTGACAGAAGAGAAATCTACAGATGCAGAACAAACAGCATCTGGGGACCTCTAGCAGCTGTGGAAACAAGCACAAGGGGTGATCCTTCACTAGTGACTTCAGGGATCTGGTAGATAGGTGCCTTTCCTAGACAAAAGGGACTCAAGGGGGGGAAAAACCAAGTTTTAAATTTTTTGACTTTTAAAAAAAAATAGGCAATGAGGGGATCGATTATAAATTTAGCTTTAGGAATGTTATATTTTGAAATGACTGAGGAACTTTCTGATGGAGATGCTGAAAAGGCAATACGATATAATGAAAGGGAAGCTGTGAAGAGAGATCTGGGCTAAAGATATACCTGTGTGACTTACAGGTACATATCGTATCATTTGGTTTTTGCTTATTTGTTTTTAACTATAATTATCTTTTCCTCTTTCAGAGAATGTCTGATTTCCTTTGAGGAGTTACTTCTTCCCCATTTAATAAAGTCTCATGGGATTCTTAATCAGGCCATTGGGAAACTTCCTCCCTAAATGTGAACCTTGAGAAGAATTACAATCAGAATGTACATGGCTAGAACACACTCATTCTGGCAGCAGGGCACTGTCCAGAGGGGTCTTTCAAAAAGACCATTTGTATAGTTTCTGCTTTCTAGCCTCCTTAAGATGCCTTGATGATTTAGTTGCTAGGTTGTGTCCAAATCATTTTTGAACCCATTAGACTGTAGTTCACCAGGCTCCTCTGACCATGGGGTTTTCCAGGCAAGAATATTGGAGTAGGATATCATTTCCTTCTGCAGGGCAATCTTCCCAGCCCAGGGATTGAACCCAGGTCTCTTGCATGGCATGTGGAATCTTTACCAACTGAGCTACCAAGGAAGACCAAGATGCCTTAGTTTCACCTTATTTCTAAGTATGGTTCTGTGTATCAAAATAGCATCCCAATGAATTCACATTTGGTTAAGTGAAAGTGAAAGTCGCTTAGTCGTGTTGGACTCTTTGCAACCCCGTGGACTATGCAGTCCATGGAATTCTCCAGGCCAGAATACTGGAGTGCATAGCCTTTCCCTTCTCAAGGGGATATTCCCAACCCAGGGATCAAACCTAGGTCTCCCACATTGCAGGCAGATTCTTTACCAGCTGAGCTATGAGGAAAAGCCCACATTTGCTTAACTTAGTCAGAATTGGTGTCTGCTGTTTCAAATCAGAAAGCCCTCATTGGTATTTTAACAGACACACACACATTTGAAAACATCATATAGACAAAGATATAGATGTTGATAAAACGGTCCAGGAAATGTGTATAGAATAAAAAACAAAAGGAAAAGAGCCAAAAGAACCTGGGGAAAGCTAACACTGAAGAGGCAGATAAAGAAAGAGAGTCAAAGCTATGGTTTTTCCAGTAGTCACATATGGATGTGAGAGTTGGACCATAAAGAAAACTGAGCTTTTGAACAATGGTGCTAGAGAAGACTCTTGAGAGTCCCCTGGACTGCAAGGAGATCAAACCAGTCAATCCTAAAGGAAATCAGTCCTGAGTATTCGTTGGAAGGACTGATGCTGAAGCTAAAGCTCCAATACTTTGGCTACCTGATGTGACAAACTGATTCATAAAAAAAGACCCTGATGCTGGGAAAGATTGAAGGCAGGAGAAGAACAGGACAAGAGAGGATGAGATGGTTGGATGGCATCACCGACTCAATGGACATGAGTTTGAGCAAGCTCTGGCAGTTGGTAATGGACAGGGAAGCCTGGCGTGCTGCAGTCCATGGGGTCTCAAAGAGTCAGACACGACCGAGTGACTGAACTGAACTGAACTACAAGAAAAAGAAACCTGAGAAAATAAGGCTAACGAGCAGCCAGAGAGAAGAAGAGATAGTTTTATAAAAGAGGATTATGAAGAAGTTTTACAAAAGAGGGAATGCTGAGAATATTCTCAAATTAGTGGTGTTGGTAGAGGGAATTCTATTTACTTCAAAAACAGAGGATTAGCTTGGGTAATAGGAAAAAGTGTATAAAGAAGTTAGAAAATCAAGAGACCTATACAAGTCTGAATGTTAGCAAGACGTCACCAGAAAGAAGGACCTTGAGGTGGGATAGGAAAGAAGAATTTATTTTAGATATATATAAAAATACATGCATGATTTAAATACACATATTTATAGCTATGTACATGTATATAATAAATATAGATACATAAAAAAATTAGGCCGAGAGATAGAAAAGCCTAATTTGTGGGGAATACACATATATATACACACATATGTATGTTTTTAAACATTCATGCATGGCAGGGAGCACTTAAGGTGACAAACCTGCTTGGAAACAAAACATCCGTGTTGAGAACAGAGGGAATAAAGATTAGATAGGAAAAAACAGGTGAATATTACACAGTAGCTACAAAGTAATTCAAGATTAAAAGTTCTTCATTTTTTTTAAATGTGTGACAGAGAGTTGTTAAAATAATAAGTTCCCTTACAATGGTCACATAAATAGTTAAAAAATTCTTAGTCAGAAAACACCTACTGTAACAAGGTGAGGCATCCCTTATTCAGAAGTAAAATCCTACAGCAGAACTGGATTTCTCTGGTGGTTCAGGCAGTAAAGAATCTGCCTGCAATCTGGAAGACCTGAGTTTGATCCCTGGATTGGGAAGATCCCCTGGAGGAGAGCATGGCAGCCCACTCCAGTATTCTTGCCTGGGGAATCCCTATGGACAGAGAAGCCGGCGGGCAACAGTCCATGGAGTTGCAAAGAGTCGGACACAACTGAGCAACTAAGCACACAGCACAGTAGAATTAGCACTAGCTAGCTAAATAATTCCAAAAGTTTTATTTTCCCAATTAGTCCTAACTACCATAAAGAAACAGCAAAGCCAGTTTTCTTTAGTTTACCATGTGACCATTAGAATGCCTTTATGAAAATTTCTCATGTCTGTTTCTCGCATTTGATTCTGAAATAATAACAACTGTCAAAATAGTTTCTGAAATTAAAATAATCATTAAAAGTTTTTTAAAATTTTACTTTGTTTTATGATTTATTAATTGGATGTAAAATGTAAGGAAGATAAAGAAAAAATTCAGATTGGCTAGAACAAAGATTCTGATCACTTTCTGAGTCAATGAGAACACCTACCTCTAAAAGAAGAGGCCCCAGGGATTCCTTTTCTATCACTCCTTGACTGCTCGATGAGATGTCTGACTTCTGTACTTCATCATCAGTTGTTGATTTTTCTGTAACAAAGAAACAAAAAGTCACATCTGAAAGGAGCTCATTTCCACAACGTCAAGTTTATGAAGACAAAATTCACCTGGTTTCAGATTCAAATAACATCTACTCATTATCTAGGCACTTTCACGTTTAATCTTAATTATACTCGTTTTATAGATGATAAAATGGAGGTTCACAAAGGTGACATAATCTTACAACTAACAAGTGGCAACAGGAAAATTTGAATTTTCTGACTTATCAAGTACAGGGTCCAACAAATAGAAAAAATGGTATAAATATATAACCTTTTTTAAAAAAGTCTACACCAAAAGTTTTTTTAAAAATGGGCAAATTGTAAAAGAATAATTATTCCTATATTTTTCTTTTTCCTTTTCTGAGCTGATCAATTGCCACTGAAGAGAGAGTGAAGATATGACTCTGTGAGCCTGCATGAACTTTCACCTTCATGTCATAATGATCTGATTGATAAAACAACAGCTGCTAAATAATTTGGAATTCTTTTGTGTGGAGATGTTGGAAAGTCCAACCATTGTCTTAAAGTAGCAACAATACTTATATAAAAGTTTCCAATCGATCAGACTGGTTAGCTCACCAAAAAAACCAAATGTGGTATTACTGAATACAGAGATTCATTTTTTCACTTTAAAATATGAAATATTTCAAATACTACAAAAATTACATAAAGTGACATAGCTACATTCACACAGTTATCATTCATTTTTCACAGATGTAAACATTATTTGCTTCAGGTCTTTCTTTTTTAAATAAATAAAATGCTATAAACAGAACTACAGCTCTACCACCATTCCACCTCTGTCCCTTTCCAGAAGTAACCTGTTCTGAAGGCAGTTCTAAGCATGTTTTCAGACTTCAACTACATATGTATGATCTTACAAATACAGTAGTTTTGTGTCTAATGTTTATATAAAAACATACAGACCTTTTCAACTTATTTTTCCACTCAATATTATGTTTGAGATTTAACTATACTGATACTTATAAATTTGATATATTCATTTGAACTGCTGCATGAATAACCCACAGTTGACTTCCTTGTCCCCTACTGGCAGGCCTTTTGACTACTATGAACAGTGCTATAATAAACTATTTTCCGTATTTTCTCTTTGGCATATTTGTGACAGCTTCTTTAGGGTAAATACTAGAAGTGAAATTGCTGGATCGCAGGTCCTGTATATTTTCAACATTACCTAAGTTTGACAAATTACTCTCCAAAGAGGCTGTACTACCAGTAACATACAAGTGTTATTGTTTTTCTGTATGTTGATACTTGATATCAACACAGTTTTTAATTTTGGGGAACCTAATCGGCATAAAACGTTATCTCATTTAGTATTTATAATATGGCTTTATTATGCTATGATTCACACAGCACACTGTTCAGGGATTTAAAACATACGATTCAATGGTTTTAGTAAATTCACAGAGTTGTGCAACCACCATTACAATAAATTTTAGAACACTTTCATCACCCCCAGGAGAAATCCCACACCCTTTAGCAGTTACTCCCCATTTCCCAACATTCCCAAGCCCAAGACAACCACCAATCTACTTTCTATTTCTACAGATTTGCCTAGTTTGGACATTTGATATAAATGGAATCATAAAATATGTAGTCCTTTGTGACTAGCTTCTTTTGCTCAGCATAATGTTTTCAAGATTCATTGATGTTGAAGCATTTATCAGTACTTAACTCTTTTTTACTGCCAAATAATATTCCAATGTACAGGTATACCTTATTTTACTTACCCATTGTTCAGTTGATAGATATACAATTTGCTTCCACTTACTGGCTATCTATGAATAATGCTGTTATGAACATTTCTGTGTAAGTTTTCAATTCTCTTTGTTATATACCTACAAGTGGACTTGCTGGGCTATATGATTACTCTACCTTTTTAATATTTTGAGAAACTACTAGAATGTTTTCCAAAGTGGATGCACAATTTTACACTCTTACCAGCACTGTATGAGGGTTCCAACTTCTTCCATCCTTACCAACACTTGTTGCTATGTCTTTTTGACTGTAGCCACCCTAGCAATGTAAACTGGTATTTGTATTGTGGTTTTGATTTGTATTTTTCTGATGGCTAATAATATTGAGTATGTTTTTCCTGTGCCTATTGGTCATTTGTATGTTTTCTTTAGAGAAATTTCTATCCAGAGCCTTTGCCCATTTATTAATTGGGTTTCCCTGGTGGCTCAGAGGGTAAAGCGTCTGCCTGCAATGCAGGAGACCTGTGTTCAATCCCTCGGTCGGGAAGATTCCCTGGAGAAGGAAATGGCAACCCACTCCAGTATTCTTGCCTGGAGAATCCCATGGACGGAGGAGCCTGGCAGGCTACAGTCCATGGGGTTGCAAAGAGTGGGACACGACTAAGCAACTTCATTTAATTGGCTTATTTATTTTTAAATTATTATAGCATGGGAGTTTCTCATCTAGTTCTAAGATACACTTCCTTCATCATTTCATGTATGTGTAACATTAAGACAGGTTTTTTGTTGTTGTTGTTGTTTTTTAAAAGAAACAATTCCAAAAGAATATAAACTTTCAAAGCCAAGTACATTAAGTAACTATGCATGAAAAGTAAAACATAAAATTTTAGGCAAAACTTAAGCCAGGAGTGGCTAGAAGTGGCTATATCGACCAGCCTAAGGCATGTGAACAGAAGTGACACACAATTTCTGAGTCTTGTCCTTAAAGACAAAGAAGCATACCTTCCAGTTTTCTTTCCCCTTCTTGTTGTCTGGGACGTGCACAGGTGAGCCGTGTTTGACATGGGTAAGGGCAATACCCTAGGAGCGGCACAGCCCAAGAGATGGAAGGAATCTGAACCTCTGACACACACCTAGACTATCTTGTTAAAGCCACTGTACATTGGGTCTCTTATAACAGCCTTGCCTGTATCCTAACTAATACATTCTTTATTTTTCAATAACATGATTATTTGCTATATCCTGATTGTGTCCATGTTAGACAATCTATTAACGTGTGATCATAATTTACTTACATCAACCATCTAGACTGGACACACACTTTCCCTCTTTCCATCCTCCTAATATAGTTACAATAATTTTTAGAGCAGTCAGTATTTAATATCTATGTTACTATGGCTATATACAGTCCATAAATGAGTCAAGGTATGTACTATAATTTACAGTTCTCATGTTTTATGTTTTAGTTTTTCTGTGAAGTCTGACTCATCTCTAAACTCTCCACCAGACTGAAAAGTTCCTCTCAATTTGCTCAGTCATCATATATTTCTATGAGTCCCAGTTTTTTCCCCATGGAAATACTCCTCCTGGAGCCCTCTGTCTGCCTCCTCCAACTGGGACTGGCTACTTCCTTAGTCTGCTGCTCAACTGTAACCCTTGGTTTCCTTTTACCTTTCTTCTGTTATGATTCCACGGTTTCCCTGGGTTAAGATCCAATGCCTTTCTTTCTTGGTTTGCTACCTTGGTCTTGATAGATATTTCTTTTTAATTTTTATTTTTTGGCTGCACCATGCAGCATGTGGGATCTTAGTTTCCTGACCAGGGATTGAGCCCACACTCCCTGCATTGGAAGTAGAGCCTTAACCACTGAATTGCCTGGGAAGCCCTTGATAGATATTTCTGAAAAAAAAAGTACCTAGGAGATAACATTTTTGAGGCTTTAATTGTCTGAAAATTGTCTTTATCTTGTACCCATACTTCATTTGGATGAACGCATAATTTTAGGTTCAGGATCCTCATTTTCAGTGTTGTTATTTAGAAATCTGGATCCTTCTGAAAGTAACCCAGTATGTGTCTGTTTTTTTCCTTTCTCTTGTTTTTTCTCTCGGGTGTCTGGAAATCGTGTATTGGTGTGAGGTCTTCTTCTTTCTTTTTTAGTCATTGTGCTGCACATGACATGTATGCTTTCCATCTGGAAACCCATAGCCTCTAATTCTGAGAATTTTTTTGTTTTTGTTATTACTTCTTATAATTTCTTCCCTTCTAGTTGGCCTGTTTTTTTTTTTTTTTTTTCCCCTGGGACTAATATGTTCTACCCATTATCTTTCTCTTGCTTTTTTATCTTACTTTCTAAGGGATTTCTTCAAATTGTCTTTCAACACGTTATCCTTTTATTCAACAAAGACTCACTGAAAAGCCTACTATGTACCCAGGAACTGCTTTAGGTATTAAGGACACAGTGGTGAACAAACAAAAACCTTTGCTCTCATGAAGCTCCAGTGAGGGTAGGCAGACAATAAACAAACAAAATGTATAATATGTTAGATGTAACAAATACTGTGGGGAAAATAAATCAAGGAAGATGTAGAAAGGTGTTTGTGTGTGTATGCACACATGTGTATGTGTGTTAGATAGGTTAATGAGGGACAAGTTCACTTAGAAAAAATATTTGAACCACGACATAAAAGGAATACGGGAGTAAGCTTTATGTACATCCAGGGAAGAGCATTCCAGACAGAGAGAAGAGCAAGTGCAAAGACCTGAGGCAAACGTGCCTGGAACAACTGCAGGCGACACCATGAGGGGACAAAGAGTAGAAAACAAGGTAATGGGGTGAAGTTTTTTTCAGCAATCATGATTTTAAGTTCCAAAAGTTATTTGTTTTGAATGTTTCATTTTAAAGCATTTTATAGATGATATATCCTCCCTTTTGTCAGTGAAAGACTGTTGGATGGCTTTATATTTTTCTTTTGCTCCCTGTATCATCTCTGCTTCCTCTGAGTTCCTTTCTTTCCCTTTTGTTTGCTTGATTTATTCTCTTTTATATTACAGAACTTCCTCAAATACCTGGATTTTTATTCACATTAAAGAGTAAGGTAGTAAAATCCTGACTGGCAGCTGTGTGAAGGGTGTGGACAGTGCAAGGAGCTGACTTCTTCCTTTGGGGACCGATACCAGTGTCAGTGTCTACGTGTCCTTTCCTTTGGACTACTCCATTTCCCCATCTTCGGAATCCTCCCATCTTCGGCTGAGGGAGGATGAGCCAGCCTGTCCAGGTGTCCACATCCAGCAGGGAAGGGGCCATACAGCCTCTGGGTGGCTCTCCCCTCCGAAGACCTAGAATACCAGTGTCTCCTGTATGCTGAATCAGCCCCTAAAATCGTAAAATCCTATCACTTTAACCATTTTAAAACAGACCATTCGTTCAGTCTTTTCACATTGCTGCTGCTAGCGTGTAGTTCTTTGGGGTCTATTCCTTCTGTTTGTTGTTTGTGTTCTTACTCACTGCAGATGATTTCTTGTGTTATGTAAGTTTATAGCACACAATCTCCCTCAGGAGCACTTTTTCCTCTGGGAATCTGATCGGGAGCAGTATGGTGATGTTCCTTCAAAGCGTTTTGCCTTTGTTTCTGGTAAGCAACCCAGGGGTTGTATGGTGTGGGGTCCCCAGTAAATACAAATAGTATAAACATGAGCCATAAAAATAAATCAGGGTTTTCTCAGAGCTTCCCTGGTGGCTCAGACAGTAAAGAGTCTGCCTGCAGTGTGGGAGACCTGGGTTCGATCCCTGGGTTGGGAAGATCCCCTGGAGAAGGAAATGGCAACCCACTCCAGTATTTTTGCCTGGAAAATCCCATGGACAGAGGAGCCTGGCAGGCTGAAGTCCCTGGGGTTGCAAAGAGTTGGACACAACTGAGTGACTTCACTTCACTTCTTCATTTTCTCAGAGAAGGCTGCTCCCCCCAACCACAGCCAAGGTAGAGATAAGCTTAAATTCAGGTGGAGGGACTCTCCTACCTCTGAGCTGCTGTCTTTCAACGCTATGCAGAGCCTCGGGTCCGACACCACAACGTGTATCTCCTGACTTAATTCCATATGATTGCTATTGTTGAGTCACTAAGTTTTATCTGACTCTTCTGGGTTTCAAAAGTTTCAAGGTAACCAGTTCTCAAGATAACAAGCCACTTTGTAGTAAAAGAAGGGTTTCAGATTCACATTCTAAAATAAATAACATCTACCCAAAACTGCTTCTTTAATAAAATTACAAAATTAATTCCATTTCTTAATAATAAAAAGTAAAATCACATATTATAAATGTCTTAATAACAAAGAACACAGCCAGAGGGTTTTTCTATTTATTTTCCTACCTTGTTCCATTCTCTTCATTAGTTGTATCTGATCGACTGTCTTCTTCAATATCTTGCATTTGTCTGGTTTTACACTTAAGCTGTCAATGTCACTGATGTTGGCAGACAATAACTCAGCTAGCTCTTCCAAATATTTATTTTCTTGCTCCCTGCGCCTCTTTTCAGTGCTGTTACACAGAGAAAATCCAGTTACTGTACATTTCTACCGTCATATTTCCTTCTCTGATCAAGTATTTGGTATTACATATTTACAGTGATTCCTATTTTCATCTAGAATGTAAAGCCAGATTTAGAAAAAATCTAAATTTGTATCTGAAAAAGATACTACAAAATACCAAAGAGCAGAAAACAATTCTGGCTAAAATACATAAAGAGAATGACTGCTATCACAGATGTATTCCTCAATGATATATATACAATGAATCTTTCAAATAACCAGTAAATACTAGATAGTAAAAGAACCAGACATTACATATACTAGTTGCATTTGAAATTATTAGGCATTCTAAATAATAATTCCCTAAAAATAGAAAATCTGAATTTTCAAATAACTTTGTTGTAAATTAAGCAGGCTGACTACCCAGATTTCAAAGAAATTATAATTGGAAATCTGATAAAATCTTGATTCCTATAATAATCAGACCATTACTTGGTCCCTATCAAAAGGAAAAAAAAAAACATGCTTCCAAAAAGTAAAATAAAAAGAATAGTAAATTATTAATTAGAGACAGAGGTACAAAGAACAATGTCTCTCATATACTGCTTTGTTGTAAAGAAATAGAAAAAAAAATCTGCTTATAAGCTCTCATTATATAGTAAACAAAATCAAACTCAATTTATCTTAAAGGAAAATAATAAGAATAAAGGATAACAGTGCAAACAACTAGCATTTTACATTCACTCAAATGTAGTAAGTGAATATTTTTCATTTTTGTTTACCCCTTGTTTATTTAACCAAGTCATCAGGCACTTAATTTTATTAACACATACAAAGACAATAAAGCATTACTTTCAGTGAATTTTTCTATTATCAAACTAATATAGAAAGAAAATTTGCTCACAAGTAGCTTTCAGTTTTATAAGCATCAATCAAAATCATTTGATTCCATATAAAAATGGTATTAAAAAAAGAGGTGAAAGAGGGAAAAACCAGTTGCTAAACAATTCTTAACTGGCAACAATTAAACTATCACTTAATTTTCATAATTTAAAAAACCTATAAAAGCAATAGCATGTACATAACAGCATGGTTAAGTTGAAAAGAACCAAGTTAACAAAGGTCAAATGTATTTATCTACATAAGACAAAACAGTACAAAATGGCACACATTCCAAAATAAAGCCAAATTTTAAAATGATAACAATCACATATTCTATCTTTAACTTTTAAATCTTTCATTAAGGAATTAATCCTATTTTACTCAGGAAGACTTTATCTTACAATGTTCCCAGGCAAGAATGTACAGTGAGATATTTTGACAAATTTCACAACAAGGTATTGAAAATGAGGCATTAAGAAAATGAATAACATAACACACACACACACATTTGATTTTACCTTAGAGAAACTAATTGACACTAGGTTTACTTAGCAGACTCAGTCAAAAGTATGACTTGCTTAAACCTCTTGGTCTAAATACCAACTGGAATAAGTTGGATTCATTTCGTGGAACTCCCAAATCTGTTTTTAACATTAAGTTTTATGTAAAACTGAAGTTCTGGAAACCATTGTTGAGTAAAGGAAAAATAAAAGTAATAGAATTGGGGAGGCTCAGACAGAGAGGTGATAAAGGAAGCAAGAAGCTAAAAGTAATGAAATGGTAAGGTGTCTATAAAATGACCTAAGAAAGAGACTAGGAGAATCACCATGAAATGAAATAACTAATAAGCAAGAAGAGAAAATGAGAACAGATTTTTTTCAAATAAAGTTAAAAACTGAAGGAATGGTGCAGATGAGAAAAAGAAATTCTACCTTAACAGAAAAGACATCTTCATTGCTTTGGGCCACCTACATTTCTCCTCTCACTAACCCACTTTACTTTCACTGATACTATGTACATGCTTGTTAATGCAAGTTAACTTCTCAAGTATTGTATCTTTTTTTTTTTTTAACCTCATTAGCTTTTTCAACAAATGCTCCCATACTTTTATCATGTGCCAGATAACCAGGTACTGTGTCCTGACAACCCAGGAGTAAATTAGATGTAGCCTCCAATAAGTGGGAGAACAAAGACGCTACTATGTGACCAATTTACAATACTATAGAAGCACACAGAGATGGCACCTAGATCTAGAGAATGAGATGTCTAAACCTAATGTAGGGAGAGACTAGTTTCCTAAAAGGAAAAAACTGCTTTTTCAAAAGTAAAAGTGAGAGCAAAAATAAGTAGCTCAAGATAGTTGAATTATAGATGATTAGAAACAAAAGGGCAGGAGATGAGGGTCCAGTCAGTTCACCAGGGCTCTTGTATACACCATAATAAAGAGCACAGGAGATTGCTTACAAACACAAGTTCAAACTTCCTCTATCATTTACTAGCTAAGTAACCCTGGACAAGTTACTTAACAGCTATTTAACTTCTCTAAGCTTCCATTTCTTTATCTGTAAAATAGGGATAATGACATTAATTACCTCCTTAGGGATTTGTGAGGATTAAAAAAGATGATATTATACATAGAAATGTTTTGCAGAGTTCCTGCCACATACCATTAGCTCAACAAATATTATCTATTATCATCACTTTGATTATGGTTATTTATTTTCAGGGCAAAGGAGAGCCCAGAAGGGCTTAAGAAAGAGAATGAGTGGCATGACTAGATTTGTAAGCTCCTTGAAGACAGGAAACATATTTCACACTTACATCCTTCAAACATCAGGCACATGGTGCTGGCTGAATAGTAGGTATTTAATAAAGCACTTGTTGAATTGTTAATGTTAAATAAGCACTGCCCACAGCTACCCACCATTTAAAAACTGGCATTTTAATTCTCATTTCTCCTAGAAGAGTTAAGAAATGGAGAGGTAACAGGAAGGATATTTGAGACGTCTCACCCCACCAAACAATTACTGAGAAGCTGCCCTAGCTAGAACTCCTGTACACAGGGCTGGCAATACCCTGAGGTCTAATATATGCTCTTTATAATTAATTAGTTCACAATCTGTTTGGAGTGACAGTGTACAATAACAAAATCAAAAGAAACATTTTAAGGTGGTAATCATGTACAAACTCATCAATTTCAAAACCACAAAATGTTAGTTAACTAAATAAAAAAAAAATCACTTAATTAAAATTGAAGCCCATACTTATAAACCTGACAAAGACTATGTTTTCAAATACTTTTAAAGCAAATGTGCAAGGATAATAATTTTTAAGACAATTAAGAAGAGAAATATATGCATATATATAATAAAAATTTTGATATTCATCATGATGTGATTATAGACACACACACACACACATCAAAGATGATTTGCAGATAAAAGCCATTAAAACAAATAAGAAAGCTTAGAACAATGGATGAATATAAGATCAAAATCCCCAAATCATTAGCATTCCCGTACACGAATAACTGCCAATTAGAAAATGCAATAGACAAAATGATATTCCTAAAAGCAATAAAAATCCTATGGTACCCTGGAATATATCTAACTAAAGATGGGCTAGACATTCAAAGGGGAAAATTATACACTATTATTTAAGAACAATGAAGAACTGAATAAAGGAGAAGCCTTTATATTCATAAATAACAACAGTCTAGAATTTACAAAATAAAGCTGTCAGTTCTCTCCAATTTAATTTATAAAAGCAAATGGAATTCTAATTCAAATCCCAACAAGGAAAAAAAATCAAGGGAAATAAAAAACTGTCTCTAAAATCTGTACGGGAGAGTAAAGGACGAAGAACAGGAACAACAATTTTGAAAAATAACAAGGAACAGTGACTTGCCCCATCAGAGAGCATGGCAACTATCATATGAAGGCTCAGATCAGATCCCTATCTATGCAGGAACTTGGTTTCTGATGAAGGTAAGAGCACAAAAGCAGGGAATGGATATGTTATAGCCACTGACATTCCATATAGGAAAAGAAATTTAGGTTGTTATATTTTTATCCCACAAATGTAAATGCTTGTTTATTTAAAATTCTAAATGCATATTAGAAGAAAATGTATAAAAATACATTTAAGGCCTTGAAATAGAGGGGGAAATTCTTGACAAGACCCTAAAAAGCTTGACATATGAAAATCCTAGGTTCTAAGGGATATCAACAGGTTGGGAGGAGATATTTGCATCAAATGTAAGCGAAAAAGAGTAAAAATTTAACTAGAAAATTAAAAATAACTCTTACAAATAAAAAAAGGAAAGCACAAACTACCCAGAAGAAATATGGGCAAGAGATACAACCAGGTAATTCACAGAGAGGAAAATATAAAGAGCAATAAAAACAAAAATCATAATCAACTTATTTACTTATCAGGGAAATGTACTTAAAATTATAACCCCACACCCATCAGGATGGCAAAAACTTAAAGTGAGGAAAAAATAGTGAGATAAAGATGCAAGAAAAAAGGCAACTCTCAATGACTGTCATTTGAAGAATAATCTGGTAAGTACACAGTTAACATAAAAATGTACACAGATTCTAACGAAAGTTTTATATATAAAATAGTAGGTATGTACAAGGATGTTCATGTTTGCTGTAGTGCTGGCTGTAAGAATGAAAACTTGTAACAAAAAGGCTATTTACCCATAGGGAATGTCTAGCTGTTGGGAAACAGATTCTTCAAATATGGTATTTAGGGTAATAGAATATTTATCAAAAGTTAACAGAACTGAATAAATCTACGTATCTTTATGTCTAAAGAAAAATATATACAGTATTATATAAATTTAACAAATATTCTATATTGTTCATGGATACTTATACATAATCATTAAAAACAGACTGAAAGAATTAGAGACAAATCAGTTTAATCATTAACCATTTTACTGCTTTTACTTAAAGCTGCAAATACAATAATATATTAACAAAATACTAAGAATATGACAAAATATTATCAATTACATGTGGTGGGTAGTTTCCTAGTCTCTAATTTTTTTATAGATTAAAAATTTCCCCCCAAATACAAATTTCAAGTAAAACACAATAGTGGACGTCGCTCAGTCATGTCCAAGTCTTTGCAACCCCACGGACTATACAGTCCATGGAATTCTCCAGGCTGGAATACTGGAGTGGGTAGCCGTTCCCTTCTCCAGGGGAATCTTCCCAACTCAGGGATTGAACCTAGGTCTCTTGCATTGCAGGCAGATTCTGTACCATCTAAGCCACCAGGGAAGCCCCAAAATACTGGAGTGGGTAGCATATCCCTTCTCCAGGGGATGTTCCCCACCCAGGAATCAAACCGGGGTCTCCTCCATTGCAGGCTGATTCTTTACCAGCTGAGCTACTAGGGAAGTCCTAAAACACAATATTTTTATTTATTTATTCTTAAATTAAGAAGTACTGACGACATATAAGAAATAAACAGCAACATTAACTCTGACAACACAGGCTTGATGATGAGTACTTATGTTACCATCGCTCTATAACAGTTCTCTGAATTCATTAACAGAAGTAGTCACTTTTCTTTCCCCAGCCTGAAACCCAGGCAATCTCCCGTAAAAATTCTTTCTTGGTTGCCTCATGAGAAAAACGCATATAATCCAATGAAAGAAGAGTCTTCTGCTGTTTTATACTCTGATCAATGATTATCAACTGGGGGCCATATTGGTTTCTCTGTCCCCAGGGGTATTTGAAAATGTTTGGATTATCATTTTTGATTATCGTAACTGGAAGGACATTTTGGTATCATAACTGATACAAAAATTCCATTGGCGTCTAATTGTGTAGAAGCCAGGGATACTGTTAAACATCCTACAACATACAGGATAGCTTCCCACAACAAAGAATTATCTTGTCCACAATGTCAATAGTTTGGAGGCTGAGAGACTTTGCTCCAGATCCTCAGAGGTGAGTGGAATAAAATCCCCACTCTTCTCTCCGGTAGGAAGCTGCTGTTTTGATCTGACAGAAGTTCTATCTTTATCTGGCATTTATTAGAGCCTCCTTAGCAATAACTTTCTTTTGCCTATTTCAGATGACCAGGTTCTGTTAAAAGAGAGATATTTAATTCCAAAAATACTCATTCTTTAAAATCCTGATATTAACAATTTATTTCTTTGTTCCACTAATACCATAATGTACGGAGATGGCAGTTTAAAAATGTACAGTGGATTTATTTATTCCTTTGCCAAATACTTTCTGTGGCCTTACTATATATAAGCTACACATTGTGCTGGGAACTAGGGATAAAATGGTGAGCAAGGACAAAGTTCTTACAGCAGTACAGCATGCAGCAGAGAAGCCATGGAACTCATTAAATAAGTACACAAGCTAGTAAAACCCTGAAATTATGGATCATAGCTCTAAAAATACATGTGAAATACATATACGAATAGGGGAGGTTTGACCTAGTAGTTATGGAAGGAAGAGAAGGCTCCCTTTTAAAAAATAATGACTAAACTGATACTTGGAGAATGCACAGGTGTTGAATACAGTAAATCTAGAGGGAGCAAACCAGCCCTGGGGAAGGAAGAGAACATGGTGAGTATGAGGGACTCAGAGAAGGCCGGTAAACTTACAGATGAAGCAAGCTCGAAAGTGACAATGAAAATGGTAAAGCAGCTCTGCCAGAAATAAGACTAAGAAAAAGAGTGTTCCTACCTTGATGCCAGTGTGTCACATGGCGACCCTTTTCTCTTATGTGAGTCTGGGTTAGCAGGGTCAGATGAACTGTCCCCAAGGCCACTCATGTTGAAAAACTTCACACCTAAAAAGGAAGGAAAATGATAAGGAATCTACCCTAATGAACTTTCCAACCGTAAGGAGACAGAAAGCTCCCTTTATGTCAGAATATATCTAAACACTGCATTTTCTCAGTGGATAATTACAGCCATCATAAAAGCATCCACATTTATATAAAAGCACAAGAGCCATCAGCTATTAGTGTTTCTACACTTTCTTCTCCATACCTGTAAAATAAAATTAGTCACCCTTTATAAGACCATAGAGATCAATTAGGATGAAAATATTGCTAGAATAATTAAATACCCAATGAGATGTTTTTAAGAGAAAAATCACTTCATATGTAAATGCAAAAAAATGACTCTATGAGAATCAGAAATCACTTATTTATTTATTTTAGACTATTTTGAAAAGGACTTACAGCAACTTTTACTCCTAAGGTTTGAGGTTTTATATTAAGAGAAAAAGAAATAATACATATATAATTAAAAGTTAAAGTGATGAACTAGATTTGGATTTTGAATTGTACTTACCAACTATGAATTCTATACTTCTAACCTTGTGTTTATGCAGTCAGGCGACAAAGATCAAGTGTTTAGTCTATGTTAGGATCTTGGTATAGATGCCAGAGAACACAGTCATTTCCCCTAGCATGCCAGCCAGGTCTCTCTTACATGCTATGCCGGCTAGTGACTGCACTTAAAGATCCCTTCTGATCTGTCCCTATCAACACTATTCTCTACAGAATCTCTAATGAAACTCGGGTTCCTGTCTCTGGCCTTATGTTCATCACTGCCCTTAGACTTTATTAGTGCCAAACTATACACTGCTCATTCTCTTCCACTCCATCTACCCTTGAGAAAGGAGAGGAAACTCTTGTTAAATGGGAAAAATCTTTAAGTTTTCCTTAAATTTTCTAAAATTATTAAATAGCTACAGTGCTGCATGTTAGTAGTCATGCTTGTAAAGTTGAGATCCCTAAGAATTTCTCACATGGCTTTAATTCATGTCTGAGTAAATCCTTTTTCTCTAGTCCTAAAACTTACTTTGTCTCTAGCTCTTTCTCAACACAAAGATTTTCATATCCCCTTTTCAGTATAAAAATACCTAGGATTCTAATCATGAATTTATTATTTCATGTAGCCAAAGAGGCACATTTTTAATTTCTCCATATTAGATGTAAAGGTCATGAAAATCTCCAGCTTCTAGGACTGCAATCTTGTAGTTATTCCTTACTTTTCTTTTTTACTTCTCATTTTGTATCAATGTCCTGTCAAGTCTTTATTAACAAAGATCCTATAACGTCCCCTCTTTCTTCATTCTCAAATATAGTTTTGATTCTTGCTTAGAAGCTAATACCTCATTCTAGATTCATGCAAGATCCTTCTATCTTATTTCTCAATTCCAGTCATTCTCACTTCTAGTGTGTCCTATAAACAGCAGCAAAACCATTCCTACTCAAATGGCACTTTCAAGGTATCACTTCGGTGATGAAGAATCAGCCTGATTCTCCTACTGGAGCATGGTAAAAGCATGGGCATTAGGGTCAGAAAGGCCCTGTTTAATCATTACCTGCCTTTTCTTGGGCAAAATGCTTAATCTCCTTAAACCTATTTCCTCATCGGTAACTTACAAATAATAAGTATACTTTGTTAAGCTGTTATTCAGTCGCTCAGTCGTGTTAGATTCTTTCAGACCCCATGGACTGCAGCGCACCAGGCTTCCCTGTCCTTCACCATCTCCTGGAGCTTGCTCAAGCTCATGTCCATTGAGTCAGTGATGCCATCCAACCATCCTGTCCTCTGTCCTCCCCTTCTCCTCCTGCCTTCAATCTTTCCCAGCATCAGGGTCTTTTCTAAAGACTTGGCTTTTAGTATCAACTGGCCAAAGTACTGAAGCTTCAGCATCAGACCTTCTAATGAATATTCACAGTTGATTTACTTTAGGACTGACTGGTCTGATTTCCTTGCAGTCCAAAGGACTCTCAAGAGTCTTCTCCAACACCACAGCTCAAAAGCATCAGCATTCAGCCTTCTTATGGTCCAACTCTACCATCCATACATGACTACGGGAAAAACCATAGCTTGGACTATACGGACTTTTGTCAGCAAAGTCACGTCTCTGCTTTTTAATAGGCTGTCGAGATTTGTCATAGCTTTTCTTCCAAGGAACAAGTGTCTTTAGATCTGTAGTGAGGACTGAATGAAAAGTGCATGGAAAGCACTAAGTAACTGTTGGTTATTATAATTATCTCCCCTTTAGACCAAGAGCTACATGAGGGATAGTGTTCATTAGTGGATAACTCATCCCATACTTTCTCACTGAAAAATACAATGGACACTTTTCATTTCTTCATTTACTGACACTAACTATTATCATTATTACTTTACTGGGCTGCTCGGAGCAGCATCTGAAACTGCTTCCTTCTGGAAATATTGTCTGTCACCCATTGACTTCTGTGATCCACACTTTCATCACTTATTTAATAAATAAATCAAGCATCTATCATATCTCAGGCACTGTGCTAGGAGTTGAGTAAACTGTAGATAGGAAAATAAAGGTTTCTGCCCTCATGAAGTGGGAAACACAAACAAGGAAAACACAAAATAATATGTAATTTTCTACAATGATAAAAGTCATAAAGAAAAAGAATAGGATTCATAGAGAAAAACAATAGAGGAGACCTATTTTTAACCGGGTAATCAACTGAGGCTTCTCTGACAAACATGTTTAAGCCATGATCTGAGAGATCAGCAGAAGTAGTGTGGTTTTCTACTTACCTTATCCTCAGTGCTTTTTGCCCAATTGGATTGGATTGTGCTAGATTTCTTCGAGGCTTTAATGTCCTAGTCCTCTTTTCCCCTCATATTATACATTATTTTGGGGGGATGTCATTCACTGAATAATGGTTTCAAAAAACATTTCTAAATCAATTACTCCCAAATCTCTATCTCCCGAGCAGATCTCCTGGGTCTCAGACTCACAACCCACTCGTTGCTGGATAACTCTATCCAGATGTCACACAGACACTTCAAATTCAACTTTCCAAAATGAACTTAACATCTCCTCCTCATGTATTTCTTTTTCTCACAGTTGGTACACTGGAGTCATTTCAGCCTCTTCTCTCACACCCGACATGCAATCAAACATTAAGATGTGTCAATTTTTATTTCCATCCTATACTTACAGTCTCCTCTCACCTCTTGTGGAGCTATCAAAATAGCTTCCCAGGTGGTCTTCCTAAACCACCAAACTAGGCTATCAAAAACATAAGTCAGGTCAATCTCTTCCTTAAAACTCTTCCCTTGATCTTCACTGTCCACAGGATAACTGTAAAGCCCCCAACATAATACACAAAGATTGCACCAGCTCCCATCTATTTTGTGCCCATTATAGAATTTGGTGAATGAGTGATTAAATGTTTGTCCAATCAACATTAGCCCAACCAATATAACCCATGTATAAACAGATTATACATATATATAAAATATACTACATAGAGTCCATATAGACACATATAGATTATATATGCTAATTTTAGTTTCAATACTAAGGAAAGACTTTAAAAACCTTGGTAATATCCCATCCTCCCTGCAAAGGTAAACATTAGTCAGAAACTTTACACTGACGTCAGTGTGGAGAGCTTAACTTAACCCAGCAACAAGTATTTATTGAGCTCCTATGCTGTGTAGTAAGTCGCTTCAGTCATGTCTAACTCTTTGCAACCCTATGGACTATAGCCTGCCAGGCTCTTCTGTCCATGGAATTCTCCAGGCAAGAATACTGTAGTGGGTTGCCATGTCCTCCTTCAGGGAATCTTCCTGACCCAGGGATTGAACCTGAGTCTCCTGCATTGACAAGAGGGTTCTTTAACATTAGCGCGACCTGGGAAGACCCATTGAACTCCTACTATTTGCCAGCTTCTGTTCTAGGTGGTAGGAATACAATTGTGCATGAAACTTATAAAAATTCACTGTCTTCATAAAGTTTCATTCTACTGTGAAGGAGAGAGAGAAAGTGAAAAAGTTAATTATAGAGTATATGAAAAGGTGGTAAAATGGAGGAAAATAAGGTAAAAACAGAGGCTTAGGTTTATGGAAGGAGAAGGGCAGCAATTTAAAGTACAGTAGTTAGGAAGCGCCTTACTGAGAAAGTATTGAAGTGTGTGTGCTCAGTCGTGTACAACTCTGCAACCCCATGGACTGCAGTCCACCAGGCTCCTTTGTCCCTGGAATTCTCCAGGCAAGAATACTGGAGTAAGTTTCAATTTTCTTCTCCAGAGGATCTTCCCAAACCAGGGATGAAACCTGGGTCTCCTGCACTGCAGATTTTTTACTGTCTGAGCCACCAGAGAAGCCCTAAGAAGGTGAGATGTGAGCAAAGACTTCAAGGAGGTGAGGAAGAGAGAATGACATCTGGAGGAAGAGTGCTCCAGGCAGGGGAAGGGCTGTACAGCCTGACGGATGGAACGTAACTACACTTTTTGAAAAATATGAAAGAGATCGGTATGGGTAAAACTGGGGAGTGAGAAGCAGGAGACAAGGTTGCATCATGTAAGGTCTTGGCTGAAACCATTTTAAAGACTTTAGCTTTACTCTGAGTGAATTAGCCAATCATTGGAGGGTTAAGAACAGAGGAGTAACAAGGTCTGATTTTCATTCTAAGACTTCTTGCACAAAGGGCAAGCATAATCTTCCTGATCTCAGGGATTTGCTATCTAAATAAGTTTCTAGCTGCTAAATGGACATTTCCATTTGGATATTCCACTGTCACCTCAAATTCAATATGTATAAACATAATGGACTTTTAAGTTCTGGGTTTCTATTAATGTTAAATAAATGAGATAAGCTGCATTATGGATTAATGTCATCAGAGGAAAACATTTATTAAACCTTCCGTGGTGGGGGAGAGGAAGGATCTATAGGACAAGGAAAATAATTACAATTGAAGGTAGACAACTTCAATGCAAAGATAAATATACCAGACTTGAAACTACAACCACGACAAAAAAAGATGTTGAAAGACCGTTCTCAAACACAAAACAAGAATAATCAGTTAAGTGACATATTATTATAATGAATAAGACGGCTAACATCTTTTCCTGTGAAAAGTCACAGAAACATAAATGAGGTTAACCAGATATCACAGAAGTAAAGAAGTCACTGAATTTTATTTTTACATAGAAATAAAGTATATTTCAAAATTAAAACAACAAAAAAAGAAATCGTGATAATTAATAATAATGAAGAATTATCAACTCTAAACTTATCAACAAAAGTAGAAATACAAGAGAGAAGACAATGATGAACAAGAAAGAAAAATGAAAGAATTTAGAGTCTGCTAAAATCCAAGAGTTTGCTAACTCTTACTTAAAGCTCAGTTTTACTTAGCTGCTCATCTTCTCTGTTACTTAATTAAGACATTAGGTTCTACCCTATCTAAGAATCAACCTATCTGAATTCTACAGGCTCTCAAAATACTCCTGGGCATGTATTTCTTATGCTTATATGCTGTAAAATTGTAATTCTTGTCACCCCTTCTAGATTGTGAACTCAAAAAAAAAAAATTACTAGATCTTTTTATTGTATATCTTCTTGTCACCCCTTCTAGATTGTGAACTCAAAAAAAAAAAATTACTAGATCTTTTTATTGTATATCTAATATGTAACATAATGTCTAAAAGTTACAGAAGCCAAAACAGGTGATAAATTAAAAGTGAGTTATTTTACTAATATGATATTTAAATTTTTTAAAGAATGTTTAAGATTTTTTTACAATTAATATTTTTTTAAATCTTTCCTAATGCTTTGGAATTCTTTTCTATAATTGAGAAATTGAGCTTTCTTGAAATCCTCTTTTCCCTGTTTTCAGTGGGGAAAAAAAAGAAACTGTCTTTTTGGTCTAGAAATTTGAGAACATCTTTTCTAATTCTGAAAAGGTTAATAAGATCTATTTTGAAGAAACCCTCTACAATATTTCACAGTACAATAGAGACACAAAGACATGTATTTACACAACTGTAAATATAAGCAATACAATTTCATAGTTTGGACAATTCTGAGCAACAAATAAATCTAGATTTAAAACAGATTCCCCATACCATGCTACTACTGGCTGCAGACTGACATCTGCTAAATTTATCTGAAATTCTGGGGCTGAGGAAACATCAGACAACAATTCAACAGCAATTCAATATCTGGCCTACCAAAATAAGAGCCAATAGTAAGAAGCTATGAGAAAGTCACCAACAATTTGCTGATGATATGATTCTGGTATTAACTACTTTCTATTTACAAAACACAATAAACAGATAGTGGAATGCAAAACCTCTGATGAGTGAAAACTTTTATAGCTGTTCTATTTGTGGAATGGCTTTATATCTGGCAGTAGGGAACTTAAACAAGGTTCATTAAGAAAAGAAATGCTGGTTTCAGGAAGCCAATTTACATATCACCTTTTAAAAAAAGAGGTATGGTTTCTAACTAAAAGTACCCTGTTGATTTAAAAAGAGTTGCTAAGTTATACACAATCTCACGCACTCTCTAGAGAGCAGTTTTAGAAACCAGAAACCACATCTACCTCTGTTCAAACGGACCAGACTAAACCAAATAGGTGAGGCTGAAGAAATAGGTCAGTGCTTTATACAGTTGAATTATAGATTTCTACATATGAAATTTGTCACTCATCTCCCAGATGAAGCTGAGGATTGCATAATCTGAAAAATAACAATTAATAAGCAACACTAACAACGTACTTTAAAATGCTAGCAAGCAATTAGCACAGAGCACAGACATGAAAGGACACCGGAGTTAAACTTCTCCCAGATGGTAAAGAATCTGCCTGCAATGCAGGAGACCTTCAATGCAGGGTTAGATTTTGGGGCTGGGAAGATCCCCTATGGAGAAAGGAATGGCTGCCCCCTCCAGTATTCTTACCTGGAGAATTTCATGGACAGAGGAGCCTGGTAGGCTACAGTTCATGGGGTCGAAAAGTCAGACATGACTGAGCAACTAACGCTTTCACTTTCCTTCAGCTGATAATACCACACAGGAAAAATCACGATAAACAGCGAGTTCCTGCATTGGGTAACTGCCATAAAGAATGTTTCTCAAACTGGAGTCCTCAAATACCTAAGATTCTCTTTAAAAAAGTTTTCACTTTTGTCTTTTCATTTCAATAACAATTAAATTCTTTCTCATGTGATAAAAAACAGATGGGGATTTCAGGATTTCTATTGCCCTTTTTATGGCTGAGTAATTTCACATGTTTGGATATATCACATTTTGTGTACCTACTCATCAAATGATGGCCAGTTAGGTTTTCCATTATTGGGGCTATTAACAACAATGCTACTATGAACATTTATGTGCAAATTTTTGTGTGAACATGGTTTCAGTTCTCTCGGATATGAAACTACTAGGTCATATTTTATTGATAACTCTCTAACTTTTTGAGGAACTGTCAAACTGTCTTCCACAGTGGCTATACCACATTAAATTCTCACCAGCAATGCCCACGTGTCCAATTTTTCCACATCCTCACCAAAAATTGTTATTTTCTGTTTATTTTATTTTAATTATAGCCACCCTAGTGTGTGTGAAATGGTATTTCAATATAGTTTTGTTTTATATTTCCCTAATTACTAGTGGGGGCTTCCCTGGTGGCTAAGTAGCAAAGAAATCTACCTGCCAATTTAAGAGACATGGGTTTGATCTCTGGGTCAGGAAGATCCCCTGGAGAAGGAAATAGCAACCCACTCCAATATTCTTGCCTGGAAAACTCCATTAATAGAGGAGCCTGGTGGGCTACAGTCCACGGGATTAAAAAGAGTCAGACGTGACTTAGCAACTAAACAACAACTGTTAATGGCTAACCATCTTCTCATATGCTTACTGGCCATCTGCATATCTTTGAGGAAATTTTTATTCAAGTCCTTTGCCTATTTTTAAATTTGGTTGTGTTTTTTTAAGTCATAAGAGTTCTTCATGTTCATGTCTAGATCCTAATCTGATATATGATTTTCTTCCATTCTGTGAATTATCTTTTCACTTTCTTTATAGTAACTTTTTAAACAATTAAATTTATTCTTAATTGAAGGATAACTGCTTTACAATATTGCATTGGTTTCTGCCAAACTATGGTTAACTTTCAATGACCTAAAGTTTTCAGTTTTGATGAAATCCGACTTATCTACTTTTACTTCTTTGTTTAATAAATACAATGTCTGGGCTTCCTTTACTAATGGCTATTTATTCCTGTGTATGGGTCATACTTTTTTATTTCCTTATATGTCTAATTTTTTGTTAAAAAAAAACAACAGATATTTTAAACGTAATGACTGAACAGGGATGCCCTTAAACATCTGGAAACAAAAATTCTCTCTGAACCCGCAAAGCAGGAACCAAAACTCAGATGGTGGTTATCCCTGGCCCAGAAAAGAGTCCTGGCTTCTTAAGCCTCTGCCATAAACAACGTGCCCATATCTTAATCTTTATGGCCAGGAATAAACAGCAAAAGCAAAGAAACAGATTCAAAGAAACAGTCTTTGAATCAGACTTATTTTATCTTGTTCCATTTATTCTATTAACTATCAGACTTTTAAAATTGCTTTTTATAAAAGAAAATAACTGTGCACATTCTTTAAATTTATCACACTAATAATAAAGACATTATCAAGGACTTGGCAACTTAACTTCCAAAAATATATAAAGTTTGAAACAATGTATTTAACAAATTTATGTTTACCACTAAAAGTTTATTCTACAGATCAAGAAACAATGTTTCCAACCTTTGCATTTTTCTCCTAGATGGAAAAGAATAAGTTTGGGGAAAGGGTAAAAAAGTATTTTTTGGTTTTCTATTAGCAAATAGATAAGAAGAAGAAAACAAAATAAGTTTTAAACCCAGTATTTTAAATTCCTCATACTTAATTTAAAATTTAATTTTTTAACATAAGAAATAAATACAAATGCATTTGCCTTGTGAAAATACTCTATTTAGGAAAAATAGTCAGCACATGAAACACATTTATAGTAGCTATATTTTTAAAACAATTTGGCAAAAATACCCTCAAATACCCTCAACGTTTCCTTGTAGATCTGTAAAACTAGATGATTCCAGTTATCTTAAAAGGACATGGGGTAACTGTAGATACACTGTACATGTCTTCCAAAAATCAGTTTCACATTGCTCTAACTTGTGAAAAACACATTGGCATTAAAAAAAATAAAGATTAAAATCAGTCTTCCTGACTACAGCTATCTTTAAACAACAAAATAAGTATTTGATATTTACTTACATGTGCACAGTAGAACAGTTTATAGTAAATTAGCAAGGGCTGCAGTCTATGGGGTCGCACAGAGTCGGACACGACTGAAGCGACTTAGCAGCAGCAGCAGCAAAAAGGCAATAGCTTTTAAAAAATAAAGTTATGGTCATATAGACAAAAATTAAGTGACAAAAATGGCAATGTCTATCTCTTCCCACTAAGTTCTTTAAAAACAGAGTTACAGTTCCTACCTGGGAGACTTCTTTGTTCATAATGAGTCCTCAAAACAGATATGGTCAAATATGGTGCTCCGCAGGGTAGTTTCCAGTGGAATGGGGGAACACTCTTTTCCAGAGATGGCTCTAGTAAGTCTCTTCACTCTTACCTCATTTAAGGCCAGTTATGCAACAACTAAAACAAAGGAGAGGCAAAAAAATAAAAGCAGAAGGGAGGTTAGATCGTTCTTTTATTTTCTAAGAAATAATAAAGGTCAGAAATGTTAAGTTAAAAAAAAAAGACGCAACTTTTCAGGCCAAATGGAAAAATACTTCCAAAAGACAATGGATGAATATCTGATTTCACAACTTAAGTCCTTCTGGTAACTAAATATATATTTTCTATTTAAGACTGCTGCTTAAGTAATACATACTTGCATTCTGCCCTTAAGGGTCTGAGACGCCCATTTATATGTCTTTTTAAAAAAGTTTTCTGGCTGCACTTGTATGTTTATCTTTCTTTCTACCTATAAATTCTGATTTTTAATGTTTTCAGTTTGCATTTAATTCTTTCATTTCTGTAACACTTCCCATTATATATTAAAGTTACTATGGTATTTTACTTTCAAATCTTTTATTGAAAAAGTGTACAAACTTTTTATATTCATAATACCTAAAAATAAATTTCACTGACTTCTGTTTCCAGTAAGGATGAATGATCTTGTATTGGACTAACTTGCCCAAAGATAACAATGGACAAAAAAATCTGGACAAAATAAAATTTACTCAAAGACATGGAAAAGTGACCAAAAGAAGGCAAAAATGTGGGGAATTTGATAACTGAAAGAAAGGAATCGTACTGAATAAGATCTATAATCACAGAGAACTCTTACCAGTATACCCTTAAGTACTACAGGGAGGCTAGGCCTAAGGGAGAAAACCACTGTATCTGTGGCTTGAAGCATTGGAGAATGTAGTTCAGAGCTGACAGAATGCTAGACAACAAGAGGAGAAAATCATGGTAAGAAGGGCAGCAGAGCAAAGGGTGGGGTACCTTAAATCTGTATACAAATGTTCCTTAAATCCTTGGTTGATCCTCCGAATTGCTCATGCACAGGGAGACTCCAAGTAGCTCCATACAACCATACCACAACTGAGATTCCCTTTTGCTGTTTATAATCACACACTCCTCACTCCCTTTTTCTTAGCTCCTTAGTAACCACTTATCTGCCCCCATTTCTATAATTTTGTCACTTTGAGAATATTATAGAAATTGAATCAATTCCATACTTGAATCAAGTATTGAAATATTTTGTAATGCCTTTTTCACTCAGTATAATGCCCTTGATATCCATCCAACTTGTTGCATATAAAAACTGTTTGTTGCTTTTTATTGCTCCATGGTTTGAAGATACCAGTTTCTTTTTCACCATTCACTGTTGAGGTACATTTGGGTTGTTTTCAATTTGGGGCTACTATGAATAAAGCTGCTATAAATATTTGTGTACAGGTTTCTGTGTGAATATAGGTTTTCATTCTTCTGGGATAAACATCCAGAATTTTATATACAACTGGATTATTCAGTAAGTGTGTATTTACTAGCCAGTAATTTAGTTGTCTACTAGAACAAAAATCAATACTCTTCAGAAAAAAATGACAATCCACAATAGTATCCACAACATCCAGTATAGAATAAAAAAATAACTAAACATGCAAAGAAGCTAGAAATTGCAATTCAAAATCAGGGTAACAAAAGGGGGGGGTCAATAGAAATCTATCATAAGATAATCAGTTGAAATTAGCTGATAAGGATGTTAAAGCAGTTATTATGAGTATGTTCAAGATGTTATAATAAGTTAACAGATGGGAAATACTGGGAGCAAAGGGAAACTATAAAACAGAAGTAAATGGAAATTGAAGAACGAGTTCAACATTGAAATTTTTCAATTCACTGGACAAGCTTAACAGATTTGTGATGGCACAAAAATAAGTTGGTGAACTTAAAGTCAAAACAATACCAAATATGAAGACTGGACAACTGAAAAAATTTAAAACCAAAAGCTGACGTTTTGAAAAGATAAAAAAAATTATTAATACTTGAGGTAAGACTAAGTAAATCCTTTTTCAGGGGTTTACTAAGACTCAATAGCATTAAGATGTAAATTCTCCTCCAAATTAATTCATATACTCAAAAATAAAATTAGTTGTTTACTTTTTGCATATCTAGTGCATTTTATGATCAAAGAATATAAATCTATTTTTGTTTTATTATATATTTATAATGGAGGTTTTAAATGCTTGAGGCTTTTGCTCTTTAAATAAAGACTATATTTTCTCTTAATCATGATTTCCCCCAGTGATGAATTCCAGATTAAAGTGGAATGTCTATCTAATGTTAGAAAATTGGATGATTCTATGACTGGATCCAAAAGTGCTTACCTCTTATAGTCCCTCTAAATTAAACTAAATGCTTTTCATATTTTCAAGATTTTTTTCCTTCTTTCCTTGATTTAAACACACAATTTGAAAACGCAAAGAAACTTGGACTGGCTCTTCACATTGACATAGTTTAAACTATTAAAGAAAGGTATTTATAGTTAGGTTAGTCCAATTTACATTGTACTTAGTTGGGTTTTTCTCACTGTATATATCTAGCTTATTTGTATCTGTAATCAACAGTGCTATAAAATATTTCTTGGATGATGAGATTCCTCACTATTACTACTTTGTGTTCTTTCATCTTTGAATTTCCCTAGGTAAATCTGCATAAGAACTGGAAAGCAGTAATTGAATACAGCAAAGACGGCATTTTTTCATCTAGTCAACCACAAACCCAGGTTCTGTCGTTTTCTGCCTTTCAAGGAAGAGCACTCCTCAAAAATCATTTGTGTAGTTAACACTGCAGATAAAATCTTTGTGAAATAATGCCACTGTCTTCCATAAAACCTGCGAGTTTTTACAGGTACTTTTTTAAAACCAGGCAGTAACTGAAGCCAGATGGATCCTGCTAATGACTGAGGGTCCTGATGACTCATGGGCAAACATGTGAGGGAATACAGAAACAGTGCTGAGAAGGGAGGCTGAGCATACTCACTCAGAGACTGCATGAAGACAGAAAAGCACAGGATAAATCCATACTCCAAATAGATATGTAGACA
Source organism: Bubalus kerabau (assembly GCF_029407905.1). Classification (NCBI taxonomy): domain Eukaryota; kingdom Metazoa; phylum Chordata; class Mammalia; order Artiodactyla; family Bovidae; genus Bubalus; species Bubalus kerabau. Next base: position 77,423,935 of record NC_073634.1, read on the forward strand.
ATGAGAAGCAAAAAATATGAAAACCAAGAGAAAGGTAATACACTGAGAACCAAAAAAGACAGGAGGAATATGAATGAATAGGGAGAAAAAGAGTACTGCTGATGATCTGATGTTTGTTATTATGTAATTAATAAGCTTACTGTTCTTAAAACGTCTCTCACTAGTATTTATTATGTATTATATGTGCTATCCAGAGTTCAGTATTTTAAGTCTTTTCTCACGCCCAGGAGCCCAAAGCAGGAGATCTGATATGGACGGTACAAACTCCTTATAGACCCTAGTGCCTGGAGGCTTCCCATTACTTGTTTCAATTCTCTCCTTACCTTAGGGTAAGGCCTTTCTGTCTTCATTATCTGCTTCCAATTCTGCCACAAGTGCTGGCTAGTGCAGCACCTCAATTCCTTTAATTTCGTTTAATAAATTATTCAGTTTAATCTGTTAAATTCAATCTGATTTAAGAATCACATGAGGAGACAAGGTGATAGAAAAATACCTATAATGCACTTAATTATAGAAAGAGCAAAAAAGGAAATCTATAAAACACTCTTCTTCCTTTGTTACTCTGGAGTCAGGCAGAAGTACAGGGCCAGAATTTTTAAATATAGAGAGAAATAGAACAAAGGAATATGTATGGATTTACCACCCAGAAGTAATGACAGTAAACATTTTTGATGCATTTTAATGAAGTATTATCAATAAATCAGAAGTCCCCACACTCATACAAAGCCTACTCCCCTTCTTTTTGATAGAGATAACCACTGGCATAAATTTAATATATATCTTCTGGTCAAATTTTTTCTATCCATCCATAAACAATATACACTGATGTTTTATACTTTAAAATATACATGCTTAAACTGTATACTATATATATTAAAATTACAATGTATATAAGGTACTTTAATAAAATTAGTGCAGATTGAAGGTTGTCTTTATCATAAAGTTACTTTAACTTTTCTTCTTTATGATATACTTTTTGATGAGGAGAGAAAGGGATAATGTTAGCCAAAACTCCCAGTGTGCTGGGATTAATAGCTTAGTTCAGCTATGCTGTCATCCAATAATAGGTTGTTATAAATAAACCATTAACATTAGTGGCAATTATAAATTATTTTGGTTACATGAAGTTAAGATTCCAAAGTTACATCTGTGTTCTTATTAATTCTACCTCAAATAAACTTTAAGAAGTAAAAGGGCACCTAAAAAACTGTGAAAAAATAACTTTTTTTCCTTGGGATGGATTGAAAGATTTTTGTGAAAGAATGAAGAAAAAAACGATGCCACCAACTTTCCTATTAGTGATGACACAAAAGCCATACTCTCCAAACCAAAGACAAAAACGATCTAAATAAAATTTGAAATCAAGCCATCCATAACAGTTTTTGAATGTCTATAAAGTTTACTTATTTGACTTCTCTACAGTATATAGTTGTCTTTTCTTATTAACACTGTTAAGAGAAGGCCTAAAAGAAAATCAAGACTTTAAAAATAGAACTGTTCTTCTTAATAAAATGACAATATTTGCTTATTTTTTCTTGTTAATCTTCATTTTTTAGAAGACTGACTTCATTGTTCTTATGATTACAAAATGTGTTTATGAAAATCTTGCCATTTCTGTCCAGAAAAGTACTTATTTCTTCACACAATTTTTGGGGTGTCTTAAAAATCTGGGTAAATGCATAGGTTTTGTTAGAAGATAAAATTGCATTATGTTGGAAAGATAGGTAAAATGTCGTTTTTTGATAAGAACAAGAGTTCCAAAGGGACAGAGCTGGGAAACAAATCTTGGTAAATGGCAAGTATTCTACAGTGAATCAGCACTACAGACAATGACCGTAGGTAAATTTTTCATAACCATGTGCAACAAGAGACGTGAAGAAAAATATTCATGTTAGCAATGTTTATCAGAGCAAAAAATTGGAACAATCCAGGTGCACATCAATAACAGCATGGATTAGCAAAGCCTAGTATATTGATACACTGAAACCTCACATTAGTTAAATAAACTGACCAAGATCCAGCTATTCACATCTGCCTACAGGCAACCACAGTCCCTTCTGAAAATCCAGGTGGTTCAGCTCAGTTCAGTCGCTCAGTCTGTCTGACTCCTTGCAACCCCATAGACTGTAGCACGCTAGGCCTCCCTGTCCATCACTAACTCTTGGACTTTACCCAAACTCATGTCCACTGAGTCAGTGATGCCATCTAACCAACTCATCCTCTGTCGTCCCCTTCTCCTTCCGCCTTCAATCTTTCCCAGCATCAGGATCTCTTCCAATGAGCAGTGCTTCGCATCAGGTGGCCAAAGTATTGGAGTTTCAGCTTCAGCATCAGTCCTTCCAATGAACACTCAGGACTGATTTCCTAGAGGATGGACTGGTTGATCTTCTTGCAGTCCAAGGGACTCTCAAGAGACTTCTCCAACACCACAGTTCAAAAGCATCAATTCTTTGGCACTCAGCTTTCTTTATATGACTACTGGAAACACTATAGTTTTGACTAGACGGACCTTTGTTGGCCAAATAATGTTTCTGCTTTTTAATATGCTGTCTAGGTGAGTCATAACTTTCCTTCCAAGGAGTAAGTGTCTTTTAATTTCATGGCTGCAGTTACCATCTGCAGTGATTTTGGAGCCCCAAAATATAAAGTCTGCCACTGTTTCCACTGTTTCCCCATCTATTTCCCATGAAGTGATGGGACCAGATGCCATGATCTTCATTTTCTGAATGTTGAGCTTTAAGCCAACCTTTTCACTCTCCTCTTTCACTTTCATCAAGAGGCTCTTTAGTTCTTCACTTTCTGCCAAAAGGGTGGTGTCATCTGCATATCTGAGGTTATTGATATTTCTCCCAGCAGTCTTGATTCCAGCTTGTGCTTCTTCCAGCCCAGCGTTTCTCATGATGTACTCTGCATAGAAGTTAAATAAGCAGGGTGACAATATACAGCCTTGATGTACTCCTTTTCCTATTTGGAACCAGTCTGTTGTTCCACATCCATTTCTAACCACGCTTCCTGACCTGCATACAGGTTTCTCAAGAGGCAGGTCAGGTGGTCTGGTATTCCTATCTTTTCCAGAATCTTCCACAGTTTATTGTGATCCACATAGTCAAAGGCTTTGGCATAGTCAATAAAGCAGAAATAGATGTTTTTCTGGAACTCTATTGCTTTTTCCATGATCCAGCGGATGTTGGCAATTTGATCTCTGGTTTCTCTGCCTTTTCTAAAACCAGCTTGAACATCTGGAAGTTCTCGGTTCACGTACTGCTAAAGCCTGGCTTGGAGAATTTTGAGCATTACTTTACTAGCATGTGAGATGAGTGCAATTGTGCAGTAGTTTGAGCATTCTTTGGCATTGCTTTTCTTAGGGACTGGAATGAAAACTGACCTTTTCCAGTCCTGTGGCCACTGCTGAGTTTTCCAAATTTGCCGGCATACTGAGTGCAGCACTTTCACAACATCATTTTTCAGGATTTGAAATAGCTCCACTGGAATTCCATCACCTCCACTAGCTTTGTTTGTAGTGATGCTTCCTAAGGCCCACTTGACTTCACATTCCAGGATGTCTGGCTCTAGGTGAGTGATCACACCACTGTGATTATCTGGGCCGTGAAGATCTTTTTTGTACAGTTCTTCTGCGTATTCCTGCCACTTCTTCTTAATATCTTCTGCTTCTGTTAGGTCCATACCATTTCTGTCCTTTATTGAGCCCATGTTTGCATGAAATGTTCCCTTGTTATCTCTAATTTTCTGAAAGAGATCTCTACTCTTTTCCATTCAATTGTTTTCCTCTATTCCTTTGCATTGATCACTGAGGAACGCTCTTATCTCTCCTTGCTATTCTTTGGAACTCTGCATTCAAATGGCTATATCTTTCCTTTTCGTTTCTCTTCTTTTCACAGCTATTTGTAAGGCCTCCTCAGACAGCCATTTTGCTTTTTTGCATTTCTTTTAATTGGGGATGGTCTTGATCCCTGTCTCTTGTACAATGTCACAAACCTCCATCCATAGTTCATCAGGCACTCTATCAGAACTAGTCCCTTAAATCTTTTGCTCACTTCCACTGTATAATTGTAATAGATTTGATTTAGGTCATACCTGGATGGTCTAGTGGTTTTCCCTACTTTCATCAATTTAAGTCTGAATTTGGCAATAAGGAGCTCATGATCTGAACCACAGTCAGCTGTTGTTTTTGCTGACTGTATAGAGCTTCTCTGGAAAAGGCAATGGCACCCCACTCCAGTACTCTTGCCTGGAAAATCCCATGGACAGAGGAGCCTGGTAGGCTGCAGTCCATGGGGTCACTAAGAGTCGGACACGATTGAGCAACTTCACTTTCACTTTTCTCTTTCATGCACTGGAGAAGGAAATGGCAACCCACTCCATTGTTCTTGCCTGGAGAATCCCAGGGATGGTGGAGTCTGGTGGGCTGCCGTCTAAGGGGTCACACAGAGTCGGACACGACTGAAGCAACTTAGCATAGCATAGCATAGCATAGAGCTTCTCCATCTTTGGCTGCAAAGAATATAATCAATCTGATTTTGGTGTTGATCATCTGGTGATGTCCATGTGTAGAGTCCTCTCTTGTGTTGTTGGAAAAGGGTGTTGCCATGACCAGTGCGTTCTCTTGGCAAAACTCTATTAGCCTTTGCCCTGCTTCATTCTGTACTCCAAGGCCAAATTTGCCTGTTACTCCAGGTACTTCTTGACTTCCCACTTTTGCGTCTCAGTCCCCTATAATGAAAAGGACATCTTTTGGGGGTGTTAGTTCCAGAAGGTCTTGTAGGTCTTCATAGAACCGTTCAGCTTCTTCAGCATTACTGGTTGGGGCACAGACTTGGATTACCGTGATATTGAATGGTTTGCCTTAGAAACAAACAGTAGTAATAAAGCATTATCAAGTATGGGCTCTGGAGCCCAACTCCACCATTACCAACTTTCTGACCTTAACCTCTCCATGCATCAGTTTCCTCAACTACAAAAACGAGGATAATATTTGTACCTACTCAACAGTTGTTTGGAGACTAAACATTTAATGTTGCTGTTGTTTAGTTTTTAAGTCGTGTCCGACTCTTTCTGTGATCCCATGGACTGTGGCCAACCAGGCTCTTCTGTCCATGAGATTCTCTAGGCAATAATACTGGAGTGGCTTGCCATTTCCTTCTCCCCAGGGATCGTATCATAATGTATGTTAATTTTGATTACTTGCTCCCCTTAAAAAAGGGCAAAAACACCTTAAAACCAAAATTGTGTGTTTAAACCACTCTGCATATCAACTACTAAATCTAAAATATTAATGACTCTTACATCTACTTTTATACTCACATTAAAGAGATAAATACTGAAAAGCCTATACCAATGGATTTTAATACTAATAATTCTTATAAATACCTCTGTTTTGGAGATAAGCTATTTTCAAAACAATTGCTACCAGAATCTCAGTTATCACCCTTGAAATCTTTTTCACTCTCATACCCTGTGTATGTTACTCACCAAGCCCCATCTGGTCTATTTCAAAAATAAATCATCAATCAAGAGACATACAAATCCAACACCCTATTCCTGCTTAGACTCTTTCCATGAAGTTTTATCTCACATATGACAAAACCCAAAACTCACAACACACAGCACGCTACACCAGAGCCACACTAATCTGTCCTTCAGTTCCTCTCCATTCCCCAGTCTTTTTTCCCCATTCCATGGCCTTCACTACAATACAATCTCTGCTGTGAATAATCCCTCCTGTTTTCTTCACCTGCTCAATTCCTTATTCATTGTTCAAGCTTTAACTCCAATTCAATTTCTCTTACCCCAGTAATCAAAATCAACCCTCCATGACAGTTTCAACTTCTTCTTCATAGAATTAAAAAAATATATTTTTTACATATTTGTTTGTGTGATTATGTATACCACTTGCCTTCCTCACTATACTGTAAAACACCAGGTGCACATTTTTAAACCAGCACAGAGTAGGTATACAACATTTAAGAAGTTTAATTTGTGGAATTAGTGAATCTGTTCTAATTCAAGAATGGCAGTGAAGTTGAAAGCTCAAAGAGAATGAGGATCACTAAAGTGGTCAAAGGACATTACAAATCTTCCTAAACAAATTCAAGATGAGTATGAATGGCATGAGGGGGACAAACTAGATTATTAACATAAGGGATTAGGCAAAGGTTTGGTGTTGAGACAACAGGGAGGAAAGAAAGATGAAAGTAGTAAAACTGTTAGATTAGTCTCTACTAATCGGAGAATGCCTATTTCTGTGGCATCATTCTGCAACATAATTTACCTCTCTGCTTTTGTCATACTGCAAGAGAAAACACCAGGTTTTGGAAAGAGTCCATATTCAAAGAGCTAAAAATGAAATGTAACACCTAAACTACAACAGTTTAGTTCTTCCCTAAAGAGCAACTCTACTAAAATGGAAGAGTTTGGGGGAGAGAAGATCAAGAAGAGATGAAGATGTAGTAGCTTAATAAGAAACAAGAAAGTCTGAAAAGGAACAAAGATATTTAAAAGCAACTGAGGGGAAGTTCGGAGAAGGCAATGGCACCCCACTCCAGTACTCTTGCCTGGAAAATCCCATGGATGGAAGAGCCTTGTAGGCTGCAGTCCATGGGGTCACTAAGAGTCGGACACGACTGAGCGACTTCACTTTCACTTTTCACTTTCATGCATTGGAGAAGGAAATGGCAACCCACTCCAGTGTTCTTGCCTGGAGAATCCCAGGGATGGGGGACCCTGGTGGGCTGCTGTCTATGGGGTCACACAGAGTCGGACACGACTGAAGCGATTTAGCAGTAGCAGTAGCAGAGGGGAAGTCTTGCTGGATGATAGAGTGTAAACTACCCCTTTCACTCCAATAAAATCTTTAGGAATGGCTTGGTTTTATTCATCACCAAAAAAATAATGTCGGTATTACATTTTTTTATGTTTCTTACTTGTTTTCTACTTTGCAAGAACTCTTGAAAAGAGCTCCAAGGACAGAGAATGGTAGTCTAAGGAAGAACAATTTGTCCCCCCACCACACAACAATTATATTATGAAAACACATAGGCAGTTAAACTGAATGATAGAGTATTCTATTTCTTATTGAAAAACAACATATTTCTTCAGGTCAACTAACCAGTTAGCAAACTGGTTAATGTAAGGCCATAATGAAGTCAAGGATTTTGGGTCTGGATCCCTATGATCCATTAATATTTCTATTTCAAAATGAAAGGCTATATGCCTAATCTTTGGTAAACTGCCTTTCAAATGAGAGAAGCTGGATAGTCCATTAAAGGCAGACAAGAGAGTATGAATAGATGAATGAAAGTCATCACTATCATTACTGGCAAAATTTAAAGTATACATCACACTAATTCCAAATCCAGGGTCATATTAGTTTGTGAAAAGGGTCAAAGAACCTTTGAAAGTTTGGAAAATAATTCTATTTTGGTCTCATGTAAATTCTTTCAAGAAAGTTCACCATGCCATGTAATTTTAAATCTAAAACAAACCCAAGTGAATGCTTTCCAAGAATAAATTAAGGATTACATTCAAAAAGAAATGACTACTTATAATGTAATTATCTCACTTTAATGATGCTTAAAGTAATTAAACAATTTAACAGAGGGAAAAGAATCTGTGAAAGGTCCTGTTAACTGTTGACCATAGTACAAGAGTTTAAAAAAAAAAAACACATTTTGTTTAAATTCCTCTCATGTTTAGATCTAACAAAAGCAATAATGTAATTCAAGTAGTAAGTAACATCAAATTCCTAATCATAATTGAAAAGACAGTACAAAATGTCTACTCTTTCCTATTTAACCATCTGGAACATGTTAGAGACTCCCTGAAAGCAAGAAAAATCTGCAAGTATAATTACACTCTGGGACTATTAGTATGACATGCTTCAATAAATACTCCTAATAGGATTTGCTGATATAATAATTGGCACTAAAATGGATGGATTTTCTTTATTTGGCTATTTGTTCTTACTGACTAAATACTCAAGAAAACCAATAAATTGTCCCTCCAATAGAAAACAAACAAACAAACAAAAGTCCATCAAGCAAGGACAAAGTGTGACAGGTTGCAGAGGCAGAACGTAAGGGATGAGCAAAGAGCAAAGATTTGCAAACACCTGAGTTCAATTTTTATTTTCCTGCCCACTGTTTCCCTTACTTTCTCCCCTCCTCCAACCCCAATCTGGCATGACTATCTGCTCTCTGGTCAGAAGTGACTTGGTTAGGGTTAAAACAAAATGTTATATGCCAACTTGGAGTTGGTCAAATTCTAGTAGGCTGAAGGCCTTCAGACAATAACATGGGAAAACATTCAAAACTCACTCTACTCCTGATGGGTTTGGAGATGTAACATTTAGTTACCTAAACTGGAAAGGTTAAGCAAAGGAAGAACCCAACCAACCAAGATGTTCAGGAAGACAGTTCTGCAGCTGAACAACAGAGTGAAGAGGGCTGTTTTAATAGACTAGTTCTGATACATTGAGCAGCTGAACCAATGCAGCAACAGTGGGGTTGAATGAGACATTGGACTAAACCAACAAGAGGAAGAGGTGAAAAAGAGAGCCCCAATTGTCAGTATGTATCGATTATGAAAATAATTCATGTTTTCTGTACAAGTCTAGAAAATATAAGTAAATAAAAAGAATAAAATAAAAACCACCCACAACTGTTTCATCTAGAATTAATGCAAACATTTGTATATCTATTCTACAAATATAGAATACACATGTAATTCTTTACAGTGTTAATGATCAGTGCACATATTAAAAGTATCTTTATTCACTAAATTTTTAACATAATTTTATTATTAATTTTATTTCTTTTCAGCTGTGCTGGATCTTGCTTGCTGCATGCAGGCTTTCTCTAGTTGCAGCAGCCAGGGCTACTCTCTAGTGTGGTGCTCAGATTTCTCATTGTGATGGCATCTCTTGTTGCATAGCAAGGACTTACAGACTCCAGCAGTTGAGGCACATAGGCTTAGTTGCCCCATGGCATGTGGAATCTTCCCTGAGCAGGAATTGAACCCATGCACCCTGTGTTGGCAGGCAGATTCTTAACCACAGGACCAACAGGGAAGTCCACTAAATTTTTATACACACAACTTCTCATGTTATTAAAATATTCTTCTACATTGTATGTAAAATATTCTTATGTGTGTGTGAGAGAGTTTTTAAGCACAGTGTGGGACTTTAGTTCCAATTTTTTGCTATTAAAAACAATGCTATGAGTAGGCATCTTTCTGGCTAAAACTTTACTTTCATTCAGGATTATATTCTCTAAATAAGTCCTACACACACCAAGTGTCCTGTAATAGGAGTCTAGGTGTATATTAAAGACATTTAGTCAAGACTGAGTTTACAGGAGATAACAGATGTCTGAGAGAGAAGCTAATGAATTTTCAGTTATGTACACATTAATTATGAATAGGACATCCAAGTAGATCTGTCTAGCTGACTTCCAAAGTAGAGGGATATAAAGGTCTTCAGAATCAATGACATATTGATAATAATGGAATAGATGAGAGGACCAAGAAAAAGTATGTCAAGAGGAGAATGGATTACTCTGGAAACATTCCCATATTTAAAGAAGGGGGCAGTTATAGCCAGAAGATCAAGTAACAAAAAGAAAGAAAGAAAATGAATAAAGATAAGAGGAAAACCAGAAGTTGAGAGCAGAGAGACCATAATGTCCAGTTTCAAGAATTATTTTGAACCTGACAAAACAATCACAATCCCTTTGAGGATAACAGCAACACACATCTACACATCTATCAGATATCACATATTGTTTCACAATTGCAATAGTAAATCACACTGCATTCCTTCTGATGACCTCTTTTTGTTGTGAATCTGAGTTTATGGTAGGTGCTGTGATAAAAAGCAAGCACCATGTGGAAATCAACATGAAACAGGAAATGAGGGTCGCAATGCCCAAGCTAAGCCCAAGACATGAGAAGTTATGCAGTACTCTCAGATGCACACATCCTATTAGTAAGCAACTGTGGTCATTTAAGAATAAAATTAAAATATTACTTCTTCTTTGAATTCATGTGTATTATTTTTTCAAACAGCTGCTAAGTTGCTAGCACATACATACTTATTAAGTTTTTTGACCTAATTACTTAATAAATGTAGCTATTAGGTATTCCTTGGATTGAAGGATACTTTGAACTCAGAAATAGCCGTTACATCTTTACCAGACCCTTAGTTACATCCATTATACCCTTACTATGAATATATTCAAACTAAGAATCCCAAAAAAAGGTAGATAGTGAAAGCAAAACCTTTATTAACAAATGAATGGAAGATTTATCAATGTGAGTTTAGGAATAGAAGTATGGAATAGGAATATTCCAAAGATATAATAAATATTATTATATTATCACAAATAATTCATAAATATTATTCACAAAATTAACAGATCAAAGGAGAAGAGCCAAGTGATGATTCCAAAAGTTACTGGTGAAACACCTGATTAACTTCAACACTTCTGATAAAATTTTTAGAAAAATCATTAAGATTTTTAATAAACACTTTAGTTTATAAAGGATATCTAGAGAACACAGAAAATACTGCAGATAACTGTGAAATATATGAAGCATACACTTTAAAAACAGAAACAAGTCAAGGACATTCACTAATCACCACCTGCATTCCACTTGTACAGGGAATACTTAGTCTTTCTAGCATAGTATATATAACAGGAGGTGAAAGAATTAGTATGAAAGAAAACTTGGCCAGAAAATGGGAAACGAGAAACTGCATTATCACACATAGCATAATTTTGAGGACTAAGTCTAAAGGTGGCATACATTACTTTTACTCACATTCTAGAGACTGCTGCTGCTGCTGCTGCTAAGTCGCTTCAGTCGTGTCCGACTCTGTGTGACCCCGTAGACGGCAGCCCACCAGGCTCCCCCGTCCCTGGGATTCTCCAGGCAAGAACACTGGAGTGGGTTGCCATTTCCTTCTCCAATGCATGAAAGTGAAAAGTGAAAGTGAAGTTGCTCAGTCGTGTCTGACTCCTAGCGACCCCATGGACTGCAGCCCACCAGGCTCCTCCGTCCATGGGATTTTCCAGGCAAGAGTACTGGAGTGGGGTGCCATTGCCTTCTCTGTTCTAGAGACTAGAAGTCATTTAAGTGGACATTCCTAATGCAAGGGAGGTGGAAAATACAACCTAACTCTGTGCCCAGGAAGAAGAGGAAATTTTTAGTGTATATCTAGCCACCCTGTGCAACAAACCAAGCTGGAAAACAATTTAGTGCTAAAACTGAACGTGCATATATATATACTCCATGACCTAGCAATTCTATTCCTAGGTGGAAATGCCTGTACATGTATATACCACTAGACACTGTAAGAAACTCACTGAAGTATTGTTCTTAATAGCAAAAACAAAAACAGGATAAAATAATTCATCACATATTCATAACTAGTTATGAAAATAAATGTGCTACAGGGCAATGCAAATGAATCTTAATTGTGCTACAGAGCAATGCAAATGAATCTTAAAAGTAGATCTTAAGAAGAACACATACAATATACTGCTTTTATACTGTTCAAAAATAAATAAATCAATAGAGTATGTGTGTGTGTGTTAAGTCGCTTCAGTCATGTCCAACATTTTGCGACCCTATGGACTATAGCCCACCAGGTTCCTCTGTCCATAGGATTCTCCAGGCAAGAATACTGGAGTGGATTACTATGCCCTCCTTCAGAGTATCTTCCCAACCCAAGGATCAAACCTGCCTCTCTTATGTCTCCTGCATTGGCAGATGGCTTCTTTACCACTAGTGCCACCTGGGAAGCCCCAGTAGAGTATATTACTTAAGTATAGATATATATGTAAAATGTATTTTAAATTAAAAAATAACAGTCACAAAATTCAGTATAGTGTTTACATTTAGAAGGTAACAAAACGGGGATGTGCTGAGAAAGGTTTATTTACACTGGGAGTTTCCACTGTACTGGTAAAATTCTATTTCTTAGGCTGGTATTTATACTACTCCTTGGTCCATATTAACATACTAAACAATATTTTATGTCTACTTTCTAATGGAAGGCAATAAATTTTTATTAAATGGATTAAGGAGATTACAGAACAGTATTTTATGGAGAATAACTTCAATGTTTTCAAATATTCAGCTAACCCTATTTCTTTCCTTATTTATTAATCAAAATACATTGTCTTGATTACCTAGATAACTATTCAAGAAACTACTGGTTATCACATAAATGTAGTGAAGAATTTAGAGTTTATTTAAAAACTTTTAGCAGTTAACCATCCAATTACTTCCCCAATCATATGACCATTCAGTAAATTCTAACTGACAGCCACGTGGAAATCTCAATACTCTTCCTGAATTGTGACCATAGTGGTTATTTTTTGAAACTACAGAAGTATTAACAATGAACAATTAAGTGATGAAGACATAATAGCTCTAAGCAAGACTAAAGTACATGCAAAGGAAGAAATACTTGTATTCTGCCCCCCTGAGTAAAAGTGGGAGAAAGGAGGAGTTGTTTTCCACAGAATGATCTCCAGAGGAATTCCAATGAATAAAACTGTCAGGGCAAGAAGTAGGATTAGGATGTTAAGGAGCTATTAAATCCTTTTCTCCCAGCATTGTTTAAACTGTAGCTTCATTGTCTGATTATAAATCAACAGTATTATTTTTTAAAATATTGATGCTACAGAATTATGGAAAGTTTTCCATGTATACTACACATTTTAAATATTCTATCTCTGACTAACTTTGTGACAAACCTTAATATCAGATATCATTTTTGTACTGCAAGATGATAACTTATACTGAAACCTTGAAAACACTGACTACTTATAAAGAAAAATCATCTGACTGGATGAAAACTGAGATACCCAATATTAACTGAGGTAATGGAAAACAGTTTTATTTCAGTAATTCAAATTCTATGCATATCATAAAAACTGCTATAAATGCAATCCAAAGAGATTTACCATGGGAGTAATAACAGTAAGAGGCAATGAGGTTTGGAGAAGAGAAATTAGATGGGGCTTGAGAAGCAGGCACAAGAAATACCATCATTTAAAGAAGCTCCTATCTGGAAAGAAAGCAAGAGAAGACAGGCTCAAGCACAAGGACAACAGTAGGAATATTTGGCTCTGAACCAAGAAATATCTCAATTAATGCCACTTGGGACTAGGGGCAAATCAAACTAATGAAAACAAAGGCATGTACAGTGTAATGACAAAATAAAGAATGACCAAAAGGAAATAACAGATAATCTCAATGCTACCTCAACAAGTGACCAGTATTTTCATGAATTTTTGACACTGACAGATTAAAGTAGAGAATGGGAATTGAGAGGGAAAAAAAGGTAAATTATACAACTGATGATGCTACAGTTGCAGGTCATATAAAAATGATTAATCATTTATAATAAGCAGATAAAAGCTGTGTGTAAGTTACAAGATATCCAAATTAACAAAGTCTTATTTAAAATATGTAGTACCTTTTAGTCATCACTAAACCTTCAACTTGTGGGGCTTTCCATTTGCCCTATTATCCCCACTATGTAAAATATTTCAAATTCTATATATAAGAGCTTAAATCTGATACCTGCCATAAATTCTTTCCAGACAATAGTCTTAAATACCCTCTCACTTTGAACTTCTTCAGTTTTAATTGTCTTTGTTACAGTACACACTAACTATACATGTGATGGCTAGAGATGATTAACCAGTAATTTCATGTCTGCTATCTTCAAATATTAAACTTCACACTATAAAGTTTATAATAAAAGTATGCTGGTTTCACCAAGTAGAATAAAATTCCTTAATAAGAAAGTACTATATTTTATGCCTCAGAGAAAAATATTAGAATATTACAGTACAATATATAGTAACTTTTATCCTACTGAATACCCTTTGAGACTTATCTATATATCATTCATCATAGTCTACCTGTCCACTTTCTATATTTCCATATCACTGTCAAAATTAACAACATTATTCTCATGGCACCAGACTGCCAATTTAGACAAAATTAGTGTATCTCCCTTAAATGTGTCTCCAACATTAAATCACAAAGTTCTGTCAATTCTCTCATCAGTCGCTAAGAGATCTGGGGATTCTCTATTTACAAATCTTTGCCAAGGTTCTTACATAATGTACATGGGCTTATAAACCACTAGTCCATTATACACACAGAACAGTACCTTAAGAAATGTTTTTGATTTACTTACTTTCCTCCTAATTATTTGTCACAAGTTTTTTGTAATTGCCCAGCTAAAAACTATAAAATGTATATTCAAGGCCCCCCTTCAGTTTCTCGTGTCTTTTCTTCTCTCAGTTACTCACAAGGCTTTAAGATTCTAATTACTGGGATTATCCCTCAATTCCACATATATGCATAGCCATATACTTTCTGGGGAGGCCTTACAAATAGCTGTGAAAAGAAGAGAAGCGAAAAGCAAAGGAGAAAAGGAAAGATAAAAGCATCCGAATGCAGAGTTCCAAAGAATAGCAAGGAGACAGCCTTGCTCAGCGATCAAAGCAAAGAAATACAGGAAAACAACAGAATGGGAAAGACTAGAGATCTCTTCAAGAAAATTAGAGATACCAAGGGAACATTTCATGCAAAGATGGGCTCAATAAAGGACAGAAATGGTATGGACCTAACAGAAGCAGAAGATATTAAAAAGAGGTGGCAAGAATACACAGAAGAACAATACAAAAAAGATCTTCACAACCAAGATAATCACGATGGTGTGATCACTCACCTAGAGCCAGACATCCTGGAATGTGAAGTCAAGTGGGCCTTAGGAAGCATCACTATGAATAAAGCTAGTGGAGGTGATGGGATTCCAGTGGAGCTATTTCAAATCCTGAAAGATGATGCTGTGAAAGTGCTGCACTCAATATGCCAGCAAATTTGGAAAACTCAGCAGTGGCCACAGGACTGGAAAAGGTCAGTTTTCATTCCAATCCCAAAGAAAGGCAATGCCAAAGAATGCTCAAACTACCACACAATTGCACTCATCTCACACGCTAGTAAAGTAATGCTCAAAATTCTCCAAGCCAGGCTTCAGCAGTACGTGAACTGTGAACTTCCAGATGTTCAAGCTGGTTTTAGAAAAGGCAGAGGAACCACAGATCAAATTGCCAACATCCGCTGGATCATGGAAAAAGCAAGAGAGTTCCAGAAAAACATCTATTTCTGCTTTATTGACTATGCCAAAGCCTTTGACTGTGTGGATCACAATAAACTGTGGAAGATTCTGGAAAAGATAGGAATACCAGACCACCTGACCTGCCTCTTGAGAAACCTATATGCAGGTCAGGAAGCAACAGTTAGAACTGGACATGAAACAACAGACTGGTTCCAAATAGGAAAAGGAGTACGTCAAGGTTGTATATTGTCACCCTGCTTATTTAACTTCTATGCAGAGTACATCATGAGAAACGCTGGGCTGGAAGAAGCACAAGCTGGAATCAAGGTTGCTGGGAGAAATACCAATAACCTCAGATATGCAGATGACACCACCCTTTTGGCAGAAAGTGAAGAACTAAAGAGCCTCTTGATGAAAGTGAAAGAGGAGAGTGAAAATGTTGGCTTAAAGCTCAACATTTAGAAAACTAAGATCATGGCATCTGGTCCCATTACTTCATGAGAAATAGATGGGGAAACAGTGTCAGACTTTATTTTGGGGGGCTCCAAAATCACTGCAGATGGTGACTGTAGCCATGAAATTAAAAGACTCTTACTCCTTGGAAGGAAAGTTATGACCAACCTAGATAGCATATTCAAAAGCAGAGACATTACTTTGCCAACAAAGGTCCGTCTAGTCAAGGCTATGGTTTTTCCAGTGGTCATGTATGGATGTGAAAGTTGGACTGTGAAGAAAGCTGAGTGCTGAAGAATTGATGCTTTTGAACTGTGGTGTTGGAGAAGACTCTTGAGAGCCCCTTGGACTACAAGGAGATCCAACCAATCCATTCTAAAGGAAATTAGTCCTGAGTGTTTTTTGGAAGGATGCTAAAGCTGAAACTCCAATACTTTGGCCACCTCGTGTGAAGAGCTGACTCATTGGAAAAGACTCTGATGCTGGGAGGGATTGGGGGCAGGAGGAGAAGGGGACGACAGAGGATGAGATGGCTGGATGGCATCATTGACTCGATGGACAAGAGTTTGGGTGAACTCCAGGAGTTGGTGATGGACAGGGTGGCCTGGCGTGCTGCAATTCATGGGGTCACAAAGAGTTGGACACGACTGAGCAACTGAACTGAACTGGACTGATACTTTCTTCAAAATTTGATCAAAATTTCTATTTTTTAAGAATACTTGCCTTCAACCCCATTTTGATCGTTTCTTAAAAATTTTCTATTATGTATTATGTTATACTTGTTCATATGCTTTGTTTTCTCATGCTGCAGTGACATAAAAATTCTATTATACAAATATATTCCTAGCCACAGCCATCGCAGAAGGTGATGGCACCCTACTCCAGTACTCTTGCCTGGAAAATCCCATGGATGGAGGAGCCTGGTAGGCTGCAGTCCATGGGGTTGCTAAGACTTGGACACGACTGAGCGATTTCACTTTCACTTTTCACTTTCATGCACTGGAGAAGGAAATGGCAACCCACTCCAGTGTTCTTGCCTGGAGAATCCCAGGGATGGGGCAGCCTGATGGGCGGCCGTCTATGGGGTCACACAGAGTCGGACATGACTGAAGCGACATAGCAGCAACAGCAGCAACCACAGCCATGGATGTTTCTTTTTAATTTTAATTTGATATTTCTTACACTAATTTCAATTTTTATAGCTAATTTATCAAAATACTAAGGAATCTTTTTCCCCCACTGAAATTACTTACTTATGTGGTACCTATATGGTTAATTTTATGTGTCAACTTGGCTAAGACACAGTGTCCAGATATACAGTCAAACACCAGTCTAGATGTCGCTGTGAAGGGTTTGTTTGTTTGGGTTTTTTTCCATGACATTAACATTTAAATCAGGAGACTCTGAATAAAGCAGATGACTCTCGGTAATGTGTGTAGTCCCTCAATTTATTCATTTAAAAACATATACTGTCTGCTGCGTGCTATCATACATTCTGAAGACTCAAAGTTGATCTAGATTCCTCTCCTCAAGGACTTGGGAGTTGGTGTGGTCCAGATGAAGAAACAAATAATTAAAATAATGTAATAAATATTATAAGGTTATGAGCTCAAGATACTATTCATGGAGCACAGGGAAGGGACTCATGTATTAACTGAAGCTCCTACATCAATTGAATCTTAACTGCCTATTAATGAAAATATCACTCATCATTAAGAGTCACCCTTGGAAACCAATTATATACCTTAAAAATACAGAAATAAAGTAAAAACATTTTAAAAGAACAGAATGTGAAAAAAAGCACAATATAAATACTACATTGTTACTATTCCTCTGGAGTGATTACTTTGTAAGAACTGGCTAAGGAATCTTAAGAGTAAGATTTAGAATGTTGAAGAATCTTTTCCCAGTTTAAAAGGCCAAACTGATTAACTCAAATTGGAAAGACACACAAATCTCACAGTTCATAAATCTCAAGCATACTATGTAAAATAAACATTGTAAAATGGGATTAGTCTTTCGATCTTTGAAATGCATATTAAATCATAAAATCCTTATTTTGAAAGCACCTTAAGTATACATGAAGAGTGACTGAAATTTAAGTTCATTTAAGGATACTTCCAATTAATTTGCCACACACTTTTTTCACACTTACAACTACACTACCATATATTACCAAGAAATATAAAAATTCAGGATCTATGTTCACAATGTAAAATATGACCACTAAATTTAAACATTAAAAAATTAACTTAAGAATAATAGTTAAATCTTTATCAGATAGTGTAACATGGTAAACGAAACAAAATCTTTTTTCTCCCCCTGGATTGGTCTTATATTTAAACAAGGAGATCTCCTTAATTACCAGTAGTCTGAGAATTTATAATATTTCACGACTCTATCAGATTGGTGTATTAATGACCATTATATAAAATGCCTGTCAATATCATTGTACAATATTTTTTTCTTTGGGTTAGTAATTATAAAGGAAAGCATCTTCTAACATTAATTAAACTGGTAGTATTATTAAATGAACACAATCTCATATTTTATCACAAATATTCTTTATCAACTAGTTAAACCTATAGTCCCATAGTGTGCACATAATAAACATGAATGAATGAACAAAATGTTAAATGAATGAACAAAATGTTCACAGGCCTGAGATTTCTTAGTCTGGAGTCTCATGACCTTGCTCCTATATTTTCATACGAGCACCGCTTTTTGATGAAGAGTCAGAGATTCTCCTTTGGGACTTTAGAGGCCCTCCATATACAGATCCTCTAAGAAACTACATAAAGAGTATCATGCTAATGTTTCATGAAACACCTGGAGCAAATTATGAGAGATCTCTATTGCACCTATAAAATACAAAAAACATTTGTATTCAAATATCTTGCTGCCAAGTTGAAAGTTCAACAACCTTTGTGCCTAGGCTGGAAGGTTAAAAAAGTCCTAAGAAATCTATTAGGATGCCACAAGAGCCCTAGGGGAACCCACGTTAACTAAACAAGGATTTAACTACAATATCCTTGAGTAAGTCACTTAACTTCTAGGAGCTTCCATTTCCTCATCTATGAAAAATTGAAGTTGGTCATGCCAAGATTCTACAGAAAGCAAAGCAAATTTACCTTCACTATTCCTTTGGAAGGCAAGAAGCTTCTAGAAGCCTTATTAAAAAGGGTGATAGACAGCTTTGAGACTTCAATAAAAAGCCAGACACTTTACCTCAAAATAATTTTCACAAGGACAAAACTTTGTATATAGTATCAGAAAGTTTAATGACCCTCTGAAGTGGTCCAAGGAACACATATTATAAATTTCTGTTCTGTAAATTTATACAGAATTCAGTAAACTGGGGACATGTTACTAAGTTTGGAGGGGGAAAAAGCACTTTGTACCTAAATCTTTTGGGTTTTTTTTTAGCAAATGAAATTTACTTTAAATTTCAAGTATTAGCAAAGAGGAATCAATTACTTTTGTGACTATCAAAGAGAAACCTGGTTTTGAAGAACTGAAAACGACTAGCTTAGATAATTAAGCTATGCTGGTAAATCAAGAGTTCCAGATTAACTGACACCCTTATGATTATATCTCAATCTCAATTCTAATGAACCAACTGTAACAAAAATATTTACTTAGGAATTCCAAATTTAAACAAATAGGTGTTCCTTTTGATTTTTTATTTGGACAATCCATTTAGAGATAGGCCTCCAATAAAGATATAAATGAAATACAAAATATTTAATTGCTAAAGTGGCTTAAATTTCTGAAAGATTAAATAGCAATCATGTATTTTGAGTTTAATGGTTTCATCACATTATAATTTATAATTAAGATAGGCTGTCTATTAAGCTGCAACTTGAATTTGCTCATTATTTTACACTGCTAAGAGAAAAAAATAACTTTTCCAATGTAAAAAGAAAGAAAGTAGAGGGGCCAGACTTAGCACACAGAGGGAAAAAAGAAACAATTATACAATTCTGTAGAGATTAATTAAATACATGCATCTAATATTGGTGTTAAGGTTTTACAAATCATCTTCAGAATAAGCCAAAAGGATACTAATATCTGCTCTTACAGCAGAGGTTCCAATGTAGATTTTTGTGTGTGTGTGCATGCTGCTGTTAGGATTTCTCCTGTCTAAAATGGGTCCCTGGGGAACTAGCAAGAAGAAATTCTATTATTATTTTCTGATGCAATAAAGGGAGAGGCTTTTCCAGTACTGAATTTAAGGAAAATACGTAATGACTCTGCTCCAGTTGTTATGGCAATATCCGTATCAGGAATATAAAAGTAAAATGGCTACAATTTCTGGCATATTCCTTTTTTTGTGTTTTTAGTTAAACAATATTTAATTTTCTTAAGGAAGATTTTTTCATTAGATTATGGAGTCATAAATTAAAACTTTTATTATAAATTACAGTTTGTACAATTCACAAAAGAAAAACATTTAAACACAATTACATACTCCACTTATAGCAACAGGGATTCTTGCTTCTACAATGTTTTATTTACAAATTACTGAGGAATTACTGTGTTTACTTGAATAACTTGCATATTTCCCAGCAAATATCTGGAACTTAATTTACAGTCATCCTTACAAGCCTAAATTTATCTTCTAGAGTCTTCTGTTTATCAAAGATTGGTACACTTACTAAAAATGATAACCAGTAGCAGAGTTAAATTAGAATCTAGATTTAGCACTTCTCTCCTCTTTGGTTGTTTTAGATTTCTAAGAAGATTTCTTAGAGCTGCAGATAAATGGGTGAGGGTAGACTTCATATGTAAATTCCTTTATGCAAGAGAGCAGGAAATTAGTCAAAAAATCAGAGCTTTATTCCCAGGATTTGCAACTAACCTGCTTTTGTGACATCAGGTATAAGATAACTTCTTAGGAATTCAGTTTCTGGAGTCTGTAAAATAAGGATATCGGAGCACATGATCTCCAAGTTCATTTCCCATTAAAATAGTTAAGTTTACATTTATGGAAGTGTAGGAAACAGAACTGGAGTTAAGTCCATTTGAGACTACAGCTATGTATGTAGAAACAGAAGATGGCAAAGAAATGTCAAAAACAAAATACAAAGATCACATTTAAAGTTCCCTCTCACAAGTTATGTTTGGGCTTATGACTAAAAATGGCCAGAAAGCCCACCACTTTTATCCAAATCCCCAGCATCGTCCCTTCAAGATGCCACTATTCTAATGTCCACAGGGGAGCAGCCTATGAGTGTGTTTTCTCCCAATATAACCCTTCCTGTACCTGGTCCAAGAAGAACTGATCCAGCTCATCTAGATCAGGGGTTAGCAGATTTTTCTGTAAAAGGCCAGGCAGCAAATACATCAGATTTTACAGGCTATCCAGTCTCTGTACAGGATAGCAAGTACTCAATTCTGCCTTCAATGTGTAGAAGCAATCATAGACTACACAAAAATGAATGGGCATGGTGGCTATGTTCTAATAAAACTTTACTGAAAACAGACTGTAGGCAGGATCTGGCCCACAGACTGTAGTCTGCCAACTCCTGATCTAGATCACACCAAGAAACAAGATGGTATAAATCAGCTATTCTAAAGTTTTCAGAGTCCTTTCACAGCCTAGAGTAAGAGACAGCATAATACAGTAGAAAGTACTATGCAGGTACTTCGTGTGTGTGTGTGCGCGCGCGCGCATGTGTGCATGTGTACGCATGCACACTCAGTTGTGTTCGACTCTGCAATCCCATGGACTGTAGCCCACCAGGCCCCTCTGTCCATGAGATTGCCAGGTAAGAATACTGGAATTAGTTGCCATTTCCTCAGTTCAGTTTCTACTCCAGGGGATCTTCCCAATTCAGGGACTGAACCCATGTCTCTTGGGTCTCCTGCATTGGCAGGTGGATTCTTTACTACTGTACCACCTGGGAAGCTCCAGATGTACATACTAGATGCTTAATAAATATAGATTTCCTTTCTCTTCTCAATACCACCATCCCTCAAAATTTACTTCTAGAAATCACTTATTCTGGCCCTCTCACAAGAGGTGGTCCTTGGTCCTGACAAATATGCTCCTGGTAAAAAGTTGGCTTAAAGTTCAACATTCAGAAAACGAAGATCATGGCATCTGGTCCCATCACTTCATGGGAAATAGATGGGGAAACAGTGGAAACAGTGTCAGACTTTATTTTTTTGGGCTCCAAAATCACTGCAGATGGTGACTGTAGCCATGAAATTAAAAGACGCTTACTCCTTGGAAGGAAAGTTATGACCAACCTAGATAGTATATTGAAAAACAGAGACATTACTTTGCCAACAAAGGTCCCTCTAGTCAAGGCTATGGTTTTTCCAGTGGTCATGTATGGATGTGAGAGTTGGACTGTGAAGAAAGCTCAGTGCTGAAGAACTGATGCTTTTGAACTGTGGTGTTGGAGAAGACTCTTGAGAGTCCCTTGGACTACAAGGAGATCCAACCAGTCCGTTCTAAAGGAGATCGGTCCTGGGTGTTCATTGGAAGGATTGATGCTGAAGCTGAAACTCCAATACTTTGGCCACCTCATGCGAAGGTTGACTCATTGGAAAAGACCCTGATGCTGGGAGGGATTGGGGGCAGGAGGAGAAGGGGAGGACAGAGAATGAGATGGCTGGATGGCATCACTGACTCGATGGACATGAGTTTGAGTGAACTCCGGGAGTTGGTGATGGACAGGGAGGCCTGGCATGCTGCGATTCATGGGGTCGCAAAGAGTGGGACATGACTGAGCGACTGAACTGAACTGAACACTATACCACTGGAGAAGGGATAGGCTACCCACTTCAATATTCTTGAGCTTTCCTTGTGGGTCAGCTGGTAAAGAATCCGCCTGCAATGCAGGAGACCTGGGTTTGATCTCTGGGTTGGGAAGATCCCCTGGAGAAGGGAAAGGCTACCCACTCCAGTATCCTGGCCCAGAGAATTCCATGGACTGTATAGTCCATGAGGTGGCAAAGAGTCGGACACAACCGAGCGACTTTCACTTCACTAATGTACCAAGATTTTAGTGCTCCTTCATTCCTCCCCTTGCCCACCCCGTTAATCCAAAGCTGCAACTTCATAACCTTATCCATCTGGGCCTCAAATGTCAGTATTACTTCACTCACTTCTGGCCCTGGGGAGGTGTAAAGAAATAGAGAAGAGAGAGAAGAGGGTAGAGAGGGAGGAGATTCAGGTGGAGGGCAGGTGAGTGGTAGCATTACCTCCCTTTCCTGACTCTAAAAAGGAGCCAGGTGCTAGCCTACTGTTAATTTAAATGAAAACATGGTCATACTGGTGGGAATAAAGAACATTTCACTTTATGTGAAGTGCTCCCCATTGAAAGAACTCAGTTGCAACAGAAGGAAAAAAACCACAGTCAGCTTTTTTCTTCTGCTTTTATCTAGATCACTCTACCTCCAGCTGTGAAACTGACTAATGTTTTCTAAGCTCCAAGGAGCTTACTAGTAACCATGGTTACTGCTTCAAAACAGTACAAAAAAGTAGGAGGGGATAGCAATTTGAGGAGAAAAACAGTTTTCCTGATTTTCATTAAATGAAGCTAGGTAAAGTAACAAGAGATAGATAGACTGATGGCTGGACAACGGCCTCAAGACTGTTATTGAGGTGCTTAATCGCTTAGCCCCACAGATCGAGTACCTCAATGGATCAGTTTATCTTATCCAAGAGTGGTCCCCCAAAGCTAATTTAGTCCTTTACAATGAACAGTATCTTATAAACTCAACTAATATCCTTGCCAGGAAGTCAGTGAATTTGCTTTCCAGCAGAGCAGTTTACTTGGGAAAAACAAATTAAAAGCATAAGGTTCCTTAGAAGTATTTGAGACTAAGAAGGTACCTATAGCTTTAATATAAAGCTGCCCAACTTATTCTTCTTAACCTTCATTAGTCAAAAGGTTTTCATCAAATGTTTCTCTTTTCAAACTTCTTAGCAACCTTCCCAAGTTAATTAATTCATACATATGCAGTGTCTATCATGTTTCAGGCATTGTATAAGACAACTGGATACATCACAATAAAGATGCCTTTATGAAACTTAACATCTAACAGAGAAGAGAGACATTAAATACACAATTGCAAATTCTGTTAATGTGCTATTAATGAAAAATTAAAACCTAAATGGTATTTACTGGGATATCTAGAAAAATATTCCGAATAGTAATAATGGGAGCCACCTTCACTGAGCCTTCACCAAGTGCCAGGCAATGTGCATTCTTAAGTTAATATGCTTTGTCTCATATATGTCTCAGAATGATTTATAAGAAAGGTAGAATTATTCTTGGTTTGCAGAGGAGGAATCTGATGCCTAGGAGATCAGGTCATTTGCCTACATATACCTAATTTCTGATTCATTTTTCTTACCCATAATCACACATCTTTCCTACCACATATCCAAATATCAGTATTAACTATTAAATTTTACTCAAGAGTTCTCAATTCTTGTTCCATCTCTAGAAATAACTGAGCCTGGGCTTAAATCAAGTCATTTCACCTTTGGGTCATTTCCCAAAATGAGACAGATTAGATGATATTAAGGTTTTCCTAGCTTTTGAACTCTACAGTTTTATGATTACATAAATTTTTTCCATATCAGCATTTATACCTATCATATTTTATGGATCATACGGTATAATTCAGGCAAGTATCTAAATATGAACAATTCATTAGTTAATCATTCCACAAATAATCACTGGTCACCTCTGTTCCAGGTATTCTTCTAGGTGTTAGAAATACAGTAGTAGGCAAAACAGTTAAAAATCCCTGCCATGGAGGCACTTAAAATTTAGTGAGAGGAGAGAGATGATAAATAAAACAAGTAAATAATGTAGTCTGTTAGAATACAGTAAGTACTATGGAGAAAAATAAATCCGGGAAGGAGTACAGGAAGTGCTAATTCCCCCAAGCCTCTTAGGAGCAGGAATTTGTTAGGCACTAAGGCAAATAAAGATAAGCACTGAGTCCCTGCCCTTGACCTGATCCACCCAAGTAAATACAAATATGAGGAATTTTAGAAAAAACAAATAAACAAAGTACCATGGGAACACACAGGAAAGAGCCACAAAGCAGAAGCACCGAGTTGCAAACTGGATTTTGCTTTCTTACACACACAGAAAAACAGAAAGAAAAAAAATCATGTAAAAAAGAATATTAGCTCTATATTTTAAAGTCATGTTTCAAAATTTTACAAAACCTCACTGATAAATGTTTTTTAAAGATAGGAAAAGATATAAACAGATTATTTTCCTGTTTGGGAAAGCTATTATTAAGATACAAACTGATCCAAAAACTGCAGGCTTAATATAAATCAAATAAAAACTAAAGTATGTTTTAGAAATATAATCATTTAAGAATCTATACCACAATAAAAGGGTAAAAGAGTAAATGTATAAGGAAAAACAAGGAAACTTTGAAAAAGAAGAGTAATGAGGGTAGATATACCTTAATGATCAGGAAAACAGTTATATTTTCTCCTATTTGCATTTCCTTCTACTAACTTTTCTACTGTTCTACAAGTAGCAACCACTTCCTTGGAGAAGTTTAGATAAATATTTAACATTTGCCTTTTGAGTTAAAGAAAGGATTTTGCAGCAAGATAAGTCTTGAAGGTCTGGTTTTCCCAAAGAAAGACATTTTTTTTACACTAATGTTTTCTGACCAAGCTTGAAAGACTCAAGAGTGCAGTTTCTTTCACTTTAGAGAGCAGATATCCCTTTTGCTCATGATAGCTAGAACACAATGCCTACTACCTAGGGTAGAAGGAGGATAAAACCGAGAGACTATAAATTAAAGCCTCAAATTCCCAATTCTGGGGCTTCCCTGGTGGCTCAGTGAAGAATCTACCTGCCAATGGAGGAGACACGGGTTCGACCCCAGGAAGACCCCACGTGCTGCAGAGTAACTAAGCCCATGGGCCGTAACTATTGAGCCTGTGCTCTAGAGGCCCAGAGCTGAAACTACTGGGCCCACGTGTCACAGCTCCCGAAGCCTGCTGCCCTAGAGCCTGTGCTCCCACAAGAGAGCCACTGCAACGAGAAGTCCGTGCACTGCAGCTAGAGAGTAGTCCCCGACTCAAGGCAACTAGAGAAAGCCTTCACAGAAACGAAGATTCAGCATAGCCAAAAAAAAAACAAACAAAAAACAAATCCTGATTCTGGCCAAAGGACTGTGGGATAAAGACATTAAGACTGAGACAGGAGAAGCAAGTGATTAGACCAGTACTTCCTTTACCCAATCCAGGTCGAGGCTGCAAAAGGAAAGGAATGTCTGAAAGATTGAGGAAATCTGGGAGTTAGAATGGTTCCTGCTCTGCTTCTTGTTGAGTAAGTGGAAAGTCACCGCCTTCCAGAAACATCCTGTGTACCCCCACTGCCCACCCCCACCAAGCCATTATTCTCCCCTCATACACACCCTGGGCTCCCCAGGTGGCGCCAGTGGTAAACAACCTGTCAGCACATGCAGGAGACACAAGAGACGTGAGTTTGAGCCCTGGGTCGGGAAGATCCCCTGGAGAAGGAAATGGCAACCCTCTCCAGTATTCTTGCCTGGGAAATTCCACAGTCAGATGAGACTGAAGGCTATAGTCCAAGGGGGCCAGAAGGGAGGGGCCAAAGAGTCGAACACAACTGAGCGAACACAACTGAGCGACCGAGCACATACACTCCTAGAACAAGCTGGGGCGAGCCACACCAGAGCATATGCACAGAAGCCCAATCCGATACAGGAAGGGTGTGACACCTGCTCTGGGGTCTCCTTTTTCTTCTATGTGCCATGAAAGGCTCTGGGAAATTCCTAGGTGCTCTAAACTAGTGCAGAAAGGTAACGTAAGATGGTGATTTTAAGTTTGCCAGAAGAGGTCCCTGTAACAGGGGCAAAGCGGCTCCACAGCAGAGGCCTGGAAAAGAGACCACCTGGCTAGTGAGTCGATGGGAATCCCAAACCAGACCTCAGGTTATCCATGACACCTGAGCAAATGGCAATAGCTCCTGGGAACCAAGAGAACAGATGTTGTGGTAACATTAGTTGTAACCTGCAGCCTCGGACGTCTGAAGAATCCTCGAGGACAGCGCTGGTAGCGCCACAGTAGTCACGGTTCCAAGAAACAGGCTGACCAGTTACTTTAAAGGAGAGACCAGTAAGAAACAGAGAAAACAGCACATGGACTTGATGGTTCTGGTATCCTTCCATGACTACAAGGTCACACAAGCATCCATTAAGATTCCACTGTGGGAAAGCAAGGGCAAAGAGATGATACCTGAATGACTAGTATCCAAACAGAGACTGAAATATCCAAAGAGATCAGTTTAAATTACTAGATATGACTTAGTTTACCAGCTTGGAATAACACTGGTACTCTTCCTCCAGTTACCCAGTACCCAGGGTTCATCAAAAGGAAGACAGGGCTTTTAGAAAAATAAAGAAGCTGAATTTTCTTCATATACCTGACTTAGTAGGAATAAGTTATGATCCTGCTACAGATTTTATGATGTTTGTTTTATGTAAGAATTCAAAAGAAACACTTCTTGGCATACTAGAAATCAACATCACTTTAAAAGTGACAATGGATTTCCAGTTCAAGATGGCAGACTGAGTATCCACTTCTTCTTCTCCCCAAACACCTCATGTCAAGCCACAGAACAACTAAGTGGAAAATCACCAAAGATAACCAATAAAAACTCTGATGAAAAACGGTAAACGCTGACCACAGCATTTACTGTCGGTCTAAAGTCTTTGTCAGAGGACTTATAGTATGAACTTTGAGTTGGAGATAATAGCAGGTTAGGGACAATCGCAATAGACTGTGATTGAGGGACGACAACACAGAACTAATCAGAACTCTCCTTGTAGATAAATCCCTTCCTTATAGCAGAGGCTTCCCTCATAGCTCAGTTGGTAAAGAATCCACCTACAAAGAATCCGCAGGAGACCCTGGTTCATTCAATTCCTGGGTCAGAAAGATACCCTGGAGAAGGGATAGGCTACCCACTCCAATATTCTTGGCTTCCCTTGTGGCTCAGCTGGTAAAGAATTCTCCTGCGATGTGAGAGACCTGGGTCAATCCCTGGGTTAGGAAGATCCCCTGAAGAAGGGAAAGGCTACCCACTCCAGTATTCTGGCCTGGAGAATTCCATGGACTGTATAGGCCATGTGGTTGCAAAGAGTTGGACATGACTGAGCAACTTTCACTTTCACTTACAGCAGAAGTTTGTTAGCCTTGTCTTTGCAACTGCAAAAAAAAGAAAAAAGGAACTCTACAACCCATTTACCACAGCAAGTGGGAAACCAACTTGCAGAGTTATGTGGTCAGTGATAATATTCAGTGGAGAATATAATTCTCTGTAGAGAAGAACTGAGCTTTACAGAATTATACCAGTTACCAAGATGTTACCAGCATCAGAATTATCTAAACTGTTTAGATGCTCCACCAAAACACACTGAATCAGATGTTTTGAGAATAAGGCTAGGAATCTGCATTTAAACTTAGTCCCCAAGTGACCATTACATGTACTAAAGTTGGACAAACACTGGTTTAGACCTTCATTTAAAAACACTATAAAGAAGAATAGCCAAGAACTGATGCTTTCAAACTGTGGTGGTGGTGAAGACTCTTGAGAGTACCCTGGACTGCAGGGACATGTAACCAGTCAATCACAAAGGAAATCAACCCTGAATATTCATTGGAAGGACTGATGCTGAAGCTGAAGCTCCAATACTTTGGCCACCTGATGTGAAGAGCAGACTCACTAGAAAAGACCCTGATGCTGGGAAAGATAGATGGCTGGAGAAGGGGGTGACAGAGGATAAGATGGTTGGATGGCATCATCAACTCAACAGAGATGAGTTTGAGCAAACCCTGGGAGATAGTGACGGACAAGGAAACCCGGTGTGCTGCAGTCCTTGGTGTCGCAAAGAGTCGGACACGTCTGAGCAACTAAACAACAACAAGCCAAGAATCATCAGCTACTTAATAAAAACTAAAAGAGGCACTAAGGTGAAAAAGCAAAGGCACAAAGACCCATAAAAAAGAAAGTAAGGCAACGAAAAGAAATAAAATGTTCTTAACTTTAACTGGTATCTTCAGAGAGATTCAGTACAGTATATCCATAAAATAAGAAAACTGTCATAAAATGTGGTAACAAAGGAAAAAGAAAGAATTTTTAGAAAATAAAAACAAAAATTATTTTCAAAATGAAGTATCTTGACTTTCAGTGAAGGCCAAGATGGAGTAAAAGCCCATTATCTCTCTCCCGCTGATTACAATTAGTAAAAAAAAAAAAAAAACTCTGGAGAGAATCCTAAAAGCAGTTACCTGAGAACTCCGAAAAATAAACAATGGCAGGCAAACTGGGGAGGGAAGTCAAAACGTGAAGAACAATCAATCTGGCAGTGAGTTCACGCTATTTTAAAAATCCTTTCTTGTTTACCACTTTGACATGAGGGTGGGTCGAGTCCCAGCATTACACAGCAGGTGCACACAGCAACAACTGTAAAAGAAGCTCCTTTTCTCACTGGAATAAAAGGGGCTTCTGCAAGCTGGAAAGTGTAAATGTTTGGGATGGGGAGTTCCCAGCTCCTTTTCTTTTTTTTCTCTGCTGACCTGCTCTGAAGCCAGTCCAAGTCATAAAGCTGTACAAGGGAGGAGGGAAACTTAAAAGCCTAAGAGAAAACTGGCTCCAATCTCCTAAGAAACTAGAAAAAGGAGCCAGGGTGGCATGAAGAGTATTGGGGTTGGGGAAGGCAGCCTCACTTCTCCTTTTTTCCCCCCTTATTCCTTCAATCGAGGAGGGCTCGGGGGGATGTAACTGTGCAACACTGAAGCGTGGCGGGCGGGGGGTGGTGGGGACGGGGACAGGCACCACTACTGAGAGAAAGAAAACTCCGTGTTCTAGTGAGAAAGCCAGGGAAATACTCTTGGGAGCCAGAGCACATAAGGAAAGTCCCCAAGAGTACAGAGACAGAGAAGATTCCACTAGGGTGCATAAGTATAGATAATAAAGAGATACTAGTTTCCCCCCAAATCAAGACAAACATTTTTGAAAGTCTAATAGGAGAAAACTCAAAAGCTACTTTCAGTAATATAACATTAAAAGAGTATGATAAACACATAGCAATACAGAATGAGATCAAAGGAACATTATCCAGAAAAATACATATATAATATATGGGAATTTTTTAGATGATAAAGGCAGACTTCAAACAGTCGGTAACCAAAGAAACATTCAATAAATGCTACCCAAATGAATTACCTAATTTAGAAGAAAAAAGTTAGATTTCTATATAGCATCATTATAAAATTCTGAAAGATTAAACAAAAAATATTTATGCAGATGATCAACAGGCACAAGAAAATATGCTCAATACTGCTAATTATTAGAGAAGCGCAAATTAAAACTACAGTGAGGTATCACCCCACACCAGTCAGAATAGCCATCATCAAAACATCTACAAATAACAAATGCTGGAGAGGGTGTGGAGACAAGGGAACCTTCCTACACTGTTACTGGAAATGTAAACTGGTGTAGCAACTATGGAGAAGAGTATAGAGGTTCATTAAAGAACTACAAGGGCTTCCCTCACAGCTCAGTCGGTAAACAATCTGCCTGCAATGCAGAGACCTGGGTTCGATTCCTGGGTCGGGAAGATCCCCTGGAGAAGGAAATGGCAACCCACTCCAGTATTCTTGCCTGGAGAATTCCATGGACAGAGAAGCCTAGTTGGCTACAGCCCCTGGGGTCCCAAGAGTCGGATACGACTGAGTGACTTTCACTACTACTACTAAAGAATTAAAAATAGAATTACCATCAGTTCAGTTCACACAGTCGTGTCCGACTCTCTGTGACGTCAAGGACTGCATCGCGCCAGGCCTCCCTATCCGTCACCAACTCACAGAGTTTACTCACACTCATGTCCATTCAGTTGGTGATGCCATCCAACCATCTCATCCTCTATTATCCCCTTCTCCTCCTGACTTCAATCTTTCCCAGCATCAGGGTCTTTTCAAATGAGTCGGTTCTTCGCACCAGGTGGCCAAAGTATTGGGAGTTTCAGCTTCAGCATCAGTCCTTGCAATGAATGTAAAGGACTGATTTCCTTTAGGATGGACTGGTTGGATGTCCTTGCTGTCCAAGGAACTCTCAAGAGTCTTCTCTAACACCACAGTTCAAAATCATCAATTCTTCAGCGCTCAGCTTTCTTTATAGTCCAACTCTCACATCCATAAATGACTACTGGAAAAACCATAGCCTTAACTAGACGGACCTTTGTTGGCAAAGTAATATGTCTGCTTTTTAATATGCTATCTAGGTTGGTCATAACTTTCCTTCCAAGGAGCAACCATCTTTTAATTTCATGGCTGCAGTCACCATCTGCAGCAATTTTGGAGCCTCCCCAAAAATGAAGTCTGTCACTGTTTCCACCGTTTCTCCGTCTATTTCCCATGAAGTGATGGGGCCAGATGTGATGATCTTAGTTTTCTGAATGTTGAGTTGTAAGTCAACTTTTTCACTCTTCTCTTTCACTTTCATCAAGAGGCTCTTTAGTTCTTCTTCGCTTTCTGTCATAAGTGTGGTGTCATCTGCATATCTCAGGTTATTGATATTTCTCCTTGCAATCTTGATTCCAGCTTGTGCTTCATCCAACCCAGAGTTTCTCATGATGTACTCTGCATGTAAGTTAAATAAGCAGGGTGACAATATACAACTTTGACATACTACTTTCCCAATATGGAACTTGTCTGTTGTTCCATGTCCAGTTCTAACTCTTGCTTCTTGACCTGCATACAGATTTCTCAGGAAGCAGGTCAGGTGGTCTGGTATTCCTATCTCTTTAAGAATTTTTCCACAGTTTGTTGTGATCCACACAGGCTTTGGCATAGTCAATAAAGCAGCAGCAGATGTTTTTCTGGAGCTCTCTTGCTTTTTCAATGATCCAACAGATATTGGCAATTTGATCTCTGGTTCCTCTGCCTTTTCTAAGTCCAGCTTGAACATCTGGAAGTTCATGGTTCTCGTACTGTTGAAGGCTGGCTTGGAGAAGTTTGAGCATTACTTTGATAGCATGTGAGATGAGTGCAATTGTGTGGTAGTTTGAACATTCTTTAGCATTGCCTTTCTTTGGGACTGGAATGAAAACTGACCTTTTCCAGTCCGATGTTGTAAAGAGCAATATTGCATAGGAACCCGGAATGTTAGGTTCATGCATCAAGGCAAAACGGAAGTGGTCAAACAGGAGATGGCAAGAGTGAATGTTGACATTCTAGGAATCAGTGAACTAAAATGGACTGGAATGGGTGAATTTAACTCAGATGACCATTGTATCTACTACTGTGGGCAAGAATCCCTTAGAAGAAATGGACTGGCCCTCAGAGTCAACAAAACAGTCTGAAATGCAGTACTTGGATGCAATCTCAAAAATGACAGAATGATCTCTGTTCATTTCCAAGGCAAACCATTCAATATCATAGTAATCCAAGTCTATGCCCTGACCAGTAATGCTGAAGAAGCTGAAGTTGAACAGTTCTGTGAAAACCTACAAGACCTTCTAGAACTAACACCCAAAACAGATGCCCTTTTCATTATAGGGGACTGGAATGCAAAAGTAGGAAGTCAAGTGATACCTGGAGTAACAGGCAAATTTGGCCTTGGAGTAAGCAGGGCCAAGGCTAATAGAGTTTTGCCAAGAGAACACAATGGTCACAGTAAACACCCTCTTCCAACAACACAAGAGAAGACTCTACACATGGACATCACCAGATGGTCAATATCAAAATCAGATTGATTATATTCTTTGCAGCCAAAGATGGAGAAGCTCTATACAGTCAGCAAAAACAAGATCAGGAGCTGACTGTGGCTCAGATCATGAATTTATTGCCAAATTCAGACTTAAATTGAAGAAAGTAGGGAAAACCACTAGACCATCCAAGTTATGACCTAAATCAAATCCCTTAGGATTATACAGTGGAAGTGACAAATAGATTCAAGGGATTAGATCTGATAGAGTGCCTAAAGAACTATGGATGGAGGTTTGTGACACTGTATAGGAGGCAGGGATCAAGACCATCCCCAAAACAAGAAATGCAAAAAGGCAAAATGGCTCCATACGGTAAAGGTTCCATATTACCATATGATCCTGCAATTCCACTTATGGACAAAACTCCAATTCAAAAAGATACATGCACCCCAATGTTCACTGCAGCACCTTTTACAACAGCCAAGACATGAAAGCAACAGAAATGTCCATCAACAGAGGAATGGATAAAGAAGATGCAGCACACAGATACAATGGAATACTACTCAGCCATAAAAAGAATAAAATAATGCCATTTGCAGCAACATGGATGAACCTAGAGATTATCATACTAAGTGAAGTCGGAGAAAGACAAATAGCATATCAATGTAAAAAAAATTATACGAGCGTATTTAAAAACAGAATAATAAACGAGCTTATTATTGAAGAACAGAGACAGATTTGCAGACACAGAAAGCAAATTTATGATTACCAGAGGGTATAGCATGGTGGGGGAGGTGGATAAATTAGGAGTCTGGGATTAACAGATACACATTACTATATATAAAATAAAAACCAAGAACCTACTATATAGGACTGATATAGGAAGAGTATTTAATGTCATGTAATAACATATAATGGAAAAGAATCTGAAAATAAATATATATCCCATGTACATATCAGTTTAAGAAACAATGGTGTGGGGAAAACTCAATGTAATAATGTGGTGAAAAGGCATGCTCATTTCCTGACGGTGAGGAAAAGATAACTCTCCCTTATTAGGAAGCAATTTGACAGTAAGTACCAAGAATCTTAGAAAACACTGATGACCCCCTGAGAAGCTGTCACAATTTAGAAAGCCTTCAGTTCTAGACTTGCATTTCATAGCTACACGACTGGATAAGTCACACACCACTTTGAGCACCGGTTTCTTCATTATTAAATATGAATACAAGCCACTAATTCTCAGGGCTGTTGTGATATTTAGTAATAAAAGAGCAACAAAGCATGTAAAAGTGTCTTAAAATCTATAGAGCAGACACTTGACCCAAGGCCTGTGAACTCTGGGGGATGTCAGAAGGTCCTCACACACTCTGAATATCTATGCATGTTTGTGAAAAGTGACAACAGCTTTATGCAAACCTTCCAAGGGGTTCCCAATCCAAAAGAAAACTGAGAAGCTCCTTAAGCAAAGTGGAAAATCAAAGTGAGAACACTCTCCCCACTCAATGTGTCCAGCTTGATGCCAGGCGCATAACAGGTCCAAATCAGGAATTCACTAGAAAAATCCAGGTAGTATTTAAGATTATATTAAACTTACCCAACTTATTTCTAAACCCCTCAGAGCAGTATTTAGTGATTTATTAGCGTATTAATTCAATCTCTGATGTAGTTGTAAAGAGAACCTGAAATCAGGAAAATAATTAAACAGTCAGTTGTAGCTATCTGGATCAACTGCATGAAATTAATGTAATCTACTAAGAAAATGGAAGTGGGGGTGGTAGTGGTAGTAAATAAATTTAATATATTCAAAGTATTTTTTATTTCTTAAGATATACATAATTAATACATAAGCCTTCTTGGGACTTCATCTTTAAGCAAACAAAAACCAGAGATTTTATGTATATATTTTTAATAAAATGGGATATAGAAAATTGTTGCTTTTCCTCCAAAATAATTAAGACTAAAAGATTAATTCTAAAACTTCCATTTCTAGATGATAAATCATACTTTCATTAAAAAAATTTTAAAGCTCTAAAAGTGAGGCACACTGATAAAATTCTACCCAGTCAACAGATGGCAAACAGACTAAAAGGTACTTTAATTATACTGAAAATAAAACAATTAAGAATTTAAAGTACTTAAGGACTTCCACTTTGGGGAAGATAGAATAGATATATTTTCCCTGTTCTTCCCACTAAGTAAAACTAAAAAGTTCTGGACAACAAATATTGACGTAACAAACATTAAGTAGAGTTTAAAGGTGGGGAGAAGAAGGTGGATCAGTTAGGAACCACCGGATCTAAGGGAAACAGCATGGTGGTGAGCTCCATGGATTTTCTTTTATGCCATGTATGCTCTAGACTTGGTGCTGACTAAGCTCACAACCTAGAAACATCAACAGGCCCAATCAAAACAATCAACCAAATTAAAAAATCCTGTTCTCCCCAGCCAAAAGATCAGGAAAGAGCCAATCTAGACAAAAAGCTGTTATACCCAGACAAACCTCACAGAACGAAACTGTGGCCCAAGCTCTACCAGCAAAGGTGAAGTGGAGAACCTAGGCTTCTACCTTTTCCAAGCTGTAACAAGGTACCCCACACTCCCTACCACATGGTGTCAGAGAAGGCCATTTGGGAATTGGTCCTTACCGAGTGACAATGAGACCTTCTTCCTGCTGGTGTCAGTGAAGACCACAGGGAGAGCTTGGGTGTCCACCTGGCAGTAAGTAGGTGTACTTCTCTTTCCTTAGGACAGGCTGTGTCAGAAGAGGCCTAGTGGAGTCGGGCCTTTTGCCACTGTTCAACAGTAAAAAGGCCCCTGTGGAGGGCATGTGGGGAGCAGGGCTGAGGCATACCAGCCCCTCCCAGCTGGGGAAGTCAGTGGAGGCCAGACCTCCCGTCTCTGAGCAGCAGTAGTGAGGAATCCCCCACAAACTTGAGAGTCAACAAAGGCAGAGTGAGGAACTTGGACTTTTATTCCCTCTAGGCAGAAATGCGGCAGAGCACTCCCCTACTTCCCATGCTGGAGCAGTGTCAGAAAAAGCCAGCTAAATCAGAACGCTTAAATAAGATCCAGTGTCTCAGAACATAATATCCAAAATGTCCAGGTATCAAATAAAAATCATTCATCATAACAAGAAATCTCATAACTCTTATCACAACAAGGAGTATGTCAAACTGAATGAAAAAAGACAATCCACAGACACGTTACCAAGATGATGGAAGTCCTGGTGTCACAGTGGTAAAGAATCTGCCTGCCAATGCAAGAGACCCGAGTTGGATCCCTAGGTCGGGAAGATCCCCTGGAAAAGGAAATGGCAACCCACTCCAGTATTGTTGCCTGGGAAATCCCATGGACAGAGGAGCTTGGCAGGCTACAGTCCATGGGGTCACAAAGAGTTGGACATGACTTTGGAACAACACACACACACAATATTTATTGAACATATATTAATACTATGTGCCTAGCTAATGCTATAAACATATTATACATATTAACTGTAATATGTATAATAATTCTTACCATAATTCTGTGAAGCAGTTACTAATTACTGTTATTAGTCCCATTTTACACTGATGAAATGCAAGGAATACAGAGATTAGATTAGAGATTAAAACCCAAGAGGTTGCCCAGCTTCATAAAGTTACTGAGAAGCAGATTCTGGATTAAAATCCTGATGGCCCCACTACTGACATAATGTTTGAAGTGGACATTATAAAAATGTCTCCGAGAGCAACTATGCACATACATGAAACAAATAAACATGGAGTCTCAATTAAGGAAAAAATACACCAAAAAAAAATTCAGAACTGAAAACATGCAATAACTGAAATAAAAAACTCAACAGATGAGAACAACAGTAGAATGGAGGGACAGAGGGAAGAATCACTGAACTGGATGACAGAACAGAAAACACTGAAAAATAAAATAAAACATACCCTTGGGGCCCTGTGGAACTGTCTCCGGAGTCCCAAAAAGAGAGAAGAAAGGGTAAGACTAAAAAAGTTCACTAAGAAACAAAAGCTTGTAATTTCTCAAGCTTAGAAAAACACACAAGTTTATAGAAACTAAGTGAATCCTAAACAGGATAAGCTCAAAGTAATCCACATCCAGAGAGTTTACAGTTAAGCTTCTGAAAACTAAGGACAAAGAAAATACAATGAAAATAGCCAGAGAGAAACAATGCTTTACCTATAGGAAAAAAAAAAAACAATTCAAATGACAGATTTCTAGTCTGAAACAAAAGAGGGATGAAGGAAGTGGCACCGAAGTCCACATCTGATTATCTGTGGTTATATATGTGTTTTTCTCTTGTTCGTAACTCTTGGCATGGCTGGAATCTGGAGACTGAATGTCAGATATTGCATAATAAAAATTGTAGAGGTTGTGTCTGATATCTTTTTCAATAGATCTTCTTTAGTTTCTGGTTGGTTCAGTTCAGTTCAGTTCAGTCGCTCAGTCGTATCCGACTCTTTGTGACCCCATGAATTGCAGCACGCCAGGCCTCCCTGTCCATCACCAACTCCCGGAGTTCACTCAGACTCAAGTCCATCGAGTCAGTGATGCCATCCAGCCATCTCATCCTCTGTCGTCCCCTTCTCCTCCTGCCCTCAACCCCTCCAAGCATCACAGTCTTTTCCAATGAGTCAACTCTTCGCATGAGGGGGCCAAAGTACTGGAGTTTCAGCTTTAGCATCATTCCTTCCAAAGAACACTTAGGGCTGATCTGCTTTAGAATGGACTGGTTGGATCTCCTTGCAGTCCAAGGGACTGTCAAGAGTCTTCTCCAACACCACAGTTGAAAAGCATCAATTCTTCGGTGCTCAGCCTTCTTCACAGTCCAACTCTCACATCCATACATGACCACAGGAAAAACCATAGCCTTGACTAGACAGATCTCTGTTGGCAAAGTAATGTCTCTGCTTTTGAATATGCTATCTAGGTTGGTCATAACTTTCCTTCCAAGGAGTAAGCGTCTTTTAATTTCATGGCTGCAGTCACCATCTGCAGTGATTTGGGAGCCCCCAAAAAATAAAGTCTGACACTGTTTCCACTGTTTCCCCATCTATTTCCCAGGAAGTGATGGGACCGGATGCCATGATCTTCGTTTTCTGAATGTCAAGCTTTAAGCCAACTTTTTCACTCTCCTCTTTCACTTTCATCAAGAGGCTTTTTAGTTCCTCTTCACTTTCTGCCATAAGGATGGTGTCATCTGCATATCTGAGGTTATTGATATTTCTCCCGGCAATCTTGATTCCAGCTTGTGCTTCCTCCAGCCCAGCATTTCTCATGATGTACTCTGCATAGAAGTTAAATAAGCAGGGTGACAATATACAGCCTTGACGTACTCCTTTTCCTATTTGGAGCCAGTCTGTCATTCCATGTCCAGTTCTAACTGTTGCTTCCTAACCTGCATATAGGTTTCTCAAGAGGCAGGTCAGGTGGTCTGGTATTCCCATCTCTTTCAGAATTGTCCACAGTTTATTGTGATCCGCACAGTCAAAGGCTTTGGCATAGTCAATAAAGCAGAAATAGATGTTTTTCTGGAACTCTCTTGCTTTTTGAATGATCCAGCAGATGTTGGCAATTTGATCTCTGGTTCCTCTGCCTTTTTTCTGCCTTTTCTGGTTGGTAATGGGACCTAATTCCATTTAATCAGACATTAAGCTAATCTG
Source organism: Bubalus kerabau (assembly GCF_029407905.1). NCBI lineage: Eukaryota > Metazoa > Chordata > Mammalia > Artiodactyla > Bovidae > Bubalus > Bubalus kerabau. The sequence goes on from NC_073634.1 coordinate 77,461,963, forward strand.
AAGACATTTTTCAATCATATTAAGACCTATGAACATGCACCCAATGGTCACAGCAGCCATTATTTACAATAGCCAAGATATGGAAACAACCTCAGTGTCTAGCAACAGACGAATGAATAAAGAAGATGTGATATAAATATATATACACACATACACACAACACACTATGGAATACTACTCAGCCATAAAAAAGAATGAAATTTTGCCATTTGTAACATGGATGGACTTGGAGGGCACTATGCTAAGTGAAATAAGTCAAGACACAGGTAGACAAATACTGTATAACATCATTTATATGTGGAATTTAAAAAATAAAACTACTGAATATAACAAAAAAGTAGATACATATATAGAGAACAATTTAGTGGTTATAAGTAGAGAGAGGGAAGTGGGGAGGGGCAGAGATTTAAGAGGCACAAACTATTACAGCTGGGACTTTCCTAGTGGTACAGTGGATACGAATCCACCTGCCACTTCAGGGGACAGGTTGAAGTGTCCCCTGTTCAGGTGCAATCTCTGGCCTAGGAGGATTCCACACTATGCAGAGCAACCATGCCCGTGTGCCACCACTACTGAGCCCAAGCTCTAGAACCCAAGAGTCACAACTACTGAGCCTGAATGTTGCAACTACTGAAGTCTGCACATCCAGAGCCTGTGCTCTGCAACAAGAGAAGCTACTGCAATGAGAAGTCCACACACTGCAATAAAGGGTAGCCCTCGCTCACTACAATTAGAGAAAACCCATGTGCAGCAACAAAGACCCAGAGCAACCAAAAATGAAATAAAATAAATAAATAATTGTTTAAAAAATATACAAATATTGGGACTTTCCTGGTGGCCTAATGGTTAAGATTCTGTGTTCCCAATGCAGGGGACACAAGTTCAATCCCTGGTCAGGCAACCAGATCCCAAGTAGCAAAGACCCAGCACACCCAAACAAATGAACAAATATTAAAAAATAAACAGATATACTGTACAACACAGGGAATATAGTCAATATGTTATAAACTATAAAGGGAGTATAACCTTTAAAAATTGTGAATCACTATATTATACTCCTATATAATATATTATACATGAACTACATATAATTCAATTAAAAAAATTAAAAGACCTGGTCTTCTCTGGTTTATGCTTACTGTTACAATATAGTTATTTGTAGATCTCAACTGAAAGCCTAGGATATCTACCAGGATTCTTCCATCTCTTTAGTACCATGAAACTGCTGAAAATTCTGCTTAGCTTCTCAACTTCTTAGTAGCCACCTGTGGTTCAACTTTTCTGCCTATTGGCTTGTGCAGTTTAGCAATCTGCAAAAACTTCTGGTGGAAACATGGTTCAGACTTTTGACTCTCCTTCTCTGTGCTTATATTCTCTTTAGGATCTTGGTCATTCAAGCCCTTGATGTCTTGTAATCCTGAAGTCCAGCAGTCTCTCTACCCTTTAAGACTGCCAAAAGCTCCCCTCAGTTTCTGTTTCTTAGCAACCACTGTATGTTCAACTCCTTGCTCTTGGTGGTATCATCTACAAAATGGTGATAACTCTCATAAATATAGATTATTTATGTGCCTTTTCCATTGATAAAATTCAAAATCCCCAAATAAAAACTTTTAGCAAGGTAGGAAAAGTGAACTTCCACACTTTGTTAAAATCTATCAGAAGTCCATAGTAAACATTGTATCAATACTTAGGAATAAAGTAACAAAAGAATTCTCATGTATGTTAAAAACAAATACTGAGGGAAATCACATGAACCATTCATCACAGTATTGGAAGACAGTCAATGCAATAAACGAAGGAAAAGATATATTAATTCTAGAAAGGAAAAGACTCCCCAAAAGTCATTATTCGCATATAACATGAAAAATTCTCCTTATAAAACTCAAAAGAGAATATAAAACTCATAGAATTCATATCAGTCCTCAGTATGATGTCAAGAAATAAAAAGATAGATCCCTATTCTTGTAAAAATTACATTCCAGATTTGGAGAGAGAGTAAGGAACACAGGTAGTAACCACACACATAATAAATAGATAAATTATCAAGTCTGCGAAAAGGTGACAAATGCTGTGAAAATGTAAAGTAAAATAAAGGAGGGAACAGGGAAATCAGAACTGGAAACAGGTAGGCTATGATTTGTTTTAAAGATATCAGAACCACTCCATCCTAGAAAAGACAAAAATAAAAATCACCTAGGAATAAAAAAAATCTGTGGAATATGAGTAAGGTCTTCAAGTAGAAAACAAAGTTTTCAAAAGTGAACCTTATCTGGATCATAATTCAAACAAGTAAATAATTTTTTTAAAAATGGAAGAAATGTTTCTGACATTAAATGTTTCTGACATTAAAAAAATTTAAAATTTGAATACTGACTCAATATTCAAAGATACTAAAGAATTATTGTTAATTTTCAAGTGTGATTTATTGTTCAGTCACTCACTTGTGTCCAAACATTTGCAATCCCATGAAGTGCAGCATGCCAGGCTTCCCTGTCCCTTACTATCTCCCAGAGTTTACCCAAACTCATGTCCATTGAGTGGATGATGCCATCCAACCATCTGATCCTCTGTCACCCCTTTCTCCTCATGCCCTCAATCTTTCCCAATCAGGTTTTTTCCAACGAGATGGCTCTTTGCATCATATGGCCAAAGTATTGGTGCTTCAGCTTCAGCATCAGTCCTTCCAATGAATATTTAGTGAATGGTATTACAATTCTATTTTTCTTAAAAAAACAAAAAGACCTTATATTTTTCCAGGAACACATGGAATATTTACAGCTCAAATGACATAGTATCTGGATTTGTTTCAAAATGTGAGAGGAGATAAAGTGAATGAGAGTACAGATAAAACAAGATTGGTAACTGTTGAAGTTGAGTAGTTCATTCTTCTATTTTGTCTCCTTTGGCGTAAGTTTGAAATTTTCCTTAGGAAACATTTAAAGTTCATACACCATATGGTTCTACAATTCCACTTCTTTTTATCTTAAACCAACTATCATGCAGGTACATGAGAAAGTACATACAAGATACTCCTGACTCCACTGTTTGTAGTTTTAAAAACTTACAAACAATCTGCAGTAAAAACCTTGAGACCCCAAATAAGACAAATATAGCCCGAGTATAAAACACAAGGCAGAAAAATAAAACAACAACAAAACATAGATCTAAATATGCTGCAGAGTGAAAAACAAAATCAAACTGCCAAACTATATAAATATACCACTTACAGAAAACAATCCACACATTTCCAAAAATGTGTGTACATATGAATATGTGTGTTTATATAAATCACGTATGTATCATCATTTACCAAAAAAAAGGTTATTCTCTCTAGAACTGCTTTTGCAACTTTATAAAAAATCAACTGGCCATATTTCTGGGGGTCCCATTTCCAGACTGTCTGCCTGCCTGCCAGATAAGTCACTTCAGTCATGTTCAACTTTCTGTGACTGTCTACTCTGTTCCAATGACCTAAGTGTCTATCCCTTTGCCAACACCACATCATCTTTATTTCTGTACTGACTTTCTTTGGGTACCTCCAATATGCTATATGCTCCTTCCTTACCTCAAGAACTTAAGATAAGCTGGTTCTGTCTGCCACCATATTATTCCTTTCTCACTTAGTATTAATAACTCCTAACTCAACTTTCAGAATTTAGCTTAAATATTGCTTTCTCAGGAAAAACTTTCCATCATGAAAGTCAAAGAGGTTTCAAGAGAAAAGAGAAAAAAGTCAAAATGCATCAGTCCAACAGGGCATCCAATAACCAACTCAGCAAGAGTCAGAGACTACCTATGGCTTTAAGAAGTTGTTAGGATTTCATAAGGACACACAGAAGAGGCAAGAATACACAGCATAACTGTATAAAAAAGATCTTCACGACCCAGATAATCACGATGGTGTGATCACTCACCTAGAGCCAGGTATCCTGGAACGTGAAGTCAAGTGGGCCTTAGAAAGCATCACTACGAACAAAGCTAGTGGAGGTGATGGAATTCCAGTGGAGCTATTTCAAATCCTGAAAGATGATGCTGTGAAAGTGCTGCACTCAATATGCCAGCAAATTTGGAAAACTCAGCAGTGGCCACAGGACTGGAAAAGGTCGGTTTTCATTCCAATCCCAAAGAAAGGCAATGCCAAAAATGCTCAAACTACCGCACAATTGCACTCATTGCACACGCTAGTAAAGTAATGCTCAAAATTCTCCAAGCCAGGCTTCAGCAATACGTGAACCGTGAACTTCCAGATGTTCAAGCTGGTTTTAGAAAAGGCAGAGGAACCAGAGACCAAATTGTCAACATCTGCTGGATCATGGAAAAAGCAAGAGAGTTCCAGAAAAACATCTATTTCTGCTTTATTGACTATGCCAAAGCCTTTGACTGTGCGGATCACAATAAACTGTGGACAATTCTGAAAGAGATGGGAATACCAGACCACCTGACCTGCCTCTTGAGAAACCTATATGCAGGTCAGGAAGCAACAGTTAGAACTGGACATGGAACGACAGACTGGCTCCAAATAGGAAAAGAAGTATGTCAAGGCTGTATATTGTCACCCTGCTTATTTAACTTCTATGCAGAGTACATCATGAGAAATGCTGGACTGGAGGAAGCACAAGCTGGAATCAAGATTGCCGGGAGAAATATCAATAACCTCAGATATGCAGATGACACCATCCTTATGGCAGAAAGTGAAGAGGAACTAAAAAGCCTCTTGATGAAAGTGAAAGAGGAGAGTGAAAAAGTTGGCTTAAAGCTCAACATTCAGAAAATGAAGATCATGGCATCTGGTCCCATCACTTCATGGGAAATAGATGGGGAAACAGTGGAAACAGTGTCAGACTTTATTTTTTGGGGGCTCCCAAATCACTGCAGATGGTGACTGCAGCCATGTAATGAAAAGACACTTACTCCTTGGAAGGAAAGTTATGACCAACCTAGATAGCATATTGAAAAGCAGAGACATTACTTTGCCAACAAAGATCCGTCTAGTCAAGGCTATGGTTTTTCCTGTGGTCATGTATGGATGTGAGAGTTGGACTGTGAAGAAAGCTGAGCACCGAAGAATTGATGCTTTTCAACTGTGGTGTTGGAGAAGACTCTTGAGAGTCCCTTGGACTGCAAGGAGATCCAACCAGTCCATTCTGAAGGAGATCAGCCCTGAGATTTCTTTAGAAGGAATGATGCTAAAGCTGAAACTCCAGTACTTTGGCCCCCTCATGCGAAGGGTTGACTCATTGGGAAAGACTCTGATGCTGGGAGGGATTGGGGGCAGGAGGAGAAGGGGACGACAGAGGATGAGATGGCTGGATGGCATTACTAACTCGACGGACATGAGTCTCAGTGAACTCTGGGAGTTGGTGATGGACAGGGAGGCCTGGCGTGCTGCGATTCATGGGGTCGCACGCAAAGAGTCGGACACAACTGAGTGACTGAACTGAACTGAACTGAATCACAACTTAGAGAACTAGTTAGGAAGGAAAGTTAAGACCTCTTTTAAAGAGCCTCTTCCCTTAAAATGCCAAGTAGATGACAGTAATGATTTAGATTTTTCAAAATTATAATCAGAAAATAGAAAAGCAAAGGTAACTAATGTTTTCTGAGCACTGTTACATGCCAGGGACTGTGTTGGATATTTTAGATATGTGTTCTCATGTAGTCTTTGTAAAGAATCTGTGGAGTAGATATTATTATTTCTACTTTATAGAGAAAGAAATTCAGTTTATACAGCTAGACTGATTCTATTTCCTCTTTATTCTCATTCTCTTCATTTTTATCATAACTATACTCGTGAAAAAAATAAAGCAATATATGAAAAACTGCAACTTAAATGAGACAAGACAATTAACAGACACCAGTACTGACATGACAAACATATTTGAATTATTGAACGATTTTAGAGCAACTATCAGTAAAACAAACCAAAATGCAACTGTGAACGCTCACAGAAACAAATGGGAAAACAGAAAGTGTTAGCAAAGACACAGAAAATACAGAGAATCAAATGGAAATTTTAGAATTAAAAAATACAATAGCCAAAATTAAATTCAATGGATGGATTCAACAGCAGGATGGCAATAACAAAGAAAAAATCGATATTAAAGCAAGTGAACTCAAAGATCGATCAACAGAAATCATCCAACCTGAACAAGAGAAAAGGAATAGCCTGAAAAAAATAAATGGAGCCTCGGGGACCTCTGGAACAATTACATAAGATCTAACATTCATGTCATCAAAGTCCTAGAAAAAGGGGAGAAAAAGCATGGGCTGAAAAATTATTTGAAAAAATAACTGCTGACAATTTTTCAAATTTGGTTAAAATCATAAGCTAACAAAATTCAAGAAGAGCTGGGCAAACTGCAAATGGGTTAAATCCAAAGAAATCCAAACATACTCACATTTTTTAAAAGTTTTTGAAACAAAACACAAAGAACTAAATCGTGAATGCAGGCAGAGAAAAATGATGCATTATCTACAGGGAATTTCTCATCAGAAAACCATGGAGCCCAACTGTACCAATTCCAAAACAATGCACGAGTACTTGATTCCCTATGGACTACTTTATTATAGTTATTCAATAAGTACAAAAAGATTATTCACTATTGTTTCAGTTACCCAGGAGGATGAACTCTCTTCCTTACTGTTGTTTATTCTATGTAAACTCTATGCTGACCTAATAGACACAATTTTATCAGTGTACTTACCGGAATATTCATGTTATAATTATTTTTTAAATATTCATGGTTACTTTAGATAGTATTTAAGGTCAAATTTGTAAATATCTTCCATTTTGTTATTTTCCTTTTTAATTTTGTGTTGGTTTTTCCATTTAGATGTACTTAATTTTTTAGTCTTTTCACTTTGGGTTACTATTTGCATAGCTTCACTAGTTCCTCAGTTTTTAAAAAGTTAACCACATATTTGCATATGGACAGTCTCAACACTAATTTTTCTAACTGCTACCTGATCAGATCAAAACTTATAATTCTACCACTTGGCAGACTTCAGGATTATTGTATACTTATTTGCTAAGTCATATTTTCTCAATTCTAAAGATGCTTGTTTCTCTTAAAATAATATTTTTAGGTTTCTGAAAACAGAAGTATCAGAATTAATGTTCAGAAAAACGTACCAGTAGTTAAGCAAAAGTAAGTTGTGAAGTATGTAACTGCTTGCCCAGGTGTAAAACTGTGAGAATATACGTTCCCATAGGAAGTATCTGTTTATCCAAATATCACCACAGCTGAATTATCTGCATGGGTAAACTCACAAGCTATAGAATTTTAAGTTAAATCCCAAAGCCTAACTGTTGCTTGAAAATGTTTTCAGAAAGCATTGAAATAAAAAGCTATTGTGATGCAAATATTGCCTGTTGCAAGACAAGCAAGAGCAATTAAAGGTAATAGAAATTGCCCAGTCCTTCAAAATAGATCATAGAATTATCAGAGCTGGGAGACATTGGTGAGACCACTTTACATTTTATAAAGTACTGGAATGCGGGAGACTCGGGTTTGATCCCTGGGTCGGGAAGATCCCCTGGAGAAGGAATTGGCAACCCACTCCAGTACTCTTGCCTGGAGAATCCCATGGAGGGAGGAGCCTGGTAAGCTACAGTCCATGGGGTTGCAAAGAGTCGGACACAACTGAGCGACTTCACTTTCACTTTCATTACCCAAGTGCTGGATATCTGTCAGAAGTTTCCAGCTGACTCAAAAAAGAAATTATTTAATTCACAGTTTATCTATAGAAAAACTATGAATTTAGCCAAAAAAGAAAAGCAGTTAAATTCCAAACATTTCCCATATGACTCAAAACTACACTGACAATCATAATGTGTAAAAAGGCAATAACAGGTGAGGAAAATCAGCATGTCAGAATGAAAAAGGATTAGACTCACTCTTGTATTATGATTCCAAAGAAGATGGTATAGGAACTGTATGGATAAATGTATGTTTCTGTCAGTTAATTTCTAAGAAGTATTTTCAAAATAAATTTAATGTTTCTTCTTTCTTTAAAGTATATTACTGTGGCGGATTCGTTTTGATGTTTGGCAAAACTAATACAGTGTTGGAGGTTTAAAAATAAAATAAAATTAAAAAAAAAAGTACATTAAATCAAGAGTCTGTATCATAATAATTAATCCCAGAATAGAGAAAATGCACTCTGGGTATATATGTGTATATATTTACATACATCTATTGTTACTTGGGCTTCCCTTATAGCTCAGTTGGTAAAGAATCCACCTGCAATGCAGGAGACCGTGGTTTGATTCCTGGGTCAGGAAGATCCACTGGAGAAGGGATAGGCTACCCACTCCAGTATTCTTGGGCTTCCCTTGTGGCTCAGCTGGTAGAGAATCTGCCCCCAATGCGGGAGACCTGGGTTTGATACCTGTATTGGGAAGATCCCCTGGAGAAGGGAAAGGCTACCAACTTCAGTATTCTGGCCTGGAGAATTCCATGGACTGTATAGGCCATGGGTTCACAAAGAGTCAGACACAACTGAGCAACTTTCACTCACGTTCAGTTACTTATCTGCTCATTCATTTCTGGGTAAAGGAAAGCAAGAACAGAGAAGCAGGACCAAAACTAAAGATAATAATGCCTAAAAATCAAACCCTTCAAAGATCCTAAACGTTACTGTGATGCAGAAGAACACACGATGAAGTAAATACAATCCAGTGAAAAATGACAACCATCTAGACATCTAGCCAATAACATAACCAAAATAAGCTGATATAATTAAAGGTAATCACAAAATGAAATAGCTGAGAAAAAGTAAGTAAAAGTAGGTCTTAATCCAGTTGAAAGTAGGAGTATTAAAAACTTAATAAAACTATGCAGTACCTAACCAGGGCTTTCCAGGTGGCTCAGTGGTAAAGAACCTGCCTGCCAACGAAGAAGACGTGGGTTCAATCCCCAGGTCAGGAAGATCCCCCAGAGAAGGAAATGGCAACCCCCTCCAGTATTCTTACCTGGGAAATCCAATGGACAGAGGAGCCTGGCGGGCTACAGTTCATGGGGTTACAAAGAGTGAGACACATTTAGGGACTAAACAACAATAGCACCTAACCAAGATTCAGAATACCATAATTCTTGACCAACCACCCTACCATTGCAATAGGTTCCAGAGAATGGAAGTGAGAAGGAACGTACCAGGTGAAACTGACTGTTTATTATTATCAAAGGGTTTGGACCACAGGCAACTAGGAACCCCTCTGCTTCAGTTCAGTTCAGTTCAGTCACTCAGTTGTGTCCGACTCTTTGTAACCCCATGGACTGCAGCACGCCACACCTCCCTGTCCATCACCAACTCCCAGAGTCTGCTCAAACTCATGTCCATTGAGTCAGTGATGCCATCCAACCATCTCATCCACTGTCATCCCCTTCTCCTCCTGCCTTCAATCTTTCCCAGAAACAGGGTCTTTTCAAATGAGTCAGTTCTTCGCATCAGGTAGCCAAAGTATTGGAGTTTCAGCTTCAGCATCAGTCCTTCCAATGAATATTGAGGACTGATTTCCTTCAGGATGGACTGGTTGGATCTCCTTGCAATCCAAGGGACTCTCAAGAGTCTTCTCCAACACCACAGTTTAAAAGCATCAATTCTTAGGCGCTCAGCTTTCTTTATAGTCCAATTCTCACATCCATAAATGACTACTGGATAAACCATAGCTTTGACTAGATGGACTTCTGTTGGCAAAGTAATGTCTCTGCCTTTTACTATGCTGTCTAGGTTGGTCATAACTTTTCTTCCAAGGAGCAAGCATCTTTAAATTTCATGGCTACAGTCACCATCTGCAGTGATCTGGGAGCCCAAAAAAATAAAGTCTGCTACTGTTTCCACTGTTTCCCCATCTATTTCCCATGAAGTGATGGGACCGGATGCCATGATCTTAGTATTCTGAATGTTGAGCTTTAAGCCAACTTTTTCACTCTCCTCTTTCACTTTTATCAAGAGGCTCTTTAGTTCTTCTTTACTTTCTGCCATAAGGGTGGTGTCATCTGCATATCTGAGGTTACTGATATTTCTCCCGGCAATCTTGATTCCAGCTTGTGCTTCATCCAGTCCAGCATTTCTCATGATGTACTGTGCATATAAGTTAAATAAGCACAGTGACAATATACAGCCTTGACGTACTCCTTTCCCTATTTGGAGCCAGTCTGTTGTTCCATGTCCAGTTCTAACTGTTGCTTCCTGATCTGCATACAGATTTCTCAAGAGGCACACAGTTAGTTAAGCCTAATACCTGAAACACTCAGCTCAAGCCAATGGTTTCTTGATTTCTTTTATTATACTTAGGTCCACATCTTATCACAGAGAAAAGAAGGAAAAGAAAATCAAGTATTTCTAACAGCAATCTGATTAATCCTTCTGGATATACAACTAGAAAACTGGGATAAAATAAACAACAGCTTTCAGATATTGGATGACAGTCAAAGCAGGAGTGGGATACCTGTGAAAAGGGGGGAAAAATCAGGTGAGCCCTACAGCTGCTTCACCTCACACACCCTGGAAGCAGTTTCCAGGATGCAGGGTAGAAAGGGAGAACGTCAGCAGAGCCTGGCAGTCTCAGACAACTGAGGAGACAAGAGACTGGCAATGTTCAGGGAGGCCAAGGCAGCCAGAACCTGTGTTAAAGCCTACCAAAGAGAAGGGACCTGCATACACAGAACTCTGGAGATCTGCAGAGGCCTCCCCTCAAGCCTTTGGCAGGTCATCTATGACAGGAAACTACCGAAGGTTGGGGAAAGGACCCATGAAAAACAGATAGGTCAAAGAATTCCTGAAACTCATACAAGGGTAGGGAGAGTTTTATTCCCACCAAGCAGAGCAAAAAGACCTCATAATACATGAGACATTAAGTAAAGAACTTCAACAGTATCAACTCTGAAGTGAAGTGAAGTGAAGTGAAGTCTCTCAGTCGTGTCCGACTCTTTGCGACCCCATGGACTGTAGCCTACCAGGCTCCATCCTAAATTAGCTCAAATAAGGTTGCTTGGGATCCATCCAACCAAAGCTTCCTCAAGGTACGTTTTCCCCTAAACTGTTTCCACCACCTCATTCCCTACTAGGGAAGTATTATTTTGGTATCCAATTCTCTCAGTAATCTTTCTCAAATTCAGAGTATTATAAGAAAGTGTCTTACAGAGAACACAGAGACTACTCATTAAACCACCACAGCACGTTATCAACAGTTTTTCCCACATGTCCCAGGCCTAGGGCTTCTTAAACTAACTAAATGATATTCATTTCTCCCCATTAAAAAAAATTAATTAAAGAAATAACAATTTTTAAACAAAATTATGAAGGAGTTTTCTCTTAAACATGTGCTAATAAATGCTTTGCCTAATTTTATCTCATGTAACCTATGTGAAGTCCAATGAGAAGTAACTGTGTAACAGGTGTGGAGGTTGGGGGAAGAAAGAAGTAATTTTATCAAAGAGTCAGAGAAATTCAGGAAATCAAACCAATAGAATCAACAAGTAATTCAAAGTAAAATGAACCATGAATAGGCTGTTTACTGATTAAGAGATAAAAGTAATTGTGAAAAAAGACTAGAAGCTGTTACTATATACTTTGTTCCTTTTTTTTAATTGAATATAATTGATTTACAATGTTGTGTTAGTTTCAGATGTACAGCAAAGTGATTCAGAAATACACACACACATATATATATATCTTATATGTATTCTGAATATAAAATATATATGTGTGTTTTATATAGAGTCAGGTGTATCTGTTAATCCCAAATTCCTAATTTCTCCCCCACAACTGCCTTTCCTCTTTGGTAACCATAAGCTTATTTTCTATGTCTGTGAGTCTACTTCTGTTTTTTAAATAAGTTGATTTATATCATTTTTTTTAGATTCCACATATAAGTGGCATCATATGACATTTGTCTTTGTCTGACTTACTTCACTCAGTATGATAATCTCTAGTTACATCCATGTTACTGCAAATATGATTATTTCATTCTTTTTATGGCTGAGTAGTATTCCATTGCATATATGTACCACATCTTTATCCATTCATCTGTTGATGGACACTTAGGTTGCTTTCATGTCTTGGCAACTGGAAACAGCGATACACCTTATTCTTTGGCTTCTGACTACATACTAAGTCAATTCTTAGTCTCTTAGTGACTACCATGTATTTATATAGGAATAAACTTGACTCTGGATTCACTAAATATTAAGACAACTTCCAAAATCAAAATTCAAATGAAAACTGCTATTTAAAAGTTTAAATTCTAGGCAGCACAGTAAAACAAAAGAAATAAACAGTACAAGGACTGGAGTGGAGGGATTAAAATAAAACTTATAAGGAGAGACATAAAAACTAGGAAAGTACAGACTCTAGGGTTAGAATGCCTGGGTTCAAATCCCAGCTGTACCACATACCAGCTAGGCAATCTTGGGCAAGTTAATGTCTACTTCACTGGGGCTTTTATAAGAACCTAATGGATTAATATGTGCAAGTGCTTAAAATAGAGCTTGGTAAACATTAAGCACTATACAGTAAAACTGTCCTTTGTAGACAATATGATTCTGTATATGTAAAACCCAAACAGCTCAAGAAATTACCAGAAATAAAAATTTGGCAGGTTGCTAAATACACATAGTTCAATTGCATTCTTACAAGCCAACAAAAAGAAAATGTAAATTTATGGACCTTTTTCTTATAGGAAATCTTCCAAAAAACTTAGAGAATAATATCAAGAATTATACCACCACCACCCTCCAACACCACAAGTGCCTAGTATAAACAATGATCAACTCATGGCCAATCTTGATCCGTCCCCACCCACAGCCTCCTCTCTACTCCAGATAATAATAAAGCAGATCTCAAGACATATCCTTGCACCCATAAACATTTCAATATGTACCTCTAAAAGATAATGACTCTTTTTCAATATAACTACATGCTATTATCTATCATATCTAAAAATTAATAATTTAATATAACATATTAAGTGTTCAAATTTCCCTGATTATTTTACATTTACTTATTAAAATCTGGACCCAAATAAAATCCAAACATCACTATTAATTTCAGTTTTCTTCCTTCTTTTCTCTTTTTTTGTTCCTCACAATTTGTTTTAAAAAAAAAAAAGTTGATGTCCCAAGGACTTCCCCATAGCCTAGATCCTGTTGACTCCACTCCACGGTATCATTTCACTGTTTTCCTGTCTTCCTGTAAATCAGTAGTTGGAGCTAGAGGCTTGACCAGATTCAGATTTAAATTTAATTTTTTTGGCAAGGATACTTCATAGGTAGGATTACGAACTTTCATTAAGAGAAACCTAATGTCTAACTGTTTTTATTCTTGTGATGTTAGCAGCCACTGATGATCTTTGCTCAAGTCCAGGAATTCATTAAGAAATGGTGATGTTCTATTTATCACCCCTTAACTGTAAATAGAATACTAGTACTGAGTAAAGAAACTTTCTCTCTTCAACTAGTTGGTTACCTTCAAGTATAGTTGGTTTCTTAGCATACTCCAAAGAAAACAAATGAGTTTTTTAAAGTATCACCATGAACTCATGAGTTTAAACATATTTGATTTGATTATGTTACAGTTTTACATACTAATGCTCAAACTGTCTCATCTTTGGTCAGACAGAGCCCATTCAATTAAGCACCTTCATTGTTTTGTCACACCCTATTACTGTTTGATAACTTCCTTGCAAGATGTTCAATGTCCCCAGTCTGAAGCAGCTTTAGCTATACTTTGTTTTCCCTTTCAACTAGCTCCTTGCTTATTCTTTATGTCTACTAAACTAAAAACGCCTAATTCCTGAGACTTCCTTGGTGGTCCAATGGCTAAACTCTGTGCTCCCAATGCCAGCGGCCCAAGATCAAACGCTGGTCAGAGAACTAGAACCCGAATGCTGCAGCTAAAGATGCATTTAGAATGCCACAACTAAGACCCACTGCAGTAAGATAAATAAATAAATCTTCATTTTTAATTATAAATCAATTGTGTTATATATTCTGGATATTACAATTGAATATGGACCCAGAAATTATAGAAATATTTCCTTTTCAGGTCTGCTTTCAGGATTCCATTGACTGTCCCCACCAAAAAGCATAACTGACACAAAATTAAGATGTTAAATGCTTCAGTTTGACAGACTGGAGCAAAAGAGTCCTAATATATTTTCTGCTGGCATTTTAGCTCTGCAAATTATGTCTTCATGTTCTATTTCAAAATTCAGATATGGTTTTTAAACATGTATAATAAAAATTCATTTCTTTGATAAATTAGTAAAATCATCAAGTATGGGAAAATGGTCAAGCTCCTAGAGAATTATTCTATATTATAATTCAAACTTTTATAAAATCCTTATGCTTCATCCTTAACATTGAAACTCATGATATGGGAATATGAAAGTTTTAAGTTCCAACTATTTGAAAAAGTAAATGTAAGTTTATGCCTCCTTGAAATCACAGAAATGGCATTATAAGTAGTAAAGAAACATTCATCTTATTTTACTAAAAAACAAACTAATAAACACATAAAGTCCTGTCATAGTACACAGTACATCAAATACATCACTGTGGAAAAGCAGAATCCTACACTTGCTGACCATTTCTTCACCAACATCCTAAAAAAACACAGTGTCAGTGGCCAAAAATTGCTTACATCCACAATTTTTACTGTTTTTTCCCAACATTAAATCACAACCAGAAATCACATTACTAAATGCCAATTTTCCTCTCTGAAAAAAAGGATATAAATTTATACCTTGGTGCAATGTCTTTTATTCACAGGCCAAGTGTACCCTCTCCTACAGCTAAGTTGTTGGGGTTTGATCAGAGGAAGCAGTGCAACTTTTCCAGGCAACAATGGCTTAAAAAACTCAACCAATCACTATCACCACCACCATCAACAACAAAAACAACAAAACAAAATAACAGTAACAACAAAAAGCTCTTCTGCTGGTGCAAATTTCTCAGTGACTAAACAGAAACACATCTCTATGAAGTGCTGGTATGTCCTCAGCACATCAGTGCTTTCATCCAACTGAAAAACAAAACATTCTACTAGCATGCACATGACAGTAATTGCTTTTCCAGATGGTATGCCTTTGATAAGGGATTTCTGCCAAAAGCTCGTTTTACTTTCTCTCCAAGCATAATATTTGTCATTAAGTTTGAAACTGGTTTGACAAGCTTTTCAATAGTAGTGTGAGCTGACCTGTTTTTGGCTAAGAGGATAACTGAATGATACTTCAGCAATGTGGTCTTCTCTGTCTTTAGCAACAACGTGCATTCATATAACACTGAAAAGCATTATTTTATAAAATTTTATACATTTGTTTCATTTTCATCACAAGTCTAAAAAGTAATTATTATAAAAAAGAAAACTAAGACAGAAATATTAATTCAGTTCCTCAGGGTGGCATGAAGTCGAAGAGCCAATGCTTGTGCTCTTTCCATCCCACCGGAGAAAATCGTGGTAAGGGAATACCTATTTCCTCAATATACCTGTTGAAATGTTTTTGTGAGTCCAAACAAAGTATTTTTAAAAGGCATTATTTTAATTTAATGTAAACTATAATCCAAGATGGGCTTCCCAGGTGACACTAGTGGTTAAAAAAAAAAAAAAAACCTGGCTGCCAATGCAGGAGACATAACAAACATGGGTTCAATCCCTAGGCTGGGAGGATCCCCTGGAGGAGGAAATGGCAACCTACTCCAGGATTCTTGCCTGGAGAATCCCATGGACATGGGAGCCTGGAGGACTACAGCCCACAGGGTTGCAAAGAGTTGGAGACAACTGAAGCAACTTAGCACCCACACACACACACACACACACACACGTGCATGTATAATCCAAGACATAACCTTACAAACGTTCTAGGCCTTAAATCATGCACTGATTTTATTTTGTACCGTAAAAATACAAAAAAAAAAAAAAAAAAAAAAAAAACCACCTCCCACAATCTCAAAATCTTAAAAACCTCTCAAAAAATGTTTTGAAAAATCTTTAAGAAAATATTCTCAAAATGTATTATATAAAACTTCTGAGTACAAGTGTGTGAAATTTTTACTTCATTTTTTAAACGGGAAATGACAAGTATCAGTATGAGTATCATGCTGTGTAAGCCTGAAAATGAGTGGGGCAATATAAGAAACTAATGAATTAGAGATCCCTAATTTCAGGATTTAAGCAACTTAATTTGGTTATATGGCACTTTCACAAGTAGAACCATAAACAGCCAACAACCACAACCAGTCACAAAATTCAATTGATCAGAATTTCCAATTCTCTAATCTTTTTATTGACATCTGAATATAGAACTTAACTATATTACTTAGAAAAGAATACTAAACTATGATTTTAAGTGCTCATTTCATAATTGCTTTTAAATGGTTTTTAGATGACAGTGTTTAGCCTCCCTAGCCCCAGAGTAAACATTCTGAGTGAAAGAGGTCTTCAACTTCATTCATAATGAAATTATAGAATAACCTATATCCTACACATTTAGAATTACTCGCTACAAAGCTTAACAATTCAACTAATGCTGTTATATGAAAGCAAGAAGGAAAGGTATCTTTAAAAAATAAGTTAGGAACTTCCCTGGCAGTCCAGTGGTTAAGACTTAACTTTCCAATGTAGAGGGTATGGGTTCAATCCCTGGTCAGGGAGCTAAGATCCACATACCTCCTGGCCAAAAAACCAGAACATAAACAGAAGCGATACTGTAACAAATTCAACAAAGACTTTTAAAAATGGCCACATCAAAAAAAAAAAATCTTAAAAAACAATAAGGGAAATGGTTATGGTAATAAGTTAAATTACATATTTAATCATCATTGCCATTTGATTCAAAGTGACACCAAAAAGTTTTCTAAAAGTTCAATGTATCTGCTAGCTGCCAGAGAACTTTTAAAACTTCTCAACAAAACAACCTCTTTTTCATCTGCTATTTGATTCAAGGTAATTTTTCTTTGGTAAGAACTGCTCAATTACACCACCCCCTTTTAGAAAGCAATCCATTTATTTTAACTGAAGCAATCTTAGGTGTTCTATTATGGATTCTTATATTTTAGAATTTACTGCTTTACAAGTTCTTCTTTCGAAACAGAACAAAATGAAATTTAAAATCCAAGTAATAAGTGATGCATTTCTCTTAGATTTTTCATCTACTCTATATCCTAGCAAATACAAAGAAGCAGCCAACTCTCTCACTGAAAATAATTATCTTTCCATAATTTCTGCCTATTTGGAAACATACAATTAACAAGATAATATTTTATTTTTAAATAAACACCAAACTAGCTGTACCCTCTTTGGATTTCATACGTATTTTAGAAAAATAGAGAGCACTGTGTTTTCTGTTGATACTGTTTCCTTTGATTGTTTTCAATTGTCTTATGTAGTCTTTAAAGTGGACAGCCACCCCCTGATTTGGAAGTATCATTTGACTCTTTAATTACATATGTGGCTTTTCTGATCCAAGTGAAACTAACCCATCAGATCCCAAAGGTCCTAAAGGGATCCCCATACTCCTATGGGGAGTATAAGTGACACTTCTTGGTGAATAGAAAACCCTTCACAGTAAGTTTAGGAGAAGAGGAAAGAGAGGTTTCTGAATCAAACCAAAGGACAAGGTCTCTTGTATCATGGAAGCACATGGTGAATTCAAATGTTCATCTCAGAGGGTCATGACATAAATAAAATAATAATTAAACTTTAGGCATTTATTTTATTCCAGTTCTTCTATACTGAGTTGTAACCTGCACTCAGTATATTTCTAATAATTGACACGCTTTTCTAATTATAAGGATTACCTCCTTTTAAAATCTGAATCTCATCTCAGATTTGGGGGAATGTGGAGAGGGGAGTGGATGCATCCCTAAAAGCTAACCATTCTAACATGGAAATTTTTAAACTTATAAAATCTATATAGATAGAAATCAACATTATACACTGACTGCCAAGGAGTTAAATTAAAGTAAAGCTGTACCTTGAATACCTTAGAGTAAGGTGAAGTTATAAATGTCGGTGTCTTCATTTGGAAGCAAAAATTCTTACTGCCTGATCTTGTCTGGCGGTCCGTGATTTTTATCATCAGTGTCGGCTCCAGTCACATCCCATTAGTATGGATGGATCTAAAGTAGAAAAGACATTAGATTTTAGATACAGTGACACATCATTGTTTCCCTATAAGCATACAAAGATTCTCACACAAATGCTTTAGTTTTTCAAGAAATTCTAATTCCCATTCTTGTCCCCACCACAGATTTGAAAAACTGAAAATAAAGAATAAAGATTAAATAAACAGATAAAGTTATCAGTGCTAATTAGTTACTGGCTTTAAAAAGGTTCAGATACCCAAAGGAGGTATGCCGCAAATTAGGCTTCATATGGATAATTTAAGGAGGTAAGGGACCTAAGCTTCTGACTCACTCATCAGAGTTGCTGAAGTCACCCCAGCAGTGGTGGCCTCAGGACTCAGTTTCAGGTAAAATGCAACAGTAGGAAGAAACAGGATTTCCAGCAGAAGATACCTCTGTGACAAAGAAGTGCCTGATATGATGGCTATCATTCATTCCTAGGTCACTGGCGGTGGGAATGTGACAAATGGCCCACCTTACTAAATTAATGTCTTCCCATTCTACCTGTGTCTTCCCATTCTACCTCAAAGTTAACTCCAAACAGTGGGACTCTGCAGACATCAGAGAATACTTGAGAAAAGTGAGCCCTACTAGCTCTCATTATTTAAAGCCTAACTGCTTAAATTCCAAATCCTGAAAGATGATGCTGTGAAAGTGCTGCACTCAATATGCCAACAAATTTGGAAAACTCAGCAGTGGCCACAGGACTGGAAAAGGTCCGTTTTCATTCCAATCCCAAAGAAAGGCAATGCCAAAGAATGCTCAAACTACCACACAATTGCACTCATCACACACGCTAGTAAAGTAATGCTCAAAATTCTCCAAGCCAGGCTTCAGCAATATGTGAACCGTGAGCTTCCTGATGTTCAAGCTGGTTTTAGAAAAGGCAGAGGAACCAGAGATCAAACTGCCAACATCCGCTGGATCATAGAAAAAGCAAGAGAGTTCCAGAAAAACATCTATTTCTGCTTTATTGACTATGCCAAAGCCCTTGACTGTGTGGATCACAATAAACTGTGGACAATTCTGAAAGAGATGGGAATACCAGACCACCTGATCTGCCTCTTGGGAAATTTGTATGCAGGTCAGGAAGCAACAGTTAGAACTGGACATGGAACAACAGACTGGTTCCAAATACGAAAAGGAGTACATCAAGGCTGTATATTGTCACCCTGTTTATTTAACTTATATGCAGAGTACATCATGAGAAACGCTGGACTGGAAGAAACACAAACTGGAAACAAGATTGCCAGGAGAAATATCAATAACCTCAGATATGCAGATGACACCACCCTTAGGGCAGAATGTGGAGAGGAACTCAAAAGCCTCTTGATGAAGGTGAAAGAGGAGAGTGAAAAAGTTGGCTTAAAGCTCAACATTCAGAAAACGAAGATCATGGCATCCGGTCCCACCACTTCATGGGAAATAGATGGGGAAACAGTGGAAACAGTGTCAGACTTTATTTTTCTGGGCTCCAAAATCACTACAGATGGTGACTGCAGCCATGAAATGAAAAGACACTTACTCCTTGGAAGGAAAGTTATGACCAACCTAGATAGCATATTCAAAAGCAGAGACATTACTTTGCCAACAAAGGTTCGTCTAGTCAAGGCTATGGTTTTTCCTGTGGTCATGTATGGATGTGAGAGTTGGACTGTGAAGAAGGCTGAGCCCCGAAGAATTGATGCTTTTGAATTGTGGTGTTGGAGAAAACTCTTGAGAGCCCCTTGGACTGCAAGGAGATCCAACCAGTCCATTCTGAAGGAGATCAGCCCTGGGATTTCTTTGGAAGGAATGATGCTAGAGCTGAAACTCCAGTACTTTGGCCACCTCATGCGAAGAGTTGACTCATTGGAAAAGACCCTGATGCTGGGAGGGATTGGGGGCAAGAGAGAAGGGGACGACAGAGGATGAGATGGATGGATGGCATCACTGACTCGATGGACGTGAGTCTGAGTGAACTCCGGGAGTTGGTGATGGACAGGGAGGCCTGGCGTGCTGTGATTCATGGGGTCGCAAAGAGTCGGACACGACTGAGCGACTGATCTGAACTGCTTTAAGGTTTTACCACCCAGGGTTAAGCTTTTCACTAATACTCCCGTTAGACCACAAAGACAAGGTGGATCAGGCTCCAGAAATGATCTTTATACCACAAATCAACTCAGGAATCTTGCTAGTTCCTTGTACCTGTGGCTCCCATCCCTGTCACTCTTGGGCTTTATTCAAAGCATAAACTACTGTGACTGACTGCCGTCGCTCCTGTTTTCATGCCCACAGTGTTCTCTTTGCTCTCTCACCCACTGCATGTGTTCCCCAACTGCAGTCCTTCCTTCCAACCTTCTCCACAGGGACCTCTGGAAACCCCTTTTACATAGTAAAACAAATGACCTCTATATCTTCAGCCTTATGACTGAACTTAGTCTCAGCCACTGGGCTAAATCCGCCTCTTGAAACAAACCCTTGGGAGTAAAGACTAATAAGGTCATAGGAATCATCTCTGTCCACAGTGACATTTCCAGACCCTAACTCATAAGCAATCGCAACCCTTCCCTCAGAGTCATGTCATCTAGCCGTCCTACCCTCTTCTTGTTTTTGTCATTGAATATTCCACTCTCATTCCACTTGAGGGTCCAGACTCAAGCCTTCAGATGTACTCTACCTACACTCATCTCTCCAGCTGTGTGTTGTCACCAATCTCAAAATCTGGGTTGTCACCACCCAGGCTATCAGTCTACCAAGTATGTTAGTTTCTTTCTTCCACTTCACCACTCTCAAATTCCTAATCCTGGGTCAATTTAACCACCTGCTAATGAAAACCACACAACCATGTGGACTAATCCTGCTATAACATTAAGGTCTTCAAAGTTAGTCAGACACTGAATGCCATCCATGTCATTAATCAGATCCTTCTTCCATAACCACACTGCCTCTGTTGGCAAATGTGCAACTCTCACTCTTCCAGCCCCACATGGGGTAGAATGGGAAAGGGGTTTTATGTCTTCCTTAACCATGTGTGTAGGTTATTTATATTGTGAAAACACCATTTCTTTCATCTACTTTTAACATTTTTCTCAGTCTACCGCTGGCTTTTAATACAAAAGTTTCTATTTTCAGGTGGCCAGATTTATCCATCAGTGCGTTTTTCATCTCTCTTATTATTTCTTTGCTTAGAAATTTCTTCCCCTTCAACAATAACAGATAGATACTCTGGTTTTTACTTTTCTGTGGGCTGTTTCTGAATATTTTATCGCAAATGATGAATGGAAAGGGATTTAATTCTAAACTGACCTGTATTTCAAATTGCCAGTTTTCCTAACAACTTTAAGTAATTAAGTAAACTTCTTTTTGATTTATAAATTTCTTCTTATACATTTCATTTGTCTACAACAAGGTTGATTTCCAGGCTATTATCCATTTCTGTAATGTAATTATTGTTTCTTTTTATGCTTTAATTTGTGATAAGAATATTCTTTGGTATTCTCATGTTCTATTCTTGACAACAGTTAGATACATTTTACCAGTTTCCAAGGAGATGCCTAGTAGCTTCATGAGTAAGAAATGGTTCCCAGTCCACTGTGAGTGGTGTATTTCTGTTACAGTTGCTGTCTGTACACAGTGCTCCTTTGTACTTTGAGGGATCATCCTAATTGGGTCTGCCCAAAACCTCCCTAATCATGTTAGAAAACCAGCCTTTTTATGTATTTATCTATCTAGAGCCAGGTTCATAAAACCATGATCTCTGCAATTCTCCATGCTTTGTATTTACCTTTTCATTTCTAAAATCTACTTTATGTAAAAACAGAAATATCTCACACACAATTTTTATTTCACAGGCCAACATTTTTTATCAGTTCCAATGGATTTTTCAAATCTTCCTGTTATCTTTTACGGTTCACATAGTTATGTTTACTAATTTTAATTTTTCTGAATATATACCACATTCACATGAATCAAAAAATTTAAATGATGTAAAAAGAAACATATTTGAGAAGTCTCATTTCGCTATCGTCCACATGTGGTTTCATGCTGCCCTTGCTTACTATATGTCACCACTTTTATTAAAGTATAAATAAATGTTTATTATACATTCTTATATGTATATGCTTCCAGTTATTCTTTATTCAAATACACTTAACTGCAAATATAGTCTTATTATTCCTGCCTTACATAAAATATTTAATTTTGCACATTATCTTTTTTCGCTCATTATATCCTGCAGATTTTCCATGTTAGGATATGCTTCCATGATATTTCATTGTGTGAACATACACTAGCTTGCATAACTAAGCTCACAGTTTTAAGAAATTAGATTCTATAAATTTAAGTCATATTTCTGAAAATTATTTAGTTCAAGAGCAACAACTGAACAAACCAAGCAGTACATGAAACTATGTGATGTGATTTCACAAAATTTTATTCCATTAATAAATATAAGTTCTTTTGTATATTTCTTTATCTTTTTATCTCAAGTTTACTTTATGATCCTATCTAAAATCTATCAACCATAACAGTCATAAACTTTGAAAGCAGAAGGACAGTTCTCAGGTTGAAAGGCCTCAAATTCTGAAAGCTGCCTAACCTCAATGAGGGTTTCAATGGGTCTACAAAAATGAAATATAGTTATACAAGAATCAAAACAGCTGTAGAAGCAAAAAAAATGTTCCATTCTACTTAGTAAGATCAAGAAAGACTCATGGAAGAAATAGCCCCTTGGGTTCAATCCTAAATGACCAAGTGCTCAAGAGACAAATAAAGCAAGAGAAAACAAGGGGGTTCAGAATAAGCAGCAGTTTGAAAAAGCAAACTCTGTCAAGAACTCTAAGTAGTTCTACTTCCACTTAGAATGCAGAAAGCCGCAGAAGAGTGTGAGAAAAAGCCAGATACATAAAATCAAAACTTCTCTTGAATCTAATAAAGAATCGAAGTCAGAAGGCAACCACGTAATTCAATTCCAAAGAGGGAAATTTCCTCCAGGGAGAGACTGTACAAACTGTTTTACGTGTGGCAGGTTCCCAGAAAAAGAAGTGGCCCTCATACAAGTATACAGGGAAAAAAAATCAGTTAAGATTTTAACAAATTCTAAGTGACCAAATATGAACTACTATATCAGTTAGGAATGGCTGGAAACCCCAAACACAAGGGGAGTTTACACTCAGTTACAAGTTCTTCTTCATGCCTCAACCAGATTCTCACAAGAAAGATCAGAGGTAGGACAGGAAACCAGAGAAAGTCCCTCATCATTGAAGCAAGTGTGTATGAGGTGACAAGTACAGGTCTGAAGCCTTGCCTGATTCCCCAACCTGTCCCCAACACGGGGGAACGACATAAAACTCTCTCACACCAGGATCCAGGCAAAAATCCACTGCTTCAGCAAACAGAAGCAAATGCCTTATCCAGAAAGGGAGAAGAAAACACTCTTAAGCTCTCAGACACAGGCAAAGATACACTGGTGCTATGAGAATATAGAGGCAAAAAAACAACCGTCTGCCACTGTAGGGGACGGGGGAAGGAAAAGTCTTGGGTCAGGGATCCTGCACTAATAACAAGAGAAATGTACTACCACAAGGGAGGAAAAGGATATTCCTGCCCAAGACCAATCACAAATGCATGACAGTGTTTGACCATCCAGGGAAGAGAAAGCAGGAAAGCTAATAAAGTCCTACCACTGAGTTCTGTATAAGGCCTGATCAGGATTGAGTTTGGACCAGAACAGAAGAGAACCCTGCCCTATCCCACAAGCACAGCTCTGGGTAACAAGCAACAATAATCTATCACTGGGAGAAAGAAAGTAACATGAAATCTTTCCGCAAACAGATGTGCAAAGACTGTTGAAAGATGGGGGTAATATAGCATTACAGAAAAATTCTGTAGTACCACACACCACATTCACAACACAAGGCAACAACAGCCAGTCATTTGAGAACTTTGAAGCCCACTGAAGGTAATAATGGCCACAAACTCCAAACCCAGCTCATTTCAGGATTAGGTTGACTCAATCTCTGACACAAACAACCCAACAGGAGAGAATCACTTCAATCTCGCCTACTCTCTATACATGATGACGAGCATTAAATCACAAATTATGAAGCATCCACAAAAGCAAGAAAAAATAACTCTTTGTTAAGAGATAAAGAAATCAGCAGAATCAGGACTGATTCATTCATTTAAATTATCAACGATTCTAAAATAAGTATGCTAAATGATCTAGTAGAAAAGATGGACCAGCATACATAAAGAGATGGAAATTTTCAACAGTGAGATGAAAACTTTAAAAAAGTAAAATAGAAAAGCTAGAAACAACAAAAAAAATTGTTTTACATTAGAGAAGAAAAATTTCTTTGGCAGCCTTAAGAGCAGCCTGGACACAGATGAGGAAAGAATCAGTGAACTTAAAGACAATAGAAATAATACAAAGTGAAACTACAGCTTAGAAAAACTAAAGGAAAAACACAGCTCGGGCATCCAAGAGGTGTAGTACTGTATGAAGACGTATTACATCCATTTAATTGGAGCCCCAGGAGAAAAAAGCAAAAATAATGAGATGTAAGAAATACATGAATATGATAATGGCCAAGAATTTTCCCAGAAAAATCCAAGACAACAAACCAGAGAGCAAAAAATCCCAGAGAACCCCAATCAAGATAAATACCAAAGCGCACACACACAAACAAACATACATGGGTATATCACAGACAAACTGTAGAAAAACAAAAATAAAAATCTCAAAGACAGAGAAAAAAAATAAATACGACACACAAACAACAAAGATTAAAATTTTCTTCAGAAAATTATAGAAGTCAAAAGACAATACTGAATATAATACCTTTTAGGTACTGAAAGAAAAAAAAAAAAGAGCTGAACACAGAATTCTATAACCACCAAAAAAAATGTTTTTTAATTGAAGGAAGACAGAATTTTTTACAAATAAAACGAGAGAATTCACTGCCTTCAGACACCAGAAATGTTAAAGGAAATTCTTTAGGCAGCAGTGAAAATTACCAGGTGAAAATTTGGACCTACCAAAAGGAAATGAAGAGCACTGGAAAGAGAAGGTAAATACAAAAGACTGTTTTTTCATAGTTTAATCATTTTAGAAGGTTGCACATGAACTAAAGTAAAAAATGATAATGTAGGGTTAATAACATATAAGGAAATAAAATTTATGACAACAGAGTATAAAGATGGTAGGTAGAAAGTTGAAGCATACTGTGTATAATGTATTACATGACACATGAAGTAGTATAATATTATTTAAAGAAAAACTGTGATATTAAAAAATGTGGAAAAAAGAATATGATAAGTTAAGATTTTTAACTTATATATCTTTTTAAAAGATATACCTGTTAAACCTGAGAGTAGTGGTTCTCAACCAGGAGCAGTTTGGACCCCTCAGAGACATACAGCAAAGTCTAGAACACATCTCTGGTTGTCACAACTGGGGGCAGGAAGTGGGTGCTACTGTCATCTAGTAGACAGAGCCCAGGAATGTTAAAAATCCTGCAGTGCACACAGGATATCCCCGCCATGACCCAACAACAAAGAATTACCCAACCAAAAGGACCAGCAGTGCCAAAGTTAAGAAACCATGACCTACAGCAACCACTAAAATATGTCTGTGTGTATGTACAGAATATGCCGAAAGTTAGATAAAATGAAACTATGAAAAATGATTAATTCAATAGAAGGCATAAAAAGAGGAAAAAATAAAAAGGATTCAAATAGAAAATAACTAGAAGGATGGAAGGTTTAAATCCAAACTTTCCAAATGACTACCTTAAATGGAAATTATCTAAACACCCAATTAAAAGGTAGAGATTATCAGATCAAATTTTTAAAACATAATCCAATCATATGCTATCCACAAGACACTTTCTGTACAAAGACATAGGTTAAAAGTAAAAGGCTGGAAAGGAAAGAAAAGATAGCATGACTGCATTAATATCTGACAAAGCAGACTTCAGAATACGGAATATTACCAATGATAAAGAGGAACATTAATGATAAAGGATCAATTCATGATAAAACTCTAAGAAGATGAGGCAAATCCATAATTACAGTTATAGACATTAATATGCTTCTGCTATTAATTAAAAGAACAAGAAAACAGGAAATCACTAAGATATAGAAGACTTGAAAACACTATCAACTGACATGACCTAATTGAACATTTATAGAACATTATACACAACAAGAACAGAAAATGCATTATTTTCAAGGCTACATAGAGCATTCACCAAGAAAGATCACTTTCTGAGCCATAAAACAAACGTCAAAATATTTAAAAGAATTAAAATTAAATAATGCATTTTTTCTGACCAAAACAGAATTAAGTTAGAATCAATAACTGAAAGATACATTAAGAATTATCAAAGGTTAGAGATTAAACAATATATTTTTAAATAACTCAAAGATTAAAAATGAAGGGAAATTAGAAAAAAATTTTAATTGAACTAAAAGTAAAACAGAACATACCAAAATTTGTGAGATACCACTAACGCAGTTCTTAGAGAAAAACTTATAGCATGAAACATAAACTGCTTATATTAAAAAACATAAGTTTTGCCTCAATAATCTAAACCTCCACCTTAAGTAGAAAAAGCAAATTAAACACAAAGGAATTAGAAGGAAGAAACAAAACTGAAACAAAACACAACACAGAAAATTTATGAACCTGAAATCTAGTTCTTTGAAAATTTCAATAACACTGAATAAACTTGCGGCCAGAAAAAGAGAGAAGCCACAAATTAACTATACCAAGAATGAAAAGAGGACAGCACTAGAAACAGTACAGATATTCAAAGAATAACAAGAGACTATTACAAACAACTTTATGGCAATCAGATCAGATCAGATCAGTCTCTCAGTCGTCTCTGACTCTTTGCGACCCCATGAATCACAGCACGCCAGGCCTCCCTGTCCATCACCAACTCCCGGAGTTCACTCAGACTCACGTCCATCGAGTCAGTGATGCCATCCATCCATTTCATCCTCTGTCGTCCCCTTCTCCTCCTGCCCCCAATCCCTCCCAGCATCAGAGTCTTTTCCAATGAGTCAACTCTTCGCATGAGGTGGCCAAAGTACTGGAGTTTCAGCTCTAGCATCATTCCTTCCAAAGAAATCCCAGGGCTGATCTCCTTCAGAATGGACTGGTTGGATTTCCTTGCAGTCCAAGGGGCTCTCAAGAGCCTTCTCCAACACCACAGTTCAAAAGCATCAATTCTTCGGTGCTCAGCCTTCTTCACAGTCCAACTCTCACATCCATACATGACCACAGGAAAAACTAGACTAGACGAACCTTTGTTGGCAAAGTAATGTCTCTGCTTTTGAATATGCTATCTAGGTTGGTCATAACTTTCCTTCCAAGGAGTAAGTGTCTTTTCATTTCATGGCTGCAGTCACCATCTGTAGTGATTTTGGAGCCCAGAAAAATAAAGTCTGACACTGTTTCCACTGTTTCCCCATCTATTTCCCATGAAGTGGTGGGACCGGATGCCATGATCTTCGTTTTCTGAATGTTGAGCTTTAAGCCAACTTTTTCACTCTCCTCTTTCACCTTCATCAAGAGGCTTTTGAGTTCCTCTTCACTTTCTGCCATAAGGGTGGTGTCATCTGCATATCTGAGGTTATTGATATTTCTCCCAGCAATCTTGTTTCCAGTTTGTGTTTCTTCTAGTCCAGCATTTCTCATGATGTACTCTGCATATAAGTTAAATAAACAGGGTGACAATATACAGCCTTCACAAACTCCTTTTCGTATTTGGAACCAGTCTGTTGTTCCATGTCCAGTTCTAACTGTTGCTTCCTGACCTGCATTTTGTTAAAATGTACCAATTCCTTGGTACCAATTCCTTGAAAGTTTGAAAGACAAACTACCAAGTTTACTCAATAAATTAAATAACATAACTCTTAATAAGTATTAAGACAATTTAATTCATAATTTAAAATCTTTCCATGAAGAGAGGTCCATGACAAATGGCTTCCTTGGTAAATTCTACCAACATCTAAGGAAGAAATCATAACAATATTACATAAATTTTCCAGAAATAAGAGTAAACATTTCCCAATTCATTTTATAAGGACAGTATAACACAAAATATCTTAACCAAATATTAGAAAAATGAATCTAGCAATATACTTAAAGAAATATATATAATGACCAAATAACATTAATAGCAAGAATACAATATTAGTTCAATATAGAAAAAAAAAATGAATCAATGTAATCCAACCTATCAATATAAGCAATCATCTAAAAAAAATTTAGGAAAACCCCACAACCGTTCATGATTCAAAACTCAGAAAACTAGGAACAGAAGGGAATGTCCTCAGCCTAAGACATGAATTTACAACAAATCTACAGCTAATGCCATACATAGTCATAAAAGGCTAAATGCTTCCCCTCTAAGATCAGGCACAAGGCAAGAACATCTGCTCTCATAACTCCTATTCAGCAATACACTGTACTGTCAGTACAGTAATGTAAGAAAACGAAATAAAAGCACAGAGGTGGGGGAAAAAAAGAAAACAAAACTATCTTTTTTTTCCACAAGTGCTAGAGTCTATACAGAAAATCCCAATAAATCTACTACTAAAACTAAATTTGCTTTGAATCCAGCAAACTTCAGGATACAAAGTCAACATACAAAATTCAACTGTATTTCTATATGGCAGCAATTAATTAGAAATAAATTAACCAAACAGTAGCAATTATACTGGCATCAAAAAAGAAAGATTTAAGATAAATATAACAAAACAAACAGAGAAGTCCTGTGCTCAAAAATACAAAACACCAAGTGAGAAATCAAAGACCTCAATAAATAAAGGTATACTGTTTTAAAAAATCAGATTAATCAACATTAAGGTATCAATTCTCCTCAAACTAGTACATAGATTTAACATAAATCCCAATTAAAACCCCACCTAGCTTTTTTGGTAAAAACTGGTTAGCTGATTCTAAAACATATATGCAAATGCACAGAACCTATAACACTAGAAATAATTCTAAAAAAGAACATTATTGGAAATTTTATACAACCTAATTTCAGTACTTTTTCTTTTTTAATTAAGGTCTCTTTATTCTCAGTCTGCACTGGGGGAAGAGAGGGGAGGAAGGGGCACCACTCTGCACCCTATGAGTGCTTAGTTTCCAGACCAGGGATGGAAGCCACGCCCCCTGCAGTGGGAGCTCAGTCTTAACCACTGGACTGCCAGGGAAGTCCTTCAATACTTTATATAAAGCTAAAGTCATCAGGATATTGTAATTCTGACATAAGGATAAGCACACAGATCAGTGGAACAGAGGAGATGTCCAGAAACAGATCTACATATTAATAGTCAATTGATTTGATCTTCAACAAAAGTACCAGGGTAATTCAATGGAAGAAGAACTGTCTTTGTAGCAACTAACGCTAGAACAAACAACAATCCATATGGGGAAGGAAAAAAAAAAACCTCAACCCACACCTCATATCTTATATAAAAATTAATAGACTTAAACATTTAAAATATAAAACTATAAAATTCCTAAAGGAAAACATAGGAGAAAATTTGGGGGACACTAGGTTAACCCAGGGAACCTAGTGAGAAACCCTGAGAAATCTATACACAGGTCAAGAAGTAAAAGTTAGAACTGGACATGGAACAACAGACTGGTTCCGAACTGGGAAAGGAGTACATCAAGGATGTATATTGTCACCCTGTTTCTTTAATTTATATGCAGAGTACATCATTCGAAATGCCAGGCTGGATGAAGCTCAAACTGGACTGAAGATTGCCAGGAGAAATATCAATAACCTCACATACACAGATGACACGCCACCCTTATGGCAGAAAGCAAAGAGGAACTAAAGAGTCTCTTGATGAAAGTGAAAGAGGAGAGTGAAAAAACTGGCTTAAAATTCAACATTCAGAAAACGAAGATCATGACATTTGGTCTCACCACTTCACGGCAAATAGATGGGGAAACAATGGAAACAGTGATAGACTTTATTTTCTTGGGCTCCAAAATCACTGCAGATAGTAACTGCAGCCAAAAAATTAAAAGACGCTTGCTCCTTGGAAGAAAAGCTATGACCCACCTAGACAGCATATTAAAAAACAGAGACATTACTTTGCCAACAAAAGTCCATCTAGTCAAAGCTATGGTATTTCCAGTAGTCATGTATGGATGTGAGAGTTGGACTATAAAGAAAGCTGAGTGCTGAAGAATTGATGTTTTTGAACTGTGGTGTTGGAGAAGACTCTTGAGAGTCCCCTGGACTTCGAGAAGATCAAACCAGTCAATCCTAAAGGAAATCAGTCCTGAATATTCACTGGAAGGACTGATACTGAAGCTGAAACTCCGATAGTTTGGCCACCTGATGCAAAGAACTGACCCACTGGCAAAGACCTTGATGCTGGGCAAGATTGAAGGCAGGAGGAGAAGGGAATGAGAGAGGATGAGATGGTTGGATGGATGATTGGATGGCATCACCAACTGGATGAGTTTGAGCAAGTTCTGGGAGATGGTGATGGACAGGGAAGCCTGGCGTGCTGCAATCCATGGGGTTGTAAAGAGTCAGACACAACTGAGTGACTGAACTGAACTGAGATTAACCCAGAGGTTGGCATACTTTTTCTGTAAAGGGTCAGACATTAAATATTTTAGGCTTTGTGGGCTTAACTCTGTCCTGCAGCAAGAAAGGAGCTATAGAGAACATGGAAATAAACAGGCATAGCTACGCTCCAATAAAACTTTAATTATAAAAACAAGCAGCAAACTGAACTAGCTATAGTTTGCCAATCCATGAGGTAGGCAGAATTTTTTGATATGACACAAAAAGCAGGGACCATAAAAGAAAAAACATGAGATATTGCACTAAATTCTGCTCTTCCATAGACAGTGTTAGGAAAATGTCAAGACGACACAAACATGGAGAAAATATCTAAGAGTATCTCATAAAGATCTTGTTTCTGGAATATAAAGAACTCCTAGATACAATAAAACAATAAACAGTTCAGTAAAAACAATGGCAAAGTATTTGGACGATGCAAAAATTACAACTTTAACAAGCAGCCTGCTGACATGGTACCTGTGTTTATTCACCTTTCCTACTGGCCTTCAGGCTCCTGTCTGAATGGCACACCCAACATTCTGCCCTATGCAAGAAGATAATCAACAAATGAAATAAAGCTATCAGAGGAGTATTTAAGCTGATTTTTAGAGCAGTTAACACACATTCCTGTTATAAAAAGTAAACTGTACTAACAGGTTATGATGAACAGAAAGTCTCCCTTAGTCATTCAGCTCCTTTCCCTTGCTTACTGTGTATTCACTGGTACTCTATATATTAAAAAGCATTTATATGTATTTTTAATGAAAATGATGGCATATTATACAGCTTCTCATGGCGATTTTTTTAACTTAATGTGTCTTAGAACTTACTTCATATCATTCCTTAAAGAATTCTCTCATGCTCTTTTCCTTCTTAGCAACTTCATTATATTATACATGAATATATCATAACTGTCTAACCAGTTTCTCATGGACAAACTCATATTATTTCCAATATTTTTCCATTATTCACAATGCTCTAAAGAATGTCTGTGTACTCATGAACTGGAATTACTTTCTGAGTCAAAGAGACTCTGAATTTAAATTATGATACTTATGATACCCTTCACTAGAATTTTGTTTCACAAAGTTTATGAAGGCAAAGCTTAAAAAAATATATATGGATATATGTCAGTATATCTTCCAGATCAGAGCAACTATGATTTTCAATCCTAAGTAATCCAAGATACTTGCTAAATCAAGATAAATTCAGAGTGAGTGATAACAACAAGAGTGAGACTTACCAAATTTTTTCTACTTAATTAAGGAAATACTTTTTATTTAATATGTATAATCTAATCTCTAAGAGGACTTGAAATGGTTACAAGTTAAGATACAATGTACAGAGGATTAATCCCAATAAAACTTTGTAAATAAAATTAAAAATTAAGATACTGTGGTAGTTGGTTGATATGGACACAACTATCCTCCAAAAAAGGCAGCCATCAAGTCCTTACCAGTCTGTATGCATGTCACTCCACCCATGAGGATATGATGCTTATATCCCAGTTCCTTGAATCTTGGCTGGGCTTTTGACTTGCTTTGACCAACAGTGACCAAAAATGACACACTGAAGCTTCAAAGATCTACAGGATTAACCATTTGCCCTTTTTCTTTCTTGGAAGCTAGAAGCCATGTAAGAAATTGGAACACCCGAAAACTATCATGCTGTGAAGAGGTCCTCTGGAGGCACACCAAAGTGCCAGATTTGTAATGGAAGTCTCCTTAGACTATCCAGTCCAGCCCAAGCTACCAGGCTGAGGGAATGAAACCAGCTGATGCCACACAGAAAAGAAGAATCCCCTAGCCAAGCT
Source organism: Bubalus kerabau (assembly GCF_029407905.1). Taxonomy (NCBI): domain Eukaryota; kingdom Metazoa; phylum Chordata; class Mammalia; order Artiodactyla; family Bovidae; genus Bubalus; species Bubalus kerabau. Next base: position 77,494,497 of record NC_073634.1, read on the forward strand.
GTAATCAAATTCCTGGCCCACAGAACTGTAAAAAGAATAAATCAATGTGGTTTTAAGTCACTAAGTTTGGGAGTGATTTGTTAAACGACAACAGGCAACTGAAACAGACACTATCAAGCTCATAATATCAGCGAGACAGTGATTATTATGTGCCACTATTGGGTCCTGAGTGTCAAAATTGGGTCCATGTTCCCAGGGTTTTAAGTTTTCATTTTTGATAAGAAGGAAATATGTAAATTTTGTATCTGAACAGTATGTATTTGTAAAAAGAACAATGAACCTAGTGGACTATAGTTTTAAATATAATTTTAGAAAATGCACATCATTCAAAGTGATATATCTATAGACAGATGGCAAATCATTAAATCAGAATATGGTACAGGCATTTTCATATTAGGGGAGACTGAGAAGACATGATCTTACTATTTTTATTCTCTGAAGACCTGATACAAGAAATCAGATGACTACATAATTAAAATATTCATTAAACTATCCTCTCATATCTGATGCTTTCAGTGAGCTTTGGATAGACACTAAATAACTGTCTGTCTGTGATTAAATCTTCTACTCAGAGCATATAGAACACTCTATAAGATTGCTTAAGATTAGAGTCATATACATATAATAGCCCCAAAATCTACGATTCCCCTACAACAGCTCCCACTTAGATTACCAATATTCTTTAATGTTATATCCTATGAAAATACCTTAGTCTTTAACTTATTTAACCTTAAAGAGCTACCAGGGAAGTCCTAAACAGCACCTGCTGCTGCTGCTGCTAAGTTGCTTCAGTCGTGTCCGACTCTGTGTGACCCCATAGACGGCAGCCCACCAGGTTCCACTGCTTCTAGGTTCTTTTATCAATAGAAGATAGAAATAAATGTCTATCTAGGAAATAAATGTCTGTATTTTTGGCCACATATATTTACATATCTATAATTGTTTCTGTATCCATATCTACATTAACTTAAACATGAGTTCATCCTGACTTCTCTAATCCTAATCTAGTACCACATGGTTTGTTCTAGCCTTCCCCTTGCTATGGTTATCTGTAACCTCAGTCACCAAAAGTAAGAAACCTGGTCCCACAATTCACCATCCATTTACTTATTTAATATGAGTGTACATGTATAATAGTTTCAGATTTGTTAGCACACACACGCTTGAATTTTTAAAAATCATTATATAAGTTTTGGGTGTATCTCCTGAATTTTTGTCCTCTTTTTTTAGCCATTCCTTCCAAAAGTCTTATTAGAAGAACCCTCATTTTAGATGTGTGTGTTCAAAGATCTTTCATCTAAATCTCTTTCTATACCTTCTACCAGGGTGATCCTTCATATCCATGCAGTCTTGTACTGTAACACTCAGGAAGCTGTAAGAGCATTTTTTATTATGAGGCTTTAACACTGCTAAGATGAGGCTATAAAGAAATCTGATATATAAGAAATGCCCACAAGACTCTAGTTGCATAGCAATCGATCCCTTTTAAAAGATATCCTCTATTTAAAACATTCTTCTTTTTTTTCCTACTTCAAGACATTTCTCAGTCCCTCCTTTTCCCTACCAGTGCTGAAGTGACCTGCAAAGGTCCTGTACATCCAAATCTAAGCACACATGGACTCTGGACTTTTAACACTTCAAAAGAAAAATACTGAACAAAGTCAAAGGAAAGTATAAAGTAACCTGAGACAATGATTGGAATGTGGCTGCATGTTGTTAGGTTTAATTTGCATAGAGATAATAAACTAGTAGGAAGTAGCTGCTGCTGCTGCTGCTGCTAAGTTGCTTCAGTCATGTCCGACTCTGTACGACCCCACAGACGGCACCCACCAGGCACCCCCGTCCCTGGGATTCTCCAGGCAAGAACACTGGAGTGGGTTGCCATTTCCTTCTCCAATGCATGAAAGTGAAAAGTGAAAGTGAAGTTGCTCAGTCGTGTCCAACTCTTCACAACCCCATGGACTGAAGCCCACCAGGCTCCTCCATCCATGGGATTCTCCAGGCAAGAGTACTGGAGTGGGGTGCCATTGCCTTCTCGGAGGAAGTAGCTATGTGAAAACAAAAACTGGATTAAGAATAATGGGCCTCAGTAGGGAAAAGAAATCACTAAGTCACCTGAGAGACAAAATGGACAAAAGCCAAAAATCTGAAACACAGACCCTGAACCATATTACTACAGAAGTATAAAAAACAGGTTTTTCTGCTCATCAGATGATGATCAGCCAGAAATTTCAGTGTCAGTCACAATAAAGATTCGCATGACAATGTCATTACATAAATAAATGGCAAGGTGAATGTAATTATTAAAATAATTATCTTTCTCTAGCTCTTAATGGTGAGCACATTGATCATTTTTGTTTAAATCAAAACTGTATTAAATACCTTTTGTCCAAAACTTCTTCAGATAGTTTTGCTGACCACTAGAAGACTCACAAATGTAGCACTAAAAAAATAAGCTATTGTTAATTCTAAAACTGAAAATCTTTGGTTGCAACTCTAATGAACTTTGCAATCTTTAGTGAGAGCTACTAAATGAACTATCAAATAAAATTCTATTTCTAAAAAGTAGTAGAGAAATTCTTAGTTTGTGTTGAATTACACTGAGGGCTAAAAAAAGAAAATCTGAGAAATCTAAAACAATTTTTAAAAATATATAATATGCTATTTTACCACTAGCTAAAATATCTAAGAGTTTGTTATATCATTATCCTAAATATGGCTGATTTTTTTTCAAAAAATTAGCAAATAATTTTCATAGCATAATGATAAAAAATTAGGTAGGTAAATTAGGAAATTTAGTATTATCCAATATTCATTGGAAGGACTCGTGCTAAAGGTGAAGCTCCAATACTTTGGCCACCTGATAAGAAGAGCTGACTCATTGGAAAAGACCCCGATGCTGGGAAAGACTGAAGGCAAAAGAAGAGAGCCGCAGAGGAGGGAGAGATAGATAGCATCACTGATTCAATGGACATGAACTTGAGTAAAACCCAGGAGAGGAGGACAAGGAAGCTGGGCGTGCTGCAGTCCATGGTGTCACAAAGAGTTGGACACAACTTAGCTACTGAACAAGGACAAAAGAGACCATGTATCTGATACTGATCTTGTAAATATCTTTGTAAAGAAAAAAGGTTAGAAAGTTAAGTGGTAAATGTACTTCCAGGCAGAAGAGAAGCTAACTATAAAACTTCCACCCCAGAAAATGCCAATTAAGCACTCCGTATCCAACAATGAAGGCTGCCCAGGTGGCTTGGCGATAAAACAAAGAAAAAGGAAAAATCCACATGCCAAAGCAGGAGATGCAGGCTCGATCTCTGGGCGGGGAAGATCCCCTAGAGAAGGAAATGGAAACCCACTCCAGTATTCTTGTGTGGAAAATCCCATGGACAGATGAGCCTGCTGGGCTACAAATCTTGGGGTTGCAAAAGAGATGAACATGACTTAGCGACTGAACAACAACATCCACCAATGAACAGGGCTATGGTGGCCTGCTTCAGTGCTCAGCCTCCAGATGCCCTGTTAAAATTTTTTTTCAATGACTTGCTCCAATATTTCAAAAACTTCTTCATCGTATCTGTTGATAACACAAAGCTGAATAGGCTACAGAATGCAATAAATGAATATTAAAAGTGGTAAATGGTCTAAAGGGTAGAACACTGGGTTAAAAACAAACTAGATAAAAATTTAGGGTGATTAAGCACATGAGAGTTTGCTGTATAGTATTCTTTACCAGGTACGTACTTTTAATATATTATTTTGCATCCATTAAATGTTTATTTAAAATTTAAGAGTAAATAAAGCACTAGGATAAAGCATATTAAAGTCCCATCCCTAGATTATTTCATGTAATCCTCACAACAATCCTACTAATGAGGTATTATTATTCTCATTATATATCTTTTTAAAGTCAAGTTACATCCAAGGATGCTTTACTAATAAATGGCAAAACCCAATCTTTTTGCCCCTAGAGTTCAAGGCTTGATTTGCTATACCAATCTCTTCTTAATTTCTCGGTTAAAATGAAGATAGGAAGACTCTGCATAATAGCCAATTATAAAAATAAATAAATATACAAGCAAACAAATCTACAGGCTTACATAACCAAAGTTGTTAATGGGGAACAAAAAGAGGGATATACCATCATTTAAAAAAAAAAAAAAAAACTAATTGAAAACTTGAACTATTTTAATCATGCTGCTAAAATAGACCCATTCTAATCTGAGTTGATCAGAATCACACTTAAGCCATAATACGAGGTTTTAAATACTATGATTTGAAAGATTTAAGGTTAGAGAACATCTAGGGTTTCCAAGAGTCTGAATATAATGGTTTAGAAGAAACAATTAGGTTACCAAAATTATTCTGGAAAAGAGAAGCATCTGGAAAGACAGACAGCTATCATCAAATAGAGACATCAAAGTAGTCATGAAATATCCAAACCCTTGATGTACCAAGGAAAGTTATGACCAACCTAGATAGCACACTGAAAAGCAGAGACATCACTTTGCCAACAAAGGTCCATCTAGTCAAGGCTATGGTTTTTCCTGTGGTCATGTATGGATGTGAGAGTTGGACTGTGAAGAAGGCTGAGCGCCGAAGAATGAATGCTTTCGAACTGTGGTGTTGGAGAAGACTCTTGAGAGTCCCTTGGACTGCAAGGAGATCCAACCAGTCCATTCTGAAGGAGATCAGCCCTGGGATTTCTTTGGAAGGAATGATGCTAAAGCTGAAACTCCAGTACTTTGGCCACCTCATGCGAAGAGTTGACTCATTGGAAAAGACTCTGATGCTGGGAGGGATTGGGGGCAGGAGGAGAAGGGGACGACAGAGGATGAGATGGCTGGATGGCATCACTGACTCGATGGATGTGAGTCTGAGTGAACTCCGGGAGTTGGTGATGGACAGGGAGGCCTGGCGTGCTGCAGTTCATGGGATCGCAAAGAGTCAGACATGACTGAGCGACTGAACTGAACTGATGTACCAAAATAGAGAGCGATTTGTTATACACAGCTTCAAAGAGTAGAGCTGGGACCGATAAGTAGATAATATAAAGAAGTAAACCTCAGATCACTATTACTGAATAATCAAGCAGAAGAGAGACAGACTAAAAAACCAAAGATCCCTTACAAACCTCAGATTCTATTTCCCTAATCCTTATCCTTCATATGAAGTCTTTGTTCTCTACAACAAATTACAGCCTTGATTTTAACTGTATGTTAGTCATTTCACATTTTATATGCATATCCCCATAAAATAAATGTCACAAATTATGGCCCAACTGACAGGTCCAAAAACTTATTTTACAAAGCTGTACTACAACATTAATTAGAGTGTAGTCACGTTTTGCTTGCTTTTATCTTTCTCAAACTAGTCTCTCAAATATGAAAATTAGACTACACTGAAGAATCAACTTGAGTTCTGGGTAAGTGAGCAGGAGATCATCAGAACAAGGCAGACTTTAAAAAGTCCTTTTTCCCCTAAAATGGTCACTCCCTAAACTGCCAACCTTAGCAATTTTTCTAATAAAACAATTTGTCTTCTTTAAATCCCACCATTCTGCACAGTGTTTTCTACTCTCCTCATTCCTAACTCCAGTATGTACAAATTACCCCACACCACAGTATCCTTCTCTAGCCCTGCTCTGGCTGCTTCAATTAACCATGTATTGACAACTGACCAGCTCTAATGTATAAAATTACGCTTCTCCCTTTTAATCACAACTAGGGATGGAGAGATAATCTGACTAGAACCATTTATAAAAATGATTATAAACTCTTAACCTATCCAGAAGTATCTAAAAAACAAGTATTTGTCCATCCACATTAATGCTTAATATACAGAACTTCAGACAAAATAATAATGAAATTAAAAAATCATCCGAAAGTATGGGTAAAGATACTTTCCATCATTAGCCTTGTCTGAAATCCCATAAGTGGAGTCTGTTCCACAACTGTTCTCCTCTAGCGCAGAAACCTTCAAAGTCTTTAAAAGGCAATGGTTTCCAAGAATTATAGCCCTGGTTAACAGGGAGAAGAGAGACCATTTAACAATAAGTAGGACTGGGGAAAATGGTACTCAGTACTTGTGTAGACAATTAAATGGTAATTGGAGAAAAACCTTAAACAGATAAATGAAATAATAAGCAGGGAGTTAGAAAAATTTTAAGATTGAAGAAAATGAGTCTTATATACTTGTCTCAGGCTTACATGACATCTGTTCTCTCATTATGACCCACCAAATGTCAACAAATATGTTAGAAAGACAAAAAAAATCTACTTAACAGCTTTAAAAAAAAAAGGTATAAATGATGATTTTAAAAAAAGCTAGTCAGATGCAGTAAAAACAACTGGGAGAAGGATAGTAAGGAGAAGATGGAAGGATGCAGTCAAAGAAGATATATTCTGGAATAGATGAATAATCCAAATGCAAATAATCTACCTACAGATAATCATGACTTGCCCATATATATATAACCAAATGTAAAATATAGTATTCTGAATCAACACGTGTAAAATGTTTACAGTGCTGCCTAGTATATGATAAGCTTTCAAAAAGTGTTCATTTCTACAACTATTGCTTATAATACCCACTGTTTGCAGCTTAAAAGAATTCTAAATACTCAATCCTACCCTCTCCTAAGAGTATGAGTACTATGTATTTTAAGATAATTAAAGGTAAATGCATTACCCCTTTCAGATCTCTAAAAGCAAGAATCTTACTCCAATGATGCATTAAATTACAAATTACTGCAGAATATTATTATATTGCTAATGATTAAGGTTTTACTTCACCCTTTCCATCTTTAGCAATCTTAAGCCCTTTTCCAATCTACTTTAATACCTGGGCAAAACCATCCCTCATGATTACTGCATCTTATTCAAGTATCCTTCCTCTTCCTGTTTCTACACCATCCCCAAATCAGAACCCAACTTCAAGCTCCCACAGAGTTGTGTACTACATCTTGTGTACTCTTTTCGTACCTTCAAAATGCTTCTCATGTGTGCCCTTATCAGGCATCATTATAATAACCGTTGATGTTATCTACTGCCACTATAATCTGAGAACAACGTCCTTGTTTTCTTCATCATTATGAGGCTGGCACAGAATACTTAACACTAAAGGCTGCTAAATGTTTGCTGAATGAATGATTCCATCCTTCAGAAATAAACTAGATGACAAGAAATAGTTTAACAAATTACAGTACAATTCAGTTACTGAGTCACAAAACAAAAACAAGTCATTATTAAAACTCAATAATAAATGTTAGAGACTGTGTATCACAATGATTAAGAACATGAGATCTGAAGTCCGTCCAGCTTTTGTTCATTCATTCAACAAATATTTAATGAGAGGCTACTTTAAGCCAGGCATCCTTCTATCCTGCTTGCGTAGAATTTACATTCCAATGGGGAGAAGCAAACTATAATCACAATGAAACAGGTAAATAATACAGTATGTTGGAAGGTAATACATTTGGGAGCAGGGTAAACAGAGATGGGGACTCAGTGAAGAGGAGGGGAAGGGGAAAATTGTGATACTAAATAGGATGAAACAGGTAGACACACACTCCCCACCCCCCACTTTACTGGAAACAAGATTTGAGCAAGACTTGAAGGAGTTGAGAGGGATATCCAAGAAATGGCCAGAATGTTTTCAAAAGTAGCTGTACCATTTTACATTCTCACCAGTAGTATATGAAATTCCTGATTTCTTCCAAGTTCCTATCAACGCTTGTTATTATCTTTTTAATTCTAACCATCACAATGGGTATGAAGTGTGGTATTTCATTGTGGTTTATATTTACTTCTCTGATGACTGTTTTTCCATGCTCTTCTAAGTGCTGTCCACTCAGTCATGTCTGACTCTTTGCGACCCCATGAACTGTAGCCCGTCAGGCTCCTCTGTCCATGGAATTCTCCAGGCAAGAATACTGGAGTGGGTTGCCGTTCCCTTCTCCAAGTTTCATGCTCTTAATAGTTCTTAATTTTGATGAAGTTCAATCTATCAGTTTTTTCTTTTACAGATCATGCCTTTTGTGTTGAATCTAAGAAATCTTCACCTAACCTATAGTCACAAAGGTTTTATACTGTGCTTTTTCTAGAAGTGTTAAAGTTTTAGGTTTTACATTTAATTCTATGATCCATTGGGAGTTAATTTTTTTTTTTTTAATGTGGTACAAACAATGGATCAAAGTCCAGTTTTCTGCATGTGGATATCCAACTGTTCCAGCACTACTGGTTGAAAAGACTGCTCTTTTGCCACTGAATTGCTTTGGTAGCTTTGTTAAAAAACAATTTAACACATGTGTATGGATCTCTTTCTGGACTGTCACACAGAGTATACTATAAAAAATATAAATTCAAATCCCTACAAGAACCAAAGAATTAATAACAAAAGCATGTAAATGGGGCAAGTTTAAACCAATAGGAAGAAGTGTGGCCTATATCTTACTAAGTTAACAGATAGTAAAACACTGTGTAGCCCCAACAAAACGGTATGAATATGTAGTTGAGGGGAGTGTGTAGGCAAAAACACTGGTATTAAAGATATATTCTTAAATGAAAAAAGCTGTACATAAATAGGAGAGTAAACTGGAGGGAAAAGGTTAGAGAGGCAGTTTTTATACCAATAGATAAAGCAGAGGGAGTAACAGAGAAAAGGAGAAAGATAGCGCTAACAGGTGGAAGAGAGAAAAAGGTCAGATACCAGACTGAGAATTAAAGGGAGTTAGGTCAAGTTTGTTTTTTTTTTTTAAGTTTATCTCTACTATTATCTACTATTATCACTACTATTAGTGTGGCTCAGTTAACAACAGTGATATATATTTGCATTCACAGCTTAATGAACTTTTGTTTTTGCTCCCCCTCAATTAAAAAAAAATTTAAAAAAAACAAACCTATTCATAATCATAAATAGTAAAAAAATATATATATATATTTCCTAGGTCAGGACCCATGTCATTGCTCCTTTATAACGTGCAGAGCAAGGCTTAGCCTATTCACCACAAAGGGGCTGGCACACAGATGCTCACACTCAAGGAGCTCAGAGAGGGACTGATTACGGGCTGGATGAGTGGCTCTGGCTATTCCTCAGTGATAGAACTAAGAATTACGTTTTCTTTCCAGAAGGAGATTCACTGAAGGTTTCTGTTTGTTGTTTGTTTTATGTGTGTGTATGTTTAACTCTTCATCCAATGAATGAAAGAACAGTTACTTGCTTTGGAAAAGACACCCCAAAAATCTGAATAAAAATATAAATCTATAATTTTAAATCTATAACTTGCAAAAGTTCACCAAACTATTAACAGCTTTTGTCTAAAGACAGGACTATATATGGTTAGTTACTTGCTTGTTTTACTTGCTCTGTGCCTTTTTTTTTCCCCTCTTTTTACTTTTTAATTCTTTCCCTATTTTCCTCAATAGTCCATTTTCCTTTTGTAACATAAGGGGACAAAAACAAGCAATCAAGAAACCAAGAGAGCAGACAGCCTTCCTCTAAGTCATATAATATCAATCACTCTAATTCTCAAAATACCAAGGAGAAATAAATTTTAAAATGTGTGCCAAAATAAATGTCCCCCAAATAAATTATTTCTAAATGCACCTTCAATAATTCAGAAATTTCACAAGAAACATGTTTTTAATACTAAATATTTAAAAATAAAAGATTAGCTCTTTCTCAATGCTAAATTAGATTTGACAGCTATAACTTATTCTGATGCCCAGAGTTCAAGCAAGGGTCAAGATGTAATAAGCACTCTTACTTCTGGCTTACACACTTGACTCAACCCAATGAATCTGTACCATCCCTATCTTTAAACTGTAATAGTTAATATAACTACTCTGCAGATTCATGTGACACTCATACTATTTTTATATATTAATGCATGTACTATACTTAGTCATACTTTGTATTAAATGACCATAGATGTCTTTCAATGTCAAAATCTTAACTCATTAAAATTTAACTATTTATATCTACATTTTATTATCAAATATCTTATACTAATTTTATTAATCTGTTTATATTATTCATTTGAAGCCACAATTGCCAGAGACTAGAATCTTGCTTCCCTTACTTGCTCCACATGGAGTTTAATCAAGTAAAATATAGGTAATGAAGACTATGGGATTCCCTGGTGGCTCAGAAGGTAGAGTCTGCTTGCAATGCGGGTGATCTGGGCTCAGTCCCTGGGTCAGGAAGATCCCCTGGAGAAGCAAATGGCAACCCACTCCAGTCTTCTTGCCTGGAGAATCCCATGGACGGAGGAGCCTGGCAGGCTATAGTCCATGGGATTGCAAAGAGTCAGACATGACTGAGCAACTTCACTTTCACTTTCAGTGAAGATTATTACCAATGCTTATGTGACAGTGTTATTGTTTAAAAAAAAATTAAAATCTGCTATTTTTCAACTAAACTGGTCAAATGAACTACAAGTGGCCTTATAAGAGTGAGTTAGCCACAGATCCTTAGCCACACGGTTTCGGAAGCCTTTTCCTTTGACAGTATGTATAAATGTCTCTTTACCCATACCAAGTGCTTCTAGAGCTGACCAGAGAAATTGCTGAACCCAGTAACTGCTTACCATGCAGAACCTGATGAATTCCATTTCAGATAATGCTAAACTTGGTGGAAGAAAGGCAGGACAGTAAAACTCTTGTACTCTTAACAGTAATGTCTAAATTGGTATTCTTTAGTAAGTAATGTCATATTACTTTTCTAAGCTGAAGAGCCATATACTATTCAACCAGTGATTCCAATCCTATACAAACACAAACACACCCTACATTCTCTCTACAGAATCTCACACATGTTCACAAGAAACATGTTCAGGAAAGTTCATTGCAGCATTGTTTAATGATAAAAAAAAAAAAAAAAAATTGAAAACTACCTAATAATCAACCAAAGAAGAAAAGGTAAATAAACTATGGCACAGCCATGCAACAGAAAAATGTTGAGGGAAAAAATCATACTGCAAGAGTGCACTGCAGTATAGTATATATTGAAAGTTTAAAAATATGCAAAACAATTACATTATTTATGAAAACAAATATATTCAAGATAGTGTTTACCTCTGAGGAATGAAGGGGGGTGGGAAAGAAAAGGGTACACAGAGGGTTCAACTCCACAGTGTTTTACTTCTATTTAAAAAAAAAAATCTAAAGCAAATAGAGGAAAATGTTAAGATCCAAGAACCAGTTAAAAGTTGGATGGATAGTACATGGAATGATTTTTCTACTATTCTTTACTCTTTACTGAATATTTGAAATACTTCTTATCCATTCAGAATATATAGAGATCTGAACTGGGTAGATTCTATTTAACAGAGTTAATACCTGACCAAGAGTAAGTAAAGCCAGTAAAGCCTATGACAGAAGACTGTTTTCACAAGACCTATTTCCATCAGGGAGTGTGAGAGCCATATGCATAAACCATCTAATTATATCCCTAATAACACTGCAAAAATGGAGGTATTATTCCCATTTGGCAGATTTTAAAAATTAAAGTCAAAGAAATTGGGTGACTTGGCTATGGTCACAGAGCCAATAAGAGAAGAGCCCACATAATCTGGAGCTGTAAAGCAACGTTTATAACAACTTTGGTGTTTCAAAAAACTGGGACATGCAGCCCAGCAACTCTTGTTAAACAGGGGTTTCACCTGATCACAAGCTCAACAGGAGCTCCAAAGAGGATATGGTTACCAAAAACAGCTTAATTATGGGTTATACTAAATAAAAGGGAAAACAAAAAATTATCAGTCGACCATACTTTGTACTACTACACACGTAAGTGAAGTACTGAGTTTAATTTTAGATTCCAGGTTTTTAAGAGGACATTGATAAAATGAGGACTTGTTACCAAGGGCAACATTCCAGATGAATAAAAGAATAAACGTTATAACCATTAGAGCTTTTTAAAGCTAAACTGAACAGCTTTAGGAATGTAAGTATTTTCCTACTGTGCTGGTGGATACAACACTCCCATTTAACCATAAACACTGTGGGCTATGATGTGCCTTAGATAACTCAGGCTGCTGTAACAATATACCATGAACTAGGTGGCTTCACCAACAAGCTGGCAAGTCCATGTGAAGGTTCCAGCAGATCTGATATCTCAAGAGGGCCCTTTTTTCTGGTTCATGGACGTCTGCCTTCTTGCTATATCCCTACATGCTAGGAACAAGAAGCTAAGCTTTCAGTTCTTTTCTTATAAGGACATAATCCCACGGTGAGGACTCCACCTTCATGGCCCCACCTTCTAATACCAACACACTGGGGGGTTAGGGCTTTAACATAAGAATTTTGATGAGAGACAAAAATTCAGTCCTTAAGATGATGTAATCACCAACACCTTTTAACTTAAACTGCTACAGGAAAAACAACTCTTTAAAACAGTCAAGGCTCTAACTGCCTTTTCCCTCTGGAACATTTTTTATTTATAAAATTACTTTTGATTAGGTAAGATTTCTCAATGTAACTACTTCTCTACAGTGCAACACACTCTTGAGCTAACCAACTCTGAAAGTGTCGAAGAGGAAACTGGGAGCTCTTCTTTCACAAACACTGAGGGATCTACTCTGATAAGAGGTTGGACTGTACAATCAATAAGCCTTCCCCTCATTCTCACAGTCTATGATTAGTGCAAAGATTAATATGGCTTTGTTAAAGAAAAAAGAACTACATTTAAAACCAACAAAGTACTCTTTAGCAAGGAGTCAGAGGTGAGACTAATTAAGTGGCAAAAAATCACATACTAATTAAAATCTTACCCAGTGAGGTGAACCAGAAGGTCCCACTGACGTGTATGTGTGTGTATACATTATATATATATATATATATATATATATATATAAAAGATAATGAGCTTTATCTCTACAGCAAAAAAAAAAAAAAAAAAGCCCACCTTGGACCTATATCAAACCATATGGAAAAATTAGCTCAAAATGGATGAAAGGCCCAAATGTCACTGCTAAAACTATAAAACTCTCAGGAAAAAAACAGCATAAATGTTAATAACCTTGGATTAGGCAAGGATTTCTTAGCTATGACATCAAAGCATAAGAAGAAAAACTAAATAAATTGGGAGTTCACAAAAATTAAAAATTTTTCTGTTTCAAAGGAAACCACGGAGAAAGCAAAACTACAATACACATGATGGGAGAATATATTTGCAAATCATTTATCTGATATAGGACTTGTATCCAGAAGATATAGTAGTTCCCCTCATCTGAAGGGGATGTGTTCCAAGATCCCCAGTGATGCCTAAAACTACAGACAATACCAAACCCTATATATATTGGATTGGACAAAAAGCTGCTTCAATTTTTAAATAAAAATAAAAGACACATTTTTCACTTTTCACTAAGAACTTTATTGAACAACATATTCACAATTCACCATTTTGTTCCACTACCTTCTGTCATTTTCCAGGCAACTTCATAATTCCATCTTCCCAAAACTTTTTATCTTTTTGAGCAAAGAACTGTTCCAGGTGCCTTTTACAGTCTTTCAGGAAATTAAAATTTTTTCCATTAAGAGAATTCTGTAAAGACCACAATAAATGGAAATCCAAAGGTGCAATGTCTGGTGAATCTGACAGATGAATCAGAACTTCCCAGCTAAGCTGTAACAGTTTTTGCCTGGTCATCAAAAAAACATGCGGCCTTGCTAACGGTCTTCCTGATAGAAGATTACGCGTTTTCTGTTAACTAATTCTGGACATTTTTCATCGAGTGCTGCTTTCAGCTGGTCTGTACTGGAGGCAGTACTTATTGGAATTAATCATTTAGTTTTCTGGAAGGAATTCATACTAGAGGACTCCCTTCCAATCCCACTGTAAACACAACATCACCTTTGGATGAAGTCTGGCCTCTGGTGTGGTGGGAGGCAGTTCATTTTGCTTGCCCCACGATCTTCTCCAATCCACATTATTGTACAGAATCCACTTTTCATGGCCTGTCATAAGTTGCTTTAAAAACAGAACAGTTTTGTTACATTTAATTAGAGAAACACATGTGGAAATACCAGCAAGAAGGGTTGTTTTGGGTTTGTTTGGGGTTTTTTTGCGTAACTTATGTGGAATCCAAACATCAAAGCTATGAACATAACCACAAATTTTTTCCAATGTTTGATTTGGATATTTTGAGTATGTCCAGCTATCTTCGTGTGGTACAACATTGATTGTTCCCAATGTCTCCATTTGATCGCTATCAACTTCAACTGGTCTACCTGACCGTGGAAGGTCTCATTCAGTGAGAAATCTCCAGCATGAAACTGCAAACCACTTTTGAAATGTTCCGTCAGTCAGAGCATCTTCTCCATACACTGCACAAATCTTTTCTTGCATTTCAGTTGATAAAATAAAGCATAATATGCCAGAAAATGTAGCTTTTTTTCCTCTCATCTTCACTATTAAAATGGCTACACAGAAATTCACCAATTTTGCTAAGTTTTTTTTTTAATGCATACTGTTATGACAGCTATCACAATACAATCTAACAAAACTGTTTCTAATGAAGTTAAAGACAACTAAAAGTTATTAGAGTCATCTTACAGGAAAAACCAAATGAACCTTTCGGCCATCTCAACACTATGTTTTCTCCTGTGCCTTACATACCCATGATAGAGTTTTAATTTATAAATTAGACACAGTAAGAGACTAACAATAACAAATAATAAGTTATAACAATTATAACAACATACTAGAATAAAAGTTGTGTGAATGTGGTCACTACCTCTCAAAATATCTTACTGTACAAATGTAATGCCTTTTCTACCTTAACGAAGCTCTTATCATCTACTGTGGCTGCAACTTTTGCAATAAGAGGTGTGACCCAAAACCAGCAAGAATTTCTTTTTCCTTCTTTACAGTTTCACAGATAGAAGATTTATTCTTATCGTATATCTTCACAACATCAGCATTTTCTTTTTCTTTCTTGATTAGGTGAAGAACTTGCATGTTTTCACTTAAAGGAAACACTCATGGCTTCTCTCTGGCATGTCCAAATTGCCAGCATCCCTACTCTTGCATTTTGGGGCCATTATTAAGTAAAATAAAGGTTACTTAAACACAAGCAACAATCAATCTGATAACCAAGAGAGCTACCAAGTGACTAATGGGCAGGATAATCTGGACAAAGGGATGATTCACATCCTGGGCAGGAAAGAGTGGGACAGCACGAGATTTCATCACACTACTCTGAACGGTGTGTAATTTAAAACTTATACATTATTTCTGGAATTTTTCATTAGTATTTTCAGACCAGTTAACCAAAGGTAACTGAAACTGCTGAAAGCAAAACCATGATTAGGAGGACCACTATGTAAAGAATTCTTAAAATTAAATTATAAAAAAAGAACCAAGTTTTTAAACAGGCAAAAGATGTAGCAGACATTTCTCTGAGAAAGATGTACAAATGGTCAATAAGCACATGACACAATGCTCAACATCTTGTCTTTAGGGAAATGCAAATCAAAATTATGAGATGCCACTTCACATTTACTAGGATGACTAGAATCAAAACTCACAACTATTTGCAAGGATGTGGAGAAATCAGAACCATCATACACTGCTGATAGGAATGTAAATGATTCAGCTACTTTGGAAACCAGTTTTGTAGTTCCTAAAGGTTAAACATAGTTACTATATGATGGAGCAATTCCACTCCTGGGTATATAAACAAAAGAAAGGAAAACATATTTCATTTAAAAACTTGCACATAAAAGTTAATAACAGCACTATTCACACTAGTCAAAAAGTAGAAATAACTCAAATATATACCAATAGCCTAACAAATAAATAAAATGTGGCACATCCATACATCAGAATAATATTTGGCCATAAAAAAGAATGAAGCAATGATACAAGCCACAATATGAATGAACCTTGAAAATATACAAAGTGAAGGAAGCCACATACCAAAACCTTATATATTATGATCCTATGATATGTGGGAGGGGGTGGTGGGGGAAGAGGTAAGGAGGAGTGACATGGTCTGCTGTTAGCTATGACAGTTACGTAACTTTCAAATATATAACAAGCCACTGAACTGTATACTTTAAATGAGTGACTTCATGGTATGCAAATTATACTTCAAAAAATAATAATAATAATAAATAAATAAATGGGAAATCTTTATTGGGAATGTCACAATGAAATCCTAGATATTTCACCATAATAAATATAGTATGGCAATATGATTTCCAAAGTAACAGAAGAAATGCAAGAGCACAGTAGTAAGAAAATGAGTCCAGGTCAAGGCCTGAGGATTTCTGAAAACCACATTACAAACATGTAGCAAAAAACAAGCATGTATCCCTACACTCTGCATGTCTAGCCCAGGCAGATGTCAGTCATCAATTCACCCTCTGCCATGGAGCTGGAAATGGCCATAGACCTCTTCTCAACACAGTTCTCCATGTACTCAATAACTACTTATTGTAATTGATAACGAAGTACTGAAGGTAAGACCCAAAGGAACTAATTTCACATCTATTTCTCTCTCAGTCTATTACACATGCAATTATTACTGTTCAGCACTTTAGTGGTGTTATTAATTATAAAATACTTCAGACATACAAAAAAGGCATTCTGCATAAAATAAGTTTAACATACATAACACCCTCACTAAGTAAAGAAATATAACATTACAAATTCAGTTAATGCTTCCTCCACTTTTAATAAGCATTTAACCTTTTAGAAAAAGAACTATGACTACACTCTTGTCTCTCAAGTTAAAAATATCTGTATGAAGCCTATACATGTGGCCCTTGGAGTAATATCAAGACATCACTATTCACCCAGAGACTCTTAAGCGACCTCTGACATGTGACATTTACCACATATGAAACCTCTATCACTGTCAATTTTAAAAGAGAAGGAAACTCTCCCACGTGTCAACAGCCATAGTAATGGAAACAGAAAATGACCAGAGGGTTCTTTCCGTCCAAACTTCTCACTATTACTTGTTGTTCAGTCACTAAGTCATGTCTGACTCTTCACTATTACCTTTCCAAAGGGAAAGGCCTCCACTGTCCACCTTGCCCTGTGTATTGTCAGTCCAGCACACTTCTCATTTTTACATCTATATTTCAAGACATTTTCATACACAATATCTTGTTAGTCCTACAAGATAGATAAGGCAGCTATATTTATACCCCAATTTACAGATATGGAAGAACAATGCAATTAAGAGCACAAGATTGGAGTCACGCAGGGCTTGAATCCCTGCTTCATTACTTTTCTCACAAAGTGAACTGCAAAATAAAGATATCTGGCTTACACTGTATTTACAAGGATCAGATTACATGACATATATAAAGCACCAAGCACAGAACCTGGTGTAAAATAAGCAATAAATGAATGGTAGTTGCTGCTAGCATTATTGCTGTTATTAATTATGCAAGATCAAACAGCTCCTAAACAAGGAACTCAAGACTGAAACCTAGTAGGTCTTCTTTGAGTCTTCACAACAACTGCTTCATTCTCAAATGATCACCAGGAGTCCTATCTGTACTGTACTGAAATGGCACTATTTCCAGGCAATGCTTCTTCTTTCTCATTGAGACACCATGGTGACTACTTTAGGATTTTAAGAACAGAAAGCCAATAGCAATACTCAACAGCTGATAACATCACAAAAAGACAACCAGACATTATGTGCGTCTCATAATACCATCTATAAAGTCATCTGGCCTTCTCCCCAGATGAAACCTTTATCAGCCTTCTATATCAAATAACCAATTTACAGGATGCAAAGAGGGTAGAAAAACACGTTAAACTCAATAGAAATTCAGATTGTAAGAAATTCTAATAGGACAAACCACCCAGGTTCTTCAACAGACAAAAAAGAGAGGGGGGAAGAGAGAAAAGGAGACAGAGAGAAGGAATCTACAAAAAAAAAAAAAAAAAAAAAAAAGGACTTAGGACATTTTAATCAATCCTGATGTCAAAAAAAACTTTTTAAAATTCTCTCTCCAAAAAGGCAATAGCATCGGCCTCATTATACATCTCTGCTTGAGGAAGAGAATATGCTAGTGATATCACCAGAATATATGGGAATATTTTAGGCTTTGGGACATTTCTTTTTTCTCTTTGTAAATCAATAAACCTGGCATTCTGGTTTTTAAAAAAACATCAAAACAACACATATAGCCTTTACTCTTCCTACACTACATGTATGATGAAAGTCTCATTCTGACGTGTATTTTTAAAGACTACAAGTCTACAAGTTCTTAAAATGATCTCCTCCCCTCAACCCCAACCCCCAAATCTACAAGAGAAGGCTGGAGCAAAGGTCAAGGGAAAAAACAAACAAGAAAAGTCAGGAACACTTTTGTGACTGAGCTTAAAAAAAAACCCACACCATCAACAAGATTAGCTGTCAACAGGGACCTCCCCAGAAGTAACACTAGGATGTGACTGGAGATATCTTAATGAGAATTAGAGCACCTCCCTGTCATCAAGAAGCAGCCCTGCTTAAGGTAAATGAAATGAAAATCTGTCTGAAGTTTCAACATGGGCATGTGCTGAATGAAGATTTCTTGTTTATTTCCATATTATTCTAAAAAATATTTGAGACAGCTCAAAGAATGCATTAAGATTAAAAAGAAAGAAGTGGACAAGAAGGGGGAAAAGAGAAAATGAGGGAGAAAAACAGATAATGCCAGATGTAAGCTTACCACACAAACTGTGTGCCACAAGGTCTTACACACCTGTGAGGGAAGGGCTGCACACCTGACTGAGCTACCTTGCAGAGAGAAATATCAAGGGTTGTAAGCGTCATGATGGCTATGTAATACAGGCAAACTAGCTGGTCAGAGGAAACGCAGCTGTTCCTGGTACCCAGACCTGAGGGGAAGAAATTACTACACATTTTTACATGGGTTCTAATAATGATGATGATGATAAAAATGACAGCAACTTAAGCTTTACATTTAAAAATGGTTAAGATGGCAAATTTTATGTTATGTACATCTTACACAATTAAAAATTGGGGGTGGGGGGATAACAGCACCTTACTTTCTCTGCATGTGTCCTGGGACAGACATGTTCTAAGCATTTTATATGCTTAAAATCACAAAATTCTCACAACCACCTTGTGGAGATAAGTACAATTATTATCCCCATTTTATAGATGAGGCCTCAGAACACTGAGGCAGCAAGAGGCTAAATAACACACAACTAGGAAGTTGCAAAGCCAGGATTCAAGCCCGTAAATCTAGCTCCAGGGCCATAACCATGACATCACCCCTCATCCATAAAGTTGCCTCCCTCTGGGGAAAGGAGAGGCAATTGCTATCAGCCAAGAGCAGTATCTGTCCATTAACTATCAGTTAAGTTTGTGTTCAGTCTTAGTCCTCCGGATCAGCAGCTAACCTTAACAGTAGTAGCAATAGTTACAACATCAACAAGGGCACTGAGACACAGGAGATAATATCCTCACAACAATTCTACAAGAGGAGCACTTGTAGATCAAAAATTTCATAAAACTGTTTTAATGGCCCTCAATAAAGGCAGATTGCATCACACCAATAATAATTCTGTAAAAATGATTCTATCCCAGTCAAAAACAATGCAATCAATATATGTATCTCTCTGGTATTCTGGCTTGATTCAAGTAAAGATTCAGTTCAGTTCAGTTCAGTGGCTCAGTCATGTCTGACTCTTTGTGACCCCATGAACCGCAGCACACCAGGCCTCCCTGTCTATCACCAACTCCCAGAGTTTACCCAAACTCAAGTCCATCGAGTCGGTGATGACATCCAGTCATCTCCTTCTCTGTTGTCCCCTTTTCCTCCTGCCCCCAATCCCTCCCAGCATCAGGGTCTTTTACAAGTCAGCTCTTCACATGAGGTGGCCAAGTATTAGAGTTTCATCCTCAACATCAGTCCTTTCAATGAACACCCAGGACTGATCTCCTTTAGGATGGACCGGTTGGATCTCCTTGCAGTCCAAGGGACTCAAGACAGTCTTCTCCAACACCACAGTTCAAAAGCATCAATTCTTCTGCGCTCAGCTTTCTTCACAGTCCAACTCTCGCATCCATACATGAGTACAAGAAAAACCACAGCCTTGACTAGATGGACCTTTGTTGGCAAAGTAATGTCTCTGCTTTTCAATATGCTATCTAGGTTGGTCATAACTTTCTTTCCAAAGAGTAAGCATCTTTTAATTTCATGGCTGCAATCACCATCTGCAGTGATTTTGGAGCCCAAAAAAATAAAGTCTGACACTGTTTCTGTTGTTTCCCCATCTATTTCCCATGAAGTGATGGGACCAGATGCCATGATCTTCGTTTTCTGAATGTTGAGCTTTAAGCCAACTTTTTCACTCACCTCTTTCACTTTCATCAAGAGGCTTTTTAGTTCCTTTCACTTTCTTCACTAGGGCTTCCCTGGTGGCTCAGACGGTAAAGCGTCTGCCTACAATGTGGGAGACCTGGGTTCGATCCCTGGGTTGGGAAGATCCTCTGGAGAAGGAAATGGCAACCCACTCCAGTAATCTTGCCTAGAAAATCCCACGGATGGAAAAACCTGGTAGGCTACAGTCTATGGGGCTGCAAAGAGTTGGATACGACTGAGCGACTTCACTCACTCACTCACTCACTCACTTTCTGCCATAAGAGTGGTGTCATCTGCATATCTGAGGTTATTGGTATTTCTCCCGGCAATCCTGATTCCAGCCTGTGCTTCTTCCAGCCCAGCGTTTCTCATGATGTACTCTGCATAGAAGTTAAATAAGCAGGGTGACAATATATAGCCTTGACATACTCCTTTTCCTATTTGGAACCAGTCTGTGGTTCCAGGTCCAGTTCTAACTGTTGCTTCCTGACCTGCATACAGGTTTCTCAAGAGACAGGTCAGGTGGTCTGGTATTCCCATCTCTTTCAGAATTTTCCACAGTTTATAGTGATCCACACAGTCAAAGGCTTTGGCATAGTCAATAAAGCAGAATCTTGCTTTTTCGATGATCCAGCGGATGTTGGCAATTTGATCTCTGTTCCTCTGCCTTTTCTAAAACCAGCTTGAACATCTGGAAGTTCATGGTTCACGTATTGCTAAAGCCTAGCTTGGAGAATTTTGAGCATTACTTTAGTAGCCTGTGACTTGAGTGCAATTGTGCAGCAGTTTGAGTGTTGTTTGATATTGCCTTTCTTTTGGATTAGAATGAAAACTGACCTTTTCCAGTCCTGTGGCCACTGCTGAGTTTTCCAAATTTGCTGGCATATTGAGTGCAGCACTTTTACAGCATCATCTTTCAGGATTTGAAATAGCTCAACTGGAATTCCATCACCTCCACTAGCTTTGTTCATAGTGATGCTTCCTAAGGCCCACTTGACTTCACATTCCAGGATGTCTGGCTCTAGGTGTGTGATCACACCACTGTGGTTATCTGGGTCGTGAAGATCTTTTTTGTACAGTTCTTCTGTGTATTCTTGCCACCTCTTCTTAATGTCTTCTGCTTTTGTTAGGTCCATACCATTTCTGTCCTTTATGGAGCCCATCTTTGCATGAAATGTTCCCTTGGTATCTCTAATTTTCTTGACGAGCTCTTTAGTCTTTCCCATTCTGTTGTTAGGGGAAACCACTAGACCATTCAGGTAGGACCTAAATCAAATCCCTTATGATTATACAGTGGAAGTGAGAAATAGATTTAAGGGACTAGATCTGATAGACAGAGTGCCTGATGAACTATGGACAGAGGTTCGTGACATTGTACAGGAGACAGGGAGCAAGACCATCCCCATGGAAAAGAAATGCAAAAAAGCAAAATGGCTGTCTGAGGAGGCCTTACAAATAGCTGTGAAAAGAAGAGAAGCGAAAAGCAAAGGAGAAAAGGAAAGATATTCCCATTTGAATGCAGAGTTCCAAAGAATAGCAAGGAGAGATAAGAAAGCCTTCCTCAGCGATCAATGCAAAGAAATAGAGGAAAACAACAGAATGGGAAAGTGAAGATTGATTGTTTCTAACGCAGTGGATTGAATGTGTGAATGCAATTTTCAGAGTCCTGTTTCTGACTACTAGGTGTTTGGTAAGAATTAGGCAGCAATGTAAGTGAATTCATACTTGCTGGAGTGAAGCTATTCTATACTGCCAATTACAGGTAGACTATATACTTTTGTAGCCAGTCAAGTACAGAATTAGGTTAATATGCTCTTAGGAAAATTAAGGAATCTAACCACTAAAGACATCTAAGTTGCAGCTAACCCAACTCTCCATGGAGGTGAGCCAAGACAATAGTTCCTCACAGGGTCAAAATTTTCCTCTGAAAGTGGTTCTGATTCAGCACCAATGTATAATGGGTGAGTGCCCAAATTCCATGCAATCACAAATCACAAACCCATGATTTGGACCTGGAAAATTCTCCAATAAGAATTTCTCAACTTTTTACTTCAGCCATAAAATTACCTCAATTTTACCCATAGACGATCTACTTGAGATGTGTACCCTGAAGCTCTACAAATGAACTGGGCAGCTATCCAAAGTCATCACATATAAACCGATTAAATATCCAGGGACATCTGTAAATAAATAAGACATGGGTTTTGGAGTAGTAGATATCTCACATCTTTCTTTCGAACTAGGAAGCAGAATCAGCAGTTTACCAAGGCCATCCCTCATTAGTATAAAACGATTACATCATGAGTATACTAGGGCTAGGACGCGATTTTAAAAGACAAGCAGCCCAAAAGAACATGAAAAAAATATGAATAAAGAAAGTCTTAGGGGAAAAATTCAATAAAAAGACATCAGAGAGATGATCAACTGTATCAACAGTCAGGGAACTTCAAATACAACAATGCTTTATACCATTTTCACCCACCAGACAGGGCCAAAATAGAAATGACCATTAATATCCAAAGCTGATAAAGTCAGGGGAAAGCAGTGACTATCATATACTCTTAGTGAAAGCATAAATTGGTAGAGCCTTTGGAGAAATGTTTTGAAAGGACATCAATGTTTTAAAATATGCATAATCATTAATTCCATAGGTATGTTCTCATACATATACAAAAACAAGTTCAAACTAGGATGTTTACCAAAATATATCTTCAAACAGAAAAACTAGTTTAAATGTCTATCAAAAGAGGGATGGTTACATAAACTATGGAAAATACATCTAATGCAACTCTATGCAGAATTTTATGTAAAGTAAAATGGCTCCTTCATATTCTAACACAGAAAGATTTTCATGATATTAAGTTTTTAAAAGCCTGTAATAATTCAAAAAGCTTGATCCTGTGGGTAGAGGGGAGGGAAGGAGAGGGAAGCTGACAACAGGGGTCTGAACTGGTCAGGACTCTTTCAGTTCCAAGAGACAGAAATTCAATATTCAAACTCGCACAAGTTAGGCAGTTGAGTAGCTCATTTAACCGGAAAATACAAAGTGGATCTACTCTAAGGTTCAAGTGGAGCCAGAGGCTCCAACGACTCCATGCTTCACATGCAAGCGTGTGAGGCTGTATGACTGTGCATCTGTGAGTGTGTCTGTGGTCACTCAGCTTCTGTCTTTATGTTGGCATTCTTTCCTATGGCACATAGGTTTCTTTACTTGGCCAAGCACATGCTATCTCACCTTAGCAACTCTAAAGGAATGAACCTGTCCCATGTCCAATATCTGCTTTTCAATCTCAAGGAAGGGGGGTCTGAACCTGCTTTGGTCATATGGCCATCCTGTAGCAATCACTATTTCCAGAGAAATGCAGTGTTAATAGACCAAGCCTAAGTCACATGCTCACCTCCTGGCCAAGGGGTAGGATATAGCAACACCTGGAAAGGGGGGAAAGGGGACACTACACAGCCTAAATTACCAGTATCAAGTTCACTATGGAGACTTTCACCTTTTAATTCTATACACTCCCATTTCCTTGAATTTATTATTTGAATATAGTCATGTATTACACATATGATTTATTTTTAATTTAAAAAGGAAGAAAATACTAGAATGCAGTCAGAAAGAAATCCTAAGGTCTAAAAAGTTCAGGGTTGGTGACATTAGAATTAAGTCATAGGGAAAATAAGCCTCATGTATAAATAACATGTATAAAATCTGCACTTCCAAATCCTGGACACTTGGCCAACATTTTAACCACCAGCCAGTCCTTATCAAACCAAGCATTAAAAGACAAACAGAAAATGGAGAAAACATATTTTAATTAATTAGCAATAATACGTTGATAAGAGGAAGAGAAAAGACTTCCAGGACCTGTAAAAAGAAATTTTAAGAAATCCTCAGACAGTACATGGCTTCCAATAGAATCTGAAAGCTCTTAATGTCCTCTCTCTTTTCTCACCTTATAATCTTAGCAGTACATGCGGAAAAATTCTGGATCAGTTTTACTGAAGCCAAATAACACTTTCTACCTGTTTCAAATACCTACTCTAAAGGTGGTAGCAGACCATCTAAACTAAAACAACTTATAGTATCTACTCCTAGAGACATTAGTAAAAATTTCTCCTTTAACTGTCTCAAGAAGCTACCATTCAAAACTACAAGTTCTTTTCACAAATAAATTTAATAATAAAATCCCCTTTAGACTGACACACAAAAACAATTCTTCTTTATTTCAAGGACTCCAAGCAGGACGCTACCAATTCTAGTATTCATGGCTCTGAAGAAAGCCAAGTCTGCTATACTGTAGTGGGGCAAAGATATTTACTATCACTGAATATTCATTTCTTGCCCACATTGCCTAGCTCCACAAGTAGTGCCCTGTGACTACTTTTGGCCAATGGGTTACAAGACGAAGTGACATGGGTCACTTCAGTGCCAAAAGCATAGTAACCAAGGAGGTTCCATGTTCAGGTATTGACCAAACATTGTACTTCATTATTTTAACTACAGAATCCCCCCAACCCCGCCTTTTTTTTTTTTTTTTAACATATTCCAAGGGACGATGCTACAAGTATCATTTCAAATCCTAGAAATCTAACTGAAATTCCATTTCCTGCAGGAAACCTACCCAGATCATGTTCCTGGCAACACTGGTAACACACTTACATGTATACTACAGTAAAGGACTTGAAATGCACTGTGGTTCTGGCATATATAACTAACACAATAAATGGTCTCTACTTCCTATTATTTACAATGTGGTTGGTAAGAAAGGACACATATCAAAAGAGAAACAAGTATAAATGATAATAAATTTCAAGAGAGTGCTAAAAATAAATGCTAGAGGAGTTCCCCATATCTCATCTGGCAACTAAGTAAACTAGTTATATACTCCCTTATGACATTTTTTTTATTCATGTATGACTGAAAGCAAAGGAGACTCCCTATAGGAATTATAATCTCCCTGAAGGATGGAAACTCTAAGGTACAACTACCTCATGGTGCCCCTTACATGCAAACAACAGGTATTCCATCAAACTTTATCTTCTACTGAGGAGAATGTGTTGAAAAATTAAAACAGAAATGTAGTATTCCTCAAGATATTAGGAATCTGTGTCTCCAGCAAAGCAAAGGAGAGAGCTGAACACACACAAGGTTTTCTATTATCCAAGGCAAGTGGAGCAAGACACTGGAGAACAAAGAGTCACCAGGTTACCCCCAGACTTCTGAACACAGCCCTTGACAGCCGACCTCTTGTGCTGTAGGACTTACAAGCCGTCTGAGCAACATCTGATTTCCAATTCAATTTCCCAAATACTCTGAAACCAGTAAAGAGGATTCCTAGATATGTTGTATGAGTATTCCAGTGTGTTAGTTACTCAGTCGTGCCCGACTCTTTGCAACCTCATGGACTGCAGCGCACCAGGCTCCTCTGCCCATGAGATTTTCATGGCAAGGATACTGGAGTGGTTTGCCATTTCCTTCTCCAGGGGATCTTCCCAATGCAGGGATTGAACCCAGGTCTCCTGTACTGCAGGCAGATTCTTTACTGACTGAGCTACAAGGGTACACATACAAAAAAGGCCTATTTCTCTAAGTACATTAATAAATACTTAAGTACTATCATGATTTAATCAATGTAAGTTGTCAAATATTTTAATATCTACAAGTACAAGACACTGCAGAGGACAGAATATAAAACATGATCCCCTTTGCCATTCTCATACCCTAATTTGGGAGACAGGATGCATGAAAACAAAAACTCCAAAGTATAAATGCAGTATAAAGTGTCAAGTTAATAATAAAGAAAATAAATATTAAAAGAGTTCATTGAAGGAAGGGATTTTTTCAAATTTTACAGTCTGAACACTTAACAAGCAAGTTGGAAACTGAGCTGAGCTTTAAAGAATACGCAGAATTTCACAGGATAAGGGAGAACATTTCAGGGAAACGAAAAATAAAGGGTGGCAAACAGAGAAGCCCAAGGGATGTATAAGGGACAGTGCTGACGATTTTACTTTGAGCAGTTCATTAGGGGAGACGAGTGGGAAATGAGACCAGAAAAGCAAGTTGGTGCCAGACACTGGAAAGCTTTAAATGCCAGACTAAGGAACTTTATCTTGACAGTAATGAGGAGCCATTGAAGGGTTTAAACAAAGTAATGCAATGAAAATAAAAATTAGGATGATTGTTCCAAAACAAAATTTAGGACAGACTGAAGAAGCAACTCCCAGGGGACAGTGACACCATTCTGGGGTACTTTCACAAATATCAGGCCTAGATTAGAATGACGACAGTGAGGAAAAAAGGAACAGATGTAAAGAGCTGATAGGACTTGGAAAGTGTTTTTAGCATATGTCAAATCAGACCTTAAGGACTCTGAAGAGCTGAGATTCAGATGCTACAAAGAGATTAAAACCACAGCAACTGCAAATTCCAGCCTACACAGCAGGGTGTCCCTATACATGAATTGATACTGGGCTCTTCTATACATTCATGCATTGCCATCTTCACACGCATACAAAAGATCCACTCTTTTTCACTGGGATTTTGGGGAAAAAAGTGGGAAATGATATCTAAAAGCTGCTAAGTGATAAAGGCCAGGTAGTTGTACAACAAACAGATAGGAGCTCAAACAACTGTAAAGGCCAAAGGCACTGCAATCACATCTATTGCAAAATGGAAAAACAGACTGCAAATCCAGTCATACTGCGGGCCTAAGTAATGACATCAGATATATCCATTCAACTTGGCAAAAGACTAAGACTGGATGAATGGAGTTATTGAGGTCCCAATCCTTAACAAAAGAGGTTCTTAACCTTTGGGGAGGTCACAGACCCTTTTGGGATCTGATGAATTTCTCTCCAGAGAAAGACTCATAGAATTTTGCATATACATAATTTCAGAATGTTCACAGACACCACTCACCCAAAGCCTAACTAGAGACTCTTAGTCCATGAATTCCAAGGGTTCTTAAGAACTCTTCCTAAAATTGGTAATTAAGAATTGATTATCTATTATAATAAGTATATTGACTAAAAACGATCTGACTTAATAGGGCATGTATAATAATTAGTGTGTCCTATGTAATATTAATTACATATGTTGTACAATAGGTATCTATGTGATAAAAAATACTATGTATGCCAAAATAAATTAAAGCAATAATAAGGTCCCCAAAGAGATATACAAAAATGTAATAAATGTAACTTAAACACTTTTAAAAATGGTATGTATGGTAAGTCATTTTACATGTTATGCAACACTTTTAGTTAATGGATGTGCTTATAAGTGCCTTTGACTGTGTGGATCACAATAAACTGTGAAAAATTCTGAAAGAGATGGGAATACCAGATTACCTGACCTGCCTCTTGAGAAACTATATGCAGGTCAGGAAGCAACCATTAGAACTGGACATGGAACAACAGACTGGTTTCAAATAGGAAAAGGAGTACACCAAGGCTGTATATTATCACCATGCTTATTTATCTTCCATGCAGAGTACATCATGAGAAAGGCTGGACTGGAAGAAGCACAAGCTAGAATCAAGATTGCTGGGAGAAATATCAATAACCACAGATATGCAGATGACACCACCCTTATGGCAGAAAGTGAAGAGGAACTCAAAAGCCTCTTGATGAAAGTGAAAGAGGAGAGTGAAAAAGTTGGCTTAAAGCTCAACATTCACAAAACTAAGATCATGGCATCTGGTCCCATTACTTCATGGGAAATAGATGGGGAAACAGTGGAAACAGTGTCAGACTTTATTTTTTTGGGCTCCAAAATCACTGCAGATGGCGATTGCAGCCATGAAATTAAAAGACACTTACTTCTTGGAAGGAAAAGTTATGACCAACCTAGATAGCATATTGAAAAGCAGAGACATTACTTTGCCAACAGAGGTCTGTCTAGTCAAGGCTATGGTTTTTCCAGTGGTCATGTATGGATGCAAGAGTTGGACTGTGAAGAAGGCTGAGCACCGAAGAATTGATGCTTTTGAACTGTGGTGTTGGAGAAGACTCTTGAGATTCCCTTGGACTGCAAGGAGATCCAACCAATCCATTCTAGAGGAGATCAGCCCTGGGTGTTCTTTGGAAGGAATGATGCTGAAGCTGAAACTCCAGTACTTTGGCCACCTCATGCGAAGTTGACTCATTGGAAAAGACTCTGCTGCTGGGAGGGATTGGGGGCAGGAGGAGAAGGGGATGACAGAGGATGAGATGGCTGGATGGCATCACCAACTCGATGGACATGAGTTTGAGTGAACTCCAGGAGATGGTGATGGACAGGGAGGCCGGGCGTGCTGCAATTCACGGGGTCGCAAAGAGTAGGACACGACTGAGTGACAGAACTGAACTGAACTGATAAGTATGGAGCAGATGATGTATGATTAGGGCTTCCCTTGTGGCTCAGCAATGCTGGAGACCTGGGTTCGATCCCTGGGTTGGGAAGATCCCCTGAAGAATGGAAAGGCTACCCTCTGCAGTATTCTGGCCTGGAGAATTCCACGGACTGTAAAGTCCATGGGGTCACAGAGTTGGACATGACTGAGCGATTTTCACTTTCACTTTCATACATAGTACATATTATGTACGATAAAGCACATGTATCAATACATTTTGATTAGGTAGATCATCGAATGCACAAAATACATAGCAATGGGATTATTTAGAATATACTTATGTGCAATACTAGTACACCACATGATAATAATGTTTCACTGTTCATGTGTAACTTTTCAAAAAATAGTTTAAGTAGAATTTCAACTTTGGGTGCTGGTGGTGGAGTTGGAGCTTCTCTTAAGTCCCAGGAAGAATGTTATCCTCCTTTACTGATTTACAATACCAGAGTAATACTTATACTACAAAGAAAAAAAAAAAAGAACCCCTCCTATATAACTGTGGTAAGTATTTTTATCATATATCCCACAGTTAAAAAGGTTTTGAATGAGAAGCCATATAGGTATATTTATTTATAATTTATATACATTGCTCACTAGACCAATAAATTATGTGCCTTATAAAGCATACATAAAAATGGAAATATAAAATGATGCTTATTATAATAAAATTTACCATTTTTTTAATTTACCATTTTTAAACATTTAATTTACCTATTGATGACACAGCTTGTGCTATCCCTAATAAATACTATTAATACTACCACCATTTTTGTTAATAACATGTGAAAAGTCAAAGTCGCTCAGTTGTGTCCCACTCTTTATGACCCCAAGGACTACACAGTCCATGGAATTTTCCAGGCCAGAATACTGCGGTGGGTAGCCTTTCCCTTCTCCAGGGTATCTTCCCAACCCAGGGATCGAAATCAGGTCTCCCACATTGCAGGTGGATTCTTTATCAGTTGAACCACAAAGGAAGTCCAATAAGAGAGTGGCCCATACGAGGAAAAACATAATGAACACTAAATTATTTTTTAATTTTGCTTTCACATTTTGTAATATAGCAACTTAAAAGTCTGGTTCTAAATTCAGTTCATTTTCATAATAGGTAATTGTTTTATGTGGTTTTAACGGTAATCATAGCCCAAAAACATACTTCACAAAGACGAGTAAGACAAAGGAAAGAACTGCATCACACTTGCTGCACTGAGTAAACCTCCACATGATATTCAATCTTCAATCCTGTTCACCATTTATGCAAATGTCTTTGCTAAAATTCAGATAGTGCATTTCCATATTTCCTGATGACAATCAGTTGTTCTTACTAACTAATCAGATAGTAATGCCTTTTTAATTAATATATTCTCAGTTTTTACTAGATTTTTATACAGGTCAGAAAATTCTGTTTTCAAGTTCAAGTGTACATATAAAAATATTCTTAAAGTTTTAAGATCATATCTTCAGCAATTAAATCCAATAATGATGGAAATAAGTCCAAATATCAATTTTGGATGTTTGGAATTGGAAATATCCAAATATCCATTCCAAATAACCTCTCTTCATAATATTGGATTTCGTCTTGAAAGGTAGTTACTTTTCGGGTCACTGTTATGAATTTACCTATCATCCCAAAGCAACAGATTAAGTGTGTTAATTTTCATAAATATCAGCTAGGTAGTATACAATTCACAGACACCTGTGAGAGGAAAATGTCAGCAAATTTCAGACATTTGTATCTGAAATTTGTGTTTTCGTGAAAGAAAAATTAGTAAGTTATCTTCAGATTAGACAATGCTTAAGTCCTTTGCCTCAAGATGACCAGCTAAACTGGATGAAATATTTTATAAAAGATCTGCATGGTGACTTCCTATTGCAACAATACATGTTAAGAGTCTACTATTTAAAATAATAAATCTAAAAATCTAATTACCTAGGCTCCTATGAACTAAAAAACATCACAGCTGACTGAAAATAAAGAATCTTTCAAACAGACCTCTAGTATTTCTCCCATTTCCCAGATAATTTTATATAAACCCTACTATAGAGATCACTGCTCTAAATGTGCCTGGGATCCCAAGGGTCAAAGCCCTCCATGAGTCCCTTCCAACCAATTTTCCTTACATGCTCTCAAAGTTCGAAGGACTTATCCTTAAAGGTAGTCTCATTATACTGTATCCATCTCTGAATCACTACCAGTTGGCAAAAGACACAACTGCAGCACATTCTGTGACACCAGTTGTCTTCAACACTGTTCCCTCAGTGTAATGTTGGCTAGCGATTCAGTCAAATAATAGACAGGGCTCGAACAAGGTCCAAGACTTTTCATGACATATCCTGCTTTAAATCCTTTCTGGAACATGGCAGGGCATAAATAAATCAGTAAAATAAATCATGAACTATATTGAGAGCCAGGGGCTTTCAACTTGCATGACCAATCTAACTTATACAGTGACATATATTTACATAAGGAGATGACATTTTTACACTTGAAAAACAAGTCTGCTGCATCATCTTAAGAATGCCAAATGATAACACACTGTTTAAAGAAATAGCTACTGGGGGGGAAAAAAAAAGCACAAGCCGGTGAAAAAGATTTTGTACTAACTTCTACCAAGAAAAGGGAAAAAAAAGTCTGTTCTCAAATATACATAAAAATGAGTAAGTTCCCAGTGTGGTAAGCCTTACATATGGAATCATTTCAAAAACTATGAAAATATAAAATTTGGGGTGTAAAACCTGCCAAAAAAAGATCCACGTAGATTTGGAAAACTGGCACTTTTCATTTTCTTCCAGATCTACAAACTTCACTGTTCCTCACCACCTCCCTCCATTAAAATCTTTTAATGTCTTACAACTGCACCCAGAACATCTGGTTCCTTCTCCCACTTCAGCTGGTGCCACCTTCCTGCTTACACTTTCCCCCTTCATTACTCCCAAAATAACCCCAAGCTTTTCTGTCCTTTCATCTTTGCTATTTAATCTTCCTGAATATACTGCTCTCCTCCTCCTCACTCAGAGAGAAATCATCCCCTGCCTTCAATGTTCCCATCCAACAACAAGCCCTCCACGAAACTTGCTCTGATCTCTTTTAAATGAAAATAATTGCTTGCTCTCCAGATTCCTTAAAGTATACTATTTCAGTACCTCTCTCATCGCACTCATCACATTTAATTAGTACTACAGGTATTTGTGTGCCATCTTATCACCTCTCTTAGGTCATAATCTCTGTAAAAACAGGATCTATATCTTATCATTTAACTTTTCTATGTTTTCACAACACAGCACCTTGAACAACGTAAGTACTCTTATAACTATGTCTTGAATGAATGACTGAGACACCCTTAGAAATTCTAAAACAGATTTCCTGTACCATCTGGAATGGAGAGGGAGGTAGGACTTAAGACTCTGCAGAACAAGTATCTTTTCCCTAGTTTCCTCCAAATAAACTCAGCACAGTAAAGCCAGTATTACACATACAGGTATTTTCAAAGGCAAGGACACTTCATCCTTCAACTATTTGGTCAAATATGGTGTGATTATCTGTATATATACAAACACACTCACAACAGAATATCTTCTGTTAAACAATTGAATCTGTGCTTGATAATAAAAGCATGTAAATATTTTAACCATATAGGCAAACTAACAATGCAATATATTAAAGCTATCAGATTAAGACCAACCATTCAAAATACAAGTGGAAACACAGAGAATGACCAAGCAATTTATTCCAAATGAAAAAAAAAAAAAAAATACCCTAAGCTCTAGCTGTTCAAATACTAACAAAACTTGAGAGGCAGAATTGTATTGCTAAGACTCCAAACCAACCATTCAAAGATAAGCCAGACCAGAAACACCAAAGAATCAACATTACTAAGTACAAAGGTGAGATCAGAAACAGCATGAAAATCTTAAAGTGATACTTTTATTAAGTAACTGCTTCATGGCTCCTGGGTCATCAGAAAGCAATGGAGACTACAGCCCTCTCTACTGCACATGAAGACAACAGAAAGGAGTCCAGACAAGAACAGAGGGGTGCAATGTGGCCAAATGCGGCTAACACTCTTGGAGAGAAGCCAATGTAGAGGTATGTTGGAGATTCCAGGTCTCAAGACCTGGACTCAAATGTCATCCCCAATACCGACAAGCTGTGCAATCGTATAACAGCCACTTAACCTTCCTTATAAAATGTAACATGTAGAGCAAACATGATACCTGCATACAGTGTGTCTCAATGTGTCTCAGAGACAGTCCTCAATAAACATTTACTGGCTTTAAAGGGTGAGGGCCATACAAGAAAAGCATATATTTCTCTCCAGGCACTTCTGTACTTTTTGAGAGAGCAGCCTTAATTAATTTCTGATTAATACCTTATTATAATATCTGACAGCCAACTTTTGGCCAAAAAACAAAAATACTCCTTTCTTCCTACCTTACACATTACTCAAAATCTTACTAAAATTCTTAAAATTTTAAATCTCTTTGAAATAACGTTCAAACACAAAGAGTAATTCTCATTAAGAAGACTGGGAGCTGAATACCTGGGTTCCTGCCCAAGTAAAGACATTATGTTACCCATGAAAATTAACATATTTGTCTGGCCTTAGTCTTCTCATCTATAACATTATTAACAAGGTTATTCCAAATTACCATTAAGGCCTCTTTGCTCTAAATCTTGTGGTTCATGTTATCCCAAGGATTTTTTAATCTAATTAGGAAAACCCATTCAACATACACTAATAAGAGAAACTCTTTCAAAAAAATAAATAAAGGAGGAAAGGAAGAAAGGAATTTATTTATAGAACAAACTGAGTAATTGATGCTAAAGGAGTGCGATAAAAATCAAGCTTTCGAGAGAACATACCAGCTTTGACTGTTTTTGAAGATCAAAAGATAAAGATAAAGGAAACACTTTAAATAAAGAAATGAAACATGTATAATCAAAGAAGCAAGATATCTACAAGTGATTATAATACTTTCTTGTATAGTACTTTACAGTTTACAAAGCATTTCTGCATACACCATCTGCAATAAATTTACTGGAATGAGAAATATAAGAACAGTTTAAATGATTTACATTTGATAAATTTGTCCACAGTGTTCATTAAAAACAGTAATACCAAAAAATATTTCAGAAAAGAATTTTTTCATCATTTATATGTAGGATGAATTAGTCGGGCAAATAAATGCATGCAGGCAAACAGTTATAAATCTACAAATCACAGAATTTCAGCACAGGAAGAAATATGAACTCAAACCAATGTGTTCATTTAACGATGAAGAAATTCTTTTAAGGATAAAGGCCCACAGAGTTCATGTAACGCTAATTACTGTATATGCAAAATGACAGGACCAGATTGTAGAGGCAGAAAAAAACAGAGAAATCCAAGAAATTGTAAAGAAAAGAATCAAATAATCTGATGATGGATTAGACAGTGATGTGTTTAGGATATGGAATGTAGAATAAAGTCTTAGTACGTTCCAATATTATCTTCTTATCTAATATAAGTTAATTTAAAGACCACAACAATATGAGCTTAAGTACATTATTCCAATTTTAAGCATGAAAATCTGAGGTTTACAGTGGTTAAATAACTAGCACAAGGTTACACCCACTAAGTACAAGAGCCAGGACATCATCCCTGTCTGAAGTCAAACATCCATTCTCAAAAGAAGCTTAAAAATTGCCTCAAAGTTACAAGCCAGGCAAAATTACAAGGCAAAAATGAAGCACCATTTTGGAAACATTGGATAATTCAGTGTTATTAGAATTCTGGTCCTGTTAATAGGTGTATTTCACCTCTGTACTGGCACCCAGTGTTACAGATCTGGCCTGTGCTTTCCTGATGCTCAGGTCCAGTACAACTTCCCCACCCTCCACACTGAAACATATCCATGGGGAGAGATTGCTGTTTAGTCACTGAATCGTGTCTGACTCTTTGCGACCCCATGGACTGCGGTCCTCCAGGCCTCTCTGTCCATGGGATTTCCCAAGGCAGGAATACTGGAGGGGGTTGCCATTTCCTTCTTCAGGGGATCTTCCCAACCCAGGGATTGAACCGGTGTCTCCTGCATTGCAGGTGAATTCTTTACCATTCAGAGCCTCCTGGAAAGACTAGGGAGAGATTAGATCAACTATATCTAAGATGAGGGTGACGAGACTGATTAATCTGAAGTCTTCTACAACTCCTCCAGTGATTGCAGCTTCACCTTCTAAGTATGACAACTATACTCAGCTTTTCTAAAAGTCTGTCATTTCAAGGAGCCTCAGCAGTACCGTGTTGCAGATGGGGAAATGGAGGAGGACACACAGATATACAACAACC
This sequence comes from Bubalus kerabau, assembly GCF_029407905.1. Taxonomy (NCBI): domain Eukaryota; kingdom Metazoa; phylum Chordata; class Mammalia; order Artiodactyla; family Bovidae; genus Bubalus; species Bubalus kerabau. The sequence goes on from NC_073634.1 coordinate 77,529,558, forward strand.
CACTCTACTTGCATTTTAAGAATTGGACTTAAATGTTGGAATCAGTGTTTTGTAATAATTCTTCTTTTTCAACCAAGTATCTTGCAGAAATATAAAATAACCATTGGTATGTTAATCCAAATATGGTGCACCCACAAAACATCATCTAAAATTAAAGGAAAAAATCTGCACCTCTTCCTTAAACTAAGCAATCAAGAATGGCACACAGTTGCTATGAGGCTATTTTATGACCTCTGACACCATATGGTAAGAGGCACAAAATCTGACTAACAAAAAAGAGAGAAAGGAAGGTTTGAATTGACTAGACCTCATCTCTGATGTTAAGAAAAAAGGTCAGAGACCACACGGTCCACCCTTAGTGACCAACAACCAAGAGCTAAGCTACTGGTTAACCTGGGAGAAAAGCACTAAAGAAGTCCTTTCCTAAAGTCTAGTCTGTCCCACTTTTAGGAAAGCTATATGAGGTGGGGAGAAATCTGTATGGTTCTGCAGCCCAAACTAAATACAGTGCTCTGCTATTCAACTCCTGAAACACATGTACTTCACCCAGTCCCAACCTCTTTTGCACCGATATTTGGAGGTAATATAACAAGGACCCCACCACATGTTTCCAGACCTCTGCAAGAAAAGCAGCTGATGGCCCCCTGAGAAACCCTGATTATCATAGGTAGAAAGTGAAAATCACGGCCAAGGGAATAATGAGCATCTTGGGATTTCCTCTACCCAATGACTTAGAAGATTCTATTCAGTGGTGTGTGCCTGTGTTGACCTCCCATACTTGCCCTAAAATGAAAGCTATTTTAGGCCATATGGTTTAAGACCAACCAACCCCAAAAGATATGTAACATATGCAAACAATGTGGAGTCCCTGGGGGATACGGCAATAAAGACAAGTTAAAGTGAGGAATGAAGGTAATATCTAAGAGAAGGTATGTGAAATTGATGACAACAGAGATGTTCTTTAAAAAGAATTATAAATCATACTGTGATATATAGTCCAAAAGAGAAAAGATTTTCAAAGAATGTCCAATATCCTTTCTTCCCCTCTCCAGCTTTTAGCACCTCTATGCCACCCTCATCACTTACTCAACATTTAGTCCTGATAAAGACTGATCAGTGGATTAGCAGGATCAAGAGTACATGAAGAGAACATTCCATCCTGGGAACATCTTTAAATTATTTAAGTGTGTTTACCACCCTTTCCTATAGAGTAAAAGCATGAAAATGTGTGAGTGCTATCACAGTATGTACCAGTCAGCACCAGAGCAACCCAATCCTCTGCCCACCAAAAGATTAACACATACAAAGAAAACAGGAAATTCAACAAAAATTAAAGTTTGACCCTAGATTCCCTCAACAGTTACACTGTTCTTAAATATTGGCAGTATCTTTGTACCACACCCACTTCATGCTACCCTTACAGCTTCCTGGCATAAGCAAGTTCTTGGGATTATACAAACTGCTGCTTCTGTTTCCAGCCCAGATTTCTAGAAATGAAACCCTGGAATTGAAGGAGAAAGAAAAACAAATGTTGGCAGAAAGAGGGAGGAAAATGCATTGTCTATATAATCCTAGTTTAAATGGAACAATCACCATTAGTCCCATCAAGCACTTTTTTTCAATAAAACCACTTACCCAAAAATGCAGATCTAAAATACTCCCTTGGCTTAAACCACACAAAAAGCAATTTAAAAGATTCAATCCTACAGACTTTCTCAGAAAGAAATGAAGAAAAGATTAACTATAAACTATGTAAAATTCAAATTTTGCATCTTAAAAACCAAACTTCATCGTGAGTTAACTAAATGAAATAAATCATCAGTGCAAAACGTCTTCAAAAATCAAACGAATCTCTGTTCTTATAAGCAGCACCCCTGCTTTTTCTCTCCATACCATATACTCCCTATTCAGGCCCCCTTTTTGATCCATTGTTTCCAAAGCATAAATTCTGAATAAGAAATAGAGGGAAACCATTTCCAAACCTAGTTCACAAAACCAAATTAGACCCACAAAGTAGAGGAGATATAAAAGAAACATTTGCAGTTGCATGTAGTTTACAACAAACAGTACAAGGAATGCCCATTTATTAAGCTAAATCAAATCCCACTGCTACCTTTAACCCAAAACTATTTCTAGTTCAGGAGCCAAAAGACCCAAGCAAATACTTTCTTTTCACATTATTCTCAACATGAAGAAATCTGACCCCCTTCCTACTACATCACAGCTTCTGTGAAACAAGCTGAGAGGCCCCTTTGGCCAACTTTTTTTTTTTTTTTTTTTTTGAGACTAACCTTCAACCAATTCCAGAATTGAAGACAAACCTCAAATTTAACCCCTGAAATCCATCCCTTCAGCTGTAGAGTATAATCTAGGCTGCACCGCAGCAATGTTTTACACAGACACTTGAAGATTTCTTAATCACTTAAGTGTAAGCCTCAGCCCTCACAAATCATCGCCACAGAGATTACTCTTGGCATCAACAGAGGGTGCCGGGACTGCAATTCACTCAAGAACCCTTCATTCACCACCATCATACTCGACATTAAAAATTCACCATCTCAAAAGAAAAAAGAAAAAAATTAAAAAGTCACCTTCTCCACAAGGACACCTGCCTCTTCAACGCCTACAGTGAACGAAGAAAGTCAAGTCTGAAAAGCTAAAACATCCTCCAGCTTAAAGTTTTCCTCCCCACCAAACTCTGCAGCCACAGCAGCACGGACTGTCCTTGTCACACACACAGGCTTTATTGTCAAACACTCCGTCTCCCTCTAACACCGTCAACTGAGGCAGTGTCTATAGTCCATGGGAGTGACTGCTTCAAAAACAAACAAACAAACAAACAAAAACATAACTGGGTAGTAAGAGCGGGGATCCTGGTGTCCGGTTTCTCCCATTACTCTTCCAAGCGACTAGGGAAAGGCTCGAGTTCGGTCGAGCTGACCATTAACCCATCCCACCCCTCAGTCGTCCAGCCGACGTGTTTGCCCCCTCTACTCCCCACTCATACCTCCTTTCAGCGGAATCTGACGACGGGGACCAAACCCTAGACACAACAGGAAAAAAAATCTCACTTATCCATCCCATTTCTGCCTTCGAAATCCCTCTGTCTGGAGATGGGAAAAGCAAGTGCACGGGGTGTAAAACAGAAGCGCCGTCGAAGGCTGAGGCTTACGGGAAGGCTCGCCACGGTCATCCCCATTTCGCAGTCCCGGCAAGCGAAGACTCGGAGAGGTTACCCGGCTTGCCAAGGTCACCGCGCTCGCCCCGGCCGAGGGGCGCCCGCGCCGACTTCCGGCTCCCCCTCTCGGCGGCGGCGGCGGCGGGGAGCGCCCGCGGGCTCGGGGCGCCGCTCCCCACGCCGGGCCGGCCGCCGCGAGCCTCGCGCACCCTCCGCGGATGCTCGCCCGGTCCGCGCTAACTAGGGCAACTGGGAAACCCGGGCAAGCCAAAGTCGCTGCTGCAGCAGTTTCCCTCCGCGACGCAGCCCCCAGCTGGTGCCCGTGACAGCTGCGACCTCCGCCCCCTCCAGCCGCGCGAGGCCGAGGGAGAACTCGGGGAAAGTGGGAGGGGGGGACTAGAGGAGAGAAAGGAGAGCGGGGGGCGGAGGGGGCGCCAGCTGCTCCCGCCCCCTAGGGCCTCGGCGGCCGCGCGGCTCGTGACAGCTGCACCCACCGGGAGGCTCGGCGCCCGCCGCCCGCCACTCACCTGCCGCCGCCGCCTCTGGGCCGCGCTGACGGGCGCCGTGCTCGCCCGCGACCGTGGCGGCGCCGCCGCGGCCTCCGCCGCTGCTCGGGCCGGGAGCCCGCCGCCGCCGCCGCCGCGGCTCTCCGGCCCCCTCCTCCGGAGCCAGGGGGTCCCCCCTCAGGGGGGATGCAGAACGGACCCGACGCAGGCTCCGCTGGACGGAGCAACAGGGAACAGGGCGGCCGAGGCGCTGGAGGCCGCGATCCGGCCGTCTAAGGAGAAGGCTTCGAGAATCGCGTCAAGACTCCCGCTCTCCTGGCCTGAAGAACAGGCATTTCAGCCGCTCTCCGCGGCCGCCATGTTCTCCTCCTCCTCCTCCTCCTCCTCCTCCTCCACGGCTGCCGCCGCCGCCGCCACCGCCCCCCGCTCGCGGCCCCGCCCCCTCCGCGCCCCGCCCCGCCCCGCCCCGCCCCGCCGGCTCCCGGCCGCCCCGCCCCGCCCCGCCGCCCGCCGCCCCGCCCGGCGCGCTGCCCCTGAACCCTCAACCTGGCCCGGCCGCCGCGACCCGGTGCCCGCGAGCTCCGACGGCTCGCCCGGGGCAGCCAGTTCTCCCGCCGCGGGGCGGCGGACCGAGGAGCCGCCCCGCGCCCCCTGCCGGCCGCAGGCTCTAGGGAGAGCTGCCGCGGTCCCGCCCCGGCCCGCGTCCTAACGAAGTGTGGGAAAGGAGGCCCTAACTCTTCCCCCTCCCCTCGGGGCGTTCCTCTGACTGCTGCCGGGAAGCCGCCTCGAACCCCAGGGCGCTTTCAGCTAGGCCGCCCGGCCTGCAGCCTCCCGGTGGCCCAATCCCGTCCGGGAAGGTCCGGAGCGGCGAGGGGCGCGGGATAGACCCGGGAAGAGTCGGGTCTGGCCTGTCCCTCCGCTGATTTCTTGTATTACTTCGAGCGAGGCACCTCCGAGGGCCTCGTTTTATATTCTGAAAAATTGGGAGTTGGTTGCCTGGATGATTTCACAGGCTATTAGATAAGGGAAAGAAAGATCATCTGCCCCCTTCGTTTTACAGATGGAAAAAAAAAATGTGACTGGCGCGTCTGGCTGTGCAATTCCATGAATTAACCAAAATGTCTGTCATTGACAGAGCTTTCCCCGCAAAGGGGGTCTACAGCTTTCTTCTTTTCGACTCGCTTTTTAAAAATTTTATAATAGAAGTGCTACTTCCCAAAGTAGAGTGTTCCTTGTCACTGGAGAAATCAAACAGCGGCTGAACAGGCTTTATAAGCCGTGATCGCCTTATCACGTGAAAGCACCTCTCAGTTCCAGAGGCTGGAATGTAATACCTATGTCTTTCCTCGGGTTGTCCCTACGATGAATGAGTCGCTGGCTGCGGAGGTGCTTTGTAAAGCGGCTATCCTTTCCTGCACTCCTGTTTCCAGGTAGCTGTCGGCACCTCCCTCAATCCAGCCCTGCTGTTGCTGTCTCCCAGCGTTTCCTGCTGTTTCTCTCTCAGTGTTTTCTACCCTAAAGCAACCTCTAGAAATCCTTAAGACCTTCACACCCCTTCTCCTAACTAAAATCTGACTTTGCATTGAAAACACCAACCTTCCCGACACCTCTCTGAGTCAGCGAGCCATTCCTTCCAGAGGCAGGTACTCCATCCCGCGATCATTCGCTCCCGTGCCCTCGATCGGATCCTGCTCGTAAAGGAACCTTTAGCCCACACCCCACATTCATCTTAGGTTCATTTCATTCTTATTCCTGGAGTTCTAGGTGCATTTCATTAGTTCTTGCCCTCACCTGGTTTTGCAGAACATCTCGCCACCTGCAGAGTCCGCAATAATCGCTGAAAATACCCAGAGCTATGTATCTCTTATTCGCCAGGTTAATCTGCTTGTGTAGGACATACCTCCCAGTCTGGTCCAATCCAAACTGTGTCAAGTCTACAAACGCACCACTTGTGTAGGTAATCCTGTCTCCTGGCGGGGCTACCCTTTGCTCACTGCACATTGCCAGATCCAGATTCAATGCCCCTCCCCACCACCACCCCCATTATAGGGCCTTATTTGATGCTGCAAAGTCCTCCATTTGAGAACTCTATTCTCCTCCCCTCCCTATCTTCTACACTATTCTCCTCTCTCTTTGCCTGTTTTCTTAATGTTCCTTCACTAGCACTTTGCTGCTCCTTTTCCACAGAGCCATATAATGTTGGTATCTTTAAGGTTTGAATTTGTTCCCCCACCTCTCCTCTCACTTAGATTGACTTAGTTTTGTTTCCACTGCTTTCATTGTTAAAAACACCTGCATCTCCTTTTCCCAGCCCCTGCCCCCCATCCCACCCACTCTGCAGTCCAGTGTCTTAACTTTTAAACATCCTCAGGGAAGGCAGTGCTGAGATTTTGTTGGATGATGAATGAAACTTAACGTATTATTTATCTTGCCATCCATGGACACTAAAGAAAGGACTTTTCTAGGGTGACACTCCTTCATAAGTAAGATCCTTTGACTTTCTTCTCTTTCCTCTACCTTCTTAATCACTTGCCAAAACAGTTATAACCCACTTTTTCTTTTTTATTGTGTTGAAGATCACATAACATAAAATTTACTACCTTAACCATTATTAAATATGTTGTTCAGGGTGTTAAATATATTCACATTGTTGGGCAGCTATCAGCACCATCCCCATAACTTTTTTCATCTGGTAAAACTGAATATCTTCACTTATAAAACACTAACTCCTCATTCTCCCTTTCTCCTGTCCCTAGCAACCACCATTCTATTGGGCTGGCCCAAAAGTTCGTTCAGGTTTTTCCATAACATCTTACAGAAAAACCTAAAGAAACTTTTTGGCCAAGTCAATATTTTGTCATTATGATTTTGACTACTCTAAGTACCTCAAATAAGTGAATAAGGCAGTATTTTTCCTTTGGGGACTGGCTCATTTCACTCAGTATGTGCTAGGTCGCTTCAGTTGTGTTCGACTCTACGTATCTATGGACTGTAGCCCTCCAGCTCCTCTGTCCATGGGATTCTCCAGGCAAGAATACTGGAGTGGGTTGCCGTTCCTGCCCCTAGTGTATCTTCCTGACCGAGGGATTGAACCCGCATTGGCAGGTGGGTTCTTTACCGCTAGCGCCACCTGGGAAGCCTTCTTCAAAATTCATCCATGTAGTATATTGCAGAAATTTCTCCTTTTTTAAGGCTAAATAATATTCTATTTACGTGCCACAATTCTATTCTATGTACGTACCACATTTGGCTTATCCATTCATCAGTCAATGGACACTTGGGTTGCTTCTACTTTTTAACTAGTGTTAAAAAGTAACTAATAATGTTAAAAAGTAACTAATAATTATTTTAACTAATAATGCTGCTCTGAACATAGATATACAAATATCATTTTGAGATCCTGCTTTCAGTTCTTTTGGGTATATACCCAGACATGGACTATCTGGGTCATACAGTAATTCTATGTTTAACTTTTTGAGAAACCTCCATACTGTTTTCCACAGCATCTATACCATGTGACAGTCCCACAGCAATGCACAAGGTTTCCAATTGCTCCACATCCTCGACAACACTAATTGTTTTCCATTTTTTTAATAGTAGCCATCCTAATGAGTGTAAGGTGGTATCTCATTGTAGTTTTGATTTGAATTTCTCTAATGACTAGTGACGGAGAAGGCAATGGCAACCCACTCCAGCACTCTTGCCTGGCAAGTCCCATAAACGGAGGAGCCTGGTGGGCTGCAGTCCATGGGGTTGCTAGGAGTCGGACATGACTGAGCGACTTCACTTTCACTTTTCACTTTCATGCATTGGAGAAGGAAATGGCAACCCACTCCAGTGTTCTTGCCTGGAGAATCCCAGGGACGGGGGAGCCTGGTGGGCTGCCGTCTACGGGGTCGCACAGAGTCGGACACGACTGAAACGACTTAGCAGTAGCAGCAGCAATGACTCGTGATTGAGCATCTTTTCATGTGCTCATAAGCCACTTTTCTGTTTCCCAGTTGGTCTCTTCTCATTTTCAACACCTCTCTGGCTCCATCTACATTTCCTAAACAGGCCTATTTCTTTAATTCCAGCCAACACCCTACTCCCAGGAACCATTAATACAGAGGCAAAAGATTTGTCAGATTTACTTCCTGAACCCCACACAGCTTCTTTGAAATCCATTTCCTTTAGCCATTTAAGAAAAAGTTCTTTGACTCCCAAAATACAACGCCAATCAACAAATAGGGCTGACTCCAATTAAAGTGTTTTGAAGAGGTTTTTTTTTCTTATATCTTTTTTAGAATGTGTTTTTATTTTTGACTGCACTGGGTCTTCACTACTGTACGGGCTTTCTGTAGTTGTGACGAGTGGGGAGCTACTCTTTGTTGTGGTATACGGGCTTCTTACTACACTAGCTTTCTTGTTGCGGAGCACGGGCTCTAGGCAAGCAGGCTCAGTAGTTGTGGCTCATGGGCTTAGTTTGGATGTGGAATTTTCCTGGACCAGGGACTGAACCCATGTAGATTGGCAGATGGATTCTCAACCACTGGACCACCAGGAAAGTCCTAAAGAGATTTTTTTTTTAATGAAAATATAAGACAACATTTTAACTTTTATAGACCAGGTAGGTCTGGTTTTAGTCAGGTCCTGCACTGACCTCATATTTTATTAGTCCTTCAGTGGAACAGAAACATGGTAGTTACATGACCAGGGTCTGTAATATACCTGTTGAATTTTCTCCAAGGCATAATAGATTCCTAGTTGTATAAAATATCTGGCTAGTGTACGTGAAATCACTCCAGTTGCTGAGGCAAGAACCGATTTAACATCAACACTCTTTTTTTCAAATAGTTTTCTTTATGTTTTGATTCATAAAATAACCAAACAATACAGAAAACTATAAAGGGGTAAAACAAACAAACTCTTTTCTGCCAGAAAAAAACATAATGGACACCTTTTCACATATGGACTAAGTGTATTTGCACATATAAATACAGTATGATATTTGATTTTACATAACACACTATACATCCTCATAGATAATCTGCTGTATTTTTTTAAATAAATTTATTTATTTATTGGCTGCACCACACAGCATGTGGGATCTTCGCTCCCCCACCAGGAATCAAACCTGTGCCCTTGCATTAGAAGGCGGAGTCTTAACCACTAGACAACCAGGGAAGTCCTTCTGCTGTCTTTTATTATATAATACATTTTCATCATTAAAGAGGCTGAATACTCTTGCCTTGTGTGTCTCTTTAGCAATTTAATTAACCAATCCTTTGGTGGGAGGTGTTTACATTGTTTTTATTTTCTTGTTTATGTGTTTGTTTTCATAAATAATGCTAAAATTCTAATACATGCTCTGATCCAGGGCTTGAAGATCATTTTCTTAGGTTAAATTCCTAGAAGATTCATTGCTGTCTCTAAGTGTACATGTTTAATCTTTTTTTTTTTTTAATATATATTTGCCAAACTGACCTCCAGGAAAACTGTTCCAGTCTTGTCTACCTTGCATGAGCCTGCCACAAAAGAATTCCCCACAAAAGGATTTTGTCAGTTTCCTTCTGAATAGTCTTTTACTTCTACATTTGCTTGATTTATGGACATTAAGAAAGCTAGGTTTAGAATTAGGCAGACTCAGTTTTGAAATGGCCATGTCACCGACTAGTAGTGTGACCCTGAGCAAATTCCTTTAACACCTCCAAGCCTCAGTGTCCTCATCTGTAAAATAGGATGCTAGGAAAGGATTATTGCAAAGACTGAATGAAATAATATATGCAAAGCGCTTAGTTTAGTGTTCAGCACTTAGGATTGCCCATGAAAAAGTAAAAATTAAGCTCAAACTAAGAAGGTAAAAATCTGCCTGATTCTTGCATCAAGCTGGAAGAATAGGCCCAGATAAAGCCAGCTGCACAGTCAACAGGATGCAGTGTCCCCTAAGGACACACTGCAGCTGTAAAGTGCCATAATAGCTGCCTTCTTCGAGTGACTACTCCTCCCCTACTCACTGAGAAATCTTATTCTCCACAATCATAAATATCAGAAACTTTGGTGTTCTTAATTATATCAATAAAAATGATGCATCTGTCTCTTGTCTGGAAAATCTAAGGCCTCTTTGACAGAAATGTGGCCTTGATTTAAAACCCAGAAGTAGAGTTTTCAGTAAAGAGGTGTCTGGACGAAAATTCTACATCTATCTTAACTTTATTCTTTCCAAATCAAGAGTATACCCTGTGTCCACCTTGCAGTCCAGACTGGATGTTGACCCCTTTATACACAGCCATGCTTTACTTTGAGCCTATAAAAACACTGTTTTATTTAAATTGCATCTAAACTCTGAGAAGAGTTACCATCTTTTGGTGTTCAGTCGCTCAGTTGTGTCCTACTCTGTGTGACCCCATGGACTGCAGCACACCAGGCCTCCCTGTCCTTCACCATCTCCCGAAGTTTGCTCAGACTCACGTCCATTGAGTCGGTGATGCCATCCAACCATATCCTACTATGTGGTATTAAGTAGAAGTAGACATTACATAAATATAGGGTTTCATTTGGAGTATCTTAAAAGTTTCTTTTTAATACTTTGCAAAGGGACTTTCCTGATGGTCTAGTGGTTAAAAATCTGCCAATGCAGGGGACATGGGTTTGATCTCTGATCCAGGAAGATCCCACATGCTGCTGGGCAACAAAGCCTGTTCACCACAACTGTGAATCCTGTGCACTAGAGCCCGAGAGCTGCAACTGCGGAGTCCACGTGCTGCAACTAAGGAAGCCCATGCACCCTAGAGCCTGTGTTCTGCAACAAGAAAAGCCACCTCAAAGAGAAACCTGCGCTCTGCAACAAAGAGCAGCCTCTGCTCACGGCAACTAGAGAAAGCCAGCACACAGCAATAAAGACCCAGTGCAGTCAAAAATAAACAAATTAATTAAATTTTTAAAAAATACTTTGAAATATTATTTGTTAAATTAGCTGTTGTTAAACAAATTGAATGATTTTGCCCCCAACTAATACTGATTTTTGAATTGTTTCTTGGAGTTTCTTTCATTTCTGATACTAAGTTGTTACTTTGGTGGCAAAACTTTTTGCTCAGGTAGTTGATTTTTTTAAACTGAGGTACAATTGACATATATCATTATATTTGTTTCAGGTATACCACATAATGATTTGATATTTGTATAGATTACAAAATGATCACCATAGTAAGTCTAGGTACCATCCATCACCAAGTAAAGTTACATATTTTTTCCTTCTGATGAGAACTTTTAAGATTTATTATCTTAGCAACTTTCAGGTATGCAATACAATAATATTGACTATATTCAAATACATGATACATTACATCTCCATGACTTATCTATTCTACACCTGAAAGTTTGTACCTCTTACCCCCTTCACCCATTTTGCCCACCTGCTAACCCCCATCCCCTCTTCAACCACCAATTTTGTCACTGTATCTGTGAGTTTGATTTTGTTTTGTTTTTTGTTTGTTCTATTTTTTAGATTCCACATATAAGTGAAATCACACTGTATTTTTATTTTCTTCTGTCTGACTTATTTCACTTTGCATGATACCCTCAAGTTCATCCGTGTAGTCACAAATGGCAATAATTTTTTTAATGGCTGAGTATTCCATTGTGTGTGTATATGTGGATTTATATCACTTCAGTTCAGTTCAGTCGCTCAGTCATGTCCGACTCTTTGCGACCCCATGAACCGCAGCACACCAGGCCTCCCTGTCCATCACCAACTCCCAGAGTCCACCCAAACCCATGTCTATTGAGTCGGTGATGCCATCCAACCATCTCATCCTCTGTCATCCCCTTCTCCTCCTGCCCCCAATCCCTCCCAGCATCAGAGTCTTTTCCAATGAGTTAACTCTTCGCATGAGGTAGCCAAAGTATTGGAGTTTCAGCTTTAGCATCAGTCCTTCCAAAGGAGACCCAGGACTGATCTCCTTTAGGATGGAGTGGTTGGATCTCCTTGCAGTCCAAGAGACTCTCAACAGTCTTCTCCAACATCACAGTTCAAAAGCATCAATTCTTCGGTGCTCAGCTTTCTTTATAGTACAACTCTCACATCCATACATGACTACTGGGAACACTGTAGCTTTGACTAAACGGACCTTTGTTGGCAAAGTAATCTCTCTGCTTTTTAATATGCTGTCTGGATTGGTCATAATTTTCCATCCAAGGAGTAAGAGTCTTTTAATTTCATGGCTGCAGTCACCATCTGCAGTGATTTTGGAACCCAAAAAATAAAGTTTGACACTGTTTCCACTGTTTCCCCATCTATTTGCCATGAAGTGATGGGACTGGATGCCATGATCTTAGTTTTCTGAGTGTTGAACTTTAGCCAACTTTTTCACTCTCCTCTTTCATTTTCATCAAGAGGCTCTTTAGTTCTTCTTCACTTTCTGCCATAAGAGTGGTGTCATCTGCGTATCTGAGGTTATTGATATTTCTCCCAGCAATCTTGATTCCAGCTTGTGCTTCCTCCAGCCCATCCCACTTCTTTATCCATGTATCAATGTATCAATGGACACTTAGAGTTTATTTATTTATTTCTGCTCATGCCACACAACTTGCAGTTTAGTTCCTCAACAAGGTATTGGACCTGGGCTATTACAGTGAGAGCACTGCATCCTAACCACTGGACCACCAGGGACCTCTCTAGGTTGTTTCCATGGTGGTGGTGGTTTAGTCACTAAGTTGTGTTTGCTTTTTGTGACCCCATGGGCTGTAGCCCGCCAGGCTCCTCTGTGCATGGGATTTCCCAGGCAAAAATACTGGAAAGGGTTGCCATTTCCTTCTCCAGAGGATCTTCCGGACCCAAGGGTCAAACCTGGGTCTCCTGCATTGTATGCAGTCTCCTGCATTGCAGGAGGATTCTTAACTGACTGAGCCACCAAAGAAGCCCTGACTGTTTCCATACCTTAGCTATTGTAAATAATGCTTCAAAGGACATGGAGGAGCTTACATCTTTTCAAATTAGTATTTTTGTTTTCTTCTTCAAATAAGTACCTAGAAGTGGAATTGCTAGATCATATGGTAGTTCTAGTTTTAATTTTTTGAGGAACCTCTATATTATTTTCACAGTAGCTGTACCAATTCACATTCCTGCCAGTAGGACACGAGGGATCCCTTTTCTCGACATCTTCTCCAACACTTGTTCCTTCTATTTTATGACAAACATTCTGATAGGTGTAAGGTGATATCTTCTTGTAGTTCTGATTTTCATTTCCTTGATGATTAGTGATGTTGAGCATCTTTTCATGTGCCTGTTAGCCATCATCATGCCTTCTTCTAAAAAGTATTTATTCAGATCCTCTGCCCATTTTTTAAATCAGATTGTTTGTGTTTTTTTTGCTATTGAGTTGCCCGAGTTCTTTATAGATTTTGGATATTCACTCCTTATTGGATATATGATTTGGAAATATTTTTCCTTGATAGCTCAATTGGTAAAGAATCTGCCTGCAATGCAGGAGACCCCGGTTCGATCCCTGGGTCAGGAAGATCCTCTGGAGAAGGGATAGGTTACCCACTCCAGTGTTCTTGGCCTTCCTTTGTGGCTCAACTGGTAAAGAATCCACCTTCAATGCAGGAGACCTGGGTTTGATCCCCGGGTTGGGAAGATCCCCTGTAGAAGGGAAAGGCTACCCACTCCAGTATTCTCCCTGGAGAATTCCATGAACTGTATAGTCCATGGGATTGTAAAGAGTCAGACACAACTGAGTGACTTTCACTTCACTTCTTCGTCTTCTTTTTGCTGTGCAGAAGCTTTTTTCTTTTGATGTAATCCTATTTGCTTATTTTTGCTTTTGTTGCATTTGTTTTTGGAGTCAGATTCAAAAAATAATCACCAGTACCAATGCCAAGGAGTTTATTGGCTATGTTTTCTCCTAGGAGTTTTATGGTTTCAAGTCTTATATTCAAGTCTTTAATCCTTTCTGAGTTAATTTTTACATATGGTGTAAGATAGTGATCCAGTGTCATTCTTTTACATTTACTGTCCAGTTTTTTCAGTACCATTTATTAAAAAGACTGTCGTTTCCCCATTGTCTATTTTTGCCTCCTTTATCAAAAATGAATTGGGGCCACATATGCATAGGTGTAATTTCTGGGCTCTTTATTCTGATCCATTGATCTATGTGTCTGTTTTTATGCCAACACCATATTATTTTGATTACTGTAGCCTTGTAATATAGCTTGATATCGGGAAGCATGATGCCACCAGCTTTGTTCTTCTTTCTCAAGATTGCTTTGACTATTCCCTGTCTGTTGTGGTTGCATAAAAATGTTGGAGTTGTTTGTTCTGCTTTTGTGAAAAATGTCATTATAATTTTGATAGAGATTGAATGAAATCTATAGATTGCTTTGAGTGGAGTGGACATTTTAACAGTATTAATTCTTCTAATCCATGAGGATGGAATAGCTTTCCATTTGTGTCTTTTTCAATTTCTCTCATCAATAGTTTTCAGTGTACAGGTCTTTTTCCTCCTTAGTTAACTTATTCCTAGGTAATTTTTTAAATTTTGTATTGTATTTATTTATAATTCTGTGCTTAGTTGCTCAGTCGTGTCCATCTCTTTGTGACCCCATGGACTGTAGCCCACCAGGCTTCTCTGTCCATGAGGATTTTCCAGGCAAGAATACTGGAGTGGGTTGCCATGCCCTCCTCCAGGGGATCTTCTCAACCTAGGGATCGAACCCAAGTCTCCTGCATTGCAGGTGGATTCTTTACCATCTGAGTCACCAGGGAAGCCCTATTCCAAGGTATTTTATTCTTTTTGATGCAATCATAAATGGGATTTTTTTCTTCATTTCCCTTTTTGATTGTTTGTTGTTAGTGCATTAAAATGCAACCAGTTTTTGTATATTGATTTTGTACCCTGCAACTTTACTGAATTTTTTTTATTAGTTCTAACAGCTTTTTGGTGGCATCATTAGAGTTTTCTAGGTGTGAAATCATGTCATCTGCAAATAGTAATAATTTTACTTCTTCCAATTGATTTTTTAAATCAAATAAATAACTTACTATGTCATAGTGTTCTACTAGCAAATAACAGGATTTCTGATCTTTTTTCCAAGTCTTGTTGATTAGTTACTATAACTCTATTCCTGTACATTACACAGCAGTTATTTTCTAAAATATTTTTATGTCCTATGTCAGTTAATTCAGTTAATTCACTTGTCATAGCTAACTGCTTAGCAACATGCTTCATGCTTGGTAGTGAACTCTCCAGTGACATAAGCAGTCCCTGCATGTCCATACCCAAAGGCAATGTAGATGTGATCATTTTTAAAAAACAATCTTCCTTTCCTGAATGACCACCTCACACCTTTTAGTCTCAACAACCGTCCTGTTTCTCTTAAGGTGGACATTATCTATGTATATTCATTGTAGCTAAAAGATGAAGGTACCATAAAATATCTTGGGTTTTCATGTCAGAATTTGGAAGGTTATATTCTCTGTGATGAACATTTTGGTTATTTATCATTTTACACTACTAAAAGCACACTGCAACGGATGCTTTCTTCGTGCCCTTCAGGGGTGACAATATCTCAGACAAGCGCTGATGATGTAAAACACAGGCATACCTGCCTAACATATGTGGACTTCAATCAGACTTGCTGTCGTGGCTGCTTCTTGCTTGTATTTATTTATTTTTGCCTGCACTGCATCTTGGTTGTGGCGTGCAGCCTTTCTGTAGTTGTGGCGAGCAGGGCCTACTCTCTAGCTGCAGTGCACGGGCTTTTCTCTTTGCAGTGGTTTCTCTTGTTTTGTGGAGCACGGGCTCTAGACCTTGCAGGCTCTAGAGTGTGGTCTCAGCTGTTGTGGCGCACAGGCTTGGTTGCCCCAGAGCATGTGAAATCTTTCCAGACCAGAGATGGAACCAGCGTCCCCTGCATTGCCAGGTGGATTCTTAACCCCTAGACCACCAGGGAAACCCTGCTTTTTACTTTTGAAGTCTTAATACTGATGTCAGCTGCATATGTAGGAGGACTGGATTGGTGGTAGCCTGTGTTATGCGTTTCGAGAGATGCCAGACAAACCCTCACCCTCAAGCTTACCAGTGCCTACAATTTCAACAACAGAGATTCATTCCTTTGGGTTTGTAGCTTGCTACTTCAAGATGATTCTTTCAACAAATTGTTTCTCCATGATTATGATTATTGTAGAAAATCAAGAGCTTCCAGAGAAGTTGATAAATGAAAATAGAAATTACCTATAGCTCACAATTCAGACTCCACTACTGTTAACATTTTGTTGTTTCCTTCTTTTCCTTTCATATACATAAAACTGAAAAGATAATCTTCTCTTTAGAATCTTTTGTTATGTATTAAAGTAGCTTTGTGTGCAGGCATGCATGCCTGTTCAGTCGCTCAGTTGCTCAGTGTGTCTGACTCTTTGCGACCCCATGGACTGTAGCCAGCCAGGCTCCTCTGTCCTTGGAATTTTTCGGGCAAGAATAACGGGGTGGGTTGTCATTTCCTACTCCAGAGAATCTCCCCTGACCCAGGGATCGAACCCCTATCTATGTGTCTCCTGTATTGGCAGGCAGATTCTTTACCACTGAGCCACCTGGGAAGCCCAAAGTAGCTTTACAGTAAAAGAAATCTGATGAATATAAATTCCAAGAATTTCTCTAAATTTACTTCTGGTCCCTTCATTCATTCAATAAATATTAACTAAACATCTACTATGAGCAAAGCTTTGAGCTAGACACAGATTAATGATACAGAACATACTATCAGTGTATAAAAATTCACATATTCTTAATCAGTAGTCAGACATGTAATCAGTGAATAAACTATTTTAGGTTCATTATTTCCTATAGATATCTCAAGCTTATTTGGTTTTAAGGGTTGTATAGTATTCAATTGTATTGATCTCACCATTCTCTATCATTGCAAATTTGGGATGTTTTCTCCTCTCTCTCATTTTCAGAGTCTTTCCTTGAACTCAAATCCTCAAAGTGAAGTGAAAGTGTTAAGTCACTCAATCGTGTCCAACTCTGTGTGACCCCACAGACTGTACCCCAGGCTCCTCTGTCCATGGAATTCTCCAGGCAAGAACACTGGAGTGGGTTGCCATTCCTTCTCCAGGGGATCTTCCCAACCCAGGGATTGAACCCTGGTCT
This sequence comes from Bubalus kerabau, assembly GCF_029407905.1. NCBI lineage: Eukaryota > Metazoa > Chordata > Mammalia > Artiodactyla > Bovidae > Bubalus > Bubalus kerabau. The sequence goes on from NC_073634.1 coordinate 77,546,369, forward strand.
CCCTCATTGCAGGCAGACTCTTTACTGTCTGATCCACCAGGTAAGACTCTAAATCCTCAAAAGAGGTTATCAAATCAAAGGACATAATTGTTACTTATTTGAGCAATCTTCTTTTAGAATTCAAATACAGAAGGAAGAGCAAATTATATGTGCCATTGCAGCACACAGGCTCTTTGTTACTGTGGGTGGGCTTTCTCTAGTTGCAGTGCTCGGGCTTTGGTAGTTGTGGCTGCCCCACGACATGTGGGATCTTAATTCCCTGACTAGAGATGGAACCCATATTCCCTGCATTAACAGGTGGATTCTTAACCACTGGGCCACCAGGGAAGTCCCGAAGCACTCACCTTCTAAAAAGGAAGTTTCACATATCCAACTAAACTGGACAGTTGGTGCTTATACGGTTGAAGAAGGAAAGTATGCATATTTCCATTTTCAGAGCCAGCATGTGTCAGGGATATACTTCAAACTCAGCAATCCTGGGTCCGCAAGCTCAGAGCCTGCACATAGCTTCTTGTTCCAAATGTGTCTATAGCTATGACTCCAGAAAAGAGTTTATGTTGCCCTCTGCTCCTCCCCATTGCCAAGACCCATCACTGCCCTCCAGCCTCTCCTTGCCTCCTCCTCCCCATGAGCTACTCTTGCTGTGTGAGCTATCAGAGTTTGCTGTCTCCCCACTTTCCTGTTGTCCTTAAGGTCAGGAGACACTGGGGTCCCTTAACTCTTCCCTCATCTGATTTCCTACACCCACAAACTCCTAAGACAGGAAGAGATCTTGGTACAACTTACTCATATGACAGATAAGGCAACTGAGACAGCTAGTTAGCTGCTTCCTACAGAAGGCAATTTTGCTGAGATGAGATTTAGGAAAGGCTTTCTGGGACAAAGTTTCCCAGATTTAAAGGATCTTGCTTGCCTGCTGCTTCCTGTTAGCATGGAAAGGAAGGAGAACACTCAGATGACCAAAAAGAGGCAACTCAGATAGCAGGAAAATCACCGGCCACCCAGGGAGGTAGGGATGGATGCAGGATTACAAGTGGTAAAGGAGTGGGCCCTGGGAGGTCAAGATTAACTCACTTGTGAAGTCCGTTAATGGAGAGAGAAGATGGCAATCAAGAACTTAAGTGAGGGACTTCCTTGGTGGTCCAGTGGTTGAGACTCCACACTCCCAGTGCAGGGACCCAGGTTCAGTCCCTGGTCAGAGAACTAGATTCCACATGCTGCAACAAAGATCCAGTGTACTTCATCTAAGACTCACAGCAGACAAATAAACTAAAAAAAAAAAAAAAATAAGAATTTAAATGAACACAAGAGGATTATCATTGCAGTAGAAGGGAGATAAGACATGTTTCTGCTCAGAGGGGAAGATCACTTATAAGAAAAGATTGAAGTGGCAAAAAAAAAAAAATAATTTACCAAAAAAAAAAAAAAAGAAAAAATAATTTACCAAGCAAGGTTTAATAGGTGTGAAATAAGGATGAGATTAAAGCCAAAAGTGGGGACTTGACTTCTTGGCTTATCCTGCCATTAAGCTATCCATATGACTCTAAACTCCATGAGAGCAAGGACCATATCAGGTTTTGTTCACTATTATCATTTTTTGTCCCAGAAAGTCTAGTACCTGATACAGAGTAGGAACTCGGTCTTGTTGAAGGAATAAACAAATGAATAATAAAGGAACCTCCCAATGAGTACCTGTGTTGTTGTTGTTCAGTCACACAGTAGTGTCCAACTCTTTGCAACCCAACAGACTGCAGCATGAAGACTTCCCTGTCCTTCACTATCTCCTGGAGTTTGTTCAAATTCATGTCCATTGAGTCGATGATGCTATCTAACCATTTCATCCTTTTTCACCCCCTTCTCCTCCTGCACTCAATCTTTCCCAGCATCAGGGTCTTTTTCAGTGAGTCGGCTCTTTTTATCATGTGGCCAAAGAGTCAGGAGCAAAAGTTTAGGTACAGATAAAATAAGAAGAGGAAAAAAAGAGAGACATGAAGGAGACTGAAATATAACACAGATGCCTACTTTGGCCTCTTTGGCCAATGTACTGGATGACATCCAGGAAACCAAGACAAATTGTCAGTAGTCACTGCCATGTAGAGAAACTGACCGTGCTGGTGACTTCAGTGCTGATGTTAATTGGAACCGTACGCTACAGCATAATGTTATTTATCATCCTGAATTTGGAATGCCAAGTGAAATCTATCATGTAAATCTTTGTATGAGGACACTGAAGAGCAGATTAGCTGGTGCCCTTGACAGAAATTTTACCAAAAATGCTAGAAAACTTATACATCTGCATAAGGGTGGTATTGAAAATATTTAACAACTGATATGACACAGAAGCTAACAGACCAGCCTGCGGCAACGCATGAGGCTGCATTAGTGCACACTGGCAATCAGGACTGCATGTGACTATTGCTTATATTGATGATGCTCAGAGAACAATAGTGCTGTTTTTAAAAAGCCATTCCACTGGATAGAAAGGAGAGTCTTGCATGCTCTCAGAGCAACATTTTCCCCTCAAATTCTTAGCCTGAAGCTTCTCTATCCAGGAACAAAGAACTGTACTCATTGTTTCTTCAATTTTGTCCTCTAGACTTTCAGCAAATCCTGATCCTGGTCACTTGCTTTAATCTCTGCTCTATTGACTCATCTAACATCTGAGCCAGCCGCACATGTACAAGGCCTGCCCTTAACTAATCCGTATACTGATCACCTTCACCAGCCTGTGGTTGTCCCCAATATCTACCACCCTACCTTGTCATGCCTGAATAGACCAAGTTCTTAAAAGGACTTAACCACAGAAAAGACTCAAAGAAAATTTTACAACATAGAGGACCAATGCTTGAAGATAGTTTCTAGAAGTTGCACATGGATGATCATACAAGAGAGAAGATTATAATCTCCTGAGCTTCCCGTAGATCACATAGAGACTCCACCTCTAACTTCAAAAGATGGAAAACCAAACATAGAAATGCTATACTTCTAGTCACTGCTTAAGGAAATAAGGTCTTCTTTGTGTCTTATATTGTATTTAGTGCTGTAAACCCCCAGGAAGCATACCTGGTGGACTGCCTTTGAAAATCCAAGATTGTGATAATCAATAACTCACAGGCAATTGCCACAACTGTTTAGCCTCCTATGGGAAGTGAAGCTTACGCCACAGGATTATCATTAGGCAATCGTCCAAAAAGGTGTTCAACAGGATTGTGGCCGCCTCCAACTCGTATGTTGAAATTCTAACCCCAGTATATCAGAATGTAACTGTACTTGGAGAAAGAGCCTTCAAACCGATGATTAAGTTAAAATGAGGCTGTCAAGGTGCCCTATTCTTATCTGATTGATTTTCTTATAAGCAGAGGAAATTTGGACACCTAAAGAGATACCAGGGCTGTGCACACAGAGGAAAGACCATCTGAGGACACAATGAGAAGATGGCCATCTACACACCAAGGAAAGAGGTCTCAGAAGAAATCAAACCAGCCAACACCTTGATCTTGGACTTCTAGCCTCCAGAACTGTGAGAAAATAAATTTCTGCTGTTTGAGGCACCTAGTCTTTGGTATTTTGTTATGGCAGCCCTTGAAGTCTAAGATAAACAGGCACTTCTTGTGGGCCTAATGCACACAGGCTACAGGGACAAATTTTCCTCAACTAAGCTGTAACTATTTGCAGCCAAGACCTAAGTCTTCTATTTCTCTGTGTCCCCAAGAGTCCAGTGAAGTCCCCTTCAAAGAATAGGACTTCAGCACCAATATTTTAATTGATAATATGGAGAAAAATATAAGACAAATCACTACCTTCAAGACCACCTGAAAACTGGTAATAGAAGAAAGATAAGCATAGCAGAGCAACTAAAAAAACAAAAAGAGGGACTTGCCTGACAGTCCAGTGGTTAAGATTGTTGCTGCCAATGCTGGGGCACAGGTTCAATCCCTAGTCAGGGAACTAAGATCCAACATGCTGTGCAGTCCAGTCCAAAATAGTTTTTTTAAAGAAAAGAAAATCAGGAGGACATTCATGGATGGAGGGGTTGGAAAGCTCTGAGGAATCCATAAGAGAATTTGTGGAGTGCTTGGATTCAGACAGGGAGAGAAGAAGTAAGGGTGTTCCTGGGAGAGAGAACAATGTAAGCAAAAGCAGAGAGTCCAAAATGATTTATTTTCTATTTTCAAAAGAGTAAATAATTACTCCAGCTAGAGTGGCGTGCTCATGTAAAGAAAATACACGGCACTTGGGAGAAGTTTGAATGCCAGTCTTAAGCCTCCAGAATTGATCCTTATCCTCACTCCCTCAGAAATTAGGAGACGTCAGATACTAATTCCTCCTGGCTATGGGGGTTGAGGCAGGGTAGGAGGGAAGGCAAGACTGGCACATGGAATTGCAAAATGTACTGAGGACGAAGATCAAGCTAGCAAACTGGGGCATGGCCAGGATCAAGATAAACATATCAGAGAGGCAGGGCTAGTTATGAGATAACCAGAGTGAACTAGAGGTACTGTGGAAGAGCAGGCTCTGAAAGGGACATGGGAAGCACTGCCTGGAGCAGCTCCCCAAGGCCCAAGAATGTAGCAAAAGAGCTTTTTGGAGACTTCGTCTAGGAATAGGGAGGGTGACATTAAAAGGATGGAAGCATTCTGGATGATGGCTTAGATGGTAAAGAATTTGCCTGCAATTCAGGAGACCTGGGTTTGATCCCTGGGTTAGGAAGATTCCCTGGAGAAGGGAATGGCAACCCACTCCAGTATTCTTGCCTGGGAAATCCCACGGACAGAGGAGCCTGGCAAACTACAGCCCACAGGGTCACCAAGAGACGTACATAACTGAGTGACTAACACTTTCACTGAAGATTTTTGACCAGAGTGCAACTAAATGGTATTTTAGAAAAATGTATTAAGGAACACTGTAGAACTAGAGTTAGAAAACATAGCACATCAAGACATGAGTTGAAGGTTATAAAAATTATTTTGAAAGCACCCAGTTTCATATTTCTTGCTCACCCTAGTACCTAAAAGTCAGTCCTTAGTAAATAAATACTAAATATGAAATGTACACCCTCTTCAAAATGATTGTTTTTGTCTTTAGACTAAGAAAATCTCCTAGAATAAAGAAATAAATTAATATCATCACTTATATATGTCACATTTCTATGAGTTTGGTCAATGTGTATCACTTTTATGCAGCATAATAATTCCTGAATGAACTGATAGAACTCGGTTTATAAACCTTGCAGGTTCTGATGCTTTATTGGTTCTTTGGTTGAAAATTATGAGAATAAACCCTTGCTACCGACGCAAAAATTGATTGGAAGGATATAGGGCAGATGAGGGAATACAAAGATCGGTTGGATCATTTGTTCTCAGGAGGCCAGAACCAAAGCAGCTTCAAGGATCTGGGAATCAGGAACTGTGAGCTGTCTCATGGCAGCATAGGATCACAGCTTCACCACCTTCTGTGCCTGCATTTCTCAGCTCAAAGTTCAACTTCCTCGGATAAAAAGTGTGAGTGGCCAAGCAAAGATCAAACATCAACCTCTCTGTTGGGGGTAGAGTGTTGTACTTAACAACATATCAGAACCACCTATTGAACATATTGGACACTAGCAGCCCCCAAGGAAGTACTTCTAGACAGAAAAAATAACCAGTGTCCACTCTGGGTACTTATACTTCAAAATTCACCCTCAAAATAGTGGGGACAGCTGATTAAACAAGATGCTACTTAATTGGCCTTTTCACCCCTGAGAATTAATTGGAATTAATATTTGTCACTCCAGAGACCAAATCCTACTGATGATGATGAGTTTGTGTACTGCGAAGCTTATCTACTTAGGAGGTTCTTGTTTCCTAGAATTTTCAATATTTTTTCAGTATGTCTACATGTTATGGCAGATTTAAAAGTTTTTCAGTATAGTGTAACAAATAGGAAAGTACACAAATCATAATTGCTCAGCTCAAAGAATTTTCACAGATCAAACAATCAGAACTCAGATTGTGAAATAGAATATAACCAGCACCCCAGGAGGTCTCCCTCAAGCCTTCTTCCACCCAACGAAAGAAACCACCAAACAGTTTCTATCTCCATTGGTGAGTTTTGCCTGGTTTTGAGATTTATATAAATTGAATCATATATTATGTGCTCTTTTGTATGATTTTTGTTCATGCATTTGTTGCATTTTATAAGATTTATCCATCATTTTACAAGTAGCAATGGTTTCTTCATTCTCATTGGTGTATAACATTTTATAATTACATCATTGTTTTATCTATCCTACTGTTGTTGGACTTTTGTTTTCAGGTTTTCACTGTTACAAATATTGCTGCTATGAACATTTTTGTGCATGTCTTTTGTGAATATTATACTCATTTTTATTGGGTATGTATCAAGAAGTGGAATCGCTAGTTCACAGAATATGTTTAAGTTTGGCTTTAAGAAATAATTCAAACAATTATGCACAGACTTCCCTGGTTGTCCAGTGGTTGGGAATCTGCCTGCCAATGCAAGAAACACAGGTTCAATCCCTGTCTGGGAAAATCCCCTAGGCCATGGGACAGCTAAGTCCACATGCCTTAGAGCACCCTACAGCCTGTGCTCCACAACATGGGAAACCAGTGCAATGAGAAGCTCCCACTCGCCACAACTAGACAAAGCCCGCATGCAGTAACGGAGGCCCAGCGCAGCCAAAAATAAACAAATAAATAAAATTTCAAAAACAAGCAAAAAAATTATCCATAGTGGTTGTACAGTTTTACAGTCCCAACAGCAGCCGTGTATAGGGATTCAAGCTTCAGTACATCCTGTGCTGTACGGATTGTCTGCCTTCTTAATTTTAACTGTGATAGGAGATGTGTAGGACCTCATTGTGGCGTTATTTTATACATCCTTGATGACTAATGAAGCAGATCTTTTCATGTGTTTATAGGCCATTGGAAATCCTCTTCAGGGAGGTGTCTGTTGAAATCTTTTGCTCATTTTAAACAATTCTGTTGTCTTTCTCTTCTTGATCCATTGGGGCTCTTTATATACTCTATACACAAATCCTCTTTTGAATACACAGACTGAAGTATACTCCATTTTGTGCTTTTTTTTCACTCTCTTAATCACATCATTTGATAAACCTAAGTTCTTAATTTTAATGCTTTCCAAATGCATTGACTGTTATGGTTAGCACTTTTAGCATACTATCTGAAAAATCTTTGACAGAGACATTGTAGTAGTTGAAAAAAATAGTGATAAGTTCATAGAAAACTAAAAAAAAAAACAAACAAACATGGTTTTTATTAACTCCAGGGCAAAAATTGTACTAGAAACAAAACATAATCATAGTATTCCATTGGGTTCAACTGTGAAGATTTATTTATATAAGCATTATAATATAATCACTGACTACTGATTTCTCCAGAAATCTCGGATGGGGCCCCATAAGTAGCGAACCTCTTCCCAATCTGAGTTCTGAACAAATTAAGAAGTAAAACAGAAGAGTGGCAGAGGGAAGTTAAGATATTGCCTTTATTACAACTGAGAGAGGCCAGGTTGGAAAGGGCAGCATCAAGCTTTGTTTGCAAAGCAGGGTGGGTAGAAAGAACCAGACTTAGGGAGAATGGCCCCCTTCAGCAGTGGGCAAAGCTGGACCCATGCAGGTTTTCTCAAGTTGAGTCTCTGGTGTTGCCCTTTAGCCACCAGGAGCCCCTTCCACTCAAAAGATGACTGTTCTTATTTCAACACTGAGAAACTTTTCAAAGTAGTCTTTAGAAAGTATAGTTTGAAAGAAGGAATGTTTATCCTCATTCTTTTGGTAAAAACAAAACTATTGTAGATAGTATTCATGTAGAAGTATGTTTTAATTAAGATCTAGAGAGTGCTATAAAAAAAAAAAAACTCCTAAATGTATAATGTCTCAAACACAGTATAAATTGATGTCTTGTTCATGTAACAGACCAGATCATATGTTCCTCATCAGCGGAGGCAGCTCAGCCATTTTCCACACGTGGCTTCCAAGGTTGCACTAGTCAACTCAGCACAGAGAAACATATGAGGGGAGGTTTTATGCGCCAGGCCTGGAAGCGACACTTAGCATTTCCACTCACATTCAGCAGGCTGGAGACCTAATGCGAGGGAAGCTGGGAAGTGTGTCTAGCTATGAGTCCAGGAAAAAGAGGAGACCAGAAGTTTTGGTGAACACTTATCGATCTTTCCCACTGAGTATGAGGCACATTTGGGCAGAATGTTTCACATTGCCTCCTGTGTCTGACACATGGTGGGCGCTCCATAAATGTTTGTTGAATAAATAATGAAGTAGAAAGAGCATGGGCTTTGAAATATAGAAGACTCAAATTCTCACCCAAGCTCGGCCACTTTCTAATTGTCATAATTTGCTTAGACTCGTTGAGCCTCAGTTTCTCATCCATATAATGGAGATGAAAATACATTTGTGATCTGCTTCTCAGGTCAGGTGTGGAAATAGACAGTGATTAACAATATGCCAAGAAAAATAGTATTTGAGAAATAGGCTTCCTTGATTTTTTCTCAAATAGCTCTGACAGTGGGGAAGGGGAGAAAGTAGTTATCTTGTAAGTATTTTTTTTAAAACAACTATAGTCATCCAAGCAGCCCGTGAAGTCTACCATTTCCCTGGTCTCTGCTCCGGCACCTGGGCTGAAGTCTGCTGCCCAGTTTTCGAGGCCTGGACCAAGGCTGCAGGAGCCCAGCGCCGTCACGCTCCCAGGTCGCTGCGTGCTTTCTGCTTCCTCTTCCTGAAGATCCCTGTGGGCTGTAGGATGCCACGTGCGGTGTCCAGCAAGGGTATCTTGGGTCACAGCATCTTGCCTTAATATCTTTCAAAGAAACAGCTTTGTTTGTTCCTGCTTTTTGTTCAGTCTCATTGGGAGGAAGGCAGGAATCCCCGGAGCAGAGTCAGCAGGTGATGTTAGTGACCAGCAGTTTATTCTACTGACAATACCCTCCCCACTTTCATCCAAACTTGCCCCACTCTCCTTAGAATGGGTTATTTCTCAGGATCTCCTTGATTCCTCAAGCAAGTATGTCCCTTCCCAACAGCATTTTGACCTTCCTAGACCTGTCAGAATTCTGAGCCCAGGTTAGGCAGCTAAGCCAGAACTTCTTCCACAGCCCTTCCCACATTCTCTTTTTACCATTTTTGTAGGGTTGGTGTTGGCATTCAATGAGGTAAATCGGATAAAATACCAGGCTTGGTGGTGACTTCAAGAAAATACACTATAAAAGTTGCTTCCTTTTATATTCCTTGAGAATCTTCTGGCATCTCAGAAATTAATATTGGCTTAGCGTGCCAAAGAATTGATGCCTTTGAACTGTGGTGCTGGAGAAGACTCTTAAGAGCCCCTTGGACTTGCAAGGAGATCAAACCAGTCAATACTAAACGAAATAAACCCTGAATATTCATTGGAAGGACTGATGCTGAAGCTGAAGCTCCAATCCTTTGGTCACCTGATGTGAAGAGCCAAATCATTGAAAAAGACCCTGATGCTGGGAAAGATTGAAGGCAGAAGGAGAAAGGGACGACAGAGAATGAGATGGTTGGATGGCATCACCGACTCAATGGTCATGAGTTTGAGCAAGCTCTGGGAGATGGTGATGGACAGGAAGGCCAATATGCTAAAGTCCATGGGTTTGCAAAGAGTTGGACATGACCAAGCAACTGAACGACAACAAAAGGTTCATTCAGGTTTTTCATGTCAAAAAATTTTTGGCTAACCCAACTGATCCACCATCTGTCCCCTGAAGGGAGCCCCTGACCACAAGCAACCTTGAATTTTGGGACAGGTGGGTTGAATGCTGCATTACCTTGGTATCCAGGACAAGGTCAGAAAATTCTCAGTTAACAGACAGTCTTGAATATAAGGCCTATTTTGAACTTTCCAAATAAGAAATAGGATGCTGATGTAGGCCACAAGACAGTGATATCATGAGAGCAACATATTTACACATATACTACACATATCATCTTTCCAATTATCCACAGATACTTACTCTTCACTAAAGGTGACGATACTCTTCTGACAGCTGCTGTATCTGAGACCCTCATTTCAATTCTGGTAGGAAGTCAGAATTAGACCTCAAAATGCACATGGAACAGAGGGAAGAAAACACAAAAGGGAAAAAATATGCAAAATAAACATCATATTCTGAATGAATGTCTTCCGGACAAATTAGAGAAGAAAAGAAGCATGGACAAGGTAAATTCAGTGATTGAGAAAGGAGCAGAAGGGGGCCTCCAAGAGGTTTTAACTGCTTAGATATGGCAAGTGTGAGACACTATAGAAGAGCAATCAGGAGGACTTTGTGATGGGTTAGATGTGGGCCTGCAACAGAGGAAAAGGAGCAGAAACAACCACGATGTTTAAAACCGGAGGTGCCAGGCAGTGCCAAGGCATAGAACTGAGAGGAGGAAGACCTGTCTGCCGCTTTGAACAAGGTACTGATTCCCTCTTGGACTCAGGTCCCTCATTCGTAAAGTGCCTCTATCAACTTCACAGTGTTTGGGGGAGGCACAAATAAGATGATACATGGGGGACTTCCCTGGTGGCCCAGGTGAAGACTCTGCACTCCCAATCCCTGCTCAGGAAATTAGAACCCACTTGGTGCAACTAAGAGTTTACAAGCCATGACTAAAAGGTCTCATATGCCAAAATTTAAATGTGGTATAGCCAAATAAATATATTTTTTTAAAAGTGGTATGTGAGAAAACACGGTAGTTCTGGATGAGTGAATGCAGCACAGCTCACCATCACTGTCCTCATCATTATCAGTAGAAAAGCTGGGAAGGGATGCGGTTTGAGGGCTAGTACAACAAATTCAATTCTTTTCATTATTTCTGTTTTAAAATTTTGAATTGGTGGATAATTACTTTACAATAAACTCAATTTTAAATGTGCTAAGATGTTGGGATGATATCCAAGTGGAGAGAGCACATAACAGCCAATGTAGGGGAATGAATTAAGTTCATGAACCCAGGCCTTTGTATACAGTTAGCCCTCCACATCTCTATCTTACTGGTTTACACCAGGAAAAATCACAATATTAGATTGGATTCAAAAAAATAGATACAATTATTTGATGAACAAGGTAGGTAACGTACCTGCTCTGGACTCTTGCCTTCTGGGGAAGGGAAGGGTGGGAGAAATACAGGATCTGTAGGGTCAGGAAATAGGAGAAAAGATTAAAAAGTCACTCTGTCACTCTTATAAAAGGGCCAACTTTAAAGTAGACTATAAAGGCCAACAAAAAGTAGACTAAGAAGAAGGCCAGCAAGAGAAACCAGCTGCAGGAGATGATGATGGGAGAAGGGGTTATGGTGGTCAAAAGAGTATCACTATTGGATTTCAAGAGGCAGAGTGGAATAGGGAAAATGGGACTTTGCTCCCCTATGAGCCAGGTGAGGTAAGAACTGGACCTTCATTTAGAATGAGGGTAGAAGGTACCCAATAGAACTAAAAATCACAAGATAAATTGTTTATTAATAATCAATATATTAGTTAAGATTTTGATAGGTTGTTAGATAAGTTTAAGTTTAAAGAATGAAACCAGGTACCTGCAATATGCCACCTCACATAGTACAAAATCTAGGAGCTTAACACTGCGGTAAAATGATTTCACAGTCTCATTCATTGTCTATGCAAATTAAAGCAAAAGAAAGTAAAGTAACAGGGACCCTGGAGAGAAGAAATAAGAAGTCTGCAATCTCAAGGACATAGACACTTCCTAAAAATTAAGTTGTTTTTTTTTTTTTAATTTTTTTATTATTATTTTTTTTTTACTTTACAATATTGTATTGGTTTTGCCATACATCAACATGCATCTTTTCTCCCCAAATTCTGATATTGTCACCGGAAAGAAATGTTTTTCAAACTATGAACCATAAAATCAATTTAGTTTGTCATGACTAACAGTTGGAAAAAAAGAGTAAGCACTGTTTAAAACGTTTTTGTTTGTTTTAATTACACACAAACACAAGCACACACACCCAAATGTGTACTGAATTAAGACAAAAATGTATTTTTTATTTGTTATGGTTCATGACAGCAACAAAAAAAATTAGAAAAACATCATCCTCTCCCTGATTGTTCTGATGAGATTATTTTATTTCCTGCATTTGTCCATATTTACTTTCTTAAGTTTGCATAATGAAAGCAAAAGTTCTCTTAATTAGTTTCAAATATAAAAGTATGTTCTAATATTGAATTTATTTTTTCAAACAATCCCCTTCTCTATACCTGAAGATTCTGTGTTTCCCAAATGGTCAAGGTTGCCCTTGTTGAGAATCACAAGGTTGCCCTAGGGAAATCTGGACTCTTAAGTAATTGTAGTAGCATTAATCCCCAGCAAGGAAGACCTATAAGCTTTCTGTTTGGAATGTTTGCTGAGTTTGTTTCATCACGTTGTTACCAGAAAGAACGTAGAGGTTGGTGGACTTCCAAGAGCTTAACAGACTGACATTTAGGATCAATGAGTTCTCAGACTGATTAAAGTTAACAGATGTCATTCTCAGGGTGCCTCTGTTCTAGAAGTGGTAGTATTTTAGCCAGAGTAATCTTTAAAGTATTAAATAGCTGGTCAGGAGGGCTACTGGACAACCTGAATGAATATGGAACATAAACAGCCATTACATGTTTTCCACCTGTAGGTCACCCAGCATTTAGCAATGAAGGGAAAATATAATTAAATACCTGGGTTCAGGATGGGGAACACATGTATACCTGTGGCAGATTCATTTTGATATATGGCAAAACCAATACAATATTGTAAAGTTAAAAAATAAAATTAAATTAAATTAAAAAAAAAAAATACCTGGTCCTCACACAAACAGTATTTGTGAATTGTGAGAAGACACCTCTGAGAAAGAGCTAGAATTGGCCAATGTCAAAAAATAACAATGAGGTTTAAACTTTTTTTTTTAATTCAAAGCTAGGAATAATGTGGGAGAGAGCAATATACAGGAGTGAAATGATAAAAGACCTTCAAGAAAACCAGGACATTTTGGAAGAAGGAGGTAAAACTAGGGTTTAAAAAAAAAATTATAAAAGTCTATAAGGGACGAATGAAAAGCAGGAAGATAGGCTCAGAAAATGGAAGATGATGGAATAAACAAATCTTACTCGATTAGCTCAAGGCTAGAAAAATAAGATAGAATAAGAAAAAGTAAGGAGAATAAACCTAGGATGCTTTTCATGGAAAAAATATATGTTAAAAGACAAAGACATGATATTGTTTGAGCTCTCTTCCTGCAAAAACAAGTACCCAGGGAACCATACTGTTTTAGGGAACTGGGATCTAGGACTAGGCTCAGAGATGAGGCAAGACTGGCCCACAGACTGTAACTAATGGAGCCAAGGGAAAGATAGCATCCCTGGGCAAAGCTGGGATGCCAAACAGAGAGTCCCTCTGAAGTGTGAGGCCAAAGGATCTGGGCAAAGAGGCAGAAATAACCAGGTGCTGGGCAAAAGAACAGGAATTGAGCTCCCAGGACGAGGCAAGCAGTTTAGAACGACAGGTGGGAGGCAGAGCCTGGGGGTTTCCCAGGGCAGTGGAATATCATCTCAGAGGATTTTTATGGGGCCATTTAAGGTGTTAAGCTGGTTTTACATAAATGTAATGGGGCCAAGCCCTTAACGTCAGCAAGATATAATAGCTACAACAACAACAAAAATAACAATAACTATTTTTATACCCATTATGGGCCTTGGTTCGGATGCTGGCTCCAGCACTCACCAGGGCAGAATGGGTATATTTGACAAGTTATTTAACCTCCCCCAGCTTCAATTTTCTCCTTTTGTAAAATGCAGATAATAATTGTTTTACACGCTCTCCCTGGATGGTTACATCCATCCATTCCTGCAGCATGAAGTATCTGTGTCAACAAGTCCCAAATTCATGTCTCCAACCCAGACCTCTCCTCTGAGTTTCAGATTCCTGCATCCAAACACAACGCAACAAAAGCAAGTGAAATTCTGTAGATTCACTTTCAGGATTGAGGGCCCTTGTCATTGTTCAGTTGCTCAGTCATGTCCAACTCTTTGCGGCCCAATGGACTGCAGCATGCCAGCCTTCCCTGTCCTTCACCATCTCCCGAAGCTTGCTCACACTCATGGCCATTGAGTCAGCGATACCATCCATCCATCTCGTCCTCTGTCGTCCCCTTCTCCTCCCACCTTCAATCGTTCCCAGCATCAGGGTCTTCTCTAGTGAGTTGGCTCTTCACATCATGTGGCCAAAGGAGCTTCAGCTTCAACATCAGTCCTTCTAATGAATATTCAGGGTTGATTTCCTTTAGGATTGACTGGTTTCATCGCTTTGCAGCCCAAGGGACTCTCAAGAGTCTTCTCCAACCCCACAGCTCAAAAGCATCAATTCTCCAACATTCAGCCTTCTTTATGGTCCAACTCTCCCATCCATATATGACTACTGGAAAAACCATAGCTTTGACTTTACAGATTTTTGTCACCAAAGTAGTGTCTCTGTTTTTTAATATGCTGTTTAAGTTTGTCATAGCTTTTCTTCCAAAAAGCAAGCATCTTTTAATTTTGTGGCTGCAGCCACCATCTGCAGTGATTTTGGAACCCAAGAAAATGAAGTCTGTCACTATTTCCATTCTTTCCCCATCTATTTGCCATAAAGTGATGGGACTGGATGCCATGATCTTAGTTTTTTGAATAATGAGTTTTAAGCCAGCTTTTTCATTCTCCTCTTTCACCTTCATCAAGAGGTTCTTTAAGTCAGTTCAGTCGCTCAGTCGTGTCCAACTCCCCACGACCCCATGGACTGTAGTACGAAAGGCTTCCCTGTCCATCACCAACTCCCAGAGCTTGCTCAAACGCATGTCCATCAAGTCGCTGATGCCATCCAACCATCTCATCTCATCGGTCATGTCCTTCTTCTCCTGCCTTCAATCTTTCCCAGCTTCAGGGTCTTTTCCAATGAGCCAGTTCTTCGCATCAGGTGGCCAAAGTATTGGAGTTTCAGTTTCAGCATCAGTCCTTGCAATGAATATTCAGGACCGACTTCCTTTAGGATTGACTGGTTTGATCTCCTTGCAGTCCTTGTCTAAACTTTGAGGGCTCTGGTCCTTGTCTAAACTTCCTCATCTCCATAGATGGCACGCTCATTTGATTCCTTGATTCCTCCTTCTCCTTCAGTCTTAACATCTAACTCAGTGACTCCTGGAATAAAGTCCAAAATCCTTTTCAAATTCATGGTCATCTTTTTGAGTTCTTCTGTATCTTTGCCTTAAAATGAATCTGGCATGGCCATGAAAATGCACAAATCCCCTCTGGCCTCTGTTTCCCAAATCTCCTTGACCACTTGCTCTTCTCTGCTCCCAGTTGCTGCTGCTTCTTGCTGCCTTTCCAGATTTTCCCAGCCCTGTTTGCTTACGGTCTTTCCCAATTTTCCCTAGACCTCCTGGTATTTATAATCCGTTTGGGATATGTTCTCAGCTCAGCCCTGTTCCTCAGGAAAGTTTCTTCTATCTTCCCTCTAGCCCAAAGTCCAAAGACCCTGGGTAAGAATCACTTCCAAAACGCCTCAGTAAAATCTGGTGATGCACAGACTGCATCAGGTGGATCAGAGTGGGCGAGGAGAGAAAACAAAGTACTTGGAGAATGTGTGTTAGAAACATCCAAACTGAAAAGTGTAACTTCTAATGGAAAACTATTTCCCCTTTAGTGCTGTGGCAATTTGGAGGGATTCAAGGTCATCCAGAACACGAGGAGGAGGCACACTCCTGGGCTGGGGGTCTGCGAGCCGCTTCTCCTTCCGTGTGGCGGTGCAGCTGCCTTGCTCCTCTCACTTTGCCATTCCGCTCACAGGAAGACCACAACATGCAGCCAGACAGATGGGTTATCAGCCAGTTGTTTTTGTTTAGTCATTTAAGTCCTGTCTGACTCTTTTGTGACCCCATGGACCGTGGCCTGCCAGGCTTCTCTGTCCATGGGATTTTCCAGGCAAACATACTGGAGTGGGTTGCCATTTCCTTCTCCAGGGGATCGTCCCGACCCAGGGATTGAACCTGGGTCTCCTGCAGTGGCTTCATTTACCCCTGAGCCACCTGGGAAGCTATAAGCCAGTAGTTCAGTCCATAAAAGGCAGAATGATAAAGAATGTAAACACAAGCATTTTTGCCCTGATCCATCTAATGTGTGGTTTATATATCAAAACCTCAGAAATATTCAGGAAGCTGAGAAGTCTTGTTTGTGATAAGAATGAACAGGGAGTGGGGACAGATGCCTCACTGACCAGGCAGGTTCAGAGTAATACAACTTTCTTTACCTCCTAGAAGAAGGTACAAGATACAGATTTAGGAAATAGTCTTTTGTGGAGGATAATGGCTGGAATATCATTTCACATGCAGCTTCCAGGTAGAAATCTCCCATGACTGCTCTTTTCCTAGGTGCTCTAAAACAGCCAAACCCTGTCTGTCTGTCTGTCCATTTTAGTATCCCCCACCAACAGTGCCTGGCATATAGTAAACACTCATGAAATACCCCTGGTATCAATAGGGCCACTATGAGTATTTCAATATCCTAACTTTTCTCTGCTTTTTTTAATCTTACATTTTTTAAAAATAACTATTTCAATCCTCAGAACATGATTGGTCCACTCAGAAGAACCCCAGGCAGCCTAGTAAGACAGGGACTCGGAGATCTCAAATGTGATCTCAAATGTGATTATCAGAATATCAGAAAACGTACCATAATGTTTATCATTCTTCACATTCACATTCCACTCCACGCCCATGCCTCTAAAGCAAGAATGCTGATGTAGGCATTGATTTTCCTATTATCTAGAGGAAACTGAGGCCCAGAGAGGATGCAAAACTGAGTCAGTTTCTCTCAGTTTTAGAGTGAAGGTGACAGAACTCTCTTGGAATTTTGGGAAGAGCCTGTGCTAACCAGAGCTCAGAGCAGGGCTGTCACTGAGGAATAACCTGGGTAATATTTGCAGCCTCTGTGGGTCTCATCTTCCTCTGTAACAAAGAACAGCAATGCCTACTACATAGGGCAATTCTGTCCAAAGATTGAATTAGACCGATAATTAAAATAGGGTGATATAGGAACATGTGTACAAATGAGATACACAAAGTAATAGTTTCCATTTTCTGCCCACAGAGTGAAAAACAGCAGACACACTTCTGTGAAGAGAGTAAAATTTTGTTTTTTTTTTAATTTTTTGTCTGAAAATAAAGATCACATGAATAAGAAATCAGTATTTATAGTATCTCAAAAAGGCATTTCAACAATGTTAATTCTTGTCACTGGCATATATATTATCACACACATTCACACACCTCTTTCCTCATTAACCAGCTTGAACCATCAGCCTGAAGAAAGGCTTCAGAGAGAGACCAAGGAAGCAAGGGTGAAGAAGCTTCCACTTCAGATTGGTTCTGAGACAATTTTCCCCTTCTCTCAGGCTGAGATATTCTGCCATCTGTTTTGATTAAACCTTTCAAAATTCAACTTGTGTTTTTCCTTCCATTCCTTTGAAATCTCCTTTAATTCAACAGTCTTTAGGCTTTCTTCTTTCCCGTAACCACCATCTGGTGCTTCTATTAAAAAAAAAAAAAGAAAGAAAGAAAGAAAAGAAAACACACACAACAAACACTTTGAGTTCCTTGGAAGAAAGGTATAATGATGAGGATAATTTATTCCCATAGTGAGGCCCATTACTATTTCCATGGCAACAGACTGTGATGTTCTGAACATGGGACTTTGTGATCATCACAAGAACAGGATGGCAAAAGGCCCTGTTCAGACTCTTTGTCATTATGGATTCTTTGGGTAGTCACCCTCGGTGGCTCCCAACTGTCTACAGAATTAAGTCCAAAGGCCTTAGCATGGCATTCAAGGCCTCCTGACTCTGGTCCAATTATTCCCGGGCTTATCATCTGCCAGCCCAGACACCTGGTACTGTGTGTTCTGGACACTCACACTCTTTCATGCCTTTCCTGTCATTTCTTTTCTTTAAAATGCCCCACCCTCCAGCCCCCGCCCCCGACCAGATTTTTTTTCTAAACTTAATGAAGCCCTCCTCATTCTGAAAAGGAAGTGAAAGTGTTAGTCACTTAGCCATGTCCGACTGTTTGTGACCTCACGGATTGCAGCCAGTCAGGCTCCTCTGTCCGTGGAATTCTCCAGGCAAGAATACTGGAGGGAATTTCCTTCTTCAAGGGATCTTCCTGACCAAGGGATCAAACCCAGATCGCCCGCATTGTGCGCAGATTCTTTACTGTCTGAGCCACCAGGGAAGCCTCATTCCAAATGGTTAGCTCAAATGTCATTTTCTAGGTGAGCTCTTCCATGGTTCACCCAAACAAGAGAAAGAAATCTCTCTTCAGTGCTCCAGTATTTTTATAAAACAAGTATATTGACTCCTAACATTTTGTATCACAGTTATGTTTATAAGGACTTCCCTTGTGGCTCAGCTGGTAAAGAATCTGCCTACAATTTGGGAGACCTGGGTTCAATCTCTGGGTTGGGAAGATCCCCTGGAGAAGGGAAAGGCTACTCATTCCAGTATTCTGGCCTGGAGAATTCCATGGACTGTATAGTCCATGGGGTGCAAAGAGTCAGACACGACTGAGCGACTTTTACTTTCTTTTGTTTATATCTCCTTGATATGAATTTGGATTATTTGCTGTTGGAGCCATGCCTGCTTCATTTTTGTAGCCCATCCCATTTCACATGATTTCTCAGACTATCCTAAGGGTGGAACTTCCATGATGGTCCAGTGGTTAAGACTCTGTGCTTCCACTGCAGGGGGCATGGGTTTGAGTCCTAGTTGAGGAACTAAGATCCTGTAAGCTGTGTGGCCAAAAGTAAATAAAAATTAATAATTTTAAAATTTAAAAATATTCTAAGGGCTAGATGGGCACCCATTTTATCCCCATTTTACTGTTGAGAACATCAATGTTTAGAAAATGTAAGGGATGTTGATAGGGATAAGTGAGAGCCAGAACTCTATTGATAGAATGGAAAGAATGTAGACTTGGAGTCAGGTATATCTGGACTCAATTTATGCAGTCTCTCTAAGCTTCCATTCCTTCACTTGTAAAGTGAGCATTAAACAAAATCATGCATGTGAAGGTGCAAGGCATTAAATCAATATTCAATTAATTTTAGTTTTCTTCTTTCTCCTTCAAAGTCTACCTTCTAGGAGCATCTGGAGATGAAATTTTTGTTCCATTTTGGTTCCCCTGTTTTTAAATGGTGCTGAAATTCAGATGAACAAGCAAATGAATGTCTTCAGCATATCCTAGAGAAAATCTTTGCCTTAATCCTTTCGTGTGTAACCTGGACTAACAAGAGAAGTTACCTAACAGAGTTGTAAATATTAAACAAAGCAGTGTATGGATGCATGAGGCTCTTAACACAGTGTTTGGCTTGTAGTAAGTACATTATCATCATCATTATTATTATCATTATTTTTGTGTGGCAGTATGAAAGGCCCTGTGAGAGTTACAAAAATAAATAATAGGGTCTCATGACTCTGTCTTAATGTTTTTCTTACCACAACCTATCTTTTTACTATAGTCATCTCTGCAGTCATTTCCTTCCATAAGACTGTAGGTTTTAGAGAGCATCCTGTGCCTTATCTATAATTCTTTCTGTTGGATAAACAAAGCTTTGTAGAGGAGGAACTTTCAGCAGAATTTGGTCCAAAGAAGGCTGAATGGTATTTCTCCAAAATGAGCTCTAATGCTGAAATAAGATTCAAAAACCTCTGCCTCTTTCATCATCATTAAGATTTCAATCTTCCGCTCAATACTGATAATCATCAGGGAGATGGAAATCAAAACCACAGTGAGATATCACCTCACACCTGTCAGAAGGGCTGTTATCAAAAAGAACACAAGTAACAAATGTTGGTGAGGATGTGGAGAAAAGGGGGCCCTCTTACACTGTTGGTGGGAATACAAATTGCTGCAGCCACTGTGCAAAACAGTATGGAGGCTGCTCATAAAACTAAAATGGAACTACCACATGACCCAGAAATTCCACTCAAGGGTATATATCGAAAAGACACAAAAACACTAATCTGAAAAGATACATGGAACCCAAAGCTCATAGCAGCATTATTTGCAATTGCCAAGATATGGAAGCAAACTAAATGCACATCAAGAGATGAATGAGTAAAGAAGATGAAACACACACACACACACTGGAATAGTACTCAGACATAAAAAAGGATGAGTTTTGCCATTTGCAGCAACATGGATGGACCTAGATATTGTCATATTAAGTGAAGTCAGACAGAGAAAGACAAATACTGTTTATCACTTAAACATAGAATATTTTAAAATACAATAAACTAGTGAATATAATAAAAAAAAGAAGCAGAACCACAGATATAGAGAACAAATTAGTGGTTACCAGTAGGAAGAGGGAAACGGGAGAAGAGCACGATAGTGGATTAAGAGGTCCAAATTATTAGGTATAAAATAACACAAGGATTATTGTACAACACAGAGAATATAGCCAATATTTTATAATAATTAGAAATGGAGTATAACCTTTTAAAATTGGGAAGCACTCTATTGTACACCTGTAACATATAATATCATACATCAACTATATTTCAATAAAAATAATTTTTTAAGATATCAATCTTCAGCAGTGGCATTTTGCTGGGAGAGTCATTTTTGAGAAGATTGTGCCTGTCCATAGAGCATTGGCTAGAGCTTTTTAAGACTTTCAGTATTTAAACTTTAGCTTTTCTACATAATCTTTCCTCATAGGAGATGGACAATTTCCAGATTAGGAGAGAGACAGCTCCTGCTCTCGGGGGGATATGAAGGAGTCTAAACAAATTGTGTCCTGGAAAACATGTCAACCTGGAATCAAACACAGCCTCAACTGGATGGTCTAGTGATAGTATCACTTGGGTATTCATTCAACTTATATTTTACTGAGTTCCACCCTCATTTCAGGCCCATTATTGAGCCAAGCAATACCATGAAATCCTATTTAGCAACCTGCAACCCACTTTCCTTACCACTAAACTAACTAGCTAATGAGAAAGGATACTACTACCTTCGGATAAGGGAGGTGAGGCTTGGATTGTTTGAGTGACTTGCCCCAGTATCACACAGTAAGTGACAGAAAGTGAAAGAAAGAAAGAAAGTGAAGTCACTCAGTTGTGTCCAACTCTTTGGGACCCCATGGACTATAGCCTACCAGGCTCCTCCGTCCATGGGATTCTCCAGGCAAGAATACTGGAGTGGGTTGCCATTCCCTTCTCCAGGGGATCTTCCTGACCCAGGGATCGAACCCAGGTCTTCCACATTGCAGGCAGATGCTTTACCCTCTGAGCCACCAGTGACAGAGAAAGGATTTAAATTTAAACCCAAGTATCTGGGACCCAGAGCTCATGTACTTTCCCTGGGGTATCTCTGTGGCTTCCAGGACCATTTGTGGCTTCCCCAAGATTCCCTGCTGGAGACCACACCCCAGTGGCATGCGCTGGTCAGTCCATCCCTTTTCCTGCCATCCATCATGCTGGGGTTAGGATTAGGGTTATCTTTGCTGGCTCTCCTTCTGATCATTGCTTAGACTGCGGCCTCTGATCTGAACCACCCTAGGAATAGGCAACATCCACAACACTCAAGATACAAAGGGTCTCAGCGGGGAGGTTTGTAGTGTGTCCTTTAATACCTCCCCTCTTAGAACTGAACTCCCCCTGCCCCAGCTTCTTCTTCTTCATTTTTTTTTTTTTTTTTTTTTTTTTTGCTATGCCTGGGGTGGGGAGGGGGGCATTGATTCTGAGTCACCACACACTTTGAGAGCCTCTGACTCATCTCGGCTCTGGTGTTCTTCCAACTTTGCTCAGAACACTGTGGGTGCCCTTCCCCAGCTGCCCAGGGGCAGCCAGACCCGTTCAGATGTGCTTGGTTCAGCCCTAAATGACACCAAGTTCATTAGTAAATTAGACACACACACAAGAATCAAAGACTCCCCAGCAACCAACAGGACTTAGGCAAGTTTTAGGCTGTGTTGAAGCCAAGATTAATGTGCAATACCATTAGAATTAATTAACTGCTTTGCATTCAAGCATATAGCTTACATTTATATTGCTAGTATTATTGATTATAAAAAGGTTCCTTTTAAGTTAAAAAACTTATAAAAGTTAACTATAATTATTACATGCTAGTAGTTGAAAGTTAACCACAATCTGTAAAAGCTAGCTGTGGTTTAAAAGAAAAAAATTCTCTTTATTCATTATTTTATAGAGCTATACAATAAGATATCCTCCACTTGGGGAATTTGCAAGATATCACATTTATCAAAAGTTAAGAAACAAGCTTTAATTTAGCTGCTTAAAGAATTATCCTTTTAACTCTTCCTTTAAAGTATATGACAGGTGTTTCTTCAAGGACATAAAGGGCTCCAAGTTCATTTAATTGTTCCTGATTGCTATTTTAATCACTGTGCGGTAATTCCATTTCAAAAAAGAATTTTGCACTTAGTAGAATTTTGGCATTAGGCTGTCCTTTCTATTCATAAGCTGTTCTGGTTCACTTTCTGGAGAGCAGAGCCATTCCCTGTTCATTTATTGTCAAGGGTGCTTTGTCCCATTCTCTGATAACTTTGCTTACCCTAACTGTAAAACTTCCATTTCCAACATTCGTCATCTTCTTGGAGGTGATTTTAATATTAGTTTGAAAAATGGTCCCATTCTGTAGTATGTTGTTTAACAGCAACGAACAACTTCCTTTTGGGGAAAGTTGGCTTTATTTCTGTTTTTAAGAACAGATGTTTATACGTTTTGATGAATGATCTCTGGAATCTCCTCCAACTCGATTTCTTTGATACCCAGTTCCTTGTTTTCTCCTTGATCTGGAACCTTCTACTTACTGCACCTCTTAAATGCTTATTTACAAAGATAAGGTTATAGGCTGGTATGAGGATTTTTGTTACCTCCCTTGGCCACATTTTTAAAATGTTTCCTAGTAATTTGTGTTCTGCAAGAAATGAAACTGAGCCATGGTTGTGCAGAAACTTGATAATGTCCTCCCAGGAGGGGTACATTGCTCAGCCTGCTGGGGACCAGCAACCTTTATCTCCTCCCTTACTGTGGGTCCTCAACACCTCTGTCGTGGATGTATTCGGAACCAGGGAGTTTGGTAGGACAAAAGATGTTTTAAGAATTTAAAGAGAAAAGGAGCCTCCTACAGTGAACTCAATCCCGTGCCGAAATTATTGCAGTTCCTGCTTCCAACACCGCATGTGTTCTGGCTTTTAGCAGGATTGTTCTCCCAGCTTTGCTCTGAAATGTAAAGCCCCATTGCCCACTGCAAGTCTTAATGAAAAGCAGCTCATAAGCAAGTTACGTAACCTAATTGTAATCCAGGGATCAGCTTGGTTATATTATTTAAAGAAATAGCATCCATTTTCCGTGACCTGATTTAGAAAAGAAACCCAGGGAAGGAAACAAAACAAAACAAAACAATTCAGCACTTGGCTCCCTGTGCTTATTCTAATGAGAGCGCTTGTAAATAATTCAGAAACAATGACTTTTAAGAACATTAAACCCAACTTAGCTCAGGGTTATATCTCAAGGCAGCTTTAGCTGCTTAAAGCAAATTGTATTTGATCATGAAATATGGAGCTTATTTTTGCAGACAGTTTAGACATTTAGTACATTTAATTTCCTCATCAATTCAACACATGTGGAACACTGATTAGAGGCAAGATGCTGGGGAATGCTAAGAGGCATGAGACCTACTCTCAGGAAGCTTCAAGTCTAGTTAGGGTTAATAATAAAAATAATAACAATGATAATAATAATGTATCATCACTGGTTCATTAACTGAAACAAATGTACCATATAAGATGTAACAGCAGGGAAAACAGAGTCAGTGGTTGCTGGAAGGCTTACAGTAACTCTGTACTATCTTTGCAACTTTTCTGTAAGTCTAAAACTATCCTAAAATTAAAAGTTTATTTTTAAGAACCTGGATAGGGAAACAGTTGGATACACAAATAGAAACATATCCATTCTTATTGCCTGGTTTATACAAATTAAGCCAGGCCTGCCTAATAGGCAGCTTCACAAGTGGTATGATTATTTTATGAACTTCAGAAACACAAAACTGGATGATCAGAGTCCTGGTTCATGTTAATAGTATGTCACAAATCCAGGACTATCATTAGTCCTTTGGTCCTTTCATAAACCTCATTTAATTAATTTATACTGTATATATCATAATAATATAATAAAGGACTCATGGACCCACCTCTCAACCCAAGCGCTAAAAGGCCTCCATGATGTACACTGACTCATGTGTCCCTCCCCTGCACCATTCCCCACCTTCCTCTCAGCAGTAACCATTCTCTTAAATTTTGCTTTTATCATATCCTTGCTTTTCTTTACGTTTTATTACACACATGTGTGGGCCTAAATAATATGCTAGTTTATATATGTTTGAACTTATCATATTATATGTTGTCTTCTGGGACTTATTCCTTTGGCTCAACATTATGTTCCCTATATTTATCAATAATGTTGTGGTTATAGTTAATTCACTTTCACTGTTGTGTAACATTCAACAGCAGAACTGTACCACAATTTTATTTAATCATTTTCACCAGTGGTTTCTAAATTTTTGTTACAATGGATTCTGCCACCAACATTCTTAGTACATGCATACATGAGCATTCTGCCATGAGCACTAGTATATACTTGTATACATTAGTACATGTGTGTCCTGATAAACATGTACTAATGTTTCCAATGAACCAGAGCTTGATGAGACTGAACAATCTTAAAATTTCATAAGAAGCCCAACAGTTTACTTACAGCAAATATGTCCAGGGAAGAGCATATAATATAAATTCTTCACCTTTGAGGCAAAGGAAAATATGAATTACACACTAATTCCATGTCAGGATTTAACTGTGCCATAAAACCCAAATTAATAATGGCTAAAACATATGTATTGCTCTCATGTAAAATGTCCAGAGATGAGAAGCCTTGAGCTAGTAATGGCAAGATCCTCAAAACTGTCATTGATCCAGGCTTCTTCGAGCTTGCCAGTTTGCTATCCCTAGGGTGTGACCTTCATCTTCATGGTCCAAAGAGCTGTTCAATTTCTAGCCATTATATCTGTTTCTCTGTCAATAAGAAGGAAAAAGAAAGGAAGAAGAATATGCATCTTCCATTCAAGAACCCTTTCCCTGAGTCACATATGACATTTCTAATTACATCTCATTTACCAGAAGGTAGACACATGGCTACATCTAGTTTCAAGAGAGGCTGTAAAATGTAGTCTTTATTCTGGGCATCCCTGTACTCAGCTAAAAATTCTATTACTAAAGAAAAATGAGAAAAAGGACTTTGAAGACAGTTAGCAGTCTCTGAATTGTCATAGCTAAGCTCTGTGAGAGCAGAATATAAACCAACCCAACAAGGATTTATGTTGAAAAGTATAAAGAAAAAAACAAACACTGATAAATCACCACCCAATGATTAACACTGTTAATCTTTTGAGATATGTTCTTCCAGACACATTTATCCATATATACAACCACATATATTTCCAATTTATCCATAACTATGCCTATATTCACCCCACTCCAGTACTCTTGCCTGGAAAATCCCAAGGATGGAAGAGCTTGATAGGCTGCAGTCCATGGGGTTGCTAAGAGTCGGACACGACTGAGCGACTTCACTTCCATGCATTGGAGATGGAAATGGCAACCCACTCCAGTGTTCTTGCCCGGAGAATCCCAGGGACGGGGGAGCCTGGTGGGTGCCGTCTATGGGGTCGCACAGAGTCGGACACGACTGAAGCGACTTAGCAGCAGCAGCAGCAAGGTACAGAGATCCCCAAACTGGTCCAGGACTCATAAAGTTTCTCAAACCCTGGTAAGAAAAATAAAAAACATCAAAATAGAGTGACTTCTGTAGGTCAAGTCACTAAGTTGGTGAAAAAAGAACATCCTATATTCCTCCCCCCAAAAAATGAGCTCATAGTATTAAAAACAGATGAAGAAATGAAACAGTATCAGGTAGAGCTCATAGACACAACACTGCTAAGAATCAGTGTGCTAACAACCAGGTATAAAAGCAAATCAGAAAGAGACTACTAGATATTTAAGTTAAAATGATTAAGGAATTGACACCAAAAACAATTCTTAAAAGGAAAAATTGACAAATCGGATCTCATCAAAATGTAAGATTCTGTTTTGCAATAGATCCCATCAAGAAGATGAAAAGATAAGCTACAGATTGGGAGAAATTGTTTGCAAACCACATATTCAATGAATAACTTGTATTTAGAATATATAAGAACTCTCAAAACTGAGCAGTTTAAAAAAATCCAGTTAGAAAATGGGCAAGAGATATGAACAGACATTTCTCCAAAGAGGATATGCAGATGACACGTTCACAAAAAGAAGTGCTAAACATCATTAGCCACTGGGGAAATCCAAAGCCCAACAAATATGAGATATCACCACACACCTGTTAGAATGTTGAGGAGGATGTGAAGAAATGGAATCAGGCATACGATTATAGGAATATTAAATGATATTGCCATTCTGGAATACAGTTTGGCTATTTCTTTTTAAACTAAACATGCAACTAACATATGACATATCAATTGAACTCTTGGGCATGTATGTATTCTAGAGAGATAAAAACCTATTTTCACACAAAACCTGCATATGAATATTCATAACAACTTTATTCATATTAGCCTAAAATGTAAATAACCCAGGTTTCTTTCAACTGGTGAATGGTTAAACAACTGTGGAATATATTGTAGAATATCACTGAGCAATAAAAAGGAGTAACCTATTAATACACACATGACTTGGATGGATCTTGAGGGAATAATGCTGAATAAAACAAACCATTTCCAAAGGTTATACATTGTATTACTCCATTTATATAAGATTCTTGAAATAACCAAATTACAGAAATTGAGAACAGATTTGTGGGTGCCAGGGGTTAGGAACAGGGTGGGTAAATGAAGAAGTAGGTGTGGCCCTGAAGAGCAGCATTAGCCTTGGGGTAATGCACAGTTCTGAATCTTCATTGTGCTGGTTGTTACACAAAGCTATGTGTGTGATAAGACTGCATAAAATTACACACACACACACACACACACGCACTGGTGAAATCTGAATTAAACAAATAGTTGAAGATATACAAAAAAGGAAAGACACCACAATGAAGAAATCTGGGAGATTTAAAAAAAAAAAACTCTTAGAAATATTGTCACAAAATTAAAAGCTTAACAGGTAAGTTAAACAGCAGATTAGACACAGCTGAGAAAGAATCCATTACCTAGAAAATAGATTTGCATAAATCACACAGAATGCAGCACAGACAGATGAAAGAGGTGGAATATGCATGACAGAAGCTAAGAGAGAGAAGAAGACACAATAAGATATTGTCATGCCTCTAATAGGAGTTCCTGGAGGAGGAAATAGGGGGAGAGACAGAGCTCAGAACAAACGGATCAAAGTTTTCCATACTCAAAGAAAAATGTAAGTTCTCACACTGAAGGACCCAGCAGGGAAAAAAATCCACACGCAGACAAATGATGGTGAAAGAATCTACAGAATACCAGAGAAAGAGAAAATCTCAAAAGCAACCAGAGGGGAAAAGACACATGACCACAAAAAAATAGCTATTAGACTGACAACACACTTCTCATCAGCAACAACAGGATCTTAATGACTAGATTAGTATCTTCAAAGAGATAAGAGAAAATAACTATTTAAAAAAGTTTCACACTTAACTAAAGTTATCTTTTAAAATAAGGCTAACATGGGCTTCCCTGGTGGTCCAGTGGTTAAGACGTCCGCTTGCAGTGTCAGGGACACTGGTTTGATACCTGGTCCAGGAAGATCCCACAGGTCGCGGCACAACTGTGCCAGTGAGTCACAACTACTGAAGGCCTTGTACCCCAGAGCCTGTGCTCCACAACACGTGAAGCCACCACAATGAGAAGCCCATGCATTGCAGCTAGGAAGTAGCCCTCTACTCTTCACAACTAGATTTTTCTAGTTGTGCCTCTGCAGCAACAAAGACCCAGAAGAGCCAATAATAAATAAATATTAAATAATAAATAAATATTAAAATAAGGCTAACATAAAGACATTTTCAGACTAACAGAAAAAGTTTATTACTCATAGGCTATCACTGGCTGGAAGGTCAATGATAGCTACTTCTTCCTGAAGCATCAGAAGAAAGATATTGAAACAAAAGTGAAGAAATGAGATGCAAAAAAGAAAAAAAAAAACAGTTGAGAGGCCAATTGGTAAACATGTAGATTAAATCTAAACAAATATTCATTTGTAAAAATAATATTAGTAACATTGAAGACTAGTTGGTGCTTAGAACAAAGTACAAATAAAATACCACTCAAGAGTAACATGTCAGCAGGAGGTGGAAGGACAAATTTAAAGAATCTAAGGCTTTTGCACTATTTGTGAAGAGGGTAGAACTCTTGGTTAACTTTAAACAATGTTAAGGCACCTGGTGGCTCAGAGGTAAAGAATCCACCTGTCCCCAATGCAAGAGACGCAGGTTTGATTGCTGGGTTAGGAAGATCCTCTGGAGAAGGGAATGGCAGCCCACTCCAGTATTCTTGTCTAGGAAATCCCATTGAAAGAGAGCCTGATGGGCTATAGTCCGTGAGTTTGTAAGAGAGTCAGACACGATTTAGCAACAAAACAAGAAACGGCAACTGTACATACTAAATGTTAACTATAACCAAAAACACCTCTAAAAGCGTAGATATAGAATATATAACTTTCCAACCAACAGAGGAAAGAAGAGGGCTTTAAAAAAAAATCAAGACAGTAGATGACAGAAAAAGAGAAGGGTAAACAGAAAATATAAAATACCTTGCTAAAAATAATACCAAATATATCATGGATCAAAGTAAAAGAAGAGGGAGTCTATCTCTCCATTAAAAGTCAGCAATTCTTAGACTGAATTTAAAAAACAAAGAAGTCTGGCCATAAACTGATGAAAACAAAGGGATGATAAAAATACCAAGAAAATAGGCATTTTAAAAAAGTTGGCATACCAGTATTACTATTATACACAGTAAATGTTAAAGCAAAAAGCATTATTAGTGATAAAGAGTATTATTACTTAATAATAAAAGGAATCATTCTGTGTTTTGGTCAATGCTGTTTTTTCACTGTCTTTAACAATGCCTTGGACACAGTAGGTGTTCAGTAAATGGTTGAATTTATTAAGTCATGAGGACAATATAGACCTAACATGGTAGCCTTAAAATATGTAGAGAGCTTGACAAAATTCTAGTGAAAATTGATAAATCTATAATAACACTGAGAGGTTTTTTAACATTTCTTACACATGAAATAAGATCAAAACACAAATTTTGTTTAAGATATAGATGGCTTATATAATCAACTTAACAAATTCAATGTAATGAGCATATAGAGTACTCTACATCCAATTATGGGCTCTCCTGGTTACTCAGATGGTAAAATCTGCCTGCAATGCAGGAGACCAGGGTTCAATCCTGGAGTCGGGAAGATTCCCTGGGTAAGGAAATGGCAATCCATTCCAGTATTCTTGCCTGTAAAATCCCTTGGATGGAGGAGCCTGGCAGGCTTCAGTCCATGGTATCGCTAAGTGTCCGACACAACTGAGCAACTAACACACACATAACCAACAATTTTAAAATATATAATTTTTCAAGATCAGTTATAAAATTGTATAGAAAACATTTATAAATATTAACTATGTACAAGACCATAGTGAAATTCTTAACAAATACTAAAGAATTTGTATACAATGTGATAATGTTAGAAATAAATAAAAATATTTTTAATGTTTGGAAATTTTTAAACACTTTTATTAATTTAGTCTTCAAAGGATAAATAATTATGAATGTGAAGTGCATGGAATAAAATAGCAATGAAAAATTGTATATCAAACTCATAGTACAAATAGCACAAAAAGAAAATTTATTGTGTTACATGTATATACTTTTAAAAGAAGTATGAAAAATAATAGAGTTAAGTTTCTAAACCCAGGTATTAGGAAATGAATAATGGAGTAAAATATCTAAGGTTTAATAAAACATGGCAGACAAACTTCTAGTAAGGTTGATCAATGAAAAACAAGAAAACACAAATAATATTGGAAGTGGTATAAAGATATACGGAGAAGGTGATGGCACCCCACTCCAGTACTCTAGCCTGGAAAATCCCATGGATGGAGGAGCCTGGTAGGCTGCAATCCATGGGGTCGTGAAGAGTTGGACATGACTGAGCAACTTCACTTTCACTTTTCACTTTCATGCATTGGAGAAGGAAATGACAGCCCACTCCAGTGTTCTTGCCTGGAGAATCCCAGGGACGGGGGAGCCTAGTGGGCTGCTGTTTATGGGGTCACATAGAGTTGGACACGACTGAAGTGACTTAGCAGCAGCATAAAGATATAATTATGATTATGATAAAAAATTCTTTGATATTGACATGATAAATTAATGCCAATAAATTTGAAAACAAATGATGTGGATTTTTAAGATAAGCTATTAAATTTAACTTAAGAAGAAATAGAAAATATTATTAGTTCTATGATTATAAAAGAAATGGAATAATAGCTAGATCTACCACAAATAATACATGAGGTACATATTACTTTGCAGGAGAGTTCATTTCCAGAAAATGAACTGAAAAATGGAAAGTTCATTTTAGGAGGCTAGTGTATCCTTGATATCAAAACCAGACAATGACTGTACAAGAAAGGAAAATATAGGTCAATCTTGGTTTTGAGCAGAGATGTAAAAAAATCCTACACAAAATAATATAGCAATCACAATCCAAGAATGTCATTTTTTTAAAATAGTGACCAATTAGGTTTATCACACAAATACAATGATGAATTACCATAAGAAAAAAAATCTCTTATTTCATTACAATGCATTAATAAATTAAAGAAGGAAAACCACATGATCATCTCAGAGGATACAGGAAAAGCATTCAATAAAATTCAAAATCCACTTATGATTTTTTAAAAACCACAGAACTCTTAGCTAACTAGAAATAGAAGGAGATTTCCTACCCTGAAGAAGAGTATCAAAAACCTGAAGTAAACACTATAGTCAATATGAAAAGTTTAGAACAATTTTTTAATTCAACTGGAAAAGACAAGGATAACCATTATCACCACCTCTATTTAACAATGTCCTGGTGGTCCTGTGAAGAAATAAATGTGAAAGAATTGGAACCATAGAAACAAAACTATCAGAGCATATTAATCATAATTGTTTTAAATTCTTCTGCTGCATCTGAGTCTGGTTCTGATGATTGCTCTGCCTCTTCAGACTGTGTTTTTTGTCTTTTAGCATGCCTTGTAATTTTTTGTTGAAAGCCAGATATGATACACAAATAAAAGGAAGTGAGGCAAATAGACCATTAGTGTGCAGTTTTATATTTGTCTGGATGGGAGTTACCATTATGCAATAATTGTAGGTTGTTGTTGTTCAAGTCGCAATGTCCTGTCCAACTCTTTGCAACCCCATGGATTGCAGCACTCCAGACTCTCCCATCCTTCACAATTTCCCAGAGTTTGTTCAAACTCATGTCCATTGAGTTGGTGATGCTATCTAACCATCTCATCCTCTGCCTCTCCCTTCTCCTTTTGCCTTCAATCTTTCCCAGCACCAGGGTCTTTTCCAATGAGTCAACTCTTTGTATCAAGTGGCCAAAGGATTGGAGCTTTGGCTTCAGCATCAGTCCTTCCAATGAATATTCAGGGTTGATTTCCTTAGGATTGACTGGTTTGATCTCCTTGCCGTACAGGAGACTCTCAAGAGTCTTCTCCAGAACAACTCAAAAGCATTAATTCTTCATCACTCAGCCTTCTTTATGGTCCAACTCTCACATCTGTACATGACTCTAACTCCACCAGGGGCTAGAGTTGGTATTTCCTATCTTTCAGGTTAGTGGGTCTCCGATAAAACCCCAGTCAATTAGGCTCTGGTAAAACAGTTTCTGTAGAGGGCAGACCTTTAAGAACAGAATGTTTTGGGAATATTTCAAAAGAGTTTAAAATCTCTGTACCAAGATACCAAAATCACAGTTAAAAGACAAGTTCCATGTTGGCAAGGTTGTGGAAAAATAGGAACTCTCATACACAGCTGATAGATGTCTAAAAGAGCACAGCTTCTCTGAAGAGTAATTTGATGTTATCCAGTAGAACTGAACACATACATATCCTCAGTCAGTTCAGTTCAGTCGCTCAGTCACGTGCAACTCTTTGGGACTCCATGAATTGCAGCACGCCGGGCCTCCCTGTCCATCACCAAGTCCCAAAGTTCACCCAGACTCATGTCCATAGAGTCGATGATGCCATCTAGCCATCTCATTTTCTGTCGTGCCCTTCTCCTCCTGCCCCCAATCCCTCCCAGCATCAGAGTCTTTTCCAATGAGTTAACTCTTTGCATAAGGTGGTCAAAGTATTGGAGTTTCAGCTTTAGCATCAGTCCTTCCAAAGAACACCCAGGACTGATCTCCTTTAGAATGGACTGGTTGGATCTCCTTGCAGTCCAAAGGACTCTCAAGAGTCTTCTCCAACACCACAGTTCAAAAGCATCAATTCTTTGGCGCTCAGCCTTCTTCACAGTCCAACTCTGACATCCATACATGACCACAGGAAAAACCATAGCCTTGACTAGACGGACCTTTGTTGGCAAAGTAATGTCTCTGCTTTTGAATATGCTATCTAGGTTGGTCATAACTTTCTTTCCAAGGAGTAAGCATCTTTTAATTTCATGGCTGCAGTCACCATCTGCAGTGATTTTGGAGCACCCAAAAATAAAATCTGACACTGTTTCCACTGTTTCCCCATCTATTTGCCATGAAGTGATGGGACCAGATGCCATGATCTTCGTTTTCTGAATGTTGAGCTTTAAGCCAACTTTTTCACTTTCCTCTTTCACTTTCATCAAGAGGCTTTTTAGTTCCTCTTCACATTCTGCCATAAGGGTGGTGTCATCTGCATATCTGAGGTTATTGATAATTCTCCCGGAAATCTTGATTCCAGCTTGTGCTTCTTCCAGCCCAGTGTTTGTCATGATGTACTCTGCATAGAAGTTAAATAATCAGGGTGACAATATACAGCCCTGACGTCCTCCTTTTCCTATTTGAAACCAGTCTGTCTTTCCATGTCCAGTTTTAACAGTTGCTTCCTGACCTGCATATAGGTTTCTCAAGAGGCAGGTCAGGTGGTCTGGTATTTCCATCTCTTTCAGAATTTTCCACAGTTTATTGTGATCCATGCAGTCAAAGGCTTTGGCGTAGTCAATAAAGCAGATAGATGTCTTTCTGGAACTCTCTTGCTTTTTTGATGATCCAGCAGATGTTGGCAATTTGATCTCTGGTTCCTCTGCCTTTTCTAAAACCAGCTTGAACATCAGGAAGTTCACGGTTCATGTATTGCTGAAACCTGGCTTGGAGAATTTTGAGCATTACTTTACTAGTGTGTGAGATGAGTGCAATTGTGTGGTAGTTTGAGCATTCTTTGGCATTGCCTTTCTTTGGGATTGGAATGAAAACGGACCTTTTCCAGTCCTGTGGCCACTGCTGAGTTTTCCAAATTTGTTGCCATACTGAGTACAGCACTTTCACAGCATCATCTTTCAGGATTTGAAATAGCTCAACTGGAATTCCATCACTTCCACTAGCTTTGTTTGTAGTGATGCTTTCTAAGGCCCACTTGACTTCACATTCCAGGATGTCTGACTCTAGGTGAACTACAGAATGATCTCTGTTCATTTCCAAGGCAAACCATTCAATATCACAGTAATCCAAGTCTATGCCCCAACCAGTAACACTGAAGAAGCTGAAGTTGAACAGTTCTATGAAGACCTACAAGACCTTTTAGAATTAACACCCAAAAATTATGTCCTTTTCATTATAGGGGACTGGAATGCAAAAGTAGGAAGTCAAGAAACACCTGGGCTAACAGCAAATTTGGCCTTGGAATATGGAATGAAGCAGGGCAAAGGCTAATAGAGTTTTGCCAAGAGAACACACTGGTCATACATATCATGCTGCTGCTAAGTCGCTTCAGTTGTGTCCGACTCTGTGCAACCCCATAGACAGCAGCCCACCAGGCTCCCCCATCCCTGGGATTCCCCAGGCAAGAACACTGGAGTGGGCTGCCATTTCCTTCTCCAATGCATGAAAGTGAAAAGTGAAAGGGAAGTCGCTCAGTCATGTCTGACTCTTAGCGACCCCATGGACCCCATAGAAGAGCCTACCAGGCTCCTCTGTCCATGGGATTTTCCAGGCAATACATATGCTGCTGCTGCTGCTGCTAAGTCACTTCAGTCGTGTCCGACTCTGTGTGACCCCATAGATGGAAGCCCACCAGGCTCCCCCATCCCTGGGATTCTCCAGGCAAGAACACTGGAGTGGGTTGCCATTTCCTTCTCCAATGCATGAAAGTGAAAAGTGAAAGTGAAGTCGCTTAGTCGTGTCTGACTCTCAGCAACCCCATGGACTGCAGCCTACCAGGCTCCTCCATCCATGGGATTTTCCAGGCAAGAGTACTGGAGTGGGGTGCTATTGCCTTCTCTGAATACATATCCTAGACCTCTGCAATTCCACACTTAGATCTGTACTCGATACTGCTTGCCTTTTTGAATGTGGTGCTGTCTGCACTGACAGTGCAAAAGGAATTGTGGGTAAAATGCTGGTGATTTAGCACAAATCAGGCTGTAGTAATGAACTTTTCTGATTGTTGTTATAATCTTTACTGTCAGGTACTTGAAATAAAATCATCATCATCACCACCATCAACATCATCCAGGTTTACTTATAAAGTTTATTGATGAAGCAGTGAAAATTAATAAGTTGTATTGAATCTCAACTCTGGCTTCCATGTCTTTTGAATATTAATATCCTGTGAAATGAAATGGAAAAAACACATAAAACATTTCTGCACACTAGGGTAGATGGTTGTCTCTCAAGGAAAAACACTTGTGCATTAAAAAAAATTTTTTTTTTAAGCTATGAACTGAACTAGCTGCTTTTTTCATGAAACACCATTTCTACTTGAAAGAAAGACTGACAAACTATGGTTATTCAGACCTGGGATTTTGGCAGGCATTTTCTCATAAATGAACAAAGTGAGCCTGTCACTTCAAGGAAAGAAATTGACTGCATCTGTTGCCAGTGATAAATTTTGAGCTTTCAAGCAAAAGTGAGAATTTTGGAAAACTTAAAATCCACCATTATGACCTTGACAATTTCCCAACTTTCAGAAACTTCTGTGATGAAGTCAGTGGTGATATAAATAAATGTTCTTTTTTGATACTGTATAATGAAATCTGCCAGTGTTCGTAAGACATGTAATTCAGTGAAGCAACGTTTTCCAAATGAGAAAGAAAGATCAATGGATTTTAAGTGTAAAAGAGTATGAGAAGTTCATTGACATGATTTCAGAGTCCACATTTCAACCTTTAAGAAACTATTATTTAATGACTTTTGATTTAGTATCCTTGATGAAGAATATCCAAAGTTATCTTTGGCTATTAAAATACTCCTCCCTTTTCCAACTACATACTTGTATGAAGTCTATTTTTCTTCATATAGTTAAACCAAGACAACATATTGTAACAGACTGAATACAGAAGCAGATATGACTTCCATCAAGTCTGGCATTAACGATTTGACAAAATATAAAACAATGGCTTTCTCACTAATTATTTTTTGTTTGGTAAAAAGTAGTTATTTTTCATTAAAAACACATTATGTTTAACATAATGAATTTTTTAATTTCTAAATAAATTAGTAAATAAATATTTTTTAATTTCTCAGTTTTAATTTCAGTGTACACACCAATAGATACAATCTACACAAACAAAAGCTATTTGGGGTTCTTAATAATTATAACAGTGTAAAAGGATTCTGAGAGCAAAACTTTGAAAACCAGTGCCCTAAGGAAAAAAATCTACCATATAGCTCCTGAGAGACATGCACAAAACAATTCATTGCAGCCATTTTGTGATTAAAAACTTTTTTTACTTAAAATCTATCAATAGGGAATGGATACATACACTTTGATAATAAAGTATCTCTCTGATTAAAATGAATGAACTAGATTTACATGTACTGATGTAGATGATTCTAAAACATGTTCGGTTCAGATCAGTCACTCAGTCACGTCCGACTCTTCGTGACCCCATGGACTGCAGCAGGCCAGGCCTCCCTGTCCATCACCAACTCCCGAATCTTACTCAAACTTGTGTCCATTGAGTTGGTGATGCCATCCAACCATCTCATCCTCTGTCATCCCCTTCTCCTGCCTTCAATCTTTCCAAGCCATCAGGGTCTTTCCCAATGAGTCAATTCTTTGCATCAGGGGGCCAAAGTTAACAGAAACTTATTTTTAACATTTATTTATTTATTTGACTGCACCAAGTCTTAGCTGCAGCATGCAGGCTCTTAGTTGTGGAATGTGGGAACTAGTTCCCTGACCAGGGATGGAACCTGGGCCCCCTACATTGGGAGTGTGGAGTCTTAACCCCTGGGTGGCCAGGGAAGTCCCAAGAGAAAATTTTAAATGTTGCAAAAGGGAAGGAATAGAATGATACCATTTACATACATTTCAAAAACAGAGAGAGAATATTGCTTCCGGATACATCCATGTGTAGTAACAGTACATACCCTTGGATGTGGATACACAGGAAGATACATACTAACCTCAGGAGATCAGTGGTGAGTGAGGCCAGAGGAAGCACAGGAAGATTTGAATATATATATATATATATTTAGAAAAAGATATGAAGTAGTAAATAAGGCACAAAGTTAACATTGGCTAATTGGTATTGTTCTGTACATTTGTATCCATTTGAACCATTCCAGTGTTAAAATATTTTTTAAATGCCTCTGTGCATTTGCTCTCAGTTACAAAAGAAAAATTCAACTGGCTGGTTCCCAGGGGAATACATTTTCTCCATCCCGGGCCAGACAGCTAGCTGTCTTGCTTTGTCGTCTGCTTATGGACCCTAATAAATGACTTGGGATATTTGAAGGGTAATGTCTTTTTTGTCTGCAAAGCTCTTGATCCTGGGTTCTCAGTCATGGCTGCAAAGGAAATTCTCCCTCAGATTTCTTACAGAACTCCTGCAGCTGTCAGGCAGGGCAAGAAGCCAGCATACCCAGAGAACAACTTGAGCAGGCATCAGCATAGTTCCCGCTTGGGGCGGGACTCCCAATACAAAGTATCCTGTTCCTGTTCCTTTTCCTTCTGAAGCCAGAGAGCAAGCCTTTGATTCATGTGGCGATGATATCATGTAACCCGCTGGGTGTAGCTGGGCTCTGGGCGTGCATCTGGGAGGCATCTAATCCCCCGAGCACTCCCTGAGCCTGCTGAACCCCACTGGATACATTTCATGATAGAGCTGAGATGATATTTTTCCCTTTAAGTTCATACATTCAGCTCAGAAGCCATTCAGCTTCCTGGAATTTTTGCAAAGAATACCCTCGGCCATCATTTTCGGCCTTCATAGCCTCTGATAAGGAGGAAAGAGCTTGATATTCTGGTTCTGTTTCTGTTTGAAGAGCACATCCCCAAAGGAATTGTATGTGTCCCAGATTCAACACAGCTGTTAATTAGAGCTGAGAACACTTGGTTGACCCCTGTGCGGCTAATTGCTAGAATTGAGAAGTGTCTCTAAGGGCCTCATATGATAACAACTGAAAATTGTACTGAGCATCACCTAATGCTTCTGGAACCAGTTCAGGACGGAAAGCAATAGGCTCCCTGTGGTTCCTGGCGCGGGAGAAGCAGCTATGTGCTGAAGGAGCAGTATTAAGGATTCTCTTCGGTGATTAAAACACCCACATTTCACTGTGGATGTGTGACTGGAGGCAGTGTGCTCGGAAGGGCTTATCAGAGAACTCAGAACTGTGCAGCCGAGCATCTGCGGCCTACTTCGGAGGACTTCCACTACTCCTGTGACATCTCACCCCAGTTCCGTTGCCTCCACCCGCTCCCGGGCTGGTGCGGTGGGACATAGTGTAAGACAACTCCTGTTGGGATCTTTGACCAGGTTCTGAAGTGCAGCTGAAGCTGGTATCCCATTTCCCCATCTTAAGACGACAAGTCTAGCTCTCATGATGAGAAAAATGTACAGAAATCACCTCGTTCCCAGGCTGGCACACAAGAGTGGGGACCGCCTCTCCTCCCCGTTAACTCTTTGGGCAGAGAAGACGGTGGAGAAAATCAGGAACAGAAAAGTAGACTGACAGATAGGCAAGAGCTGGGCATAGTGGCAAAGAAGAGGAGAAAACAGAGAAGAGAAGTAAAGCAGAAAGTCAGCGAGACAGCCAGGGGGCAGCAGTGAGGAAGAGGAGAGACCGGAGAAGAGGAGGAGGAAGGTGGAAGGGGACCGCAGGAGAGAGACAGCCCAACAGAGACAGAGGAGAGGTGGCCCTTCCTCCTTTCCACGCCTCCAGGTCCTGGGAGAGAGTAAAAATCAGCAGAGTTGACTGTGTTTTGGCCTTCTCAGCCAAGAGGCCCAGAGCATACCCCGGATACTTTAGTGCTCTGGCCGGCTCCACTCCCTCGGCCTGGCCCAAGGAAAGTTGCCTGGAGCCAGCAGCGTAAGGAGAGACTCATGATCCCTTTTCCAGAAGGGGTCCAAACTGTGGGTCCAATTCCAGGAAGTGACAGCAGCAGAAAGCCACCCCAAGGCAGCCTTGCCCAGAGCCGCGGAGGGGAAGACCCAAAGGGAGGTGGAGGGAAAGGGATCGATTTCGTTTTCTTCCTGACCAAGACTGGCTGATTACAGCACCCTGCTCCAGAGACGGCCTGGGGCCCCAAATCTCGAGTCTCTGACTGGACCTTTCAGACCTTTTCCTCCTAAAAGATCTCTGTCACTGACAAACGTGCACAAAGGATGCCCTGTGCGCTCAGCCTGCAGTCGGCAGTAGCGGGGGAAACGGGGATGGCAAAGGTGGCTGCTGTCTGCGGGCAATGTGTGCTGGAGAAGAAAATCCAACATATGAGGAATCACAATGTGCAATAGAGCATCAGAGGATGCACTGAGTGAGGCGGTGCGGCTCAGAGTCTGCAGGACCTGGAAGGGGTGGCCAGGGCGGGGCTAGCGACATCAGGGAGACTTCATGGAGGAGGTGAGACTGGAGGGTAAATACACAGGCAGGGTGCCTGGCTTGGATAAACTGACAAGGTTGACCTGCTTGGAAGGCCCATTTTAAAGAAGGATGAGAAACCATGGTCCTTTATTGCCATAAATGTACATGGCACTTTTATTTTGATACTTTTCATATAAATGTTCATCATTATTCCTCATAAGGTTTTTAAGAAATAATTTTATTTTCAGAATTGGAAAACATCTTAGATTTTATATAGGCCAGGTCCACGCATTGCATTTGAGGAAATGATTACCAAAGAGGTCAAGTGACTAACTTAAGATCATGTAGTTAAGTAGCTCCAGGACTCTATCTCAGGTCTTTGGGTTTTTGTTTTGTTTTGTTTTGTGTTTGCCACACCGTGCAGCTTCCAGGATCTTAGCCCCCTGACCAGTGATTGTACTTAGTCCCACAGCAGTGAAAGCACCAAGTCTCAACCACTGGATTGCCAGAGAAGTCCCTAATTCAGATCTTATTATTCTACTCAAATGGACTTACCAAAAGTGTATACATGCAATTTTGTTTCCATTTACTAATATATAGAATTATTTCCTATAATAGAGACCTATACTTAAAAAGAGTACTTTTATATGTTTTTCTTCCTTACAGTAGAAGACATATTTGATCATCATAGAGAATTTACCTCTCCTGCATTAGCAGGAGGGTTCTTTACCACTAGCACCACCTGGGAAGTCCAGAAAATACAGGTAAGCAAAAAAAAAAAAAAAGAAAAGAAAATAATCCATAATCACAGCATCCAGTTTGTAGACTTTGAAAATCATTAAAAGCATATATTATTTTCATTTGACCTTTACACATAGCTTTATTTCAGGAGCCAATGTCTCCTGAGAGATGTTAAGGAGAAGCATGGTACCGTAAAGAAGGCTGAGCACCAAAGAATTGTTGCTTTCAAACTGTGGTGCTGGAAAAGACTCTTGAGAGTTCCTTGGACTGCAAGGAGATCCAACCAGTCAATCCTAAAGGAAATCAACCCTGAATATTCTTGGAAGGACTGATGCTGAAGCTGAAGCTCCAATAATTTGGCCACCAGATGTGAAGAGCCGACTCATTGGAAAAAACCCTGATGCTGGGAAAGACTGAGGGCAGGAGGAGAAGAGGGCGGCAGAGGAAGAGATGGTTGGATGGCATCATCGATTCAAAGGACATGAGTCTGAGCAAACTTGGAGATAGTGAAAGATAGGGAAGCATGGCGTGCTGTAGTCCGTGGGGTTGCAAAGAGTCGGACACAGCTTAGGGACCCAACCACGACATGGCAGCTCAGTGGTAAAGAATCCACCTGCTGATGCAGGAGGCACAGGAGATTCGGGTTCGATCCTTGGGTCAGGAAGATTCCCTGGAAGAGGAAATGACAACTCACTCCAGTATTATTCCCTGGAGAATCCCATGGACAGAGGAGCCTGGCAGTCCATGGGGTCACAGAGAGTCAGACATGACTGAGTACACTTGCAGAATGCACACATGTTAAACAGGATAACATAGTGGAAAAGCACAGGGTTTGGAGGCCAAAGATCTAGGTTCAAGCCCTGATCAGTCATGACTAGTTGTGTGATCTTCAATAAATCAATCAACTTTAGTTTCTCATTTGCAAAATAAAGGAGTTTCAGTGATCCGTTTCTTAGTTTGCTAAAATGTCTTTTCTGGAACTTTAAAACCAAGCATTATAAGCTTAGAACAGTTAATTAAAACAAAACAAAACACTATCTGATGTTTTTAAAGGAACGTAACAGCATGTTAAAAAAGGCCTTTTCCTTTCTCAGGGTTTTGGCTGAGGCTTCAAAGCTGAGAACAATAGGTTTAGGTCTCTCCCCACTCACACACATCCTAAGTGAGATACAAGACTGTCTAGGCAGAGCTTGCAGAATGATGCCTAGAGCTGGTTCTGCCATGGTTAGACACACACACCTCCAGGCTTTGCAAGAAAAGGCTAAGAGAGGGGACTGAGTGATTCCACTGGAAAAAAGTCTTTAGCGAAAGGCTGGCTGGTGGCAACTCAGGCAGCAGAACAAAGCCAGTGGGCCTCAGAAGGAACAAGCTTCACTGCAGAAACAATACAGAAGTTTGGGCCATGAGGATATAAGGGGGAGAATGGCACTGGGGTTATTTTACAGACTCTACAAGGCTCTTCTAGATAATTCCAACATCAGAGACACTGCTGGGAGCAGGGGTTGGGACAGAGGGTGGGGGAGGCTGCTGGAATCCAGGTGATAAGGGAGGAATTTTAAGAGCCTACATGGAGTAGGTATTATTTGAGCAATGTTACAGTAGAATATCCCAGGGAAGAAGGGTCTCTAAATGAATCCTCAAAAGCACCCCACCAGAGAAACACCCATTAGATCGGCCACACACAGAGAGCTCTGTGCTCACAACTGCAGGAGCTACTGAAGACCTTGCCTCTTTTTCTCTAAACCCTCTTTTCTTCTGGGCTCAGCTAATGCAAGAGGAGGTGAAAAAATAGAGAAGAAATGACTGTGAACTTCCCTCTTCACCATATGGTTGCAAGTCTGGTTGAGCCCCACACTAGTGAAAGGGAGAATTTTAATTGGGATAAGAAGTTGAAGTTTTCATATTAGATTGAACTGTACCTTTCAACACCCATAGGGAGGAAAGAAAGATTGGAGAGAGCAGTTTTAAAGGGCCAGTTACAAGACAGAACAAAGTTGCTTTCTGCTTAAATCCTCCCAAGTCCGGCTTGTTTATTATATTAATGATAGGTGGATAACTTTGATGGATTGAAGGAGGATTGATTCCAAAAAGAAGAGTTCAAGTTCAGTCCCTCAGTCATGTCTGACTCTTTTTGCGACCCCATGGACTACAGCACACCAGGCCTCCCTGTCCATCACCAACTCCTGGAGTTTACTCAAACTCATGTCCATTGAGTCAGTGATGCCACGCAACCATCTCATCCTCTGTCGTCCCCTTCTTATCCTGCCTTCAATCTTTCCCAGCATCAGGGTCTTTTCCAATGAGTCAGTTCTTCCTTTAGGATTGACTAGTTGGATCTTTTTGCTGTCCAAGGGACACTTAAGAGTCTTCTCCAACACCACAGTTCAAAAGCATCAATTCTTCGGTGTACTTGTGCCCAGAGGAGGGGTATTTGTGGCCAGATCCCAATTAAGAGGCGATTGTGGTGCAGTGGTAAAGAATCCGCCTGCCAGGGCAGGAGACACAGGTTCGATCCCTGGGTTGGGAAGATCCCCTGGGGGAGGAAATGGCAACCCACTCCAGTATCTTGCCAAAAAAAATCCCATGGATAGAGGAGCCTGGTGGGCTACAATTCCTGGGGTCACGAGAGCAGGACACGACTGAGTACGCATACACTGTCTACAGATTAAGCAAAAAGGCAATGGTAAATCTGGCAGGAATTAATGACTGCTTAGATATGGAAGAAAAGTAAGGTAGATGACTCATATCAGGTTCTAAAGATTCTAGTCTGAGACACTGGAGGATGGCAATGATGGAGAGTAATGCCTCTTCTACAGCTAAATATGTGCTCTAGAGAGATTTCACACTTAAGTCAATGATGCCACAGTTTTGGAACTATTCAATTGAGTTCCTCCTGAGCCAATGGCCTCCAAGCCAATTTATGAGTCATGTGAAAAATCAATCTCATTACCATTCAAGTATCCATTTTTCATTTAATCCATCATTTAACATACATGCTGTGAAGTGTGCCCTATGGGTTATGTGCTGTTCTAGCCACTGCAGAGGAAAATTCGCAGGACACAAGATCAGTCCTCAAGTCACTCACAGTCAACCTCCTCCACCCATTCCAGTTAAATACTGGTGTAATGCTGGGTTTTGTGGTCTTATCCCTCATGTGTGATGTAACTCCCTAATGTCATTGCTGTTATGTAGAAAAGAGCAGAATATCATGTAAATCGGGTGTGTACCATCTTAAATCTACGACCTTATATCCATTTGCCCATTTGTCCATTTTGCTTTTTGTCCTACAGAATTTAAGCTGTTATGACAACGTGGTCCAGAAATCTGATCTCTGTCCAAATGTAAGCAGATGCTCAAAACCAGTCTGGAAATCACTGGCACAGAAGGTACCCAAACAGACCCATTTGATTGTTTCTCTCTCACATTCTCTCTTTCACGCACACACATACGTACTTGTTCATACCACTCGGATTCAGTTCAGTCTGATAACAATATATATCTAGTATTCAGAATATCAAAATTTGGTGCTAAATCCTCTAAGGGATATAAATTTTAGAAACACAGTTTATTCTTTTCAGAAGCCCAAAACTTAGAGAAATAGATACATTTATAAATAGACATATGTGGTACAAAGTGTGAAATGATATCATAAAAGAATAAACAATAAATTGTAAGACATTAACATGGAAGAAAGACTCTACACTAACTTGTATTTATGTCACTTGTTTTCGGGCCCTCAGACACAGAGATCTGAGTTAATAATACTCTTCAATGTATTCAGCAAACATCCTTTGAGCACCTACTATGCGGCAGGCATCTTTCTAGGTATGGAGGATAAGCAAATTTTATTCAAGTTGGGGCAATGGAAAGAAAGCAGAGTGATGGCAGAGCACATAATTAGATGGCTCTTAGCTGAGTGATCAGAGAGAACTTCTCTGAGGATGTGATATTTAAGGAAGATCTGACTGATAAGAGGAAGTGCTCTGCAAAGGAAGATGAGAAGGATAAGAAACTCAGACAAAGGGAACAGCTATTGCAACGGCCCCAAGCAAGAATAAGTTTCATGTGCTGCAGAGACTAAGAAGGCATGTGTGCCTGGAACACTGTGGGCAAGGAGTAGAGACCAGAAGGAGATGGAGTTGGAGAGGTGATCTGATAACTAAGGCTAGACTTTTAAATAATATAAAACTTGGCTGATCCTTAAATGCACGTGAACACACACACACACCACACACAGTTCCAAAAATGTTTCAAGTATTGGCAGAACTGGTGGAATCTATGACTACTTGGAAGAAATAACATTCATTTGGATCATGTTTAAAAACTCATTACTTTATACTCACATTTAATACTTAATTTGACTAGGAAAAACCTTGGGAACAAAAGGATATTTGTAAACCATACCTAAACTCTAAGCACTATCCATGATATCACTGAACAGAGTTAAGGTAAAGTAATGGTTCC
Source organism: Bubalus kerabau (assembly GCF_029407905.1). NCBI lineage: Eukaryota > Metazoa > Chordata > Mammalia > Artiodactyla > Bovidae > Bubalus > Bubalus kerabau. The sequence continues at coordinate 77,590,708 of NC_073634.1, forward strand.
TAAAGAACAGTTTGAAAAAAAGAGACCCCAAGGATAGCAAGCAAGGTGAGTGGAACAGTTTCAACTATGGGGTAAAGAATGGCATTTTTTGTTGTTTTTCATTAGGCTGGAGATGATTAAGCCATATTCTCACCATTGGTTTTAGATAAGGCTCCTCTTGCATATTGTTCTTTTCCCCAATCCCTAGTTCATAGGTATCCTTTCTAACATGTTTGAAATATATTCTTGATGGATATGCATCTTTGATAAATAAATGGGTTGTTTTCCATGAATGTGATTTTAATGAGTCAACATAGAATCATTCTATGATAATTGTTATGTCATTCATTTACTCAATGCTCTATCTAAAGATCTATCCATGTTGCTCTCTGTATCTCTAATTCATTGCTTCCCGTTGCTGCAGAAAATTCTGTGATAAGAATTCTTCAAACTTTCCTCCCCCATTGCCCTAGAGATGGATAATAGGTTATTGCATGCTCTTTATGCAATGAACATCCTCACAAAGCTGCTGTTATACACTGAGGTGAGCTACTCTGGGGGATTACAGGGCCATAAGGATTACTTTCACCAACTTCTCATGGTAAGATTGGATTGTTCTTCCAAATGAACGCACTAGTCCACATGCCTGTTATATTTTCATAAATGATTTATATAGAACACACTGAGTCTCAGAGGGGCTTCGTTGATGGATCAGCAGATAAAGAACCCACCTCCAATGCAGGAGACACAGGAGATGAGGGTTCAGTCCATGGGTCAGGAAGATGCCCTGGAGAGGGAAATGGCAATCGCTCCAGTATTCTTGCCTGAAAAATCCCATGGACAGAGGAGACTGGTGGGCTACAGCCCAGAGATACATGGTGAGGCATTCAAATAGATAGTAAGTCCCAGGACCGAGATCCAAATCTTCTAATCCAGTTCTAAGTCTTTCTCGACTGGGGAAAATGTCTTTCTCAGGAAGGTTACCCTAACCCACATGGTTGTGCACAATCACAGATGCGAAGTTCAGCTGAATTACTCCTTATAATTACTCTTCACTGTCCCTCATTCAATGATTATTTGTTGAATGGTAGCCACAGAAAACACTGCTTTTCTCCTTCAAGAGGTCACGGTTTTATTTCCTTTCATCACTAAAGTACCTACCAACAGGTATGTGCCAGGAATCCACCTCTTCCTTTCCTAGAAGAACTTGAAATCAAATTTCCCCTCATAACCACAGTCAACATTAGTACAGACTTTCAAGAACTTTCTGTGGTTCTGTTTTCTTGCATATGCATTTCATACTCTCAGAATCCCTCAAAATTGACCATTTTACCTGGTCCCTGTTCTTCATTTCCAGAGACCACAAACTTAAAGTTCAGGTCTCAAATATCAAGTCAGTAACGAAGAGAGTTAACAAGGCTAGTGGTCAGTACCCAGTGGATAGCGCAGTGATTTTGTTGGGAGTACAATGTTTTATGAGCAAGTATGGCAGAACCATAAACTGGATCCATTTTAGCAGTGGTCGGTTATGCCCTTGGGTTTGAAATAATTACTTTCCTAGACATGTGGCTCCCAGATGAAATTCATGCTGTGATTTGATATTTTTCATGCAAAAAATTTTTTTCGCTAGCAGAAATTCATCACCAATATGTCAAGGAATTTGATGACTAAAAATAGTCTCCCTGTAAAGTGCATGAATGTGGTGTGCAGACTTGGAAAGGAAGAATACACCAGAGAGACTATGTGAAAGGGAATGACATCAGTGAACTGGAGACCAACCTTTTGACCTGACTAGTATCAAAAGACCATCCCACATGTCAAAAACATTTTGAACCTATTAAATAAGAAATGATTTCAAATGCTTACTATAGACAGTGCAGTGTAGCACTCAGTCATGTCTGACTCTTTGTGAACCCATGGACTGGTTCCTCTGTCCATGGAATTATCCAGGCAAGAATATCAGAGTGGGTTACCATTTCTTCCTCCAGGGAATCTTCTCGACCCAGGAATCGAACCCACGTCTCCAGGGGTTCCTGCATTGGCAGGCAGATTCTTTATTATTGAGCCACCTGGGAAGCCCTGCTTACTGTGGACACTAGCCTTCACACTGTATTAATTCCCTAAAGGCAATTACAGAGAGCCCAGCACAAGCTAGTCTTAACATCTCCCTTTTGATTCTGAGATGGAATCTGTACTTGGTCCTTGTCTACTCTGTTCACAGCTAGGTGGAGCCCACTCTTCCCCGCTCAGACAGTGGTTCCCCTAGTTTCTGGGGAAAGAAACTACTCCAGTTGCTTCAAAAAGAAAAGAGTATCAAAGCCAGGATTTATCCTGGGGCAAGTGAAGAGCAGTGGGTAATCAAAGATGAAAACTGAGGATACGAACAGGTTCATACTGTGTCTCTATGTTCAAGGCCATTATTAAGGCTCTCAGGGCCCAGGGCTGAATTTAATCTGCAAGCTTCAGGCCCAAGAATGGAAGCCAGCTGAGGGCTGCCCGAGGGAGGGAACCCTGCAGCTATCTGGGGGAAGAGCGTTCTGTGCTGAAGAGGACAGTTCTGTGTTTGGAGATAACAGCTCCTGGCTTTGAGGAAGTGCCCTCCTGGGAATGGCTGCTCATGACATGGCAGCAGCTATGCCTTCAGGTCAGTTCTGCAGTGTGGTTCTAGGAGTTATGACTAAGGTGTGTGTGTGTGAAAGTCACTCAGTCATGTCCGACTCTTTGCGACCCCATGGACTGTAACCCACCAGGTTCCTCTGTCCATGGGATTCTCCAGGCAAGAATACTGGAGTGGGTTGCCATTTCCTTCTCCAGAGGATCTTCCCGACCCAGGGATCAAACCCAGGTCTCCTGTATTGCAGTCAGATTCTTTATCGTCTGAGCCACCAGCTTAGAGGAGCTACCTAATAAATCCCTTTCTGCCTAAACTAGTGAGTATGGATTTTACTGTTAAAACCAAGAACCTGGCCCACTTTTAGAATCAGTCTTAGAGTTTTCCTTTGTGCCATTCAGTGTATCATACTGCTTTATCTGGCTTATCAGTTTTAAATGAAATCTTTTGATCCCCAGGCTATACAAGATTAGGAAATATCAGCATATTTATCATTCTCAATGTTTATTATGGGCTTCCTGGGTGGCGGCTCAGACAGTAAAGAATCTGCCCACAATGTGGGAGACCTGGGTTCAATCCCTGCATCAGGATCCCTGGGATGAGAGATGTTCCCACTGCAATTCAAACCTACTCTGTTTGCAGCTGATAACCCAGGCCCTGGGATGACGAGAAGACAGACTCACCTCATCACTTGCTGACCCCTGGCTTGTAGCTTTCTCCAGTAAAATCTGATCTTTTAGCCAACGCTGCATGATGTTAAGGCATTTATTCTAAGCCCTGTTTTACCACGGGTGGTGACCACAAAAGAACTCAACTTGCATTACAGTAAAAATCATTTATCAGGATGTCATCAAAGAAGAGATCCATAATTGTAACTCCATATATTAAAAAAGAAAATCAATAAAGCAATAATTACTATAAGTGAAATCTAAAGACAAATGACAAACTGGGGGAAATATTTGCACCTTACATCACAAAGAGCATATTTCCTCATATAAAGAGCTCCTGAAAATCTGTAAGAACAACACCCAATGGGAAAATGGGCCAATAATATGGATAGACAGTTTGTAGAAAAGGAAGGACAAAGGGAGCAAACACTAAGACAAATGATTCTTGAACATGCAAAAAGAGAAAATGTTATTTCAAAATATACTAAGACTCCATTTTGCACCTCTTAGAATGGCATAGACAAAAATGTATGATAGTCCATGGTGTTGACAAGGATCTGGGGAAATAGGCATGCTTACTGATGTGAGTATAAATTGGTGCAACCTCTAGGTAATGTTCAAATGATAAATGCACATATCCTTTTAACCCATATTCCAATCTTAGGGTTTTATTCTACAGATACACTTGCATATATATCCATTGCAATATGTACATTGCAGCATTGTCTGTGAGAGCAAACCATTTTAAGTCATCTGAAAGGAACAAGGAGAATAAGAAAATTCACTTTTGATGAAATGGCTAAGCTGCTTTTACCATGAACCTTAATATATATGAAGGAAGGCTGTTTTCTATGGTGATAATCCAACCTGGGTAAGAAAGGAGATCCAGGCAGGAAGACTACACGGTAGAGCTGGTAGTCATGCAGTAGTGAGTGAGTGCTCAGCGTGCTTGACTCTTTGCAACCCATGAACTGTAGCCCGCCTGGCTTCTCTATCCATGGGATTCTCCTGGCAAAAATACTGGAGAGGGCTGCCATTTCCTCCTCCAGGGGATCTTCCCAACCCGGGGACTGAACCCACGTCTCCCGCATCTCCTGAATTGGCAGGCAGATTCTTTTACCACTGAACCGCCTGGGACGCCACACAGAGCCAGCAGCACTCAGCTCAAACACAAATGGATTCCTGATGTGCAGAACCAACAATACTTTGCTTAGAAAAAGAACTGGTGCGTTGGCAGCTGAAGTTTCCTTGCACACTTTTGGAGACCACAGAGGGGCAGGGGCAGCAGGTGAGGAAAGAAGGTTGCAGATCCATCCTGGTGACCCATCCAGGTGGAAGAATAGCTGTCAGAAAGTAATAGGCTGCACTGCAGCTGCTAACCTTTTCCTCTCAGGAGAAGAAAAGGCTAGACCAGCTCATACAAGCACACATACAAAGCCCTGGGGGCTCCAGGAGAGGTTTGGCACTCTGCTCTGGTCACTTCTCAACAAGAATTTCAACAAACAGGTTGTCTCAGCAGAGGTGTCTCAGAAGACACTGTTCATATGGTATTCTATGTGAACAGTGCCCCTTGGAGAGAATACAATATGGATGCTGTTCCCTTGTGGCTCAGCTGGTAAAGAATCCACCTGCAATGCGGGAGACCTGAGTTCAATCCCTGGGTTAGGAAGATCCCCTGGAGAAGGGAAAGGCTACCCACTCCAGTATTCTGGCCTGGAGAATTCCATGGACTGTATAGTCCATGGGGTCACAAAGAGTTGGATACGACTGAGTGACTTTCATTTTCTTTTTTTTTTCCTTCAGAAATGGATAGTGAGTCAGCCCTGCAGGAAGAAATGCCCTTATTAAAGCAGGGAAATGATCACAAGGGGACCAGCCTAGCTTTTTCCAAAAAGACAAGAAAAAAGGAGGAAATCAGGAGGGAAAATCACTGGTAGATAAAGAATGGCTGCAGAGGGACTTCGCTGGTGGTCCAGTGGTTAAGACTCTGTGCTCCCAATGCAGGGTTCAATCCCTGGTCAGGGAACTAGATCCCATGGCTGCAAGTAAGAGCTCACATGCCAAAACAAAAGATCCCATGTGCCACAACTAAGACCGGGCACAGACAAATACATACATTTAAAAACACAAATACTAAAAATAAAAAGAATAAGGGGAAAGACAAAATGAATGATACTGGCTTCCTTTATCAAAAAAAAAAGAATGACAGCAGAAAAATCTTGCTACATATCCAGTGAAAATCATAACCAAATAAATCTCTGTAAACCTTAAGAACTAAAGAAAAAATAAACTCTAGAAAAAAATTATATATATATACACATATATATCAAACACTCAAAGCAGAGATACAAGGGTTTGAGGAGAAAATGACCACACATCTGAAGTTAGCAAATGAGTTAGCACTGACATCTGTTTCTTTGAGGGCAAATTTGTGTATAGTAAAGTCTTAGCCTGATGAAATTTTAAAAGGTAATCACAACCAGGTAACCACCCTTGTAAAGAGAGATAAAATACTATCAACACCCAAGAAGGCGCCTCCCTGACCCTTCCCAGTCAAAGGTATTGTCGTTTTCACCGCTATCATTAACCATCAACTAGTTTTGTTTTCTTGCCTGGGGAGTCCCAGGGGCAGAGGAGCCTAGTGGGCTGCCCTCTGTGGGCTCATACAGAGTTGAAGTGACTCAGCAGCAGCAGCAGCAGCGGTTTTGTTTAGTGTTGAATATTCTATGAATGAAAGCAAACAGTACTAGGTAATCTTATATGCGTTCTTTCACTTTACATTGTGTCCATGAGATTCATCCACATAGTTGTAAATATTATATAGTAGTTCACTTTTCTGTAGTGTTATATAGTATCCCATTATAGGAATGCGAGGAAATATATCCATTAATATTTGACCTGTTTCCTGTTTTTAACAATTATGAAAAGAGCGGCTATGAATACTGTTGTACATGTCTTTTGGGGGGATATAAACATTTATTTGTTCGGAATATTTCCACAAAGGGGTGGAATTTCTAGGTCATAAAGTACATACATATTTAGTTTTGGAATCATTAAAAAGTTTTCCAAAGTGGCTGTACTAATTTAAACCAGGAATGCATCCTCCACATCTTAGCTTCTACTTGGTATTGTTAGTTCTTCTAATTTTTGCCATTTTAGTAGAAGGATCTCATTGTGATTTTAATTTACATTTCCCTGATGATTCAAATTTAGGAAATTTTCATGTGCTTATTTCTTGTGAAGTATACATTCAAGCCTCTGCCCATTATTTACCAGGCTGTCAGTATTTATCTTATTAATATGAAGGAGTTATTTGTATACCCTTGGTAGGAGTCATTTGTCAAGTTCAGTTCAGTAGCTCAGTCGTGTCCGACTCTTTGCGACCCCATGAATCGCAGTATGCCAGGCCTCCCTGTCCATCACCAACTCCCGGAGTTCACTCAGACTCATGTCCATCGAGTCAGTGATGCCATCCAGCCATCTCATCCTCTGTCGTCCCCTTCTCCTCCTGCCCCCAATCCCTCCCAGCATCAGAGTCTTTTCCAATGAGTCAGCTCTTCATATGAGGTGGCCCAAGTACTGGAGTTTCACCTTCAGCATCATTCCTTCCAAAGAACACCCAGGGCTGATCTCCTCTAGAATGGACTGGTTGGATCTCCTTGCAGTCCCAAGGGACTCTCAAGAGTCTTCTCCAACACCACAGTTCAAAAGCATCAATTCTTGATGTACATTATACATCAATGTATACCTGACATATACACTTGTCAGGTATATGTATACAAATATTCTCCCAATCTGTAGCTCACCTTTTCACTCCAATGATGTCTTTGATGAAAAATTCTTAATTTTAATTAAGCCCAACTTGTCAATATTTTATTTTCTATTCAGTGCTTTTTGCAACCTGTTTAAGAAATCATTGCCTATAGCAAAGTCATAAAAATATTCCTCTACATTCTTTTAAAAATTTATTAACTTTCACAGTTAGTTCTATGATCCATCTCAAATTAACGATGGCTTATGAAGGGAGATGGGAATCAAGGTCCATTTTTGTTTCCTATATGGGAAGCCAACTTGCCTAGCACCACTATTGAAAATAGCATCTTTTCCTCTGAATTAAATTTACAACAAATCATGGAACTGTATACGTGTGGGTCTGTCTCTGGGCTTCTTTTCCTTGATCTATTTGTCCCTCCTAGTATCTACACCACGCTTTATTTTAACTTTATGAGAAATCTAATGCTTAGAAGTCTAAGTAGTCATCTTTATTCTTTTTTTTTTTTAAATGGCCACCTTCAAGATTTCTCTAGGTTCTTAGAAATTCCAGATAAATTTTAGAATTGACTTGTGTCAAATCTTTGTTTGATTAGTCCTTATACATTACATGTAGTTTATAATTTCATAGATAAAATATTGCATAAAAGTTAATTTTCAAAATTAATTGGAAGAATTCAGGAAAGAAGAAGCAAGGAAAAAGCATTTGCCATCATATAACTGAGGATCACAATAAGAGCAATGAAGAGAACAATGAACACTTGAAAATGTGCAAAGAACACAGAAGAAAGTCTTGAGAAAAAAAGAAAAACAAATGAAAATGAACATTTTGAATCATCGACAAGAATATGTCCCAATAAGTTTACTGGACTGGAATGATAAAGAAGAAAATACTTTTGAGCATTCGTGCAAAATTATTAACTCATATATAAAGGGAAAAACTTTCAGATGAGCTTAAGACATCTCCACAGTCACACTCAATGACAGTGAGGAGCTAGAAAGTAGGAGTTATAAAGAAAGGAGTGTGATCCAAGATTTTCATACTCAGCATATTAAGTATAAACGCAACAGATAAATATTGTCAAACATGCTAAAAGTCACGGAATATACAACTGACCCTTGACCAACACAGAGGTGTGGTTAAAAATCTGCACATAACTTTTGACCCTCCCCAAATTTATCTACTAGTAGCCTACTGTTGATCAGAAGTTTTACTGATAAAGTTAACATACATTTTATATGTATTTTTGCTTCTTTATTTCTCTTGAAATGTTTCTATATGGTGCCAATCCTTGGGGGAACTTCCCTGGTGGTCCAGTGGCTAAGAATCTGCCTTCCAATGCAGGACACGCAGGTTGCATCCCTGGTCAGGGAACTAAGATCTCACATGCAATGAGGCAACTAAACCCAAGAACCACAACTAGAGAGACTATGTACCACAATGAAGATCTCACGTGCCATGACCAAGACTCAACACAGCCATAAATAAACAAATAGATTTTTCAAAATGTTGCGTTACGGGACCAACCCTTCCTCCATCACTTGCTTTAGTTTCAGTGCCCGTATCATAGAAGGGTCCATGTCATAAAAGAAGTCAAAAGCTGGGGACTTGCCTGGTAGTCTAGTGGTTAGGAGTCTGCAGGAGACGTGGGTTCAATACCTGGTCTGGAAGGATCCCACAAGCTGTGGGACAGCTAAGGCCATACACCACAACTACTGAAACCCATGCTCTAGAGCCTGCAAGCTGCAACAAGAGAAGACCAAGTACTGCAACTAAGGGTAGCCACTGCTCACTCCAACTAGAGAAAGCCCACACGCAGCAATGAAGGCCTGGTGCAGCCAAATAAATAAATAAAGGTCAAAACCAGTTTTGAATAATCCAAATCCTTCTGCCAGATTGGCTAGTGTCGATTTGTTTTCTGGCACTGCTTCCTCTACATCTTCTTCCTCGTTGTCTGGCACTGGTTCCGAAGCACTCATCTCCATTAAGTCATCTTCTGTTAATTTGTCTGGTATGATGTCTACTAGATTTTAAATTTCTCCAAGATCTACATCCTGAAACCCTTCACCCCTCCCCCAACCTTTTTTTGCCAAACTCACAATCTCTTTCTTCATTCCCTTGATTGGCTCTGTCATAAATCCCCTAAAGTCATGCACAGCATCTGGATATAGTTTTCTCCATCAGGAATTTATTATTTGGGGTTTGATGGCTTTCACAGCTTTTTCTCTTACAATGATGGCATCTTCAATGGTGTAATCCTTCCAGACATTTGTGATGTTCTCTTTCTTGGGGTCCTCTTCCATAAGGTTGACAATTCTTTCCAAAGAGTATCATGTGTAATGAGTCCTAAAGGTCCTTATGATCCCCAACCTACAGGCTAAAATAGACATGTTGTGTTTGGGGGCAAGTAGACCACTCAGTCACCTTTGGTGTTGAACTCATGGGGCTCTGGGTGGCCAGGAACATTGCCCAATATCAAAAGAATCAGTCTCTTACTGTAAAGGTGCTCCCTGACATTGATGGAACCAATCCAGAAAAAGGGTTCTCATTGTCCAAGCCTTCTTGCACAACCAAAAGACTGGCAACTGATGTTTATCTTTTCCTTCAAGGCTCAGGGGTTAGCAGTTTTATAGATAAAGGCAGTCCCAATCATAAACCCCACTGCATTTGCCCAAAACAGTAGAGTTAGTCCTTCAAGCCTTAAATCCTAGTGCCCACTTCTCTTCCTTACTAATAAAAATGCCCTTCATGGCATTATTTTCCCCCATAAAAAGGGCACTTTCATCTGCATTAAAAACTTGTTCAGGGGCTTCCCTGGTGGCTCAGTGGTAAAGAGTCCACCTGCCAAGGCAGGATACACGAGTTCAATCCCTGGTCTGGGAAGACGCCACATGAGGCTGAGCAACAAAGCCCATGCACCACAGCTACTGAGCCTGTGCTCTGGAGCCCGGAAACCACAACTAATGAAACCTGCACAACCTAGAGCCTGTGATCTGCAATGAGAGAAACCCCCGCAACGAGAAGCCTGTGCACCGCAACTAGAGAAAAACCTGTGCAGCAACAAAGACCCAGCACAGTCGATAAGTAAATATATATATAAACTCTGTTCAGGCAGATATCCTTTCTCATTAATGGTTTTCTTAATGATGTCTGGGAACTTGTCTGCTGCCTCTTGGTTGGCAGAAACAGCTTCTCCTGTTATCTTAACGTTTTAAAAGCCAAATCTCTTTCTAAAATTATCAAACCATCCTTTGCTGGCATTAAAATCTCCAGCTTTAGATTTTTCGCCTTCCTTTTGCTTTAAGTTTTCATAGCATGACTTTGCTTTTCCTCGAATTATATGGGTCTATAGGTGTGCCTATCATAGCAAATCCTGCACCCACATAAAAACTGCATTTTCAGTACCAGATAAAAAGGTATTTCTCCAAAAAGTACAAGGTTTCATCCTTGCTGGTGAAGCTGCAGCAACAGCTTCATGAGTTTCCTTTTCTTCTTGTAAAACAGCCCTTACGCTGGATTCATTTATCCTGAAATGGCTGCAACCACAGATGCAGACCTCAATCTTTGGTACATATAAAGCAATTCAATTTTTTCTTGTAATGTCATGCCTTTTCTCTGTTTTGTGGGAGCACTTCCAACATCAGTAGTGGCACTTCATGTGGATCCCGGGTGTTACTCAAGGTTTACGGTACTGCAGTAAACACGAAGAAAAATACGCGAGACCCCCAAGAGATCACTTTTTACTACAACACGGAATTTACTGGAGCTACCAACTGCTCATGCAGAGAAAATGTGTCACTGAGTGCATTAAGTGACTCGGCGTGATAGCAACAGGAGATGGCTACAAGATTATTAGAGCCATGCAGTAGGTTCCACAGTTGATTGTAGGCAGTTATGACTTAATATTGTATCTTTGTTACTTTTTGTTTACATTTCTCTTGACTGAAAATGTCACCATGTACAGTGTTTGTTTGTGTAAGTTTTGATAAACATTAACTTGGCAACATCTGCTGGATCATTGAAAAAGCAAGAGAGTTCCAGAAAAACATCTATTTCTGCTTTATTGACTATGCCAAAGCCTTTGACTGTGTGGATCACAATAAACTGTGGACAATTCTGAAAGAGATGGGAATACCAGACCACCTGACCTGCCTCTTGAGAAACCTATATGCAGGTCAGGAAGCAACTGTTAAAACTGGACATGGAACAACAGACTGGTTCCCAATAGGAAAAGGAGTATGTCAAGGCTGTATATTGTCACCCTGCTTATTTATCTTATATGCAGAGTACATCATGAGAAATGCTGGGCTGGAAGAAGCACAAGCTGGAATCAAAATTGCCGGGAGACATATCAATAACCTCAGATATGCAGATGACACCACCCTTATGGCAGAAAGTGAAGAGGAACTCAAAAGCCTCTTGATGAAAGTGAAAGAGGAGAGTGAAAAAGTTGGCTTAAAGCTCAACATTCAGAAAACGAAGATCATGGCATCTGGTCCCATCACTTCATGGGAAATAGATGGGGAAACAGTGGAAACAGTGTCAGATTTTATTTTTCTGGGCTCCAAAATCACTGCAGATGGTGACTGCAGCCATGAAATTAAAAGACGCTTACTCCTTGGAAGAAAAGTTATGACCAACCTAGATAGCATATTCAAAAGCAGAGACACTACTTTGCCAACAAAGGTCCATCTAGTCAAGGCTATGGTTTTTCCTGTGGTCATGTATGGATGTGAGAGTTGGACTGTGAAGAAAGCTTAGCGCCAAAGAATTGATGCTTTTGAACTGTGGTGTTGGAGAAGATTTCTGAGAGTCCCTTGGACTGCAAGGAGATCCAACCAGTCCATTCTAAAGGAGATCAGTCCTGGGATTTCTTTGGAAGGAATGATGCTAGAGCTGAAACTCCAGTACTTTGGCCACCTCATGCGAAGAGTTGACTCATTGGAAAAGACTCTGATGCTGGGAGGGATTGGGGGCAGGAGGAGAAGGGGACGACAGAGGATGAGATGGCTGGATGGCATCACTGACTCGATGGACGTGAGTCTGAGTGAACTCCGGGAGTTGGTGCTGGACAGGGAGGCCCGGCGTGCTGCGATTCATGGGGTTGCAAAGAGTCAGACACAACCTAGCAACTGAACTGAACTTTTATAATAGATTTTTAAATATTTTATGATAGTGAATGATGAAATGGACTAGTATCTACATATATGTTATTCATTCATGGCAACCCTAACTTTAAAATTTTTTTACTATTCCTAGACAGTCACTTAGTCCATCTGTGAGTTTTTTAAATTTTGTCATAAATCTCCAAAAGTTTTTCCAACGTATTTATTGAAAAAAATCCATGTATAAGTGGACTCTCACAGTTTGAACCCATGTTGTTCAAGGGTGACCCATTGTTCCTTTTGGAAAGTCCTACAGGACAACCTTCAGCCAACCAAGAGAGGATGGAGAATTTGGAGCGGTGCATTCATTAGATCAGAGCATAACGCAAAGGACGAAAAAAAAGACTCTTGTCCAGAAACTTACTGAAGACAACTGACAAAAGTTGAGTGAAGCTTGTCAGAGGGGACAGCCAAAGTGAGAAAGCCATGGCTCTGCACTGAGAGAATACAGAAAAAACTGCCTGGATTGGGCTAATCTGGAGAAGCAGCCAGACCGCAGGTGGGTTATAGGGCCAGGAGGAGAGGTGAACGGCCCAGGAAGTGCCATCAGGCCTCACCTAGCTGAGAGACGAGGCCACAAGTCCTGGAGCCCAGAATTCAGCTGTAAAAACAAAGCAGCAAGGGGCACCCAGGCACCCTTGAGATCAGCAGGTACCCGACAGCATGTCTACAGCACAGTCCCTTCTACCAACACCACGAGAGAGAAACAAGAGCTCCCTCCCTCTGCAAATTGAGAGCAGGCTTAGGGACAGCCAGGAGGGCACAGGGTACTTTATCCAGGAAGAATAAACACTAACGTATATCAAGTGCTTGGAGAAGGCAATGGCACCCCACTCCAGTGCTCTCATCTGGAAAATCCCATGGGCGGAGGAGCCTGGAAGGCTGCAGTCCATGGGGTCGCAAAGAGTCAGACACGACTGAGCGACTTCACTGTCACTTTTCACTTTTATGCATTGCAGAAGGAAATGGCAGCCCACTCCAGTGTTCTTGCCTGGAGAATCCCAGGGATGGGGGAGCCCGGTGGGCTGCCGTCTATGGGGTCGCACAGAGTCGGACATGACTGAAGCCACTTAGCAGCAGCAGCAGCAGCATATCAGGTGCTTAATGTGTACTAAGCATGATTATAAGCTGTTTACATACTTTGATTCATTTAATCGTCACAACTCTAAGAGGAAAATATTCTTACTTCTGTTTTAGAGAAACTAAAACTGCAATGGAGGCACAGAGAGGTTAAGTAGCATGCCTTGGGCCACACAGCAAGTAAGTGGTTGTGCTGAGACATGCACACTGACAGCCTGGTTCCAGAGCCCATGCTCAAATCCTTATGTAAATAGGTTATTTAAATCAGTCAACAAAGATAAACCTGAATCTTTATATATATGGAACTGGTAAGTAAATTTTGTTACACTAATTTCAGATTTAATGTAGATGTGACAAAGAAAAGAGATCTTTGCATCATACATGGAAAGATCTATTCAACGATATATATCAAGTAGAAAGAGCACAGTACAGGAAGGTGTGTTACATGCTGCCTTAAAAAACCAAAGGTTTCATAGACACGTATACTTGTATCTCTATAGATACCTCTGGAAATATACTCCAGATCTCAAAATAGTTGTCACTTTTTGGAGAGAGCGACTGGGAATCCAAGAGATCAGGGTTGAGAAACCTGCTTTTCTTGCTATTCCCTTTTGTGCCTTTTGAATTTTAGACCATGTACATATGTCACTTAATCAAAAACAGGTGACCTAGGTAAAGAAAGAAAGCTGAGAGGCCTCCCGGGGACAAGAGAGAATAAAGGCCACCTCACCATTTTGAGTGATGCCCTCTGGCAGGGAGAAAGTTTCACTAGCAATCACCCTGTAAGTGGAAGGAATTCCCTTTGGAGGAAAAAGAGAAAACGAACATGACAAGATGTGTAACTGGGAGGTTGGACTGAGGCACCCAGTTTTGATAGATTTCAGATTCCAAAGTGAGGTGTGAGGCCCTGTGAGCATTTCAAAGCAGGTGCCAAGAACAGGTTAGACAAGGAGCCCACACTGAGGCCCCAGCGGGTTGGGAGGGGAGAAAGGGAGAACTTTGTGAGGAGGGCTTATCTGGAGGGAGCTTTGAAACCTTCTCCTCAAAGGGAAGGGAGCTACAGCTGGCGGCCCTGGAGACCCACTATGCTCTCCGAGCAGGGTTGGTTACAGGGACCTGTGATGGAGAAAGCTAAAGGGGAGACCGGTGCTACCCGCCTCCCACTGAGCAAGAGCCGGACCTCTCCTGCGGCCCTGAGGTAATTTTAAGTGGCTCCTGCCCTCAAGGGCAGCTTTGTGGGGTGAGAGGACATAGACAGAAAGCAGACTGGCAGGAGTGGTACCAAGAAGCACACAGGTGCAGCCAACCAGAAGCAAGGGCGTTTCTCAGGTCCCAGGATGGTGAAGGCCCAGGAGCAGAGATGCACAAAGGGCCTAGAAAACCGCCCAGGAGAGTGGACGTCACTGGGCCAGAGAGGGGAAGCCAGTCAGCACCCGCCAGTAGGTACTTTCCTACTGGTCACTTCTCTTTGTGCTCCCATGTCCACTCCTGGCTCCTCACAGGCAGCAGCCAGCGGGCAGGGGTCGGTGAGGGCCACAGAGAGCAAAGAGAAGCTATCTCCCCCTCTGACACTTCCTCGGTCACAGATTTTCACCTGCAACCGGCCGCAGCTGAAGGAAGGGATAAGCTTTAATTACTAGGTTGAGGTTGTGTTTGGAGCTTAAAGCCACCATAAAGATTTTTATTACCTGAGAATGAGCAGAAATGTGATTGAAGTGCTGGAATCTCCACCTGGCGGGGAAGGCAACGGCTTCCCTCCCACAAAGAGCTTTAAAAGGAGAGCAGGAGATAACAATAAGCTGCTTCTGTGGTCACAAAGCTCAAGTTCCGCTTGTTCGATGAGCTGGTTACACAAAAGGATTGGTTAACACGGGTATATTCAAAGACCCAGATTTAGTATGTGAATTTTTCCTTCTAATTATGAATGAGTAGATTGTATCATAAATGATTAGAGAGAATTATTAAATAACATTAAATGTAGACGGCAGTGAAGATATGTGTAGTCATCGAGAAAGAATTAAAAGGCTGCTGATGTGTATGACTTCTACCAATTATCCATTTTGAAAAAAAATCAGTTATAATGACAGTTTGCAAAATGTTTAATATCAACATACAAATTAAAATCAAAGGCAGTGACCACAGCTCACTTGGTTCAAGCTCATAATGGATGACTTAATTATATTTTTACGTCTATCATTCCACATATAAGAAAGGATATTGAGTCACTTGGGGCTTCCTTGGTGGCTCAGACAGTAACGAATCTGCCTGCAATGCAGGAGACCCGGGTTCAATCCCTGGGTAGAGAAGATCCTTTGGAGAAGAGAATGGCTACCCACTCCAGTATTCTTGCCTAGAGAATTCTATGGACAGAGATGCATATGGGCTATAGTCCATGAGGTTGCAAAGAGTTGGACATGACTGAGTGGTTAACCAGAGAAGGCAATGGCACCCCACTCCAGTACTCTTTCCTGGAGAATCCCAGGGACGGGGGAGCCTGTTGGGCTGCCGTCTATGGGGTCGCATAGAGTCGGACATGACTAAAGCAACTTAGCAGCAGCAGCAGCAGCAGCAGAGTGGTTAACACACACACATACACACACACTTGAGTTACTCTTCTCTATTTCCACCTCCTTCTTCCTGGAGTTTCTCTCTTAAACGTTCTACAAATTTATTTATCCAAATAAATCAAGTAAAGTTTTCTGCACCCCCATTTTTAGTTCACAAGCTGTCTTCTGCTGTATTGGGAGCCAAATAACACATTTTATTTCTCTATGTCATGAGAAAATAAAATAATTTTTAATTTTCTTACAGCTCATCTCTTCTCCATTACATCCAGAGATATAAAGATCTCTATTGAATATTATGTGTACACTCTGGAAATCAGATCACTGAAACTGTGAACTTATTCTTCATTTTAATATGATGTAATCATCCTGGACAGATATGCAGGAAGCACCCGGAGATGACTTTATATCTTGCCATGTGCTTGAAATGAACTGATGGATATTCTCATGTATTAATGAGAGAGACCCAGGTCAGTTATATTACAGATAATAAAACATTTACTTTTAATCCTTGGAGATTATTCAAAGACTACACAGTTAATTGCACAGACACGTGCATTTTATTTTTGTTTCCAGACAATATACCTCTGATTCTTTTACAAAGCATGACGGTCTTCTAAGCCAAAACCTAATTTTGAAGTTTAGTTCTCCTAGAGTGGAATTTTATATATGCAATATTCTCCCAATGGTTGACAAAGGTTTAAGTGTTTGTGGGGGGTGCAGTTCATACTGATGTTTCTGTGAACAGCAAATTTCCCAAATTTTTGTAATTTATATACCAGCAAAAGACTGATTTCAAACATATCATGAGTCCCTACTGGAGAAGGCAATGGCACCCCACTCCAGTACTCTTGCCTGGAAAATCCCATGGACGGAGGAGCCTGGTAGGGTGCAGTCCATGGGGTCATAAATAGTCAGACACAACTGAGAGACTTCACTTTCACTTTTCACTTTTCATGCATTGGAGAAGGAAATGGCAACCCACTTCAGTGTTCTTGCCTGGAGAGTCCTAGGGACGGGGGAACTTGGTGGGCTGCCGTCTATGGGGTCGCACAGAGTTGGACACGACTGAAGCGACTTAGCAGCAGCAGCAGCAACAGCATGAGTCCCTACTTGATATGAATAAGAAGACCAACCCACAGTAGAAAAATGGGCCAAAAAGAAAAGATATGGATCATTCCCAGAAAAGAACATCTATATGGATCTTATACAAATGATAAGGTGCTCAGCTTCATCATAATAAGGGAAGTAAAATTTTAAATGGTAATGCAATTATCACTTTCATCTACAGATTGATAAAGACCAAAAAGTTTGATGACATCTGAACTGACAAGACGCTTACTCCTTGGAAGGAAAGTTATGACCAACCTAGATAGCATATTAAAGAGCAGAGACATTACTTGGCCAACAAAGGTCCGTCTAGTCAAGGCTATGGTTTTTCCAGTGGTCATGTATGGATGTGAGAGTTGGACTATAAAGAAAGCTGAGTGCAGAAGAATTGATGCTTTTAAACTGTGGTGTTGGAGAAGACTCTTGAGAGTCCCTTGGACTGCAAGGAGATCCAACCAGTCCATCCTAAAGGAGATCAGTACTGGGTGTTCATTGGAAGGACTGATGTTGAAGCTGAAACTCCAGTACTTTGGCTACGTGATGCGAAGAGCTGACTCATTTGAAAAGACCCTGATGCTGGGAAAGATTGAGGGCAGGAGGAGAAGGGGATGACAGAGAATGAGATGGTTGGATGGCATCACTGACTCAATGGACATGGGTCTGGGTGGACTCCAGGAGTTGGTGATAGACAGGGAGGCCTGGCGTGCTGCGGTTCATGGGGTCGCAAAGAGTTGGACACGAATGAGCGACTGAAATGAACTGAACTGAACTGAACTGACAAGGTTGTAGAAAAGCAGACACATACACCTATACAACTTTCTCAAGAGGGCTATTTAGCAATATCTATCAAAATGACAAGGGAAGTCAAAACCTGCAGAACTGTATATTAAAAAGGGTAAAATCTGCTGTATATAAATTATACCTAAATCTTTTTCACAAAAATGTTAATGTCAAGTTTCCTCATAAGAAAGTCTCTATTGCCTTTAAAGAGAATGAGATTGTTCTATATCAACCATTAGACAATACATTTTAATATATATTAAGTGAAAAATGATAGTGAAGGACAGGGAAGCCTAGTGTGCTGCAGTCCAGGGGGTCGCAATGACCCCCCCCAAACACACATACACAACTTAGTGACTGAACAACAAGTGAAAAAAAGCAGAATGGTGTGAGTCAGATGTTCCTTTCAAGCAGACAAATGACATATACTTGTTCACATATGCAGGTTTGCATATGCATATACTCTCCAGAAGTGTACACACAAACAGTGGCTACCTCTGGGGAGGGACCCAGAAGCCAAGAGACCAAAGGGAAATATTTTCCTCCTGTATGTACTTTCATACCGCTTAATTTTGTTCTTTTTAAACATATGCATGTATTACTTTTTCAAGTATAATAAAACTGTAATACGTAGGGGAAAATACAAAGATACATACCCTCAACCCACAACTCCACTTCTAGAAATTTATTCCAAAGATACACTCGTTCACATGCAGATGGCATTGTTTGTAAGAGCCAAAGATTGGAAATAACCTAAATGACCACCAATAGGACCTTGTGAAATCGTGGTATTATGAAATTGTGGAACATTTAGAGGCTATAAAAAAAGATTGAGGAACCTCCTTACCTACTAAAATAGAAGTAGATCCAAAATGTTGTTTAATTGCTAAGTCATGTCCAACTCTTTTGCCATCCCATGGACTGTAGCCTGCCAGACTCCTCTGTGCATGGGATTTCCCAGGCAAGAATAGTGGAGTGGGTTGCCATTTCCTTCTCCACGGGATCTTCCTGACTCAGGGATCAGACCCAGATCTCCTGTATTTGCAGGTGGATTATCTCTGAGCCACCAGGGGAAGCCTGGATCCAAGATACATTAACTGAAAAAAGCAAGATGCGGAGTAGTACATACACCATGGTTGAGATAAAATGGGGAAGACAATATTCATGCGCATTCATTTAAATATGTATAAGTCACTCTGAGAAGATGGATCAAAAACCATAAAATGGTTGCCTCTGGGAAAGAGAACTGGGCATCCGGGGAACAAAGGTAGATAGGAAAAGTTTTCACAAATGTTTGTTTGTGCTCTTTGAATGTTGAGCCATGTGAAAGAATTACCTATTAACATAAACTCTCGGTTTCCCTGGAGTAGTATTACCATAGCTGCGGGATAATATGACAGAGCAGCTCATGATGAAGATAAGCTTCTTCTAGCACAATCATGGTGTCCTTCCCCACTGTAATGAAACAGAATCTGCCTTACTGTTTCTTTCATGCACGAAAATGAACTGGGTCTGTTTCTCGGGAACACGCCAGGTTGACAAACTGACTGGCTACTGTCTTCACAATCATCGTGTGTCAGTTGCTCAGTCGTGTCCGACTCTTTGCAACTCCATGGACTGTAGCCTGCCAGGCTGCTCTGTCCATGGAATTCTCCAGGCAAGAATACTGGAGTGGGGTGCCATTTCCTTCTCCAGGGTACAATCATCGTGGCCCATCACAAAAGGTTTCTCACCCTTTGACAGGGATGCCTGGCGTCTGGCGTGGAGAGCACAAAGGTCACCACGGGGAAGGCTAGAGGGACTGATTTAGGAATGAAGCTTTTCCGAAGTGAACAGCTTCTTCACACTAATCTCCATCTCCAGGCACAAATAGCTCTCAGCCAAGCACAATGGTCACACAGGTCAGCCTGCTGTGCTGTTTCCCAGGACAGTGCTGTCTGAGCCAAAGAAGTAGCCAGGGAAATTCAAGCACAGCACTATACCACCACTTCTTTCACCAGCAATTTATCAATATTTATAAATATCTTCCAAGATAATGAGAAATAATTTAAAGAAGAAACAAATGTATATGCTCAGAACCTGTCTCCAGAGCATATCACCATAATAATGATTAGAATATAGCAAGTATGTGAAAAGGAGAATCCTAATTGAAACTCTTTCCTATATTATATTATATGATGAGTGGACATTATTACTTGGAGAAAAGACAGTAAAAATACTAGACATGATAAGCTATGAGTGCATTTATTCCCTAAAAGTATTTTCCATATTAATTTTTATGACACGTTCAGTATCTGAGTATATTTCTTGGTCATAAGGGATTCTGAACATTTGTACAGCTTTTGATAGCAAGTTAGATCTCTTTTGACAGCAAGTGAGAAGAGATCTGATCCAAACACTGGCTGAAACAAAACAGGAACTTACTTGATTATGTAACTGAACAGTCCAGGAATAGGGCTTGCTGCTCTGCTGCTATCTTGGATTGAAAGCTGAAAAGCATCACCAGGGTGCCTCTCTCTCTCTTTCACAGCTCTTTTCTCAGACTGGTTCCCACTTAAGATGTCAAGATGGCTACAGCAACTCTGAGCCTTACATGAAACATGAAAATATAGCAGGACAGAAAATGAATCTCTCTCCCAGAAGCCCTAGCAGAAATATCACTACTTCTCATTGATTCTGCCTCAGGCTGACCAGGGGATCGCAATATCTGGATTGATTTAGGTCACAAACTCTGTGCCTGAGCCAGGGGTGAAGCCCCAGCCCAAGCAACCACACTGGAGGCAGGGATTTCCACAGATGGGAGCGAGAGTCCAGTTACCAGCAGCAGGCTGGCTGTGTGGTGGGCAGTGAAGAGAACAGCTGACAGTAAACAGCTGTAGCCTGGGATAATTGGTGTGCGATGGAAAGCCAGTAGAAATGAGGATCTACCGAGAAAGAGGGGCACACTGAGAGAATGAAAGTGAAAAGTGGGAGATGTTTACATCCATCACTTGACATTAATATTTAAAATTTTAAGAGTCTATATTTCTGGACTTGGTATGCAATTTCAAAAAGAAAGAATAATTTATGTTCCTAGACTTGCTGTGCAATTTCAAAAAGCAAGAATAATTGCTTTATTCTTCAAAATTAAAAAAAAAAAAAACTTCATGAAATGAGCTTTGAGAAGAAAATTTTATCCTGAGAATTACTGCAAGTATAAGATTACTCTCATCTAAAAGCATGTCAGAAATAAAAGACAGTGCTGGGAATCAGCTACTGACAGCTCTAGACAGAATGTCTAATTTGAAAATGATTTATTCTTTTCCATGTAAGGCTCTTCTATAATATGTAAATTGGAGGTGATTCGTACAACTCATGTAATGCTAAGATAAGAGCTAGAGTAAGAAGTTTGGGTTAGAAGCAGAGTGACTTTTAAAAATAGTTTTACAGTCAGTTTCCATATTCATCAAATACTTAATGGCAAGAAATGTAGTCCAAGAATTTTTCTAAGTCACTGCAGAGAATTAATAATTATCAGAAGAAGAAAAACATTTCACTAGTTTCTGAAGAGGCATTGTCCTGCCTTTGGCACAGGATCGGGTGGATTTAGCGTGTATAATTTCTCCTGAGTGCCTCCGGCAAGGCTATTAGTAGCCTACCCAACAGCTATTACCCACTTCTTTCTGCTTTAAAAAAAAAAAAAAAAAAACAGACTACATACTTAAGACAAAAGCCCTATTTCAATTGGGTAATGATGTGCCCAGTTTCAGGGCCTAAGCAAATCATATCACTCTCACTTCCCTTTTGTGATGTAGCAATGGGCATGAGGTCAAGTTCAGGCCCAAGATGTTTGCTGGGAGCCTCAATGTTTCTTCCTGCTTAGGGAGATTTAAGAGAAAGAGAAAGCCCTTCTCTTGTCTCCTTCCTTCCTGCTTGGGACTTGGCACTCTGACGAAACCATGTCTAGAGCAGCTGCGCCATCTGGTGGCCAGAACGGGCAGGACATGGGAGCAGCCCTTGTGCGCCCAGTCATCCAGCTGTTGAGTACCCCAGTCGTCACCTGCTTTCACACGTTTCCTTAAGTGGCATATTATGGGTCATGCGGTTTGAGCACTTTTAGTCGGCTATTCTATTTCTCTAGCCAAAGCCATTCCTAAATAATACAGCTCCTCCTCAAATTTCTGACTTAGGATTGCCATACTAAATACTACACAGCTAAATTTTCCTTGCAGAGTCAAAACTTCATTCTTAAAGAACCACTATTTCTTAAATTGTCCTATTTATTTAAGTTTGATCCAGTGGTTGCCTTCAAAAAATAAAATTCAAGCCATATCTTTTTTAATCATTTCTTTTGGAAAACTATTAAATACATTTATTACTGAGATAACATTCCCTCACAGCTGACACCTGTCCTCCTGTTTCAAATATGACAATCAGTAAGCCTTGAGGAGGAAAGTGGACAAAGAGGAACTTTCACTCAAAGCCATGCAGAAACACAGAAGACCTCACCCGCAGAGGAGATTCAGTGTAAGCAGAATGACAGGACTTCATCAAGGAAATTTAAGCATCAGATGGAATGCAATTAGATGATCTTTAAGGTTTCTCCTTAGAAGGAAAGTTATGACCAACCTAGATAGCATATTAAAGAGCAGAGACATTACTTGGCCAACAAAGGTCCGTCTAGTCAAGGCTATGGTTTTTCCAGTGGTCATGTATGGATGTGAGAGTTGGACTATAAAGAAAGCTGAGTGCAGAAGAATTGATGCTTTTAAACTGTGGTGTTGGAGAAGACTCTTGAGAGTCCCTTGGACTGCAAGGAGATCCAATGGAGATCAGTCCTGAATATTCATTGGAAGGACTGATGTTGAAGCTGAAACTCCAATACTTTGGCCACCTGATGTGAAGAACTGACTCATTTGAAAAGACCCTGATGCTGGGAGGGATTAGGGGCAGGAGGAGAAGGGGACAACAGAAGATGAGATGTTTGGATGGCATCACCAACTCAGTGGACATGAGTTTGGGTAAGTTCCGGGAGTTGGTGATGGACAGAGAGGCCTGGCGTGCTGCAGTCCATGGGGTCACAAAGACTCGGACACAACTGAGCGACTGAACGAATTGAACTGAAGGTTTCCCTCAGTTCTAAGATTAAAGGGTTTTAATGGTCTCAGATCTCACATCCTAAAACTAAAAACAGCTCTTTGTGTTTGATTCTGGAAAACATTTTATTACCATCTTCTCTCCTTAAATATTTAATTGAAAGTGAAAGTTGCTCAGTCATGTCCAATTCTTTGCGACCCCATGGACTATACAGTCCATGGAATCTCCAAGCCAGAATACTGGAGTGGATATCCATTCCCTTCTCCAGGGGATCTTACCAACCCAGGAATCAAACCCAGGTCTCCTGCATTGCAGGCAGATTCTTTACCAGCTGAGTCACCATGGAAGCCCATATGTACCCATTTTTTGCTTTCTGATTCCCTATCCATAACGTTGTATAACTGAAATTCTATACCACATTTGAGTACTAAAAGTGTTCTTAGTTTACTAACAACTGAAGATTAAAATTAATCCAACACATTTTTCTTAATCTTTTTTTAAATTAGATAATTTGTTTATTAGATAGTTTTTTCTGCAAATGTGCAAGGAATCTCCATGTAGTTTTAGAATCCTCCTTCTAGTATGTTTTGTTTTTGTTTAGTCACTAAGTCATGTCCAGCTCTTTTGCAACCCCAAGGACTGCAGCCCACCAGGCTCTTGTGTTCATGGAATTTCCCAGACAAGAATACTGGAGTGGGTTGCCATTTCCTCCTCCAGGGAATCTTCCCAACCCAGGGATTGAACCTGTGTCTCCTGCATTAGTAGGCGGGTTTTTTTCTTTTTCTTTTTTACCACTGAGCCACCAGGGAATTTCTCATTCTTGTGTGAAGACCTACAAAATTAAAATCTGAATTTCTTGGTATATTTGTAGCCCATAACTTTCTTGTTAGTTTTTGCATAAGCCTTGCACTATTTTTTCCAGCTTTATATTGAGATACTATTGACATATAACATGCAAGTTTGAGGTGTATGATATGATGATTTAATACATGTGTATATTGAAAAATGATTATCACAATAAGGTGAATTAATGCCACCATCCCCTCATATAATCACCTTTTTGTGTGCATAGTGAGGACATTTAAGATTCACTCTCTTAACAACTTTCAAGTGTATAATTCAGTACTGTTAATTATAGCCGCAATGATGTACGTCAAATCCTTGGAACTTACTCATCTTAGAGCTGGAAGTTTGTGTCCTTTTAAATCTTTATCCTCCCTGGACTGTCTCTTTTCCAACCCCTGCTTAAAATTCTGTCCTTCCTTTAATCCCATTCCTGAAACTTGAGGTTGTTTTTTTTTTTCTTCTTTGTAGTCTTTATTAAGATATAACTAAATAATCTGGGGAAACCTTTTTAAAATTGCACACATCCAAATTCAAGTGCAAGAATTATGATTCAGTGGGTCAAATGTGGGGTGCGTTTTGCCAAACAACCTATGTTTTAGGGTATACTTTTCCCCTAATCTGTTCTTCTGTCAATTCTGTTTTATAAGCTGAAAAAAAAAATGGGAAATGGCTGTTGGTTAGACTACCAAGTTCTGTTCAGCATCACATGGTTAAATTTGGATTTTAGACCACTGAGGGAAAAGGGTTGGCACTACTATCAAAAAGAGACAAAGGGGCAACTTCTTCTCAGAAGGGAAACATTCACTCACCAGGAGGAAAAGAATGATAAATTATGCTTCATTAAAAGTAATAACTTCTATTTATCAAAAGATACCATTAAGAGAATGGAAAGGTAAGCCACAGGATGGGAAATTGTATTTGCACCAAGTATTATTGAAAAGAGGCTTGTATCTAAAATGTATAAAAAACTCTTGCAAAGCAATAAGAAAAATATGGACAACCCAATATATAGAGATTCATATTAGCGTGTATGTGTACTCAGTTGTGTCCAACTTTTTGCAACCCACCAGGCTTCTCTGCCCATGGAATTTTCCATATAAGAATACTGGAGTGGGTTACCATTTCCTCCTCCAGGAGATCTTCATGACTTAGGGATTGAACCCACATCTCCTGTGTCTCTTGCACTGGCAGGCTGATTCCTTACCACTGAGCCACCTGGGAAGCCTTAGCTATTCACGAATAATACTAGAAACTGCCCATGGAAGAGCCTGTTCTCAAACATTTACTAGCCCAGGAGGATGTGAAGCCATATTATAAAAATGTTAGCCAAGTAAGAACTTTCTCACACTTCATCTCACTCCTAGTGTTACCTCTCTCCTGGCTCTTTGCAGAATTAAAAACAAAGAGCACAGAGCTTATAGTCTGGAGAGAAGGTAAGAACAAAAAAAGCAGTACACACATGTGTGTACTGCAGCAGGTACCAGCAGGGAAAAATTTTAATTACTGACTTGATGCTATTTTCACACAGCGTTTTAGGAATATTTTCACAGGGTATATAATTCTGGGTTGGCAGCTATTTAGTTCAGCACATTAAAGGTATCATTGCTTAATCTCTTGGCTTCAGTGATTGCTGCTAAGAATTTAGCCATCAGTCTATCCCTTCTTTCGTGGTAAACTGTCTTTTTGCCTCTGGCTGCTCTTAACAGTTTCTCTTTGTCTTTGGTTTTCCTGGTTTCCTTATGATGTGTGTATGTGTGGCTTTCTTTTTACAGGTCTTCTTGTGATTCACCAGCTTCTTGAATTTGCAATTTGTTGACTAGAGCTGAATGACTCCCAGCTAGTATCTCGTTAGACGTTGCTTCTGTACCACTGTGTTTTACCTCTTTGCTGCTAAGTCGCTTCAGTCATGTCCAACTCTGTGCGACCCCATAGACGGCAGCCCACCAGCCTCCCCCGTCCCTGGGATTCTCCAGGCAAGAACACAGGAGTGGGTTGCCATTTCCTTTTCCAATGCAGGAAAGTGAAAAGTGAAAGTGAAGTCGCTCACTCGTGTCCAACTTTTAGCGACCCCATGGACTGCAGCCCACCAGGCTCCTCCATCCATAGCATTTTCCAGGCAAGAGTATTGGAGTGGGGTTCCATTGCCTTCTCCATTTTACCTCTTTAAAAATTCCAATTAAACAAGTTAGACCTTTTGATTCTGCTCTATTTCCCTTTGCGCTTTGTTTTCTCTCTTTGTGCTTCATTTTGAGTGGTTTCTTTCAACTGGTATTCATACTCTAATTCTTTCTTAAATGTGTCTAATTTGTCCTAAATTCATTCATTGGTTTCGTTTAGGTTACTCTACCTTTTTCTATTAGAAATTCTATTTGGTTATTTTTTAAATCTTCTGTGCCATTTTTAAAAATATAAAAATACTTTACAATTTTCTCCTAAAATATTCAAGCTTCTATTTTAAAAATTTATATTTATTTATTTGGCTGTGCCAGATCTTAGCTGTGGCCCACCAGATCTTCAATCTTTGTTGTGGCAGGATCTAGTTCCCTGACCAGGGATTGAACCTGGGCCCCCTGCATTAGGAGCACAGAATCTTAGCCATTGGACTAAGTGGCTGAGTTCAAGCTTCCCTTTTATCTACTTGAATTTGATAAACATAGATGCTTTGCAAACTGTATCTGGAATCCTTGAGGATCTGTTTTTGTAGTCTAGTGTATCCTTCCTGTTCACGGTGTTTTTCCTCTTGTATACCTGATTCTTTTTTTTACAATGTCCTGACAAATTTAATTATTTGTAAAAATAATTTGAGGCCTCTGATGATGTTCTCTTTCTCCAAAAAGAATTTTCATTGCTTCTGCCAGGCAGTTGGAGGTACCAACAACCTAAGATTACCCTAATCCAGTTTCACAGCTTGACATTTTCTGGGCTACATAGATGAGTCGAAAGCAGATGACAGTACAGTTCACCCTTATTCCTGGTGTCTGTCCTTTTCGTCTCGACTTAAGCTGGAAGGCACTTATCTCTAGTGGGCCATGGACCACAACTTTTGTCACTCTAGCCCCAAAGGCAGTTAAGCCACTCAACCCCTGCTCTGTATTACTAAACATCCTCAGAACAAAGTGGCACCACTTCCAGGCACTTCTCTAGATGTTCATCTTCTCCAGGACCTTAGCCTAGGAATTCCTCACTATTTGTTAGTTTGCTATTTCTAGAAAGATCATGTTATATCTTGTTCTGCATTCCAGCTGTCTTCAATGGGAGGATTTATCTAAATTACTTAACTCATCATTCCTGGAAGAAGTCTACTGTTGACTTTTTTTTTTTTCCTTTTTTGGCTGTGCTGTGTGGCTTGTGGGATCTTAGTTCTCCAACCAGAGATTGAACCCAGATCCTGGCAGTGAAAGCACCGAGTCTTAACCACTGGACTGCCAGGGAATTCCCTACAATCCACTCTTTCATCTCCTCCTACTTATCATCCTATAACTTTTTAAGGAAAAATAGACATAGAGGAAACAAGGAGAGCTGGGTTCTGGTATGGCCTTCTCCATTAATTTGCTGTACAGCTTAGAGCAAACTACCTAAGTTTTGGCTCTTAATTTTGTGGAAACAAATTAAAATTAAGCCTTCTATTTCTTTAAGGAAATTAAAGAAAAATGTTAAAGGGAAAATATATTATGTGGTACTGAAAGAACTTCTGTGCTGTTCTCCAAAATGGCTTAGTCTGTGCTGATACAGATAACAAATTGCAAACTTATAAACTAAACTTAAAATTTTTTGTTACCTAATCATTCAGATTTAATCAAGAAAATTTGACAATGTTTCATACTGATCATAGATGATACATTTTTCTACAGGACTTTCTTCTTACTCAACATGAAAAAATAAGAATTCCCTTGCCATCATTTTTTAAAACAAGAGACATATACAAATACTATGCTTTCAAATGTGTATGAATGTCACAGCTTATAAATTATGTTTTAGATAATAATGGCAAGTTTTAAAATGTAGCTAATGTAAGACGGTATTGTTAATGTATTAACCAGGATAGACTAGTTATGCTGCAGAATTAAACAATCCCAAATTTTCATATCATGGTTTCCCAGTTGGTAAAGAATCTGCCTGCACTGAAGGAGACCCCAGTTCAATTCCTGGGTCAGGAAGATCCGCTGGAGAAGGGATAGGCTACCCACTCCAGTATTCTCGGGCTTCCCTTGTGGCTCAGCTGGTAAAGAATCCACCTGCCATGCGGGAGACATGGGTTCAAACCCTGGGTTGGGAAGGTCCCCTGGGGAAGGGAAAGGCTACCCTTTCCAATATTCTGGCCTGGAGAATTCCATGGACCATATAGTTCAAGGGATCGCAAAGAACCAGACATGACCAAGTGAATTTCACTTTCAAACTTCCGTTGGTTTAGCCCATTACAGTTTATTTTTCCCTCACATGAAGTTAGCCATAGATACCATGGCTCTTCTGGACACCTCCCTTCCAAGCATGCCTGACATCCAGGCTATCTCCCCTATTTTTGGTTACACCATCTCGACATCTGGCTTCTTCTGCTGGGGTGGTAGGAAAAGAGAGGCATCAGGAACTAACAAGCGCTCTCTTCTCTATGCTTTGTCCCAGAAGTGACACACATCACTTCTCTTCACATCTCATTTGTCACAACTAGTCACATAGACCCACTTAACTATTAATACCTGGGAGCTGCACGGGAGCACATGGATACTCAGTGACTAATACATTATAATAAATTACATCGCTTTAGATGTGATTGAACTTAAAATGAACTCCTTTAAATATTTCCAAGTAAGAGTTGTTCCCAAAGCAATAGGAAAATCATGGTGTAATTTCCAATGTTTGAAGAAGCAGATATTCTGCTGTCTGCCCCCTGCAGTGGTTAATTTCTTAAAGAGGTTCTGACAGCTTCAAAACATAAAACACAGCATGGAATTTTGTTTATTCTTGAATAGTTGCCTTCTATTTAAAAGGCAGGGATTGGATTGAATGATCACTAATGTCACTTAAGAACCCTTGAAATGATTGTTTAAACAATCAAAACCAACTATTTTCTACTTCAACTTGGATTCATTTTTATTTCAGAATTCTGATTTTTTTTTTAACCAAGATGAATTATGTACTAAAAGTTTCAGTCCCTCAGAAAAAAACATTTGATAAGTGAACTAGAGATAAGGTAAATCTTAAGCATCTGGTTTGTGTCACACACGATTTATATATTAGGACCTTCACTTTTTTAATGAAGGCCTTTTGTTGGCAACAGAAGTTAAAAAATGGAAACCCCATTTCTCAGGTGCAATGGCAGGGGGTAAGATCAGTTTGGGCTTCCAGGTGGCTCTGCGGTAAAGAATCTGCTCTGTGATGCAGACACTTGAGTTCAATTCCTGGGTAGGAAAGATCCCCTGGAGGAGGAAATAGCAACCCACTCCAGTATTCTTGCCTGGAAAATTCCATGAACAGAGGAGCCTGGAGGGCTACAGTCCAGAGTCAAAAAAGAGTTGAACATGACTGAGCACGCACGCTAGAGATCAGTTTATTCAAAAAGTTAACATGAGCTTACATCATTAAAACTTTGCTCTTCATATATAATTTTGTGTGCCTGAGTTTTAGCAAGAAAATTCTTTAGCAAGATAATTTTGCAAAACTTGTTAATAATGTTTCCTGTGTTCTGTTTATTGGTAAGATGTTGAGAGAACATTGGTAATAATCTCTAAACTTGTGACTGCAAAATCAGACCTGAGAGGGTTCAAACAGGTAGATGAAGCAGATAACGTGGGAGTTATGGAGACAGGATGGAGCTTGTTTAAAGTGGAGACCCACTACCAGCATATTGTTATGCTAGAATTTGGGTTCACAGTGTCAAGATCTTCTAATTTAGGAGTGAAGGAAAGAGCTGTTAAGAAAGGGGGAGAATGGAAGAGGCAGGATTGTTGGCAAGAGGAAGAAAGACATTAGCTTATTTCTACTCTTTCTTTTCCTCTCTCGGGCAAGCAATTTCTTTCTATGTGAGGTGGGAGAGGAAGGGAAACTAAGAAAGCAAAGGCTGTTGGATAGACAAAATTAAAATAGTAACAAGGCTCAAAAACAAAAGGGGGCAAGGATTAATAACAATACTAATAGTAGTAACTAATAGTTTTTGAGAACTTACTATGTTCCAGGTCATATTTTAAGAGCTTTACATGTAATTATTATTTAATCCTTATACTCAGTTCAGTTCAGTTGCTCAGTTGTCTCCAACTGTTTGTGACCCCATAGACTGCAGTACGCCAGGCCTCCCTGTCCATCACCAACTCCCAGAGCTTACTCAAACTCGTGTCCATCGCATCCGTGATGCCATCCAACCATCTCATCCTCTGTCGTCCCCTTCTCCTCCTGCCTTCAATCATTCCCAGCATCAGGGTCTTTTCAAATGAGTCGGTTCTTCGCATCAGGTGGCTAAAGTATTGGAGTTTCAGCTCCTAGCACTGGGTAGTAAAATATTTGACCTCCAAAGAAAGGTTTGTCTTTAATCCTAACTCCAGGAGATAACCTTTACATTCTTGGAATTTTCCAAGTGGCAAAGTGTCTTTGTTATTCATGGTGAGCCCCTTGGACCACACTGAACATTTGTGCTAACAAGGTGACCCCTGGTGGGCCCCTGGGTAGTTTATGCTAACAAGATGATTCAAGGTGGGGGCTGACCAGGGCAATAGACCAATTATGTGGTTAGAAGGCTGGGACTTTTGGACATGTGGTATCAACCTGACTTCCAAGGAGGGAAGGGAAACGAGATTGAATTTAATCACATGTGTGATAATTCAATCAATCAAATCTCTGCAATGAAGCTGCAAAAAAATTCTGGGCACCAAAGCTCAGGTGAGCTGTGGTTGGCAATACTTTTTGATAACTGTCACACTTCAGTGTCTGGAGGGTAACACATCCTGAGGATGGTGGAAGCTTTGCATTTGGAACTCTCCCATACTGAGCTCTGTGTGTCTCTTCCTTTGGTTCTAATTTGTATTCCTTGCTTATAGAAAAACATGACTCAGTATGACAGCTTTCAGAGCACTCTTTCTGCTGTTGTTCAGTCACTGAGTCATGTCCCACTCTTAATGAACCTGTGGACTGCAGCACACCAATCTTCTGTCCTTCACTATCTCCCAGAGCCTGCTCAAACTCATATCCATCGAGTTGGTGATGCTATCCAACCAATTCTATGGCATGTTAGCATGCCTCATTGATAGTTAAGTGTGTTTCTGGCCTTCAGCTTGGGAATTGGCAACAGTCAGGACCAAGGAATGGCCTGTGGGAATTGTTTCCACTTCTCTTTTGGTGTTTAGTGGAGAGCAGCATCCTTGGAGGCTGGGCATCTCTGTGAGCCTGTGTGCTTTGCTGCTGCTGAGTCAGTTTGGTTGCTCAACTGTGACTCTTTGCGACCCCATGGACTGCTAGGCTTCTCTGTCCATCACCAACTCCTGGAGCTTGCTCAAACTCATGTCCATTGAGTTGGTGATGCCATCCAACCATCTTATCCTCTGTTGTCCCCTTCTCCTCCTGCCTTCAATCTTTCCCAGCATCAGGGTCTTTTCCAATGAGTTAGCTCTTCACATCAGGTGCCCAAAGTGTTGGAGCTTCATCTTCAGCATCAGTCCTTCCAATGAATATTCAGGGTTGATTTCCTTTAGGACTGACTAGTTTGATCTCCTTGCAGTCCAAGGGACTCTCAAGAGTCTTCTCCAGCCCACAATTCAAAAGCATCCATTCTTCAACACTCAGCCTTCTTTACAGTCCAACTCTCACATCCATACATGACTACTGGAAAAACCATAGCTTTGATTATGGGGACCTTTGTTGGCAAAACGATGTCTCTGCTTTTTAATTTGCTGTCTAGATTTGTTATAGCTTTTCTTCCAAGGAGCAAGCATCTTTTAATTTCATGGCTGCAGTCACTGTCTGTGGTGAGTCTTTCTAGTGAATTATCAAACCTGAGGATGGTCATGAGAATCCTGACTTTGTAGCCAGCTGGTCTGATGTGAGGGTGGCCCTGAGAACCTTGAAATTTTTGACAGGTTTCTAGAATTAGGGCAGTCTCCTGGGGCTGTGGTTCGTGATTGTGCAGTTTGCTGAACTCTTTTGCAAGCACCCAAGGGATTATTATGATGCAAGAACTAATACCAAGAGGGTCATTTACCTGAGGGCATAAGGGAAAAAGACAGGTTTCAAACTCTACAAAGAGTGTGATATTGCTGTTCCATCATCTCAAACTCTATAGAAAGGATACCTATTATACCTTAAAGTAGCTTTGCTTAGAACTGTTTTTCAAGTGTACTGTGTAATAAATCCTGTATTTTATATTGCCATTCATTACACACACACACACACACACACACACACATAAACACACACCCTTGAAATAAAATATGATACACTCTGATACTTTCTAATCCCAATTCTTTTTATTTCCTAAATGTTAGAAACCTACCAAATTGATTTCTGATACACTTAAGAATTTTGCAACAGCAGTATAAAGAATGCTGGTTGAGAAATTTACTTTAAAATAGTACTTTACAATTCTGGCTTCAAATTAGAATAACTTGGGGAATTTTTGAAGAAAATTCTGAAGCCCAGGCTCCATCCCTATAGATCTTGACTCACTTAGTCTAGATGGGGCTCAGGCATTAACATTTTATGTTTTTAGTCTCTGGGTGCATCTAATGTACAGCCAGGAGATAAGAACTGTTGTTCAAAAATATTATCTTCTTTAAGATTTCAAGCAGACGTTTTAGGGAATAAATATGCTCTTTTATTTTGAAATAAAACTGCGCGAAGAAAATGCACAGTTAAATCTGGTGACTTGAAACTCTTGCAGCTCACTTTCATGGCTACAGCACTGTTGACAGCATTTTACCTAAACTGGAAGGGTGATTTTTTTGACCAGTTAAAAATAAACATGAAAACTGACTCTATAACTCTAAAGACATGTAGTCATGTCTTGGTGACTTTTCTTTTCACTTAAAAGTGATTTTATTATCAAGAGGAGAAAAAAAAAATTACAAAATATTTCAAAGTAATATTTTATATTATATATTATTTATGCTACACATGCAATCAAGAAAGTCATATTTAAAAGCATACCTGTATAGTTATTAATTTAGAAAATAAAGAATATTACTATTACCTGTGTGCCTCTCTCTGTCCCATTTTCCTTTCTTTTTTAGAGATAAAACACTATCCTAAATGTTGTTATTTTATAATTTTTCAAGCCTTAATAAGTTTGCATACATCTATAAAACAGTGTTTAGTTTTGCATGCTTCTGAATTTTATTTGAACGGAATCATATTCTAAGCATTGTTTCTTGCACATTTTCATTAAAAATTATATTCTTGAGACTCATCCATGTTGTTATAGCTTTTGTATTAACACTGTTATGTAGTATTGCACCCTATATTGTTACAGGGTATCCATTCCACTGCTGATGGACACTTGTGCTGCTTCTAACATGCTATTATAAACAGAGTCACTCTGATTAGATTGGCCCATGTCCCCATGTACACGTGCTTGAGGGTTTCTTTAGAACATATACATTGCAGTGAGAACACTGGGTTGTATAATATGTACATCTTCAACTTTACTATATAATGCCTAATTGTTTTCCAGTTACCATCTCAATGTACACTCCCACCAACAGAGTATTATTATGGCTTGTGCTGTTCCACGCCATTGGCAACACTCAGTATTATCAGACATCAATTTTTGCCAGCCTGACAGGTATAAAATTGTACCTTAATGTTATCATTTCCCTGACACAAGGAGCAGCTATAAAGCACATTTTCCACATGCTGCTCCTTTGTCATCTAATTGTGTTTTCTCTGCTGTGAAGTCCCTGTTTCATCTTTTGCCCATTTATCCACTGGGTTTTCATTCTGGTTAACTCCCTATATGTCAACCTACCAAATTCTCTTAAAACATACCACAGTGAGCTGCCTCCAAAGATAAATCCCTCCAAAGCATGTCTGTATGGAATTCCTTACAAAAAGTTTTCAGGTGATCATTTTAAATATGCTGAATTTGTAAGTTTAAATCAGGACATTGAAAATTATCCAAACTACCCATATATAGTTGGAGATTCCTGCTGTTTTCCATTCCAGATCTCCCTTAGTTTAGTTAGTACTGAGCTACAGTCTCTAGGTAGATAAATCACAGTGGATCACAGGCAAGATTCTGTGTTAACTGCAGGACAGAAACCTGCGTAGAGAAGAAAAGCTTCTGACAAATACAAATATTGTGGAGGAAAATAGGTGATAATGTGATTGGAAAGCAACTTGTCAAATGGACTGTTATTTATGCATATGCTTTCCTGCCAGAGGATAACAATCATTCCCAAATCTAGACCAATGCATTAACTCAAAAAAAGTTAACAATGACTTCAGTAGTACAGCTAGAAAAATAAGAACAGAAAACTTGCCCTGCTGGGTCATATCCACACTAGGAATCAATCCCAGTAATCATGCCCCTGGGTTTCCCTGGTGGCTCAGTGGTAAAGAATCTGCCTGCCAGTGCAGGAGATGCACAAGACGTGAGTTCTACCCTTGTGTTGGGATGATCCCCTGGAGAAGGAAATGGCAATCCCTTCCAGTGTTCTTGCCTGGAGAATCCCATGGACAAAGGAGCCTGGCAGGCTACAGTCCATGGGGTCACAGGCTAAGTCGCTTCCAGTCATGTCCGACTCTTTGTAACGCTATGGACTCTATCCCGCCAAGGTTCTTCTGTCCATGGGATTCTCCAGATAAGAATACTGGGCTGGGTTGCCATGCCCGCCTCCAGGGGATCTTCCCGACCCAGGGATCAAACCTGTGCCTTCTACGGCTCTTGCATTTCAAGCGGATTCTTTACTGCTGAGCCACCAGGGAAGCCCAGGCTATATGTAGTCCACTGGGATCGACTTAGCAACTAAACAACAACAAATCATGACTCTAACAGAACTACTGGGTTGCTTATCCAGCTTAGATTCCATCTCATCTTTATAACTATTCTCACATATAAAGGTTCAACTCCTTTGTCCTCAAAGCTCTCCAGTTCACTCACCTAACAAACCCCAACCTTATTGGTATTTTAAAAATAAAATAGTATGACTTTTCTCTAAAATGTTATAATTCTGGATGTTCCAAAGAACTCCAAGGAACTCGATAATTTTCCCCCTTTTCTTCAAATTCCTTACTTGAAAATTTTTAGTCTGTTGATGTAGTAGAGAGTGTGTGGATGCGTGTGTGTGTGTGTATGTGAGTGATATTTGACTATTTCAGTGAAGAAATGTGCTGCAGAAGAAATCTTTGAAACATACTATCAGTGTTGGCTTCCCTGGTGGTTCAGATGGTAAAGAATCTGCCTACAATGCAGGATACCCGGGTTCAATTTCTGGGTAGGGAAGATCCCCTGGAGGAAGAAATGGCAACCCACTCCAGTATTCTTGCTTGGAGAATCCATGGACAGAGGGGCCTGGTGGGCTACAGTCCATGGGGTCACGAAGAATGGACACGACTGAGCAACTAACACTTTCACTTTCTTTCATCAGTGTTTCCTCACTGCTGCCTTCTTTATTCAAAGTCCTCTCTGTTACATTAGTTCTTAAAGTCTTGTCAACAAGTGCAAAATGTAAGATGATTTACTTGACTATTTGAGCTTCCCTTATCTTATTTTTAGGACTTCCCTGATGGCTCAGAGGGTAAAGCGTCTGCCTGCAATGCAGGAGACCTGGGTTCGATCCCTGGGTCGGGAAGATCCCCTAGAGAAGGAAATGGCAACCCACTCCAGTACTCTTGCCTGGAAAGTCCCATGGATGGAGGAGCCTGGTAGGCTACAGTCCATGGGGTCACAAAGGGTCGGACGTGACTGAGTGACTTCACTTTCACTTTCTTTATCTTATTTTTAACTGCTTGTCAATTCTATTATATTTCACTGTACTGTAAGAAGACAGATATTTCCTTCTTCATTGTTTTAGGGAAAGCAGCTCTAGACCTGAGCCTGCTACCGTGTTCTGGTGAGAGGGTCCCCAGAGAAGGCTACTGTGAACTGTGAAGGTAAGGTGCGACTGCAGTCAGCTGAGCTGGCTCATGAGGAGAAAGCTCCATTCTAACCTCCCACAGTGAGAGGAAATCTAATTCTGCTGACTCCAGGAAACCCTCTAAGACAGAAGAATATGATGTTCCCAGCAACAGAATCAACTCTGCCTGGTTTTCCAGGGTCCTCAGAAGCAGAGTCGTCCCTCTTCCTCCTATTTTATCTAGGGAAACGTCTAAACACTATGTACTTCAGGTTCATTCCAGGCCAGACTAATTCTAACTAGACTGCTTTTGGTGATAAAGATAAAAAACCACTAGTTCTGTTAGGTTCAAAAAGTACCAGTCTTTAAGCCCCAAAGAAGGCAGTGGAGAAAATCCTAAGAATGCTGTTCAGAGGAAGATCTAGGAATTGCTACCACATGAAAGAAACCTGCCTCAGATCCCATGACAAATGATGAGAACCCTGCTCCATTCTGGTACTATGTCAGATTTGTGAACTTATCAACATCAGGAATTCTTTCTAGTGGTCATGAGTTTGTTTTCCCAACCTGTTATTTTGACATTTTTCAGTCATCTATGCTGCATTAAAACAAACAATCCCTCTCCACACACACAAAAACAAAATAGCAACAGTCAAAAACAGGCTTGAAACAACAATTTATTATTTTTCACTATGCTATGGGAAAGCTGGGCTGGCCTTGCCTAGGTCACTTGCATGGCTGTGGTCAGCCAAAACCTCAGGTAGATGGCCTGAGATGACTCACCTTAATACAATCCAGGCCCTCATTTGAGATGTCTGGAATGGCTGGGATTCTCAGCCTCTCTCTCCATGAAATCTATCACTGAAGACTTTTTCCATGTTGAGAGAAGCATTCTCAGAGGGAGAGAGCAAAAAACAAAGTGTCTGGAGGCCAAGATCAGAAATTTCTAAGCTTCTTTGGTCATATTCTAATAAAACAGAACACAAGGCCAGAGCAGATTCAACGGAAGGAGATTTCACCTTTTCAGGGGATCAAGAGCAAAAAGGATGGGAGGAATGGTTGTAGCCATCTTTGCAAACAATCTACCACATATGTTTAATATTAGAAAATCCATCATGGTAAGAGCTGAAAAGAAAAAAAAAATGTATCTTTTCAATACATGAAGCAAAGACATGTAATAAAATCCAATACATATTCAAGATTTAAACAAAAACAACACACTAAGAAGACTAGAAAGGAATTTTCTTAACCTGATAATATATATCTACCAAAACCTACTCCAAATGTTATTACATTTAAAGGTGAAAGAGAAAATATTCCATTTAGGACCAGGAAGAACATAGGGATATCATATCATGGTTTCTAATTTATCTTTTTGTCCAGAGTTCTTAGCAATACACTCATGTAAAATAAATAAATAAGGATTGGAAAGATAGAAACAAGCCTTCATTATATGCAGATGATAAAACACTAGAATTAAAAAGAATTTAGCAAGTTCACAGGAAATCAACATTAAAAAAATCAACTGCATTCATATTCATCGGCAATAATAATTAGAAAATGTAAAGAAACTCTTGTAAGTATTGAAAACTAGCAAGTTTCTGTTTTCAGGTAAAATGAAGAAAGCATATTTCAAATCTCTCCCACTGAATGCAGCTATAAAATGGACGGAATGCATGAGGCAGCCTATTGATGACTCTAGACATAAGTTGGAAAATTTCTCAACATCATTAGCTACCAAGGAAATAAAAAAAATCACAAGATATCATTTTCCCCACTATGATGGCAATAATAAAAAAGATAGGCACTAATAAGTATTTGTGAGGATGTAGAGAAATTAGAACTGTCATGCAATGCTGAGAGGAATGTAAGATGGTGCAGCCACAAATTGAAGAGAAATCCGAGAGAACTGAAACTTGCCCCCACAAAAACTTGTACATAAATATTCATAGCATCATTATTCATAATAGACAGAAGTGGACAGAACTTCTGTCCACTTAGACAGAACCCAAACAGACAGAACCCAAAAGTCCATCAATGAATGAATGGATAAACAAAATGTGATATATCTATACAGTAGAATATTATTCAGCCATAAAAAGGGATGAAAAATGGATTCATCTATTTTTCATAGATGAAAAATGCTAGAACATGAATGAACCTTAAAAATAATATGCTAAAGTTAAAAACATAGACAGAAAAGGCATATATTATAGGATTTCCAACTCTGTTTTAGGGCTCTCCAGAGTAGAAATTGGCTCACACAGGTGTGGGGACTCACACAGGTGAGTATAAAACTGGCCGGCAGGCTAGAGATTCAGAGAAGAGTTGAGTTGTAGGCTGGAGTCTAAAGCAGAATTCCCTCTTCCTCCAGGGGACTCAAGGTTTTTTTCCCTAAGGTCTTCAAATGATTGAACGAGTGACTGGTAATGAGTATGGGCTTTCTTTCTGAGATGATACAAATATTCTGGAATTAGACAGTGATGATGGTTACACAACTTTGAAAATATTAAAAAGCCACTGAAATGTATACTTTAAAAATGTGAATCTTATAGTATGTGAATTATATCTCAGGTTATGACCAACATAGACAGCATATTAAAAAGCAGAGACATTACTTTGCCAACAAAGGTCTGTCTAGTCAAGGCTATGGTCTTTCCAGTGGTCATGTATGGATGTGAGAGTTGGATTATAAAGAAAGCTGAGTGCAGAAGAACTGATGCTTTTGAACTGTGGTGTTGGAAAAGACTTTTGAGAGTCCCTTGGACTGCAGGGAGATCCAACCAGTCCATCCTAAAGGAGATCAGTCCTGATTGTTCATTGGAAGGACTGTTGTTGAAGCTGAAACTCCAATACATCGGCCACCTGATGCGAAGAGTTGAATCATTTGAAAAGACCCTAATGCTGGGAAAGATTGCGGGCAGGAGGAGAAGGGGACAACAGAGGATGAGATGGTTGGATAGCATCACTGACTCAATGGACATGGGTTTGGGTGGACTCCAGGAGTTGGTGATGGACAGGGAGGCCTTGCGTGCTGCGGTTCATGCGGTTGCAAAGAGTCGGACACGACTGAGCAACTGAACTGAACTGAACTGAACTGAAAGCTGTTTTTAAAATTCTTAAAGTTTTTTTTAATTTAAAATTTTTTAAAAAGCAGAAGTTTTTATAAATATAAACAAGCCTATTCTAAAATTTATTGGAAAGACAAAGGAACTAAAATGACTGACAATTTTGAAACAGAAGAATTTGAAGGAAACGCAGTATCCAGTCTTAAGATTTGTATAAAGCTATATTGATCAAGACAGCAACCATGAATTCAGTCCTGATTCCTAAGATAGAGGGATTTTAATAAGGGGAAATTTTTTTAATCTAAAAAATTTTTGTCATTTTTATTCAATTATTTATATTTTCCCATTTCCAAAAAAAAGTTTAGTCACCTTACCAAAATAAATACAGTAGTGAATGAAGAAAAGACAAGTGAAAACATAAAATTAAAAGTCTAAAAGTCACTTAAAAGTAATACACAAACATAAAAGCCATAAGATCCTCTCCACCTCTAGAATTACAAGTAGATTTAGCTAAGAGCTTTTCTAGAAGCCAGTCCACCAAAAGAAAAGTCAGTAGCATGCTCATAGTATTCATAAAAAATAAAAGCAGATACTCAGGAGAGAATATTGTTCTCTGATTTTGCAAACTGAGATAACATTCTCCCATTTAGGAAAACACAAGTGTGTGGGGGCAGTAGAGTGTAAAATATTGACAGCCTTGGAGCCAGCAGCTTCAGCAGTGACAAGAAGTAGCATTGTTGGCACAAACATCAACAATTTGACACCAGGTATTGGCAGCCTGGGAGCAGAGATCAGTGCGAATCAGCAGCCAGCAGGGGTGTGGCCTTCAGTTTGCCTCTGAAGAGAAGAGTAACAACAGAAATGTCAAGGCAGCCAAGAGAACAAATTCACAGAACACTTGTGATATACCACATAGATTCCAAGAACTCTTTACGTGGAAACAGAGTTCTTAGAATATGGGGAGGAGAGAGAGAAATATTGCTATGTGACTATTATTCAGGTTCTCAGACCACCAATGTGATAGGTTTTTCTTTTCATTTTTTATAAGACCAACCCATATATCTCTTTTAAAAAATTAAACAGAAGGGTAGAATTCTGACCCTGTGAGCCTTATTCTCAAATTCCCACTTCTTTTTAAATATTTATTTTTACTTATTTGACTGTGCTGGGTCTTAGTTGCAGCATGTGAGATCTTCTGATCGAACCCCAGCCCCCTGCATTGGGAG
Source organism: Bubalus kerabau (assembly GCF_029407905.1). Taxonomy (NCBI): domain Eukaryota; kingdom Metazoa; phylum Chordata; class Mammalia; order Artiodactyla; family Bovidae; genus Bubalus; species Bubalus kerabau. Next base: position 77,630,685 of record NC_073634.1, read on the forward strand.
CATGGAGTCTTAGCCACTGGACTACCAGGGAATTTCCTTTCATCTTAAGCAATTCTTTTAGCTATTATGGTAAATGAAGAGTTAGCTGTCTTAAATAATCTCCCTCAAATATATTTGCTCACATATATTTCTGCATATCCATTTACCAAATTAGTTACACTGGCATTTTTATTTAAATAAATGTTTATTATTTACATTATTATGATTAGTTTATATTATTCACAGTTATGATAGTGTATACTATGATAACATTTCATTCCTGAACAACTTTTATGTTTTTCCCAGTACTGATAACTGCCTTGGGGGTCTTTTGGTTACTTGTTTGCCTTTTCCCATGTCAAAATCAGTCATTCAACTCCAAACTATCCAATAGAACCAAAAAATCATTTCAGAACACATTAAAATACCTCAGATACTCTATATGTAGTATTCTCCCTGGAAATATCCATCTTGGAACCCTCTTATCTATACTGGTTGCTCACTAGGTTTACTACCCAGCTAACATCCTGAAACTTCCCAGCACTAAAATCCTGGGAATTCTTTCCCCCTTGCTTATATGTCAGATCTTCTGTTTCCTGGATACTATGCCTTTCTTTTTTCTGGCTTCTTCCCTTTTCACATTACTTAGTGTTTCTGAACAAAAGTGTCATTATTTAATCTTCCTTACCAGGGTGTTAATTTGCCTAGGTATAAAATTGTAGATTGGAAATAATTGTTCTTCAGAATTTTAAGGCACTGCTTCATTTTTCCTCCAGACCAATCCAATGTTCTTGTTTTGTTTGCTTCTTTTCTGAGTCCCGGATTGCTTCTCCTGCCTTGAATTTTTGTTATGGTTTGTTCGTGCTTTTACTGTTGGTTGGCTTCATCTCTCTTGCTTAAATCTTCCTCAACTATCTAGTGATCTTTTGTTGTTCATTCACACTTTAAAATAAGGCTCTAAAACACTAAAAGATTGTGTGCCAGACTTTCACCTGGTGAGTTTCACTGTGGAATGATGAAGCATATATGTTAAAACTTTCTAATTTTCTATATAGCTACTTTTTCCAGGGAAAAAAAATCTTGAATCTTCTGATTGGTGGGTGCTAAGGAATAAAGCTGTCAGCCTTCTGGTTTTCAGCTTTCTGGGCACGGAGAAACTCAAGAGAATAAGTGGAAGGTCATCCTGCACCATATGGACTTTGTCATTCTTTATAGTATGATGCTTCTGCTTTGCCTACTACTGTGCTTGTCCCTGAATTGGAACCTGTCTTTTCAATTTATAGATCAAGCCTCCAGTCTTTGCGTTGGGCACTGGAGATAATCAGTATGTTATATCAAAGAAAGTAAGAGTCAGATACTTCTGCATAGGAAAAGATATTGGAAAAAAAGAATATTTAACAGCTAAATACAGCAGATTGAACATATGGCACTTATTTCTGTTGCCTCTAGAAACTCTGCTAAAATGAGAATAAAATTCTTGAAATGAATAAATACAGTAAAGGGAGAACATGAACAGTGATGAAGCAGTCAGAGTTCTGGCAGAAAACTAGTTGGCACACCCAAAGGAGACCTGAATAGAATTTAATAAGGAAACTATTTACAAAGGTGTGGGCAGGATTAAAAGAACCAGTAAGGGACGGTGAAGTATGTTGGGGGAGCTATCACCATCTTTATGCCTGGAGGGGCATATGGAAAGTGGACTTTTTATGTTGGCTCACAGATTAAGTCTCAATGGATTAAAAGATTGATATCATACAAAGTATTTTTTCTATTATAGTTTTATCACAAATAAAACTGAAAAATTCACAAATTTGAGGAAATCAAATAATATACTCTTAACAACCAAGAGATCAAAGAAGAAATAACAAGGGAAATTAGAAAGTACTCAGAAAAAAATGAAAATAAAAACACAACATACCAAAACTTACAGGTGTAGTGAAAGCATTGCTAAAGGGGGGGAAAAAAAAACAAAACAAGAAAGATCTCAAAACAATAACTTAACTTTACAATTTAAGGAATTAGAAAAAGAAGAACAAACTAAACCCAAAGTTAGCAGAAAAAGGAAACAACAAAGATAAGGGCTTCCCTGATGGTTCAGATGGTAAAGAATCAGTCTGCTAGTAACAGATGTAAGTTAGATAGATCCCTGATACAAGAAGATCCCATGTGCCATGGAGTGGCTAAGCCCATGCACCACAACTATTGAGCCTGTGCCCTAGAGGCCAGGAGTCACAACTGCTGAGCCCACGTACCACGACTCCTGAAGCCCACATGCCTTAGAGCCTGTGCTCAGCAACAAGAGAAGCCATTGCAATGAGAAGCCCTCACGCTGCCCCTAGAGAATAGCCCTTGCTCACTGCACCTAGAAAAAAACCTGTGCAGTAACAAAGATCCAGCACAGCCAAAAATAAATAAACAAAGTTTAAAAAAGAAATGAAAATGGAAATATTACCAATTCGACAGAAATAAAAAGGATTGTAAGAGAACACTATGAACCACTGTATGCCAATAATTTGGATCAGTCAGTCAATCAGTTCAGTTGTTCAGTCGTGTCTGACTCTGTGACTCCATGTTCTGCAGCATGTCAGGCTTCCCTGTCCATAACCAACTCCCGGAGCTCGCTCAAACTCATATCCATTGAGTCAGATATAATATAATTTGGATAATCTAAATTAAATGGACAAATTTCTACAAACACAAAATGAACCAAGAGTAAATCACAAAGAAATAGAAAAATCTGAATAAACCCATAACTAATAAGGATGTTGAATTAGTAATCAAATATCTGACAAAATCCCTAGACCTGATAACTTCATTGGTTAATTCTATAAAACATTTAAACAAGAATTAATACCAATACTTCTCAAACTTTTCCCAAAAACTGAATGAAGGGAAACTTCCTAACTCATTCTATGAGGTCAGCATAACCCAGATACCAAAGTCAGACAGACACTGCAAGAAAAAAACAGCAGACCAACATCCCTTATGAATGGATGCGAATATTCTCAACAAAACACTAGTAAACCAAATTCAGCAGAATATCAAAGGGATTATATACCATGACTAAGTGGAATTTATTCTTGGAATCCAAAGATGGTTCAACAAGTGAAAATCAATGTAACATTCTACATTAATAGAATGAAGAAAAACCACATAAACACTTCAACTGATGCAGAAAAAGCATTTGACAAAATTTAACACCATTTCATGATAAAAACACTCAACAAACTAAAAACAGAAGACAACAAATTTCATATAATAAAAATCACATACGAAAACACATAGTGAAAATCATACTGAATGGTGAAAGTCTGAAAGCTTTCCCTCAAAGATCAGGAAAAAGACAAAAACACCTGCTTTTGCCACCTCTGTTCAACACAGTACTGGAAGATCTAGCCAGATAAATTAGGCAAGTGAAAGAAAGTGAAAAGTGAAGTCACTCAGTCGTGTCCGAATTAGGCAAGAAGAAGAAACAAAAGGCACTCATATTAGAAAGGAAGAAGTAAAATTATCTCTTTGCAGATGATACGATCTCATATATAGAAACCCTAAAGACTCCACAAAGAAACTGTTAAAAAAAACAAATTCAACAAAGTGGCAGGATATAGTGTCAACACACAAAAATCACTTGCATTTCTATATACTACAATGAACAATCTGAAAAAAATACACAAGTGGTCCCATTTACAACAGCATCAGAAAATATAAAATACTTGGAACTAACTTAACCAAGGAGGTGAAAGGCTTGTAACAATACAGTGAAATCCAGAAAACATTACCAAAGGAAATTAAAGATATAAATAAATGAAAATAACCTATGTCCATGGATTGATAGAATTAATATTGCTAAAATGTCAATAATACCTAAAGTAATCTACAGATTCAGTGCAATCCCTATCAAAATCCCAATGACACTTTTCAAAAAATAGAAAAATTCATCCTAAAATTCATATGAAACCTCAAAGGACATTGCAAAGCCAAGAAAATCTTGAAAAAGAAAAGAAAAATAAAGCTGAAAGAGCCAAAACTTCTGATTTCAAAACATATTGTAAAGCTACAGTAATCAAACTCATTTTATTTATTTATTTTTAATTTTATTTTTAAACTTTAGAAAATTTTTTTTAATTTTATTTTATTTTTAAACTTTACATAATTGTATTAGTTTTGCCAAATTTCAAAATGAATCCGCCACAGGTTTTAGTTTTGCTAAATATTTAAATGAATCCGCCACAGGTATACATGTGTTCCCCATCCTGAACCTTCCTCCCTCCTCCCTCCCCATACCATCTCTCTGGGTCGTCCCAGTGCACCAGCCCCAAGCATCCAGTATCGTGCATCGAACCTGGACTGGCAACTCATTTCATACATGATATTATACATGTTTCAATGCCATTCTCCCAAATCTTCCCACCCTCTCCCTCTCCAACAGAGTCCATAAGACTGTTCTATACATCAGTGTCTCTTTTGCTGTCTCGTACACAGGGTTATTGTTACCATCTTTCTAAGTAATCAAACTCGTGATATCGCACAAAGACAAACATCAGTTCAGTTCAGTTCAGTCGCTCAGTTGTGTCCGACTCTTTGCGACCCCATGAATCGCAGCACACCAGGCCTCCCTGTCCAGCACCAACTCCCGGAGTTCACTGAGACTCATGTCCATCAAGTCAGTGATGCCATCCAGCCATCTCATCCTCTGTCGTCCCCTTCTCCTCCTGCCCCCAATCCCTCCCAGCATCAGAGTCTTTTCCAATGAGTCAACTCTTCGCATCAGGTGGCCAAAGTACTGGAGTTTCAGCTTTAGCATCATTCCTTCCAAAGAAATCCCAGGACTGATCTCCTTCAGAATGGACTGGTTGGATCTCCTTGCAGTCCAAGGGACTCTCAAGAGTCTTCTCCAACACCACAGTTCAAAAGCATCAATTCTTCGGCGCTCAGCCTTCTTCACAGTCCAACTCTCACATCCATACATGACCACAGGAAAAACCATAGCCTTGACTAGACGAACCTTTGTTGGCAAAGTAATGTCTCTGCTTTTCAATATGCTATCTAGGTTGGTCATAACTTTTCTTCCAAGGAGTAAGCGTCTTTTAATCTCATAGCTGCAGTCACCATCTGCAGTGATTTTGGAGCCCAGAAAAATAAAGTCTGACACTGTTTCCCCATCTATTTCCCATGAAGTGGTGGGACCGGATGCCATGATCTTCGTTTTCTGAATGTTGAGCTTTAAGCCAACTTTTTCACTCTCCTCTTTCACTTTCATCAAGAGGCTTTTGAGTTCCTCTTCACTTTCTGCCATAAGGGTGGTGTCATCTGCATATCTGAGGTTATTGATATTTCTCCTGGCAATCTTGATTCCAGCTTTTGTTTCTTCCAGTCCAGCGCTTCTCATGATGTACTCTGCATATAAGTTAAATAAACAGGATGACAATATACAGCCTTGACGTACTCCTTTTCCTATCTGGAACCAGTCTGTTGTTCCATGTCCACTTCTAACTGTTGCTTCCTGGCCTGCATACCAATTTCTCAAGAGGCAGATCAGGTGGTCTGGTATTCCCATCTCTTGAAGAATTTTCCACAGTTTATTGTGATCCACACAGTCAAAGGCTTTGGCATAGTCAAGAAAGCAGAAATAGATGTTTTTCTGGAACTCTCTTGCTTTTTCCATGAACCAGTGGATGTTGGCAATTTGATGTCTGGTTCCTCTGCCTTTTCTAAAACCAGCTTGAACATCGGGAAGTTCACGGTTTACATATTGCTGAAGCCTGGCTTGGAGAATTTTGAGCATTACTTTACTAGCATGTGAGATGAGTGCAATTGTGCAGTAGTTTGAGCATTCTTTGGCATTGCGTTTCTTTGGGATTGGAATGAAAACTGACCTTTTTCAGAAAGATAAACATAGAGACCAATGGAATTGAATAAAACCTAGGAAAAAATCCTCACTTATATGATCAAGTAATTTTTGACAAGGGTGCCAAGACAATTCAATGGGGAAAATACAGTCTTTTCAATAAATTGTGCTGAGAAAACTGGATTCCTACATGCAAAAGAATAAAGTTGAAACTTTACCTAACCCCATATATAAAAATTAACTCAAAATGAATGAAAGACATTCATTTTGAATGTAAGTTTGGTGTAAGACTCCGAACTATAAACCCTTAAAAGGAAACAGCCAGAAGCTTTACAATAGTGAATTTGGCAATGATTTATTGGCTATGACACCACCAATGGCAACAAAATAAAAAAATAGGCAAACTAGACTTTATGAAAATTTTTAAATGTTGTGTATCAAAAGACAGTATCATCACAGTTAAAAGGTAACCCACAGTTGGACTTCCCTGCCAGTCCAGTGGTTAAGACTCTGCACTTCCACTGCAAGGGGTGTGGGTTCAATCCCTGGTAAGGGAACTAAGATCCCAAATGCCATTCAGTGCAACTGTATTAAAAAAAAAAAAGGCAACTCACAGAATGAGGGAAATTTTACAAAACTACATCTGATAAAGGATTAATATCCAGAATATACAGAGAACTCCCATAACTCAACAACAAAACCCCAATTTAAAAATGGGAAAAGGCCTTGAATAGACATTTCTCCAAGAAGATATACAAATGGTCAATGACATGAAAAGATGCTCAGTATCACTAATCATTAGGAAAATGCAAGTGAAATCTACTGAGATACCACCTCACATCCATTAGGATGGTAACTAACAAAAAAGAGAAAACGACCAGCATTGGCCAGGATGAGGGAGTGTAAAATGGTGCAGTCCTTGTAAAAACAGTCTAACAAAAAGTTAAACTAGAACTACCTCAAGACTGTATAGTTCTATTTTTAGTCATATACTCAAAAAAGTATTGAAAACAGGGACTCAAGCAGATACTAGCAAGCCAATGTTCATTACAGTACTATTCACAATAGCTACGAGATGGAAACAACCTAAATATCCCTCAATAAATGAAAGGATAAATGAACTGTGATATAAACACAGTGGGTATTCCTTAGCCATGAAAAGGAATGAAGTTCTGATACAAGCTACAGCATGAAAGAACCTTGAAAACACTATGCTAAGTAAAATAAGTCAGACACAAAAGGAAAAATGCTGAATGATTCCACTTGTATGAAATATCTAGAATAAGCAAATTCATACAGACAGAAAGTAAACTAGAAATTTCCAGGGTATAGGACGAGGAATAGGCAGAGAAGGTGATGGCACCCCACTCCAGTACTCTTGCCTGGAAAATCCCATGGATGGAGGAACCTGGTGGGCTGCAGTCCATGGGGTCGCTGAGAGTCGGACACGACTGAGCGACTTCACTTTCACTTTTCACTTTCATGCATTGGAGAAGGAAATGGCAACCCACTCCAGTGTTCTTGCCTGGAGAATCCCAGGGACGGGGGAGCCTGATGGGCTGCCGTCTATGGGGTCGCAGAGTTGGACACGACTCAAGTGACTCAGCAGCAGCAGGAGGAATGGGACCAGGTGCCATGATGTTAGTTTCCTGAATGCTGAGTTTTAAGCCAACTTTTTCACCCTCCTCTTTCACTTTCATCAAGAGGCTGTTTAGTTCTTTGCTTTCTGCCATAAGGGTGGTGTCACCTGCATATCTGAGGTTATTGATATTTCTTCCAGCAATCTTGATTCCAGCTTGTGCGTCATCCAGCCCAGCGTTTCTCATGATGTACTCTGCATATAAGTTAAATAACCAGGGTAACAATACACAGCCTTGATGTACTCCTTTCCTGATTTGGAACCAGTCTGTTATTCCATGTCCAGTTCTAACTGTTGCTTCTTAATCTACCTACAGATTTTTCAGAAGGCAGGTCAAGTGGTCTGGTATTCCCATCTCTTTAAGAATTTTCCACAGTTTATTGTGATCCACACAGCATGGCAAATAGATGGGGAAACAATGGAAACAGGTACAGACTTTATTTTGGGGGGCTCCAAAATCATTGCAGATGGTGACTGCAGCCATGAAATTAAAAGACACTTGCTCCTTGGGAAAAAAGTTATGACCAACCTAGACAGCATATTAAAAAGCAGAGACATTGGTCAACAAATGTCCATCCAGTCAAGGCTATGGTTTTTCCAGTGGTCACACATGGATGTAAGAGTTGGACTATAAAGAAAGCTGAGTGCAGAAGAATTGATGCTTTTGAACTGTGGTGTTGGAGAAAACTTGAGAGTCCCTTGGACTGCAAGGAGATCCAACCAGTCCATCCTAAAGGAGATCAATCCTGAATATTCATTGGAAGGACTGATCCTACAGCTGAAAGTCCAATACTTTGGCCACCTGATATGAAGAACTGACTCATTGGAAAAGATACTGATGCTGGGAAAGACTGAAGGCAGGAGGAAAAGGGGACAACAGAGGATGAGATGGTTGTATCGCATCACCAACTCTATGGACATGAGTTTGAGTAAGCTCTGGGAGTTGGTGATGGACAGGAAAGCCCGGCGTGCTGCAGTCCATCGGGTTGCAAAAAGTTGGACATGACTGAGCAACTGAACTGAACTTAGGGGGAATGGGGAGGATAAGGAGTTACTGCTTAATGGGTACAGAGTTTCTGACTTGAGGTAATGAGAAAGATTTGAAAATAGATTGTGGGGGTGACTGCACAACCCTGAGAATGTAATTAATGCCACTGAACTGTACTTAGAAAATGGTTAAAACAGTAAGCATGTTATATATATTTTACCATGATGAAAGTAAAAACCTATGAAAGAAAGTAAGAACCTATGAAAGAAAGTAAGAAAGTGAAGTCACTCAGTCATGTCTGACTCTTTGCGACCCCATGGACTGTAGCCTATCAGGTTCCTCCGTCCATAGGATTATCCAGGCAAGAATACTGGAGTGGGATGCCATTTCCTTCTCTAGGAGATCTTCCTGACCAAGAGATTGAACCTGGGTCTCCTGCATTGTAGGCAGATGCTTTACAGTCTGAGCCATAAGGGAAGTCTATTGGCAGGTTGGTATAAACAAACCCCTGACAGGGTTTCTGCCATAAACCATATGAGGTCACCGCAAAACACAGAGCAGGGCTCCTCACTTGCTTCGCGCAGGGCGTGTCATTTATTCACACAAGCACACTGTAGAGTTAGTAAAGTACAGCAGAAAACATGTTTGTTAGGAGAACAAAGAACTAGAGCTCCAAGCCTCCTTACCTTAACCTATAGGAAACAGAAAAAAGGCTGAAATTAAGGTCTCTATGCATTATTTCTTCCCTGGTGGCTTACAGGGTAAAGCATCTGCCTGCAGTGCAGGAGACCCAGGTTTGATCCCTGGGTTGGGAAGATCCCCTGGAGAAGGAAATGGCGACCCACTCCAGTATTCTTGCCTGGAAAATCCCATGGACAGAGGAGCCTGGTGGGCTACAGTCCATGGGGCCGCAAAGAGTCGGACATGGCTGAGCGACTTCACTTCAGTATGCATTATTTATTATCCCAAGTCTACTGCCTTTCTCCAGATTAATAATTAAATATTTTCTTAGAACTCCCCTGGTGGCTCAGACTGTAAAGAATCTGCATGCAATGCGGGAGACCTGGGTTCAATTGCTGGGTTGGGAAGATCCTCTGGAGGAGGGCATGGCAACCCACTCCAGTATTCTTGCCTGGAGAATCCCCATGGACAGAAGAGCCTGGCAGGCTACACTGCATGGGGTCTCGAAGAGTTGGACACGACTGAGTGACTAAGCAGAGGACATGCCATTATTTATTGTCCCAAGTCTACTGCCTTTCTCCAGATTAATAATGAAATATTTGCTTAGAACTCTAGTTTACAAGATTCACATGGGAGTTGGTTGTAAAATACTCTGGCAATACCATACTTGTTTGGGAAACTCCAGCATACAAGGTAGTTTCTTAAAGTACAGTCTGAGAATCACCAGTATCAGAGTTACCTTAGGATGCTTGATAAAAATGCAGATTCTTGGTTCCAACCAAGATCTACCAAAACAGAATTTTTAGAGAAAAGCTTATGAACCTACATTTTAACTATCCTTCCAAAGAGAAACTATGGTTAGATTTTAGGCAATTGTATTTATGCACAGTGAGGCTTCCTAAATTTGGAGAGAAGGCCTGTGCCTGATAGCTCCCTGGAACTTTGCAAAGATAGAACACTTGAAAGACTTGGGCTAAATTAACCCAACTTCGGAGTTGCTGAAGGAGTGAATAAGACTTCTTTACCTAGACTGAAGAGAATAAAATTTTAAGAGTGAAAAGGTAACCATTTTCTACATATTTGAGAATTTATATTCAAGAGCTTGAATAATGGAAAGGCATTGGCTGTGTTCTGTTTTCAGGGTGAAAAAACTGGCATATGATATTATTATATTGTGCTCATTGTGTACCCAACTCTGAGTCTGATTATGGCATCATACAGCATAATTTTAAATGAGACACAGAAGGGGAATGCCTTCTTATGTAGTGTATAGCACTGGTTTTCAAACCTCAGTGGGCATTAGAATTGCCTCACCTTCCTCATGCTCCCACCCGTGCCCCAGAAATTCTGATTCAGAAGGCTTAAAGCAGGACCTAGAAATCTTCATTAAAAAAATAAAGAACTCTAGGATATTCTTATGCAGATGGTCCATACTTGGAAAAACACTTGAGTTGCACTTGATACGTCCTGAAATAGCTCTCTGGCTTCCTGAGTAGAACATCAATGGAACACTTGTAAAAGGACTGAGCCACCCATTTCATGAGTCCTAAGCAGTGAGCTAGCAAGGACTGAAGAATCAGCAACAGGTAGGTAGAGACTGAACACTTTTGATACTTGATTAAGCTCCTTGGAGAGGGAAAGCAACATTCTAGTCTTCCTGACTTTAACAGTAAAACAATAGCAGTAACAATAAACCCATCCCCAACCCCGCCACCACACACAGACACACAGACACACAAATTTGCCAGCCAGTGGTAGATGCACACTTTATCCACTAGGGGGAGCCCAAGGATTTCCACACACAAGCTTCATACCCTAGGGGAGGAAATCTGATACAGGCCAAGGACGTTTGGGGACTTTATTGCTAAGGATGGAGCAAAGAATGAAAGGATCTAAAAGGCTAAAAGCCCTTGCTTACATGCAGAATGTCCTTTCTTTATGGCTGTCATTCCAATCTTTGCATCTTAAAAAGTGGTGCTCTGAGGCAGCCTAGGCCAGATTTGCCAGGATTGTTAAAGAAGAACTTATTCTAACAATACTGTACTGTATACTTCAAAGTTGCTAAGAGAATACATCTCAGAAGTTCTCAGTACTCGTTCCCCCACTCCCCAAAAAGGTACTGTGTGAGATTAACCTTATTGTGGTAATCATTTCACAATATATTCGTGAATCAAATCACTATGTTGTACACCTTAAACCTGCACAGTGGAAAATGTCACTTGTATTTCAATAAAGCTGGAAAAAGAAAAACAAGTTATTCTGACACTTTTTTAAAATGGTAAGGAAGACTTTATTCAAGACTATTACAGCAGATGTCAAGATTATCCCAATGGGGAGAGAGATCAGGCTCAACTCTGAATATAGTAACAAATGGGGATTCACAGCCAAGGAGCAGAAAGGGGAGATCAGTGGATAGAAAACTCAGTGGATGTAAAATTATTAAAAGGAGACATCAAAAATAGGGGGTCTTGGTAAACTGACTTAGCAGGATTCTGTCTGAAGGCTGGCCAAGGACTTAAGACATCAAAGGTAAAGGGTGAAGAACTTGGTCAGATACTGAGAGTTATCAGGTATTAAAGAGACTTGAGAGTCTCTAAACTAATCCGGCAGGATTCCTGTGAAAACTAGGTTATGCAGGCCTGGGCCTATTTGCTGCTGCTGTTGTTGTCGTTCAGGTGTGTACAACTTCTTGCGACCCCATAAATTGCAGCATGCCAGGCGTCCCTGTCCTTCACTATCTCCCCGAGTTTGCTCAAACTCATGTCCATTGAGTCTATGATGCCATCCAACCATCTTATCCTCTGTTGTCCCCTTCTCCTCCTGTCTTCAATCTTTCCCAGCATCAGGGTCTTTTCCAATGAGTAGGCTCTTCATATCAGGTGGCCAAAATTTTGGAGCTTCAGCATCAGTCCTTCCAAAGAATATTCAGGGTTGATTTCCTTTAGAGTTGACTGGTTTGATTTCCTTGCAGCCTAAGAGAGACTCTCAAGAGTCTTCTCCAGCACCATAGTTCAAAAGCATCAATTCTTTGGTGCTCAGCCTTCTTTCTGATTCAACTCTCACATCCATACATGACCAATGGAAAAACCATAGCTTTGACTATGTGGACCTTTGTTGGTATAGTGATGTCTCTGCTTTTTAATATGCTGTCTAGGTTTGTCATAGATTTTCTTCCAAGGAGCAAACATCTTTTAATTTCATGGCTGCAATCACCATCTGCAGTTATTTTGGAGCCTAAGAAAATAAAGTCTGTCACTGTTTCCATTTTTTCTCCGTCTACTTGCCATGAAGTGGTGGGACCAGATGCCATGATCTTAGTTTTTTGAATGTGTATGCGTGTGTGTAAGCGTGTGCATGTGTGCTCAATTTCTCAGTCACGTTCAACTTTTTACAACCCCATAGACTGTAGTCCCCCAGGCTCCTCTGTCCTTGGAATTTTTCAGGCGAGAGTACTGGAGCAGGTTGCCATTTGCTATTCCAGAGGATCTTCCTGATCCAGGGATTGAATCTGTATCTCTTGCATCTCTTGCATTGGCAGGTGGATTCTTTACCACTGCACCACCTGGGAAGCCTATACATATATATACATATATATATGTATATATACATATGTGATATATGTGTGTATATATATACACACAAACACACACATACATACAGTGGAATATTAGCCATTAAAAAAATGAAATAATACCATTTATAGCCACATGGATGGACCTAGAGATTATCACACTAAGCTAAGTGCTGACAAGTCAGAAGAGAAAGACAAACACTACATTACACCTTGTGGAAAAACCTGAACAAACTTATTGACTAACTCAATACCATATATCACTTATAAGTGGTATCTAAAATACAACACAAATGAACATATCTATGAAACAGAAATAGACTCACAGACAGAAAACAGACTTGTGGTTGCCAAGCGGGAAGAGGGGTGCGGAGGGAAGGATTAGGAATTTACGATTAGCAGATGCAAACTATTATATATAGGAAGAATAAACAACAAAGTCCTACTATATAGCACATGGAACTATATTCAATATCCTGTGATAAACCATAGTGGAAAAGAATATGTATATATGCATAACTGAGTCATTTTGCAGCATACTAGAGATAACACAGCACTGCAAACCAACAATACTTCAATAAAATTTAAAATAAAAGTAGTATATTTTAAACTGAAATAAGATCATAACATGTGCTTTCCAACTTATTTTCTCCAAATGATAAATCATGAATGTTCTGCTTTATAGCCTTCAAATATACTGGTTTGCTTTTCATAAAACTTTTATACTTCTGGGAAAAAGATGGTGGTTTGAGAAGACATGGCTGATTCCTCTCCTTCTGGTTTTCTCTCCCCCACCAAAATGACTAAAGAAATGTAAAATAAAGAACAATCTGTGTCCTTTAATTGAGATAGAGAAAAGCACCCAAATATCAGATATTTTGAGGAATTTTACTATATTTAGGGCAGATGATATTAAAGAACATGCAGGTAGGTTTGCCAGATTTAGCAAATAAAAATACAGGGTGCCCAGTTCAATATGAACTACAGATACCAATATACAATAATTTTTAGTATAAAAACTATACTACTGGCTCAGGCAATATTTATTGTTTATCTAACATCTGAATTTAACTGGGCATCCTGTATTCTGTCTGGACTGTCTGAATGGACTCATACTCAGAGTCCATTCACAGCTTCCCTGAAGGAACTTCAAGACCAGGAAGGAAGGAGAGAAGAAAGAAAGAAGGGAGGGAGTGTGAGACAGAGAGGGGTGTTAAGAGTCTAGATATGGAGGGACAAGCACTGGGATTGACAGGCATGGTGAGGTCGACTGGAAAGGCTGCATCTGGGGTTCCAATTAGTTGTTAAGGATCCTGTGGGCTGTAGTGGCCTTACGCTCCAAAGCTGTCAATGATACTAAGTTGTATAAAGCCTAAGGTAGGAAAATGGGCCCTCTCATACACTGCTAGTGGATGAATAATTTTAAAGCAGTTTTTCCAGAGGACAATTTGCCTATCTGTCAAACTCTGTCAAAAGCTTTAAAACATGTATACACTTTAACTTATCAATATCACTTCCAGGAATTTATTCTAAAGAAACTGTGTGGTCTTTAGAGTATTGTTTATAATAACAAAGTAATGGGCACAACTTAAATGAGAAACAAGAGGGGAATGTTCAAGTTATGGTACGTCCATACAGTAAGAAATATACTATGCAGTCACTAGAAATGATTCCATAGATTATTTATTGACAGGAAGACTTTTTTTCACATATAGTTTAATTTTTTTTAAAAAGGCCAAGCTACAAAACTGCATTATGATACTATTTTTTTAAGAATATAGATATTTAAACATACACGTACTTTATGCATAAAAAATGACTGAAAGGGTATATACTAAATGTTAACAGTGGTTTTCTCTAATTAATTGAATATGGGTGGTTAGTTTTTTCTTTTCACTTATGTCTATTTTATATATTTTCTTCAGAATGTTTATTACCAGGGTTAATTTTTTTAAGTTTTAAAAACTTTCTGATTGGTGATTTTATACTTTTGAGTAATTATAAAATGAGATTGCAATTATAAAGTAGGCTTTACCATGAAGGAGCATCTAGTCCAGATAAATCAACACTGAGTTTCAACCAGATGCCAGGCCCTGTGATACAAGCTGGGGATAGACATGAGTTGGACATACTCTCTGGCCCGCCCACCCTTCCCCTGCCTGCCAAGAGTCTAAAGTCCACGTTCTTTGGGGAGGTTCCTTGGTTCTTGGACTTGCTGGCTCCAAAAACCCATTTGTCAGCCCATTCAAGATCATCCCTCACTTTAACCAAATTCACAGAAGTTGATGAACAAACTAAGATAATGTATTAATTTGTGCTGAGAATTATCACAGTCACATGGGCTAGGATAATCCTCTAAGTATGACCAGAACATTTTTCACCCTTATGGGGTGAACTACGTAGGGAATCAAAATATTATTAGCATCTTGTTTACTGAGGCTGGAATCCTGCCAGGGGCAGGGAGTAACTTAAAAGTTCAATGAGGCCTGGTGTTAGTACCTTTCCCCTCAATAAACATAGCCCTGCAGATGAAACCAGCACACAATTGCACTCATCTCACACGCTAGTAAAGTAATGCTCAAAATTCTCCAAGCCAGGCTTCAACGTGAACCATGAACCGTGAATTTCCAGATGTTCAAACTGGACTTAAAGGCAGAAAAGGTAGAGGCACCAGAGATCAAATTGTCAAAAGCAAGAGGGTTACAGAAAAACATCTATTTCTGCTTTATAGACAATGCCAAAGCCTTTGACTGTGTGTGGATCACAACAAACTGTGGAAAATTCTTCAATAGATGGGAATACCAGAGCACCTGACCTGCCTTCTGAGAAATCTGTATGCAGGTCAAGAAACAACAGTTAGAACTGGACGTGGAACAACAAACTGGTTCCAAATCAGGAAAGGAGTACATCAAGGCTGTATATTGTCACCCTGCTTATTTAACTTACATGCAGAGTACATCATGAGAAACACTGGACTTAATGAAGCACAGGTTGGAACCAAGATTGCCGGGAGAAATATCAATAACCTCAGATATGCAGATGACACCACACTTATGGCAGAAAGCAAAGAAGAACTAAAGAGCCTCTTGATGAAAGTGAAAGAGGAGAGTGAAAAAGTTAGCTTAAAACTCAACATTCAGAAAACTAAGATCATGGCATCCAGTCCCATCACTTCATGGCAAATAGATGGGGAAAGACTGGAAAAAGTGGCTGACTTTATTTTTGGGGGCTCCAAAATCACAGCAGATGGTGACTGCAGCCATGAAATTAAGAGACGCTTGCTCCTTGGAAAAAAAGTTATGACCAACTTAGACAGCATATTAGAAAGCAGAGACATTACTTTGTCAACAAAGGTCTGTCTAGTCAAAGCTATGGTTTTTCCAGTAGTCATGTATGGATTTAAGAGTTGGACTATAAAGAAAGCTGAGTGCAGAAGAATTGATGCTTTTGAACTGTGGTGTTAGAGAAGACTCTGAGAGTCCCTGGACTGCAAGGAGATCCAACCAGTTCATCCTAAAGGAGATCAGTCCTGAATATTCATTGGAAGGACTGATGTTGAAGCTGAAACTCCAATACTCTGGCCACCTGATGCAAAGAACTGACTCATTGGAAAAGACCCTGATGCTGGGAAAGATTGAAAGCAGGAGGAGAGGGGGACGACAGAGGATGAGATGGTTGGATGGCATCACTGACTCAATGGACATGAATTTGAGTAAGCTCTGGAAGTTGGTGATGGACAGGGAGGCCTGGCATGCTGCAGTCTATGGGGTCACGAAGAGTTGGCCACGACTGAGCGACTGAATTGAATTGAACTGCCAATGAAACCGTAAGTACAAGTGTGAGACCGTCTCTTCCCAGGACAGTAGTAGCTGGATGGACCCTGCCAATATTCATCCCAGATGCTCTCTTATGAAAATCTTCCCAGAATAACTAATACACCTCCATTTACTTCCGATTTCACTGTCACCATATACTCTCATAATTTGCTCAGATCAGGCCATTCCATTTCTTCAAAGTAATTTTTGTCTCTTTTCTTCTCTGCAATTTTTTTGTTTATGTAGTTTAACTCTAAAGATTATCTTATTTTCTTAATTTTCCTTTCTTAAAAGCCATCTAATTTATACACTGACATACAACAAATTTTAACTAGTAAATGTATTTTTTAATTAGGAAAAAATATTCCAAATTTAGAGGGGAAATAATGGAAAGCGTTTTGGTGAAGAAGTTAGGAACCATCACACAAGGCCTTCTATAACTGCTCATTTGCCCTTCAACCATGATCATCCTGGGGTAAAATTCTTATGCTCTAAAGTCAAACTAAGCCCCTACCACATGAGATAGAAGACACGAGGCACAGCTCTCTCTCCTGAAGCGGTCATAAGGGGTTGCCACTGGTGTAGCTTCCTTGGTTGCCAACTAAGCTACCCAAATTTTCTGTAATTGGAACCCAAGTCCGCACAGTCTACTTCACATTCAAGAACATGGTGTACCCACTGTGGGTCATCCAAAAGGCAAATTAAGTACATTCCTAGGGTGCTGGCAATGCTTGTGCAACACACACACACTCACACACACCCACAATTTGGAAGTATTCAATATTTGAGAGATTTTTTAAAAAAGGCATTCAAATAGTCATCATGCAAAATTCAAAACAAAGAGTACTGGAGTGGGGTGCCGTTGCCTTCTCCGAAACAAATCATAGAACTTATTAGATTTCTTGATGTTTACTTTAAGGTTTAGTATATTTTGATGTTTTGTTTTTTAATTTCACACATGGATTTAGAGCCTCTAAACTCTTAATCCAGTACTGGGGATATTAATTCTAGTATAAATGCTGTTAGAATTTTTAACATCAAAACCATGTTCATCAGGCAATTGCATCTATGAATTCTAAATTTCAGCATGTTTCAGCCACTGGATACATACTTGACTCCTTCTAAGAAGCCATGAGAAGTTTTTCACAACTCCTTTCATCATACATCAAAATAGCTCTCAAAGTTAATTATACTTAGGGTTTTGTGCCAAAACCCCAACACTTAACAATCATTATTTTTTAAGTATTCAGAGTACAGTATAAACTATCAAACTACATGTCAAAACCTGGTCCCTGCCCCAAGGCTTATCAGATAAATTACAAAAACAAACTCATTCAGACTACTCACTGCATCAGATTAAAAAGCAAGGCTAAACTTGAATGAAACAAACTTCAGGAAACTTTTCTATAAATCCCTAATAAGTTACCATAATTCTAACCAGAATTATTTGTTGGTTTGAAGGTAGAATTCTGTATTTTTTTTTTAATATACTAACAATGGCACTGCCAATGTTTCAGGAAATAATATTTAACTTAAAAAGAAAATGCTAGAGTTGTAATATAATTTCAGTTACTCTCGTCCCAAATGAAAAAAATCAAACAGCATCATAAAACTCTTAGATATCACCTAGATTCTCCTTAAACATGAGTGAACTGAAATATATCAAGCTATTGTAACAAAAGCCTCAACAGCAGTAGCATACTGCAAAGAGATTTTAATATTTACTTTTCTTTCATTAAAAAAACCATCCATCAGTACCAATATGTCTGCCTGACAAAGATATTACAGGAGACATCTTTTGCGGCATCTGTCTATTCCTATTGTTCCTCCTTTTCCCTTGGCCTCCGAGACTACAACCTCAATAACAAGACTGGAGCTGAGTCAGGCTTGTTTATACAAGGCTTAATCAACTGTGGCCAACGGTGGTATCTTAGGAGAGGCCTAGTTTGTTTTCATTGTATAATACTCCACACAGTAGAACTCTTAAGACATAATAAAAATGTTTGACGCACCCTTGACCACAGTCGAAAAAGCAAGAGAGTTCCAGAAAAACATCTATTTCTGCTTTATTGATTATACCAAAGCCTTTGACTGTGTGGATCACAATCAACTGTGGAAAATTCTTCAAGAGATGGGAATACCAGACCACCTGACCTGCCTCTTGAGAAATCTGTATGCAGGTCAGGAAGCAACAGTTAGAACTGGACATGGAACAACAGACTGGTTCCAAATAGGAAAAGGAGTTCATCAAGGCTGTATATTGTCACCCTGCTTATTTAACTTATATGCAGAGTACATCATGAGAAACGCTGGACTGGAAGAAACACAAGCTGGAATCAAGATTGCCGGGAGAAATATCAATAACCTCAGATATGCAGATGACACCACCCTTATGGCAGAAAGTGAAGAGGAACTAAAAAGCCTTTTGATGAATGTGAAAGAGGAGAGTGAAAAAGTTGGCTTAAAACTCAACATTCAGAAAACGAAGGTCATGGCATCTGGTCCCATCACTTCATGGGAAATAGATGGGGAAACAGTGGAAACAGTGTCAGACTTTATTTTTCTGGGCTCCAACATCACTGCAGATGGTGACTGCAGCTATGAAATTAAAAGACGCTTACTCCTTGGAAGGAAAAGTTATGACCAACCTAGATAGCATATTGAAAAGCAGAGACATTACTTTGCCAACAAAGTTTCATCTAGTCAAGGCTATGGTTTTTCCTGTGGTCATGTATGGATGTGAGAGTTGGACTGTGAAGAAAGCTGAACACCGAAGAATTGATGCTTTTGAACTGTGGTGTTGGAGAAGACTCTCGAGAGTCCCTTGGACTACAAGAAGATCCAACCAGTCCATTCTGAAGGAGATCAGTCCTGGGATTTCTTTGGAAGGAATGATGCTAGAGCTGAAACTCCAGTACTTTGGCCACCTCATGCGAAGAGTTGACTCATTGGAAAAGACTCTGATGTTGGGAGGGATTGGGGGCAGGAGGAGAAGGGGATGACAGAGGATGAGATGGTTGGATGGCATCACTGACTTGATGGACATGAGTCTCAGTGAACTCCGGGAGTTGGTGATGGACAGGGAGGCCTGGCGTGCTGCGATTCATGGGGTTGTAAAGAGTCAGAAACGACTGAGCGACTGAACTGAACTGAACTTGACCACAGTTGATTGGGCCAGGAGCAGACACATGACCCAAACTAGACCAATCAGAATCTCATCCCAAGAAATCTGGAATTAGATCTAAGGGATTCAACCTTTCTTTAGATGACTAGACCTAAAACATGGAGTTTGGGTCCAGTGGGGATGGGGTGAGGGCATCTTCACCTGTGAGGAGAATTGGAGAAGGATGGGAAGCCAGTCTACAGACAGAAAACGAAGCACAAGGGCAGAGATGAGAGAGAGAGGGTGTCTATTGAGTATTTAACACCATACCCTCCTATAACCTTATATTGTGTTGTTCAGTCACTCAGTTGTGACCGACTCTTTGCGACCCCATGGACTGCAGCACACCAGGCTACCCTGTCCTTCACCGTCTCCCAGAGCTTGCTTAAACTCATGTCTATTGGGTCAGTGATGCCATCCAACCACTCTGTCTTCTGAAAAAGGTAGTATTCTATATATAACAGGCTTCCCTGGTGGCTCAGACGGTAAAGCGTCTGCCTACAATGCGGGAGACCTGGGTTCAATCCCTGGGTCGGGAAGACCCCCTGGAGAAAGAAATGGCAACCCACTCCAGTACTCTTGCCTGGAAAATCCCATGGACGGAGGAGCCTGGTAGGCTACAGTCTATGGGGTCGCAAAGAGTTGGATACGACTGAGCAACTTCACTTTCACTTTCTATATACACCCTTATATAGAATACTACTTTTTGTTTTAAGCCCCTTCAGTTGACTGCTGTTATTTCCAATCTAACATCTTAACTCAACCTGGTCACTCTGACATGGAACTGAGAGTTTTATGTTTCCTTTACAAAGACGTAAGAAAAACATTTGCCTAGGGGCTAAATCCTTTTGAAACACATGAAAAAAACTCTCACCATGGTGAACATATGGGTAAAAAAAGCTTCATTCAGCAGACTTCATCAAAGGAGTTTTCTCTAAGAATTTGATAAATAGCCTTGCCCAGCATAACATTATTTTCAATATATCAAAAGTCTTGAAAATACTGAATTTAAATTTGTAAAAATGAAGGTTTTTATTATGTTTAAGAGAGCTACTTCATAGAGTATTATACAATGAAAACAAACTAGGCCTCTCCTGGGATTCCCTGATGGCTCAGCTGGTAAAGAATCCGCCTGCAATGTGGGAGACCTGGGTTTGATCCCTGGGTTGGGAAGATCTCCTGCAGAACGGAAAGGCTACCCACTCCAGTATTCTGGCCTGGAGAATTCCATGGACTGTATAGTCCAAGGGGTCACAAAGAGTCGGACTCGACTGAGTGACTTTCACTTTCACTTTATCCTAGGAGATAGTATCACTGTCTCCTAGGATACCACCAATAGTTTGTGTTCAAGCAAAAAATATACCATAGTAAAAAATAAAATATAGTACATATACCTTAGGAAAAAAAATTTTTAATAGAACTTGGAAAAGGGCCATCTGACTATTCTGATCAGGTAGGAGAATCTTAGAAACCTCTTCAAGGACTCCTGAGAACTATTCAACAATAATTAGAAATGTAGATGACATTATCTTCTGTCATAACACTTTTTTCAGCATCCAGTGACATTTATTGAACATCTAATATGGGCAAGAACCATGTTATCTTATTTACTGTATATTCTCTTTGCTTAGCACAGTCTTGGCATATAAAAGGCACAGTAAATATTTCTAGATAAGCAAATGAATGTTGAAAAATAAGAATCAATCCATGTTATCTGGTAAGTAGAGAATCAAATAATATGTCCAATGAGATAATGACCAAAAGATGATTTTAAAACAATCCTCTTTTGTATATATTAAAAATTCATATGAATTTGTAAAATAGGAATACCATAATTATAAATGGATAGAGAATATGAATAGTTCATAGGAGAAAAAATTAACCTTATTAATAAAAAAGTAATAACAATGTTGATCATTAGGACTGATCTAAGAGAAACAAGTTGAAAAATTACTCTGTCTAGTAATTTAAAAGTTGATGAAATATAGCTTTGAGGAGGGTACCAGTGAAACTGGTATATTCCTACACTGCTTTGGCAGACTAAAATACATTTTATAGAAACTATCAGAAATTATTTTGCTGAAGTAAAGTTCTGAAAATTGATTCTGAGGATGGCCATCAAAAGAAGGAAAAATGATATCTATGAAAATGTTTACTGTGAAATATTTTTATATATGTTTCAGTGTTTAGAAATTAAATGTTATTTATAGTAATAAAAAACTAAAATCAGCCAATAACAGGAGAATCATTATGCAAATTACAGTACTTCATTCAATAGACAGTATGCAGTTTTTTAAGAAGATAAGTATGGAAAATACGTGGAAATACAGAAATACAATAAAATACACTAGGAAAATATACATGGAAAAATAGCTATGATATACATTAAGTGAAAAAAATTTAAAAATAAAATTTTATTACACTATGACCTTACTAAATTACACTGTGACAGTCAAATAATAAATATATATCCATATACACAAGTCCTAAAAGTAAAATGAAAGTTTAATTTGTTGGAATGGTGCAATTGTATTATTTAGATTCTAGATATAATTCTAAATCTACTGATACAATGTTATTTGGGTAATAAAATAAAATAAGAACTCCCTTTTTCTGAAGAAAAAATAGAATTTTAGGAAAAAGAACAGAGAGAGTTAAAGAGACATACATAGAGGGTTAAGACTTAATGGCAACTAAGACCCAATACAGGAAAATAAATATATTTTTAAAAATGACTTAGTCTGAAATCTTTTTAAATTCCACTTCCCACAAATGAGTAAATTCTAGGCAGACTATTTCAAAGTATGATAAAAATTCTGTTGCTTCAAAATGGAGTGTCTACAACACTGAACAAAAGAAACCAGGTACAGATGGGTACATACTGTGATTTTACTTATATAAAATCTGGGAGCTGGCAAATTTATGATGTGCATACTTTTAACACCTGCAAAATTATACCTCAATAAAGAAGAACAGAAATGGTCTGTAATCAGATAAGAACATTTCACAGAACTGAAAACCAGACACAGACATTGAGAAGATTTTATTTTCCTTAAATTGCCTATTTGGAATGTAATGGCTTTTCTAGGTGTTTTGAGTCAGACACAACTGAGCGATTTCACTTTCAATTTTCACTTTCATGCATTGGAGAAGGAAATGGCACCCCACTCCAGTGTTCTTGCTGGAGAATCCCAGGACGGGGGAGCCTGGTGGGCTGCCGTCTATGGGGTCGCACAGAGTCGGACACGACTGAAGTGACTTAGCAGCAGCAGCAGCAGGTGTTTTGAGTAATCCACCCTTACTAAACCACCTTGGTCAGTGTGGGTGGTCATGAATGGTGAGATGTTTATTTAATTACTTATTATGGCTCACATTGGCCAGACAGAGTGTACATCTTAAGGCCACTGCTGCCTCTCCTCTTCAAATGACTGGGTGGATTCTCTTTCATAAAGAGTTATGTTATGTACATGATAGACTCTTAAAGGAATCCAAGAAATATGACCATGTAAGTTCCAGCCTGGAAATCTGTGGCCAACACAAAGAGGAACTGCACTGCAACCTGAGATCCTGGCTGCAGAGGCAGGAATCCCAAGCTCCAGGAACATCACACAGTGTATCTGACTATAAAGGGAACTTGACCTACTATTTGCATCTTCATGTTTTGGGTAATTGTTCTTCCAAGATAAATTATTTTGGAAGTTCTTTATACACATTTAATATGAAAACAGAGAAATTATTAAATGCTGTAATAGAGTGAGGGGAAGCCTTGTAAAGTAGAAAGAGCATAGACTTCAGAGTCAAAAAAATCAGGAGTCAAATTCTAGCTCTTCCACTTCCTAAATATGTGACTGTGGAGAAATGATCCAATTCTTCTGAACTTCCATTTCTTTGCCTGTGAAATGAGGTTTATAATACCTGCCATACATTGTTATCTTAAGGATTGGAAACTACATGAGTGGCTGGCATGCTGAGCAAACAATGGTGTCGGTAACTGTTAAATATTAAGAGAACTGGATACCAGCCATTCTCAGCACTTCTGGCTGAATGGCTTTGTTCAAGACACTCATGTTTTTCATTTATAAAAAAAAGCCAAAAACATCTACCTGTTGAAGAATGGCTTCTGAGCTTAATTTGCAAGCAGTCTATTTTTGTTCTTTCTTGTGCTCCTACATGTGTCTACTGAAATAAGCACTTTAACACTAGATACTAGAAAAGGGGAAAAAGGTCTATTTATTGGATATGTACAACACAAAAGGAAAAAACAATTAGAAATGGTAAATGGCAACAGTACCTAACCTCCATCTGAGGCCCAAGGCAGAAAATTCTCCTGAAAGGGTGGATGAGAATGGCAACTGACTTCAGGTCGCTGACCTCATTTTTAGCAGTGATTTCATTGCTATAATTTTTAAATGTTCATTTTGTTCTTGAATGAAATCAAGATAGGGAAATTTTCAAGTATATCACTCAGGGTTACAGGCAAGATGGCAGAGTAGAAGGACATGAGCTCATCTCTTCTTACCGAAACACCAGAATCACAACTGCTGAACACCCATTGACAAAAAAGTACTGGAACCTTCTAATAAAATACCCTATATCCAAAGACAAAGAAGAAGCCACAATGAGATGATAGGAGGGACGCAAGTGCAATAAAATCAAATCCCATACAGGGTGGGTGGGCGACCCACAAACTGGAAAATATACTGCAGAAGTTCTCCCATAGGAGTGAAAGCGTGAAGTCTGCATGCAAGGTAGCCTCGTCCACCAGGCTACAACCACAATCACAGAAAGACAAAATGAGATGGCAGAGAAATATGTCCCAGATGAAAGAACAAGACAAAACCTCAGAAGAACAACTAAGTGAAGACAGGCAATCTACCTTTAAAAGAATTCACAGTAATGACAGTAAAGATGATCCAAGATGTCCAAAATGAATGGAAGCATAGATGGAGAAAACAACAAGAAATGTTTAACAAAGACCTAGAAGAACTAAAGAACAAACAGATGAACAATAACTGAAATACAAAATATACTAGAAGGAATCAAGTATATCACCCAAACAAGCAAACAGTAGCTTCCTATTGGCACAGGGTCTATCTTCCTACAGTTCTTGACTCCAGAGCAAGGATGGTTACCCCATCTCATCTCTTTCTGCTGAGTGGGCATAAGGCCAAGATAGGGGCAGTTATCTTTCTTTTATTTCACAGGCTCAAGATGCCTTATTTAGGGAGAAGAAAATGGCAATACTAGAAATAAAAATGCTTGTCCTGCCAGTCTGGGCCAAGTAGTACAAAGTGATCTGATCCATTGTATATTTTAAATTAAAACACTGTTGCTTTCTGAATCCAGAATAGCATGGCCTGTGTTTCTCTATTTAAAAGGGGAAAAGAAAATCACAAATCTGCATGGGAAAAATTCCCAAGAAAAGGCTTATGCCTAACTTTACCCCTTTTTAGTCATACCAACCAAGGTTAGATAATCACAAACAGAACTTTACCCTACTTCCTAGGATTGTTGTAAGGATTAAATGAAATAAAATTACTCTGTCAAGTGCAAAATGCCACATAAATATTAGTCAGGTTATTACATGAAGGAAACTGGTATCATTCCAGGTTTGTGCTGGAGATAGCAACAATGAACTAAACAGACAGCTGGGCAAATCTGCCAGACAGGAAGCATGTCTGACTCTTGAACACAGGCTAGATTCCCTTCTGCTGAGCTATACCTGCCAAACTGGAAGCCCCTGGTGCTCCAGTCATGAATGGACATGTCCTGTCCAGGGCTTCCAAGGCCTCACCCCAGTCTGGCCTTTGGCTCCACCCTGCAGTGCTGGCCCAGGGCCAAGTCTGGGTTAACTTCCCCTTCTAGTTTGCCTGGTACTGCCTTTCCGGTACCATCAGGCATTATGCCAGAGTCAGGTTTTGCAGAGCACAAGTGGCCCAAGAATGAGAACATTCCTTCCTTCATATTAGGGAACTTCCCTCCTCTTTCCCCTAAAAGCACTCCTATTTCTACTTCTCTGGTTCTCATCTGCTCCAGGGCTCCAGATTAGGGTGTGGGAGGTCAAGAAGCTAAGATAAGAGGGAAGGAACAAGTTTGTCCCATTGACCATTCCTCTAAATTGAGTCTCAACTGCTGTCCACTAGTGCTACTTCCTTGCTAACTTCTTGCTTTCAGGAGCTGGAACGTAATAGGTTCTTAATAACTATTAGCCAAAGGAACACAAATATCAGATTAACGAATCAGCAAACATAGGTATACCTTGGAGATTTTGTGGGTTCAGTTCCAGACGACCACATTAAAGCAAATATCTCTATAAAGTGAATTTTTTGGCTTCCTAATTCATATTAAAGTTGTATTTACACCACACTGACATCTATAAAGTCAACAGCATTATGCCTTAAAAATATACCTACCTTAATTAAAAATACTGTATTGTTGAAAACCCCAACCATCATCTGAGTCTTTAGCAAGTCGAAGTAACATCAAAGATCACTGAACAGAGATCACGATGATAAATAATGATCAAACAGTTTGAAATACTGTGAGAAGGAATAATATTGAAATATTTGAAATATTGTGAGAAGGACTAAATTGTGACACAGAGACATGAAGTGAGCAAATACTGTTGAAAAACAGCACCAACAGACTTGTTTGATATGGAGGGTTGTCACAAATCTTCATTTTGTAAAAATGCAGTATTTGTGAAGCACTATAATGCATGCCTGCATGCTCAGTTGCTTCCGTCCTGTCTGATTCTTTGTGCCCCATGGACTGTAGCTCATCAGGCTCCTCTGTCCATGGGATTATTCCAGCAAGAATACTGGAGTGGGTTGCCATTTCCTCTTCCAGGGGATCTTCCCATCTCAGGGATTGAACCTGCATCTCCAATGTTTCCTACATTGGCAGGCAGATTCTTTACCACTGAACCACCTGGGAAGCCAAAGCACAGTAAAGCGAAGCGTGATAAAATGAAGTACACCTGTGTCAAACAAAGTCCGAGGCCTTTTCCTGGACCCTGACCTCCCCTATTCCTGCCTGCTTTTCATCTGTTTTTATATTCAGAAACTAGGGCAGCTTCAGCTTGGTTTCCCAGATTAACTTTGATTTTAGTTCTTTATGCACAAAGGATCACTTTCAGCACATCCATACTTTCATGTGAGTTTTAAGAGGAAAAAGGAACTTTAAAAGGGACAAACCTTACTTTCTATTTCTCAGAAGGGACAGAATCAATGTGGCAATATATAAATGTGTGTGTGTGTTTAGGAGTGGCATGAAAAGATTGAGAGGTTGTGTTATTTTCTATAGGAGAATGGAAGAGACACCCTAGCTGGAAAGCACAGTTGCTAACAGTAGAGGCAGATTAACTCCTACCAAAGACAGAAGGTAAAGAGGGCACAGCTTTAAAATCATGCTGCTGCTGCTGCTGCTGCTGCTAAGTCACTTCAGTCGTGTCCGACTCTGTGCGACCCCATAAACGGCGGCCCACCAGGCTCCCCCGTCCCTGGGATTCTCCAGGCAAGAACACTGGAGTGGGGTGCCATTGCCTTCTCTGTAAAATCATGCTACTCACTCCTATCTCCAGATGCCCTGGATCAGAAGGGGAGAGCCAGGGTTTTCTGGTGTTCAGTGGTGGAATAGTGTTCCACTCCTACAGCACATCAACTATGAAACCTAGGTGGTATCAAATACTCAGATATACATGTAGTTGGAATGACAGAAGGAGATAAGAGAGAATGGGGCAGAAAAAAAGTGTTTTAAAAAATAATGGCTAAGACTTTGCTTAATTTGATGAAAGACAGAAATTTGTAGATACAAGATAATAAATGAACACTAAGCAGAATAAACACAAAAAAGGTTCACACTGATGTACACCAGAGTCAAATTACTGAAAGCCAAAGCCTAACAGCAACTCTCAAAAGCAGCAAGAGAAAATAACATATTACACAGAGGGAAAAATGATCCAATAAGCAGCCAACTTTCATCTGAAACCATGGAGGCCAGAGAGAATGGAAAAACACCATTAAAATGCTGAAACTAAAAAACCATCCTGTCAATCCAGAACTCTATATTCAGGGTATATGTTATTCAATTATGAAAGAAAAATGACAATATTTTCAGATAAAGTACAACTAAAAAGATTTGTAGCCAACAGATCCGCACTAATAGAAACACTAAAAGAAGCTCAAGTTGAAGGGAACTATAAGATGGAAACCTTCATTCAATGGGGAAGAATGAAGCACACCAAAAATGCTAAGCATCTGAATAAATTTTTAAAAAAACTATTTTTTGCTCCTTTTCTCTTAATTTCTTTATAAATTGCTTATAGTACTGTCTTGGGAGATTTATTACTTGCAGAGGTATTACATATTAGCTCATAGCCTTCCTACTCTGTATTTATCTTATGGGCTGCTTAGAGTCTGGAATTGCTTCTGCTCTCTATTTGAGCCTCTTCCCATTACTAAGAATTTGTTATGTGGGTTGACGGGTAGTAATGTGGTGAGGGACAAAAATCTTTGAAAACCAACAGAAACGGAGATTGCTAGAATATAGAATATATATGGTTGGGAGGGAGAATCACTGCAAAGAAGGAAAACATTGAGATTAAATGCTCTTATGGTAAAAGCGAAGTTACCAGGAACAGGCCTTCACTCTGTCCTAATCTGTGGCAGAACTTGGGGAAGAGAAATGTAACATACTTAGTCCACTACCTAATTTCTCAACCTTCTCACCCTACAATAATTCCTAATCTTCTTAAGGCTTGACAGGTATGTCTATACGTCTTTAGATAGTACTTAGTTCCTCCAGGTATCTGATTTCCACTTGGCACAGGAAGTGAAAAAGAGGTGGTAGGATTTGGGAAATATTAAGGGGAGAAATTACAGATACAGTTTCAAGGTGCACCCCGTGATGAGAAGAGGAAGTCAAAGAACTGGGATTGTGGTGCTATCACCCATATGAATCATCAATGCTGAAAGAGTAGGATAGGATGGACACACTGGCCTCAGAGCTCTGAATGGAACCCTGGGATATAATTGTTTTAGTGTTTGGGGTACTGTAGGCTTCCAGTTGTATTCAATTTCCATCAGAGGTTCTTAGCTTTTTGGTCTATTTTAGGAAGACTTAAATTTTTTCCTTAAATTTCTTTATAACTATTTCTTTCTATAAGGTTCATTTTTGTCCTACCAAGGATTTGGCCTCCTCCTTTAGAAAGAAAGAGGACTCAGGGTGAACGGTATCAGGTCCAGAACCCAGAAACACAAATGACATTGACCAGACAATGGGAGGGAAATGGAGACTGGCTATCAATTGGCCTATTGGGAATAAAAATAGGTTTCACCTTACAGACCAACCCTTTGGAGAATTTCGTTGAGAAGGATTCAGAGGCTTGGACTGAAGCACAGACTCCAAAAGGGATCATAAATAATTGGCGATGTCTGTCATGGGAATAAGACCATGTGCTCAAGAGTGCTGTCTGTAGCTTGGGTGGTTTGTTTGCAGACTGATTGGTCCCTAGCAGATACAGGATAGACTGACTGGTCCCTGGTAGATAAATGCCTTCCTAGGCTAACACAAGGAAGTCAGGTTTTTCTGTGTCACTGACTCAGGACCTGTCTATCAAGTCTAAGTCAGGTCCAAATCTAAGAGTTAGGAAAAACATCGAATGTGAGAGCGGGAAAAGCCTGTTTATCATTACTGATGTTTGCTAAGTTCCTCACAGGAGTTGCCTGTCTAGTTCAGATAGGCCTGGTCTCCGGAGTCACGCCTCTTAAGTCCACTGGCTACATTCACATGCCCCAACGTGTAACAATGAAAGGAAGCCATGGGATATTTTCCTCTGCACAGATTTCTCCTTTTCCAACAAGTCATGGTGTATGAGTTTTGTACATGGGTCTATCCTACACTCCACGTGTAAAGCCAACAAAAATCTTGGGTCTTGCACCCCCACTTTGTTATGCCCATAGAAACCACCAACGCCACCTCTAACCTCAAATAACGAAAAGCCTTTCTCTTGAAGAAGTGCTGTGTCAAGGCCAAGCCCCCCATAAATGGTGGTGACTTGAGTTATTTAGTCTTTTGTGAAGAGACTAGGAGCTGAAAGGGGAGAAAAAACAGAGGCTGAATTTGAGCTTCACCTGTCAGGCGGCTCTCAGGTGGGGAAGAAAGTTCAGCATCCGGTGGAGGGCCCCAGGTCGTGGAATTCACGGAGAGATGACTATCTTCTTACTGCTTGGCCAGAGTATTCGAGGTAGCTGCTCTGCGTGTGGATGAGGGCTGGAAGGCTCCTTTCTTGTCCTTTTTTGTTTGTTATAGAGGAGGGTGAGGGACGCTGAATGGACGACTGTTAGGTACGATGAAAGTGAGTCCTTCTTGGGTATTTGAAGGGAAGGCCGGTAACATACCCATGAACAAAGGTGGGAATAACCTATGCCCGCCCCGTCCCCATTCCAGGGGAATTGAGCTCCCAGGTGAGGAGGCTCCAGAGAGAACCGCACAGGGACTTGGGGTGAGGTGGGGCGCCTGCATCAGGGACGTGCTGGACACCCCTTGGCCCTCTTCCGAAACCTTGGGGTCTGCGGTGGCAGGAAACGCATCACCCAACCCCAGCATGTCACCTCGGGGAGGAGGAGCCAGGTGGGTCGGCACCCCTCCAGGAAGGGCTGCGGGTCCAGGGCTTCAGGGCCTCCCCGAGGGAAGAGACGAGCATGTGGACCAGGCCCGCGGGGTCCGCGGCCTCGGGACTTCGAGGGTGAGGAGCCGCGCCCGGGCCAATTTCGGGTTCCCAAGGGAGTACGAGTCAGTGCCCGCCAGCGGGCGGGCGGGCCGTCAACTGCCCGGCCCGTCGCCTCCCTCCCCGCCCCCCGGCTTCCTGCGGAGGCCGCGGCCGCCATGTTGTGGGGCTGAGGCGGCGCCGCGGAGCCCGAGCGGCCGTGACAGGCTGCGCAACAGGTTCGCTGTCGGCGGCCTGACGACGAAGCAGGCGCGCAGCGGCGGCTGCCAAACAGGTCTCCCGGCATCCGCCCGCGCCCGCGCCGCTGGTGCCGAGGGGCGCGGGGTCGCGCTGTGACGTGCGGGAGGCGCGGCGGGCGCGCCAGGTGGGTGAAGCCGCTGCCCGGGCTGCGGCAGGGCGCGGGGCAGGTGCGGGCGCTGCGGCGTCCGCCGCGGGGAGGCTCGCGGGTCGGGCCGGGCCGGGAGGCGGCTGCGCGCCCCGCACGACGCGGACGGGCCCTCGGGAACCCGGGAGGCCCCCGAACTAGGCCCCTGGCAGTCTTGGCGGCGCCGGGCGGAAACCTCCGGCCCCGGGTTCCTGCCCCCGCGGCGCGGCCAGGGCGGACGGCCAGGAGCCGGGGCCGGGCTGCCTCTTCCCCGCGGCCAAACCCTGGACCCCAGCCGCGGCCTCTTCTGGCAGGTGCGGACGCGGCGGCTGGCCCCCTCGCTTTCGGGGTGCGGGCAGAAGCGAACCAGCCCTGAGGGGCACCCGCCCGCTTCCTCGGAGCCCCATTTTATTTTCACAGAGTTGGTTTTCCTCCTTGGCAATGGTTGGTGCGGAATGTCAGGTGAGCCGCATCCCAGTGCGTCAGAGTAGCCCGAGTCACGAGAGGCCAGTGGGCGGATGCTCTGAGTCCGCCGCTCTCATTAAACCAAAGTTGGGAAATGTTACAATTTGAGTTCAGCGTTATTGACTTCCAGGGTATACAGGAAGCACGGAGAGCTGTAATCTCTTGGACCAGAGTAAAAGTTGATTGCTTTTATAATTCTTTTTGAAGACGCCTGCATGTGTATAGTGAATGGGTAAACCGAGGCTGAAATGCAGATGGCTGTGCATTTTGTAAAAAGATGATGTATTTGGATTTATTAATCCTGTGCGTTACAGTCGAGTGATTGCTGATGGCAAGTATGCTTCACTTGAGACTTGTATTTATTAGGAATATTTTTGATAGAATACTTTGTGATAGGAATTAAACTTAACACAAATATGTTTGTTTTGCTAAATGCACTAGTTTGTTTTTGCTAGGGTTTACTTGCTTACCCAGAAATAGGCGAGCGTGCCTTGAAATTTTGTGTTGTCCTAGTCAGCTTAATTTAGGTAGGATAGACTCCAGGTTAAGCTTCTTAAGCCTCTTAAGAAAAGTAATTGCCTCTCTCCTTGTACTTCTTTGCTATGTTGTTAATCAGTGGTAAAACCTGAATACAATCTAGAACCATCACGTAAAACCCTTACATAAATTAATAATGACGTCTCTCAAAATTTAAAGATAGTAGCAATTTTGATGTGCTAGGTTTCTTTGGCTGTGCCTACGATTCCCTTGTAATTTATTTCCCCCAGCTTTATTGAGATATGCTTGACATATATTCCTTATTACTTCAAAAGTAGGTAAGGTGAAAGTTGTTTCTAAAAGCTTCATTTAAGGACAGAATTTTGTGTTTTTTTTGGGATGCCATGGAAAAAAACGTGCATGGCTGCTGATTTAATATAGTAGTAATGAGCCTCACGAAAGCTTGCATCTTTTTATACTTTAATGCATGTAATTGTTTTTTTTTTGCTTACCTTTATAACAAAAGGTAGAATTGTTTGAGAAAACTTGACCTGTACTGAATTATTGAGCAGGGAGGTATTATTGTTAGTTCAGTATATCTCATGGCTAAAATCCAGATCTCACCAGAATATGAGAAAATTTATTCTACAATTGCTGGGATTAGAATTATAGTTTTTAAAAAATTTGTATTTTCACAAAATTTGAATAGTAAAAGGAACTTATATACATCCATCACCCAAACTCAGCAGCTTTCAAGACCTTCTTTACCCATCTCTTTCTTCCTTTATTTTTTTCACTCTATAGACTTACCATATCTCTTTTTTAAAGTGTAAATTTTCTTACATAACCTTAAGATTTTTACTTTGTTGTATCTTTAATGCAGAGTTTCAGAAATTTCTATCTAGTAAGACAAAAAGACCATTTATTGGGTATCTACTTCAGCTACTTTCCTCAGTATTAAAATATATTTACCATTTTTGTCATTTATTGAACACTTACTGCCTCCCAGGCTCTGTGTTGTGTTATATAATCATTTAGGCTCACAGAGACCCTATGAGTAGTTCTTTCCCACCCATCAAATAGATAAGGGAAATGTTAACCTGGAGGTTAACAGAGCTTCTTTAGGTTAACTGAGTTACTCTAGGTCACTGAGCTAGTAAGCCAGGTTTCAAACCAAGATTCTTCTAACTTCAGCACCTGTACCTTATCTGGTACATTCATCTTGGTTCAGAAATGAAAACAGAAGGTAATTTGGGCATTCAGTATTTGTTGAGTAAATGAATGAAAGTTTTGATACATATTATTCCATCAATAAGTAGCATTTTTATATACTATATTTACTTGTAAAGCATTTATATTAACAAGTTCCAGAAATGATTCAGAATAAACTAATTACCTTACTCAAAATATGGTGGTATTTTATTACCATACAACAGTGCGTGTGCCTGTTTTTCTTTTTTTATATTCTAATATTTTCAGTACCTTATTTATGGAAAAATGTATGGAATAACTATTAATATTTATGAAGAAAGGCTAAAAATAGGCAGACGTTTTTGTGTGCCAATTGTTAAAGGCAGGACTCCAAGTGTGAAGTATAAAAATAATGTTTAGGATTAGTTCTGTAAAAAAATAGTCCTATAGATGAAGCTGCATCAGAAACGCTGTATTTTTTACTTGAGTTTGTTTTTTACTTTTTTCCATTCTCTACCTACAGAGCACAGCGACTAAATTAGAGTCCTGTTGGGTAGAGTGTGCATATAGGTATTCTTGAGAAGGAGGAACTGAACTGGTCTTAAATGATCTACAGGCAGAGAGGAAGTGGGGGAGGGAGGAAGGAAACTGAGCAGAAAAGAATACATCTGAGCGAATACATCAAGAAATAATGTATAACTCTAAGAGGGCACCATGTTTCATTTTCAAATATTCTGAGAGATTAATTAAATTAATTTCACAGCTATATGAGGACACTGAATGATTTGTTTGTGAAGTTATTCAGCAGTGGTTATGGTAGACATTTAGAGATCTAATACCAGATGGCAGACTTTTAACTTGTTTTACTTAAGCAACTGTTTTATGTTTTCTAGATCATTTTTTTCACTAGTGCATATTCATTTTAGAAAAAGTATATGTATTTCAATAAAAATTTTATTTATTTTGGTCTGGGTAAAAGTACAGGCCTTTAAGTTAAGCCTCCTGCTTATATCTGTTTTAAGCAACTTATTTTTAATTCTCTAAGCTTCTGTTTCCTCATATGTAAAATGAGGAAAATAACAGTACCTATCTCATAGTGCTGTTGTATGGAATATAAAGTCCTTACCACAGTGATTTCTGCTTGGTATAAGTGCTTAATAAATGTTACATATTATTATTCCAACTTATTTCAAAGAGAAATTTCAAAACTGAACTTTGTCTTCTTTCTATTTTTTATTTATTAAAGAAAATTTTGCTCTTGATGTTTAATCTTACCATCAAAACAATCCATAAAAGAAGGCTGGAAAATAGAGTAGAACTTAGCCACAATCCTTTCTCCCAACAAAGAATCTGCATTTTTAGTCCCCTTAATTTGGGGGAGGGTGGGAGGCATAGCCTAAAAGAAGCAAATGTTCTGTATCTGGAAAAGAAGCTACTGCTTTGGTTTATTACTTTGAAGTCTTTGAATCCACATGCTTAAATAACTTCTACTTTTCAGTGTGAGGAGTATTTGGCTACTATGAGGTTGATAACGGGAAAGAATGACCAAGAACAATGTCAAACTGCAGAGCCCACATAGATAAGGACCCATTAGGATTTGCTTGGACAGTTTGGAGGACACTGATAACTTGCTGTATCATTTCATTTTTGCTTAAAAATAGGTATTTGGACACTTTCTTCACCACCTTGCCACTCCTCCACACTTAAGAATGATTGCTTAAATATGAGAATTAAGTAGGTCAAATTAATTAATTTCACAAATTATGCAACATTTGAGGACTTTACTTTTAGTGAGTGTGCGCTAAGTTGCCTCAGTCGTTTCTGACCCTTTGTGACCCTATGGACTGTGCCTTTGCGATGCTATGTATGGACTGTAGCCCACCAGGCTCCTCTGTCCATGGGATTCTCCAGGCAAGAATACTGGAGTGGGTTGCCATGCCCTCCTCCAGGGGCTCTTCCTGACTGAGGGATTGAACCTGTGTCCTTTACGTCTTCTGCATTGGCAGGCGGGTTCTTTACCACTAGTGTCACGTGGGAAGCCCTTTTAATGAGTATGAAATACTTTTTGGTGAATATAAGTGAGAACTTAGAGATTAATGAAGTTTGCTGAGAATGAAGCAGACTAGGAATGCTTGCGTAGCATTCATTCTCTAACTTTATGGTAAGCCCTGAAAACCTGAATGATAAAGAAGACTTGAGATTTAATTTCCCTTTATTCTCTTCTCACTAGAAGTATTTTCGGCTTTACCTCTGCTAAAGCTCCAGTGAAATGCTTAGACAACCTGTATTAGAAGACTTTCCCTCCCCACTTCTCCTTTCTTCTGGTGTCTGGTCTTCCTTCCATATGTGTGTGTGTGTGTGTGTGTGTATATATATATATTTTTTTTTTTTTGGCTATGCAGCATGTGGAATCTTAGTTCCCTGACCAGGGATTGAACTCATGCTCCCTGCCATGGAAGTGTTGCATCCTAACCACTGGACTGCCAGAGAAGTCCCTTCCTTCCATGAATCTGAAGTTTTTTCCTCCTTCCAGCATCCTAGTTCCTACATCCAGGATCTAGGGTTCCACTGTTCCCTGAAAGCTGAGTTACTTGGATGATTGAGATGGAAAGAGCCATGCCATTCAGGTTTGAGATGGATACAGATAACTCAAAGCTTTCTGACCACTCCTTTCCGGGACCTGGGTTTTATAGTCTTTATAACGTGGTGGTCATCCCATCTTGAAAAAGTACGTGCTGCAGCTCCCTCTTATATCCATGTTTACTATTGCTTTCCTCGTTAGGTTGACTTTACCCCAACTTTATCTTTCTAGGGGTTTCAATGGGGGGAAAAGAAGCTCCTCTTCCCTCTTTTTCTGCCCTCTGCTTTAACTTTCTTTTATTCTCAGCCTCTTTCTTCTTTAAAAAGTTAAACCTAACAGAAGTCACTCATAATTCTTGATACTGAATTCATTCGTTCTTCTAGCAAATAATGAATGTCTTCATGCCAGGAACTGATCCAACCACTGAGAGTATAAACAGTAAACAAAACACACAAAAACCCTGCCCTGTGCTACTTGTATTCAGGAATGGGGAGTGGAGACAAAAATGTCTAGGAGTTAGAATTTGCTGAGTGCTATGGAGAAAAGTAAGGTAGGAAATGGGGCTAGGGAATGTGTGGGCAGTTGGGTAGGGGTAAATGGAGAGAAGAGTTTGCCTCATTCAAAATTATTAAAGAATTCAAAATTGGGAGGATTATTGTACACATTTTATGAGTTAATTTAATAGTATTTCAGATCATTGTATTTAACAGAAATGTTTATCATTCCCTATCTGGTTTGGACCCGGTAGATGTCTTAATATTTCTATTTTCTAGTAACTTAAGCCAGAAAACAAAAAACCTCAGGTACAACGTGAACCTAGAGCAGATAAACTAGTTATCAAATAGCATAGAATAGATACCTTACTTTGATTTTTTCTAAAAGTGCTATATTGTGTTTGTTTTTAAATTCTGTAGACTTTTGGTTTATGCTATTTTTGTTAACATAAGTTTCCTTGTGTAAAACTGGAAAGCTGCAGGGAAATTGAAGGAAGAAAATTATAGTCCTTAAGAATCATATTATCCAGAGAAATGTTGAGTGTTAATATGTTGGTAGATCTCATCTAGAAATTTTTCTTTGGGAAAAATGGAAGTATATATTCTGCTTTTGTTATCTGCTTTTTAGTTTAGTAGCATTTATCAAAACCATAGTTCTACTTTATATTTATCTACAATAAAATTTTTATTGGCTAAATAATATTGTCTTGCTTATGCTGCTGCTAAGTTGCTTCAGTCGTGTCCAACTCTGTGCGACCCCATAGACGGCAGCCCGCTAGGCTCCCCCGTCCCTGGGACTCTCCAGGCAAAAACACTGGAGTGGGCTGCCATTTCCTCCAATGCATGAAAGTGAAAAGTGAAAGTGAAGTCGCTCAGTTGTGTCCGACTCTTAGAGTCCCCATGGACTATGGCCTGCCAGGCTCTTCCACCCATGGGATTTTCCAGGCAAGAGTACTGGAGTGGGGTGCCATTGATACTGGATGTTAATAATGTCTAACGCCTATTGATATTACTGTATCCTGGTTACTTTTGAGACACTTTACATACTTTTGCTCATTTAGTCTTTAGTCTCTCTTTAAGAGCTGTTCTATGATTATTTATTTTACAGCTGAGAAAATTGAGCAAGGACAAGTTTGGTAATTTTCCCAAGATCCCACAGCCAGTAAGTGGGAGCCATAGGTTATGAACTTATTCTGACTCTATAGCCTGTGCTTGTATCACTGTCTCATATTGTTTCTCAACATTAAGGTAGTTTATAGTTGTTTTTGTTGTTATTTTAAGTTGTGCCACAGCTAACATCCTTGTAACCATATCTGTCTTTATGATTATTTCCTTAGAATAAATTTCTAGTAGTTGCAGTAATATTGGGTCAAAAGGTGTGGATACTTTCTAAGGCCCACGTAAATGTATCACCAAGTTGTCTTCCAGAAAAACTTGTCAGTACCAAAGTGTTCTCTTAACCAGATGAAACCAGATTCCCCACATCCTTAGGAACACTTCTTTTTAAATCTAATAATTTGATAAAGACCCTTGTTTTAATTTTTCTTTCTCTGAATATTAGTAGTGAAGTGAAAGTTGGCCAGTCGTGTCCAACTCTTTGCAGCCTCATGGCTATACAGTCCATGGAATTCTCCAGGCCAGAATACTGAAGTTGGTAGCCTTTCCCTTCTCCAGGGGATCCTCCCAACCCAGGGATTGAACCCAGGTCTCCCGCATTGCAGGCGGATTCTTTGCAGGCGGATTCTTTACCAGCTGAACCACAAGGGAAGCCCAAGAATACTGGAGTCGGTAGCCTATCCCTTCTCCAGCGGGTCTTACCCAGGAATCAAACCGGGGTCCCCTGTGTTGCAGGCAGATTATTTACCAACTGAGCTATCAGGGAAGCTCTAATATTAATAAGGTAATACTTAAAGTTTTTTTCTTTGAGAAATATTTGTCTCTGTCCTTTTCTCACTTCATTGGCATGTTCATCTCTTGGTTATTTCTAAGATTTCTTTAAATACTAAGAATAGTAACTCTTTGCTTATAGGTATAAATTTTTTTTTCCAAGTTTGTATCTTAGCTTTGTAAATAAATTCTTATCAATTGTAATGATAATAGCTAGGGTTTATGTAGTAATCACCGTGTGTGTGTCACTCAGTCGTGTCCAACTCTTTGTGACCCCATGGACTGCAGACCACCAGACTCCTCTGTCCATGGAATTTTCATGGCAAGAATACTGGAGCGGATTGCCATTTCCTATTCCAGAGGATCTTGCCAACCCAGGGATTGAATCTGTGTCTCTTACATCTCCTGCTATACTAATTGATTATATTAATTAACTCATTTAATTTTTATAATATCTCTTCTCTATGAGGTAGGTGCAGTTATTAGCTCCATTTACAAAGTACTCTGACAGTATGTTTTAAATTCTCAAACGGTTTTTTCTTCTGTGTCCTTGCCCATTTCTGTTCTCAGTTCCTTAGAATCTCTTTTCCTAGCCTAATGGGTGATACCTTTTGTTCAGTTTTTCATTTCTTAGTTTAGAAGTTATTTTCTCTGGGATTAGTCATCTAACAACTCTTTAGTTCCCCAAGGCAAAGTTAGGTGCCCATCTTCTGTCTTTTCTTTATACCTGTTGCACTTACATGCAGTTATCATTTTTGGTCTTATTCCTCTTGTATATTCCCTACTCTTATACATTTTATACAGATGCTGTATATCTGAATACTCTGTAAATATTTGTTGATTTGAATTAAAGGTGCTCATGATACTGTTGGTGATATAAGAAAGAAGAAAACTTTCCCAGAATGTAAAATAGAGAAACTTACACTAAGGAAGTTAACTCGGGAACTCAACTTTGAAGGCCAGTGGGGAAGGAGGCAGAAAGAGGGGGGCCTAGAGACTGAGTGCAAACACACATGGGAATTTCCCGTACTGAGAACAACAAGTGATTTACAGTGATTTTGAGGTTTATCAGCTTTGCCTCTGGGAAAGCTTGATGTAATAAATCCCTCCTTCACCTAGCATACCTGGTCTAGTGTTAGTATTTCAGTCTTTCTTCTGGAGCTCTTCTGTTATAAAACAGAGCTCAGTTTCTTTTCTGACTTCCTCATTTTTCCAGTGTGACAGGAGCAGGGGAAGTTGGCAGGTCCTGGTATAATCTTGATAAGATCTTGAAATGCCCAGGGAAGTTTTGTGACTTGGTGGGGAAGGCCCACTGGCAGCCTTTGCCGAAAGTGGAAGCCTTGGGCTTAGGGAGAGAGGAAACTCTGCAGCCCTCTGTGAAGACTTGGGTTCCTGCACGCCCTTTGCTGGTTGTCAGCACATGGCCCGAGACCTCAATGTCTTTTCTCTCTGGCCTTCATTGCGTTTCTGTTGTTCTAGCTTTGATACAAGACTAAGAGACGTTCTTCTCTGGTTCTAGTCTTGAGGTATACTGACTGCTGGTCTTGAGGAAGAAGTGAGCACTTTACAGATTGACAATATAATTTATTTGTCATTTAATTTGATATTTTTTCAAATCCTCCTCTTTATATCTCATCATGTAACTAAAACTTTTTTTCATTATGAAAATAATTCATGCTGATTGAAGAAACTTTGTAAAATAGAGAAAAAGAAAAGTAAGAGAAAAGTTATTCCAACAACCAATTACAACCACATTTTGGTGTCTCCCACCACCCTGTTTTTGCTCTTTGTTTTTACATACGTATTTTTGTACATGTTTTACAATACAGCACTGTAGTTAGGAACATGGCTTGTGCTGTCCGACTGGGGTTTTAGTTACAGTTTAGTCTTTTATTAGCTTTGTGAGTATAACTATCTCACTAAGCCTCACTTGTCTTTTCTTTAAAAAGTGGCAGTTTCATAAAATATTTATCCCTAGAGTTTTTGTGAGGATGAAGAAATAATATGTGTTCAGTGTGACCATCTCATAATGACTTTTCAATAAATGTAACAGTAATAATCAGGCCTGTCCTTTGGTTAGGTCATCGAGGGGTGCTCCTCTGGCCTGTGCTTGGAGAGAGGAGGTAGGTCAGGTTACTGTACCTTTCTTTTCTGAAATAATTAAAATTCAATTTCAAATTTTTTTTTAACATTCTCAAGGGGCCTATGAAAATGTTTACACTGAGACCTCCTTTAAAATATGACTTTTATCTTGGCCTAGGCTCACAATGGGTGAGTGGCCCTGGGCCGCAGACTTCTAGGCCCATCTCAGATACCTGATGATGATGGTATCAATGATGTTTCAATAACAGCGGCAAGTATAGACCTGAGTGTCAGGCTTGGTGTTTGGTAAGTATTCAGTGATTGTTATTTGTTCTTTTTAATAATGATAAATACACATTTATAGTATGTTATAAATTATAAATTCCAGTGGATGTTGGCAAATGTTACATGCAGAGTACATCATGTGAGATGCTGGGTTGGATGAAGTACAAACTGGAATCAAAATTGCTGGGAGAAATATCAATAACCTCACATATACAGATGACACTACCCTTATGGCACAAATTGAAGAGGAACTGAAGAGCCTCTTGATGAAAGTGAAAGAGGAGAGTGAAAAAACTGGCTTAAAACTCAGCATTCAAAAAACGAAGATTATGGCATCCAGTCCCATCACTTCATGGCAAATAGATGGGGAAACAGTGGAAAAAGTGAGAGACTTTTTTTTCTTGGTCTCCCAAATCACTGCAGATGGTGACTGCAGCCATGAAATTAAAAGACACTTGCTCCTTGGAAGGAAAGCTATAACAAACCTAGACAGCATATTAAAAAGCAGAGACATTGCCAACAAAGATCCGTCTAGTCAAGGCTATGGTTTTTCCAGTAGTCATGTAGGGATGTGAGAGTTGGACTATAAAGAAAGCTGAGCACCGAAGAATTGATGCTTTTGAACTGTGGTGTTGGAGAAGACTCTTGAGAGTCCCTTGGACTGCAAGGAGATCCAACCAGTCCATCCTAAAGGAAATCAGTCCTGAATATTCATTGGAAGGACTGATTCTGAAGCTGAAACTCCAATACTTTGGCCTCCTCATGCAAAGAACTGACTCATTGGAAAAGACCCTGATGCTGGGAAAGATTGAAGGCAGGAGGAGAAGGGGATGACAGAGGATGAGATGGTTGGATGGCCTCACTGACTCAATGAACATGAGTTTAAGCAAGCTCCGGGAGTTGGTGATACACAGGGAAGCCTGGCGTGCTGCAGTCCATGGGGTTGCAAAGAGTCAGACATGACTAAGAGACTGAACTGATAAATTATAAAAGCATAACCAGTTTCCAGATTAT
Organism: Bubalus kerabau; assembly: GCF_029407905.1. Lineage (NCBI taxonomy): Eukaryota > Metazoa > Chordata > Mammalia > Artiodactyla > Bovidae > Bubalus > Bubalus kerabau. The sequence goes on from NC_073634.1 coordinate 77,671,938, forward strand.
TACATAATCTTCCTGAAATTTTTTTTTAAAAGTTAATGAGGTATCTATCTACATATAGATATATCTGTATATTTAGATAGATCAATCTATCTACCTATATATATCTAGATAGATCGATCTATTTATCTATATATATCTAGATCAGATCCATCTAGACATATAATTCACATATCACTATGAATTTGACTGAAGTGACAGCATAATACTTGGCTCAGTGTGTTCTCCCCTTATTGGATACTCATATCGTTTCCAGTTTTTCTCTGGTAACTAATAATAGCTGCAGTAAATGTCACTGTAAGTAAAGCACTTCCCACATTTATTATTGTTTCCTTATGACAGATTTCCAGAAATGAAATCATTGACTTACAGGATAAGAACTTTATTAGGATTCTTGCTGTATATTTTCACACTACCTTCTGAAGAGCTCTGACAGTTTGCACCCCCATGAGTATGTCTGTAACCCTCCTCTCTTCTCACCTTTGCTAGCCCTAATACTGCTAGCCCTAGGGTCTGTTTTTTTTTTTAAAGTAAGTCTATAAGGAGAAACAAAATAAAAATTTGCATTTTCTTGATTGATTAGTAATGTTAACATCTATTAGCCAGTTTTATTTCCTCTTTGGACATTGTCTATTTAAAGTCTTAGTGTTTTCATTATCTAAGTAGGTCTATGTACATTAAAAATGATAACTATCATATTTGTTTTGCTTTTTCTCCAATTGTATATCTTTTAATTTTGTTTTCAGCAGAAGTCTAAAAATATTTGTATGGACAAATCTTTACTATTTCTTTTGCATAAATAATAGCTTCAGGACTTAGTTATCTTTGTTTTAGGGAGGTGATATTTTACTTGAAGGTAAAGCATCTACCTGAATTTTTTCCCTCTATACTATTTTTTAGAATATTTACTTATTTTTTTGACTGTGTGGGGTCTTAGCTGTGGCCCACAGGCTTGGTTGCCCCATAGCATGTGGGGTCTTGCCTCCCCGACAAGGGATCGAACTCATGTCCCCTGACCTGGAAGGTAGATCTTCAACCATTGGACCACCAGGAAAGTCCTCTCCTTCTATACTTCTTAATCAAGTCAAGTAAATAGTTTTGCTTTAATATTTAGTCCTAATATGAGATGGAAGGGGATAGACCAACTAGCCAGCTCCCACCAGCCCACCCTTACAGCAGTGCAGGCTGAGTCACAAGCTATTCTTAGGTATTTTTTCCCCTTTCATGTGGGTGAATTGTCTTGTTCAGACTTGTTGACTAATTCTTCCAAAATTGGTTTAATTTAGATCTTCATAATCGGAGCACTAGCTACTTAAGTTATTAGTTTACCATTTCTGTTCTTTTTTTGCCCTATTGGTCGATTCTTTGTGGACTAAACTTAACATTTATAGAAGTCCAAGTTCACAGTTTATATTCAGACACCTTAAACTGAAGATGTTAAGTTGCAGAACTAGAACTGAGAACTAAATTTGTGTAGAGCAGTTCTCTTTTTGAAGCTTTTGAGTCTCAACATGCTTTGTGTATTTGGGGCCCTAAGCCTCTTGGTAGAAATAATAATCACCTTTTACTCAAATGTAATCAATATTTGTAAGAAAAACATCTCCTTTTTATTAGTAATTGGTACAACTGCGGTTGTCATACCAATTCAGTGAAATTAAGCCAATTCTTAATAGTTGAAAATAAATATGAAGTAATAGTAGTAACAGCCATCATTTATGAGCACCATCAGTGTGCCAGATGTTTTACAGACATGATACCTGAGCCTTAAAAGAGCCTGGCATTTAGATGCCATCAATCACATTTATAAGTTAGAAAACTGAAGCTATGTCATGTGCAAGTCTCCTAAACTAAAAGTAACTACACTGGGATTAGAACTCGAATTGGTTGATCTGCTTTCAAAGTTCAACTTCCAGATTGTCAGCTTGCTTGTCCTCAGTGCAGTTGAAAGGATGCTAATCTCTCAGTGTCAAAGCTTTTGTATTAAAGGATATTTTAGTACCCACCCAATGGCTGAGCACTAGGTATATGAAGATGAGACATGCGCAGGAACTCCCAGTCTGATAGAGATGGGCAGGCATGAAAACAAAGGTTACAGTATTTGGTGGTATGTAGTTTATTGGAGATATATACAAAATAAAATGAGGATGTGGCAAAAGAAGGTTTTTAAGTGGAAGTATCACTGAGAAGTGTCACAGATTCAGAGAGGGGTAATAAGAATAAGATGGCATAGAGGTGGAGGGGGAAGGTATTCTAACACTGGAAATGTAGGCAGAGGATAAACCCTAAAATACCTTATATGCCATGTGGGGAAAATTAGATACTTTTTGAAAATATCAGTTTTATCAAGATATAATTCATACACTATAAAATTCACCCTTTCAAAGTTTACAATTCTGTTATTTTTATTACAATCACAGAATTGCACAAGCATCATCACTAATTTTAGGTTATTTTCTTTGTCCCAAAGAACCCCCTATACCCATTAGCATCCTCTCTCCATTTCCCAGCTCTGCTGCTGCTGCTGCTAAGTCGCTTCAGTCATGTCCGACTCTGTGCGACCCCATAGATGGCAACCCACCAGGCTCCCCCATCCCTGGGATTCTCCAGGCAAGAACACTGGAGTGGGTGCCATTTTCTTCTCCAGTGCAGGAAAGTGAAAAATGAAAGTGAAGTCACTCAGTTGTGTCCAACTCTTAGCGACCCCATGGACTGCAGCCTACCAGGCTCCTCCATCCATGGGATTTTCCAGGCAAGAGTACTGGAGTGGGGTGCCATTGCCTTCTCCGTTTCCCAGCTCTCAGTTCAGTTCAGTTGCTCAGTCGTGTCCGCCTCTTTGCGACCCCATGAATTGTAGCACGCCAGGCCTCCCTGTTCATCACCAACTCCTGGAGTTCACTCAAACTCATGTGCATCGAGTCGGTGATGCCATCCAGCCATCTCATCCTCTGTCGTCCCCTTCTCCTCCTGCCCCCAATCCCTCCCAGCATCAGGTAACCACTAACCCATGGATTTGCCTCTGAATTTGCCTCTTCTGGACATTTCATATAAATGAGACATAGAATACATGGTCTTTTGTTACTGACTTCTTTTACTTACTGTAATGTTTGTTTTTAAAGTGCATCCATATTGTACCATGTGTCAGTAATTCATTTCTTTTTATGGTCAAATAGTCCATTGTATGGGTATACCACATTTTGTTTATCCATTCATCAGTTGATGGTCATTTAGGTTGTTTCCACTTTTGAGCTATTATGAACAGTGCTGTTGTGAGCATTTGTGTACAAGTTTTTATATGGACATAGGTTTATATTTTCATTTCTCTTGGGTTCATATCTGAAGGTGGAATTGCTGGGTTTTATGGTAACCTATGCTTAACATTTTGAGGAACTGCCAAATTGTTTTCCAAAGCAGCTGAATAGTTTTACTTTCCTACCAGCAAGGTATGAGGGATCCAGTTTAGTAGGAGAGATCAGATCCCCTGGAGAAGGAAATGACAACTCACTCCTGTATTTCTTGCCTGGGAAATTCCATGGGCAGTGGAGCCTGATGGGCTATAGTCCATGGGTCACAAAAGAGTCTGAAACAACTTAGCGAGTAAACAACAGATTTTATACTATTGGTGAGCACAGTCACAGTGGTTGAAAACTATTGGATTGTGTTCCTGCTTCCCAGTGTCTTTCAAGACATAGGTCAGAAGCCTTTTTCTAATGAATGGAACTAAAATGCAAATAATTTCCTCAATTCTGTGGGCTACTTAAAATCTGAGTTATTAAGGATTACTGAAATTTAGTGTTTATGTATTAAAACTAACCAATTTCTAGAGCTTACTGAATGTCCTAATTCAGTTTTTTTCTAAGAAATATGTTAACTCTACAAAACTTTGGCAGCATCAGGTTGAATTGAAAAATTCCTACTATGCACTCCCACAACAGTGGATACTGTTTCAGTGTATCATTGGGTTGTCTTGAGTTTGACTTGGTTCCATTTCTGCTATTCTTGAATTGATTGCAGTCACAGAATTATGTTGTTTTAATTTTGTTGACCATTTGTATAACTATTTCATTGCTATAACTTCTTCATCACAGAGTTATTTTTCTACTGAAAAATAGGAGCACGTAGGTAGGTTGAATCTCTTTCCTGTTCCACATAGGTAGTCAATAGTTAGAATAGTTTGAGAATGAATGGCTTACATAATTGGAAGGTTTCTTTCCCACTCTAGTGTTCCACTCTAATACATTTTTAAAGTGGAAATTAATGTATGTTATGATTAAGGGTTTTAACTGTGGAGTACATGCACTCCCCAGATTGGCTTTGAAAGTCTGAAAGGTTTGAAATTGTTCACCACATTTTGTGCATTTGTGTTTTTTCCAGAGAGAGAAACTGGGTTTGCCAAATTTCTTTTTAAAAAAAGAAGTCCATGGCCCTCAAAATTAAAGAATTCAGATGGATGAAGAGAATTTGTAAATTTGAGATTCGGGATATTTGGGGGAAGTGAGACCTTGCTTTGGTTATGTGTCGCTTCCCAGTGATAGATATTTTCTGGATACACATCTTTTAAAAGGGTGACTCATTCCATGTTAGAATAGCTCTCTTTTATTCTTTCTTGATAATTTTTTGTCCCTGTCAGTACTTGGAGTTTGCCTTGAAAGTCCTCACTGCACATTTATTATTACTATTTTCTATTTTATTATTAAAGTAATATTTATTTATTATTTTATATTCACTTTCTTGTATGATTGGATTGCTCTTTATTCAAGGTGTTATTTTTGCTGCCCTGATTGCATGCTTTACTTGAAATGAATTGGTATTTTTAAAAAATGGTTTGATAGAATAAGAAAATGAATGCTTTTCTATCCATTGACTTCTAGTTTCTTTTTCCTTTACTCTCTTCTTCTGTTTGTGTTTTGATTGAGATTGGAAAGTACCAGTAGCTGGTGAAAGCTCTTCCCATGCAGGCCTTGCTCGGGTGTTGTGGAATCAGCTTGGATATTGGGTTCTCAAGGCCTCTGCAGGACAGTGTGGCTGGAAGAGTATACTTCTTCTCTGTAGCTGTTTTACCATCATATGCAGCATGGTTGGATTTGAGATATGAGACTGGCAATTTCAGTTAAATGTTTTTGATAAAACAGACTTGTTACTTAATATTGTTTATAATAGACTAAGAAATTGTCAAGGGGAAAAAAAAAAAAGAAATTGACAAGGTGAGGTTCTGGATGATATTGGCTATAGGGTTAAAGGATGGTTATAGTATAATACAAGTATATTTGGTCTGTGTCCCTGGTTCCTGGCACAGAGCTCCTAAAACCTTTGAAATTCCCTGAGTGATAGGAAAGTTGCTTTCCATCATACCTGAGCTTATGTTAATGAGGTGACTTAAGAGTGGCACCTCTGGATAGCCTCAGTGTAAGGCTGCTGCTGCTGCTAAGTCGCTTCAGTCGTGTCCGACTCTGTGTGACCCCATAGACGGCAGTCCACCAGGCTCCCCCGTCCCTGGGATTCTCCAGGCAAGAACACTGGAGTGGGTTGCCATTTCCTTCTCCAATGCATGAAAGTGAAAGTGAAGTCACTCAGTCGTGTCCAACTCTTAGCAGCCCCATGGACTACAGCCTACCAGGCTCCTGCATCCATGGGATTTTCCAGGCAAGAGTACTGGAGTGGGGTGCCATTGCCTTCTCCACAGCGTAAGGCTAGATAACCAGAAAGACTTAGAGAATTAGAGGGTTTGAATTTTCAGCCCCATCCACCAACCTCCAAGAAAAACAAGTGAATGTTGGAGTTTGAACTTCTGTTTATATACATAAATTCACAATTTTGAATATTTGCATCCTATTCCAGAGTTTTATATTTAAAAAAAAATTTTCCATTGTATCATAAACATTGACTATCTACTATAACCTTGAAATTATCATTTGTGAATAGATGCATTTTATTCTAAGTGAATATAACCTTATTTTCTTGTTCCTTTCTTCGTTAGATAAATTACCTTATTTGTATTTTTTCTGCTGTTGATGACACTATGATACACATCTTTGCATTCTATTTTCCTCCTTTGGATTATTTTCTTAAGATAAATTCTTACAAATGGGCCAAGTGGGCATTTTGTTTTGGATGAATGTTGTCAAATTTAAAGGTACAAACTTTACCTTAAACCTTCTACTTCTGTGATATTTGCCTTCTTTAAAAAATTGATGCACTTTTTTTTGGATAATTTAAAATTTACAGGAAAATTGAGCAGATAGTATAGAGTTTCCCATACACCCTTCTACCTATTATTAATAACATGTTAATACAGTACACTTATTGTAATTAATTAACCAGTGTTGGCACATTATTATTAACTAATGTCCATGCTTTACTTACTTTCCCTTAGTTTTTACCTAATGACCTTTTTCTGTACCAGGATCCCATACTATATAGTACATTTAATTGTCATGGCTCCCTAGGCTCCTCTTGATTGTTGTTACTCTTAGTTGTGACTGTTACTCAAACTTTACTTGTTTCTGATGACTCTGTCTTGAAGGGTACTGGTTAGGTATATTATCATGTCCCTCTGTTGGAATTTGGTGTTTTTGTCTCAAGACAGACAACCATGGACCAAGTAGGCAAATGAACCAGACGTGTACATTGCAACGTAAATTTGCCAAAATGAATATGTTTCTTGTATACCAAAAATATATGTTAGTATATCACTTTTACTGTAACCATTAAGTACCTAGAAGTAAATGAGACAAGAGTAGGACTGTACTGAAGGATGCAAAAAATACAGATCTGAGAACAGTCTCAAAAATTATGAAAAAATAGGACAGTGAGTAGAGAGGGATTTGCATATTCTAACACTATGGTAGTTAGAACCCTAAGACAGGAGTACACAGGAAGACCCACCGAACAGAAATAAATGCAGGCTATGAGTAAACTTAGTGTATAAGAGGAGAGATGCATTTTACACTAATTAGTAAAAGTTAAATTATTTCATAAATGGTCTCAGAAGAAGTGGTAGACATCATTATTGGTGGAAAAGTGGAGAAAATAATTTATACTTATATCTGTCATTCCATTTCAAAATAAAAAATTCTGAATAAATCAAATATAAAAATGTTTAAATGTACAGGTACTAGATGAAAATTTGGGCCGTTTCTGATATGAGACAGACCTTTCTTAGCATGAGAGCATACTCAGTGGTCATAAAGGAAAATATTGATAAAAAGAACAAAGTTGGTATAACAACAAATTGGATAAAAAGTGTTTGTAACATGTGAGTCTGGGAGACTGAAAGGGCAGGGTGTGAAGTAGTCTTCTAAGAGAGTAGGGGAGCAGATGAACTAGGGAAATGTGGACTTGTCAGGCAGGACGTGGGGTACACTGGAGTTAGTAGTCAGGAATTTAAAGTGAGACCAGGGAGCATTTATATAGTCATGTAATAACTAGAGAGTTGGATTTACAAAAGACTGGTATTTTGCCAGATGTGTAGTATGTAGGGAGAGAGGGAGGCTGAGGATGTTTACAGCAAACTGCTTATAATGGTGAGCTGTGATATTTAATTTGGGCAAGGAGGGATATTAGGACATGAGGAAGGGTGTAAGGATATAAGGAAGATTGAGGGACAGTTAAAAGGGGATAAGATCAATAGTTTGTAGGTCCAAGTAGGGTCAAAGAATTGTTGGCGTTAGGCAACTGGAGAGATTCAGCTTTTGAGATGGTGCTGGTGTAAGGGGCATGGGAGACTTGAAATGGATTACGGAAGAGGGCAGTTACTGGTAATAACAAGGCCTGGGGTGCGACCTGGAAGTTGCTGCCTTAGATGGAGGATAAAATTTTTGGAACACAAGAGGTCAAAGACTTCTTATTCAGTTGCTATGTTCAGTCTCTAAGTCGTGTCCAACTATTTGCGACCCCATGGCTGCAACATGCCAGCACGTCAAAGACTTACTTAGAAGCCAGTCTATGGGCAGGATGATCTGTGAGAACATTGACATCACCAGGAATTCTTATGGGAAAAATGCTGGAGAGTAGATAGTGAGCAGTCAAGGAATTACTCTGGTGATTGTAGGGGACAACAGTGAATGAGGAGAGCCAGTGGTCAAGTCAGATGCTTGAAAGTCAAAAGCTAGTTTTCTTTTTCCACTTTTATTATGAAAAATGTCAAACATATACAGAAGTTTGAAGTACTGTGCTCACTTATTTTCTGTATGCCTTCATTTAGTAGTTTATTTTTTAAAATTAATTTTTTAAAGTCTTTATTGAATTTGTTACAGTATAATTTCTGTTTGATGTTTTGTTTTTTGGCCACAATGCATGTGGGATCTTAGCTCCCCAGCCAGGTATCAAACCCACACTCCCTGCATTGGAAGGCAAAGTCTTAACCACTAGATTGCTAGGGAAGTCCCTAGTAATCTATTTTTTACTTAAATGTGTCTTGTATTTTTGTGGGGGCTTTTGTGATAAGGCAGGATATAAATGCATTTCCAAATTCCTTTCCAGAAAGGGGGTGCCGATTTACACTTGTATTAGCTAGGTATTATTAAGTCTGTGCTTTCAGGGATCATTTTTGTAGTTCATATTAGCTAAGAATTGGTGCAGTACTATTACAGCTATTGTTACAGTTCCTTGCATTGCTGTTAGCTCTTCAGTATATCATGTGAATAAGCTGCTGCTTATTTTCCCAGACCACGCTCTTCTCTCTGCTTTTGCATATACTGTTACCTCTGCCCAGAAAATTTTTTCCCCATAGCATTCATTTGACACATGTTTTTATATATAAGGCATAAACTAATTTAAACACAATCTGAAATGCATGTGCCTGGTTGATTCTTGAGAACTGGTTTGCATGTGACCGTCTCTTCTTTTGGGCTGTAGAGGAGAGAAATTTGTGTTTGGGCTCCTGGGGGGCCTGGGATATAAGAGACTATTTTCAGTCTGACTCTTTGGACTATTATTGTCTGGGCCTGAAGGAAAGATAAAAAGTTACAAAGAAAAGCTGTACTTTCTCCTTTTCTCAACTTCTTTTTTCCTCTGCTTCCAACTTAGGTACATTCATCCTTACCGCTTTTCCTGTTTTTTATTCTGTCCCAGATTCTAACTTTGTATTCTAGAGCTGTCAACTTCCGCTTTCTCTGGACCTAGACTTGTTAGGTAACCTCCTTTCCTTTTCCCTTTTCAAAATTAAATCTCTCCTTCTTCTTAAAGTGGTTTTGTTCTCCTGTCTGAAAAGTAAAGACTTATAACCTCTCCTCTTTCCTAAAGCTTATCTCTCCTCCTACCCTTTTTCTCCCTTCTTGTAACAACACATACTTGTTGAGTCACCTACACTTCACCTCCAGATTATTGCTTTAGCTTGCCTTTAACAGTCAGCTCACCATCCTGAAACCGTCTTCACAAGAGATTGCCAAAACTAATGGCTTAGTTTTGACTTATGTGACATTTGGCAGTATGACCATCATCCCCTTGAAACCCTTATCTCTGTATCCCAATTTCTGTCCTTTTTCTCAGCCTCTGTTTTGATTGATCTTCTCCTGTTTCCTGTACATACTTTTTATGGGTAATGTCATTCACTGACATGTTGACAACTACTCCCAAGCCTTAATGACTACCAAAACTGGGCTTCTGCCTTAAACAGAATTCTTAACTGTTTCCTATATGTTCCACCTAAATGTCTTTGCAGGTGTGTCAGATTAGATGTGCACAAAATGGAACATTTTGTTGCTTACCTCACAAATTTATTATCCAGATCCCTGTTTTCTCAGAGCTTCTGTTGGTTAATATTATCACTCTGCAGTTGCTCAAGGTAGAAACTCATCTGTGATGCTTTTCTTTCATCATCCACATTAGCTGATCAGAAAATCCTGTCTCTTCTGCCTCTACACAAGTTCAGATTTTCACCATCTGGACTATACTAGGGACAATGTCCCTGCCTTAAGATATTCAAATGCAATTCAGTGTCTGTATTATTTGTCTGAATTCTTTCTCTCTGCCCTTAAAAGACCAGGTTCTTCTCTTGTTTCTTATATATGCTTACCCTCGATAATGTCCTTCATTGACATGGCAACAACTTCCCAATCCCTGGGGACTACCAAATCTGGGTCTCTAGGTCAGATACATACTGTGTTTTGTTTGTTTATTTGAGAGGCTGCAGCATGCAGGATCTCAGTTCCCTGACCAGGTATCAAACCTGTACCCCTTGCATTGGTATCACAGAGTCTTAACCCCTGGACCACCAGGAAAGTCCTATATGCTATGTTTTAAATATTGACTCTCTGTGACTTGTGTAGTGAAGTTCAAAATCAATAACATGACATACTTTGTTCCTTAAGTTGAGATCTTGGCAAGTTACTTCATGTCTTTGACCTCTTTTTAATTGTTTCTAAATAAAGGGAATGGAATTCGGTATGTGTTTAACTCTTTTAAAAAAAAAAAATCATGAGATAATATAGAGAAACCTCAATATGTAAAACACAAAAAACAGAGCTGCTTTCATTAAAATTGGTATCTTCAGCAGCTCAGCTGTATCTCCTTGAAATTTCTAGAACTCTAAGGTGCACGATTTGAAACTATTGAGTTTCAAGAATGAGTTCTTTGAAATCACATCAGTCTCAGATTATACTCTCTGAGTCGGAAAGGCTCTGCTCTTTTACTGGCTGTTCTCTTTCCTTCTTTAGCAAGTCCTTCTCTTAGATTCAAATATGTCTCCTTTCTTTGTAATAGTGCCTAGCAACAGACCTGTACAATGTATTTTACTATGAGGGCACCATTAAACCCACTTACTTTAACACTGACCTCATGTTAGATAATTGTGTGTGTGTGTGTGTGTTGGCTGCACTGTGCGGCTTGCAGTATCTTAGTTACCTGACCAGGCATTGAATCCAGGATCTCAGCAGTGAAAGCCTGGAATCCTAACCACTGGACTGCCAGGGAGTCCCCTAGATAATTCTTATACAAAAATTGCTTTCTTTGTGATATGTATGGTACTTTGATTTACCTCCCAAGTAGTGTTAGTTCTATCTTCTTGATTCTCATAGCATTCTTCATATCCTTTTATTATAGTTCATTGTTCATATTTGAATGAATAAATATATGGATGAAAGAAAGAATGAGTGAATAGATGGGGAACAGGTGTGGAGAATTTATATACCCTGTAAATTTCATCTTACTTCAGGAACTATAAAGAAGTAGGTATTTTGCTCTAATCATTCTTGCATGGAACTGACCTTGATCTCCTTGCAAATCAGATGTGGAAAGAACATTTTCCCCAACCAATCAGCAAGTTTAGAGAGTTCCCTTTTATGTATGTAGCACGTGAAGTGGAGGAGGCACTGGAGAAAGATTATATGATATGCCTTCAGGAACTTGATGATCTTGCTTTTGAATGTCAGACCTTCAGTCAAATCTATACTAATCAACATGATTCAAAGTATAGTTGAGAAACCCAAGGCTTTCTCTTCATTCCAATAAAAAGCCTTTAGAATTCAATGGGAAGTAAACCTTTATCTCTAAAAGTGTACATACAAGAAGAAGAAAAATTACAGAAGGTCCATATTACAAAGGATAGTTTTGTTTAAGATCCATAGCTCTGATGCCTGTAGGGTTTCAGGGAAGTAGTTTGAAACTGCTTTTTGCTTTCTTACCAGTTTCTCTTCTGTATATGTTTTCAGTTCAGTATTACTCTTCTCCATGCCTCCCTTGCTTTTTTATTTTTTTCCATATCTCAACCATCTTATTCATTTACCCAGTTTATTTGTTTAGCAAATAGTTATTGAGCATTCTCTCTGGGAGATCTGGTTTAGGCAGTAAGCATAGAGGTAAATAAAAAAAGGTCTCTGTCCAGAACAAGTGAAACAGGCAAACGTGAAATTGGGATACAGTATGATAAGTTACCGTGGGATGAACAGGTGTTATAAGCATACCTAAGAGATGATGACTGACTGCCTGAGGACAGAAATCTTCCAAAGAAGAGGTGACATACGAGTTGGGGGTTGAAGAATGAGAAGTGTGGTGAACGTGACAGAGGGGAACAGCTTTTTACAGAGGAATAGGAGAGTGAAAAAAGCCCCTCTGATAAAGGAAAGGTTGGTATAGGTAGGACATCTGAATCTAGGGGACGTGTCTAGCGGTGAATGTGATAAAGTAGATTGGGGTGGGATTTTGAAGGGTGCCGTATTTCATTCTATGAAGTTTGGACTTTAACTTGTAATCAGTAAGGGAGTTTAAGCAGGAGAAGGGCATTAGTGGTTGTTGTCGGGGTGGGGTGGGAACGAGCAGCTCTGTGGAAGGCAGGAAGACCATTTTAGGAGGTTCATGCCCTGATTCATGTAATGACCTACTTACTAAGTCACAATTTCCCAGGAATAGGCCTGGGATTCTTAGAACTAGAAAGTATGCGAGGTGATAGAATCAGGCAAATTGGGATGCTTAAAAACAAAGCATTGGACATAAGAAAGGTGCTGTCTGGGACCAGTTTTGCTACTGACTAGCTATCTGAGCTCATGGAAGTCTTCTTGTTTTTTCGTCTTGCAAATTGAGGGTTTTACACTAATTACTGTAATTGTTTCCTTCTATAATTCTGTGCTTTTAAACAAGTCCAACCTTAATTAAACTACTTTTTACTTATAATGGCTATAATTTTTTTTTTCCTTCTGTGTCTTATTGACCCTTTGAAGAAGACGGATTGCCTACTCCTATTCAAGTATTTCTGCTTTTCTCTGCTTTAGTATGAATATCTATTTCCCACATACTCCAAATGGTGTTTGGATTAAGTTAAACTGAAGCAGTGGTTTTTGCATTATGTCTGTTATCTGCCACACATTTTCTTGGTTTCTAAAAAGGAAACAATGCCAGTTCTCCACTTATTATGAGCAGGAAAATCTCCACATAAATATTCTGAAACCATTGATAATTAACACAGTGTTCAAATTATATGATAGATGCAAACTGCCAAGATTGCCCATCATTACATGTTATCCATTTTGAAGAGTAGAGAGTGATGTTTATTGGATGCTGACTTCAGTCATACATGCCTGAAGCAGACATCAGGCCTGGAACTGGGGAGACGCTGATCACCCTTTCTTCCTCTCAAAGGGTTATACCAAGAGAGAAGAAATAATTAGCATTCCCTAATTTATGCATGTGATTGATGTAGGCCTGAGTGTTAGAAGGCGTCTCTGGCTGGCTTGTTTTTCTCCTTTCTTTTATTGTAAATGTAGCAAGAATGAGTTGATCTGGTACGTGCAGGAACCTGTGACCCACGCAGCATTAATTATTATACCCATTTAAGAGAGGAAAAGGCAGATAAAGTCCATGGAAAGTTCATGGACTTTAGAACTAAACAGGTTTCATCACTTACTGGCTTCATCTCTTAACTGAATTTTGGCAAGTAATTTAATCATCCCATTTCTTCATGTGTGAAATGGGCACAGTATCATCTGTCCTGCAGGGATGTTGTGAGGTTTGCCAGTATTATCAAAGGTGCCTAGCTTTGTCTGGCTGGCACCTAGTAAAGAAACTCCTATGTGTGAGGCTCCTTGTACAGACCCTGAAATATTTTAGATTCTCAATGAATATTGAGCATGAGAAATAGATAATAAAGTATACTGAATTTATAGTAAGCATTTAGTAAATGGTAACTATTATGATTACATAAAGTAAAACTGTTGATTTTTTTATAAATGCTGGAGAGGGTGTGGAGAAAAGGGAACCCTCTTACTGTTGGTGGGAATGCAAACTAGTGCAGTCACTATGGAGAACAGTGTGGAGATTCCTTAAAAAACTGGAAATAGAACTGCCATATGACCCAGCAATCCCACAGCTGGGCATACACACTGAGGAAACCAGAATCGAAAGAGTCACGTGTACCCCAGTGTTCATCGTAGCACTGTTTATAATAGCCAGGACATGGAAGCAACCTAGAGGCCCATCAGCAGATGAATGGATAAGAAAGCTGTGGTCATATACACAATGCAGTATTACTCAGCCATTAAAAAGAATACATTTGAATCAGTTCTAATGAGGTGGATGAAACTGGAGCCTATTATACAGAGCGATGTAAGTCAGAGAGGAAAACACCAATACAGTATACTAACGCATGTATATGGAATTTAGAAAGAAGGTAACAGATACCCTGTATGCGAGACAGCAAAGAGACACAGATGTATTGAACAGTCTTTTGGACTCTGTGGGAGAGGGTGAGGTCGGGATGATATGGGAGAATGGCATTGAAATATGTAAAATATCATATGTGAAATGAATCACCAGTCCTGGTTTGATGCATGATACAGGGTGCTTGGGGCTGATGCACTGGGATGACCCAGAGGGAGGGGATGGGGAGGGAGGTGGGAGGGGGGGTTCAGGATGGGGAACACATGTACACTCATGGCGGATTCAAGTCAATGTATGGCAAAACCAATACAATATTGTAAAATAAAATAAATAATTAAAAATAAAAGCATACACAAGATTAAAAAAAATCAAATGTATTTGTTGCATTTTTCAAAGTTTTAATTACTGTTTCTCTGAAAATATAGATTATGCAGTAATTATTCTACAGCAGGTCAGAGAGAATTAGTATAAACCTAACAAATATGAAATAGTAGGCTTTAGAAGCTTAATGATTCTGTGGATGGACCTAGAGAATATTATACTAAGTGAAGTCAGTCGGGCAGAGAAAGGCAAACACTGTATGATATCACTTATATGTGGAATCTAAAAAAATAACACAAATAAATCTATATACAAAACAAATAGACTCACAGACACAGAAAGCAAACTTTCAGTTACCAAAGTGGAAAGGGAGGAGGTAGGGATAAATCAGGAGTATGGGATTAACAGATATAAACTGCTATACATAAAAAAGATAAGCAGCAAGGATTTAGTGTATATATATGTTCAATATCTTATAATAAACTATTAACAGAAAATAATCTGAAATATATATACACACATATATAACTTTAAAAGATGTCATCTGAACAATCCATATATAGTTGGGCAAACATGATATTTTGTATTAAAATTCCTGAATATAGCATATATAAAGTTAAAAAAAAAAAGCTTATTGGTTCCAGCAAATGATGCTACTGTATTCAGATGTTACCACAGTCAATCAGATGTTATATACATATGTATAATAATGTGATACCTGCATGCACAGGTGGTTAACCCCCATGTACCAGGTGAAGAATATTCTGTAATACCAGTACCTTTCGCTTCCCTAAGGGGATTTGCCTGCCCTCCTTGCCCTTCACATTATTTGATTCACTTTTTGGTTTTATTTCAGGATTATACTTGTGATTATTGAGCATCTGTTATATTCAGAGTACATGATGACTCGCCAGATGTCCTAGATAGATGATCTATAAACTTTTACACCTAGATCTAACTGATTAAGGCTTCATGGCTATGGGATCCTATACCTTATTTGTCTTTTGTAAGCCTGTGCTTTTCCTTCAAGCTGCTTTGGTAATGCACACGTTTTTATGCAGTTATAAAATGCATCATAGGTAATGCTTTTGGAGGATTTCTGCCACATATAAAAATTTTCTCACAGAGACTTAATAAAAATAGGGGCCCTAGCTACTGTGTATCTATCAATAGTTTCTTTGCAAGATTTGGCTTATTTTGGTTTAACATTACTTGTGATAATTTAAAATTGGGGAAGTGAAAGTGTTCTACTTGTTTGTAGAATTTCTATATTTGGAGATGTTGTAGTCAAAACTTGATTTATGAAACTTCCTTCTGTGTTGACTTTATTTAGCTCCTGACACCACGCTTCATCCAGTCACAAACTATAATTCTGGGAGCCCATGGTCTCATATCTCATAGAA
Organism: Bubalus kerabau; assembly: GCF_029407905.1. Lineage (NCBI taxonomy): Eukaryota > Metazoa > Chordata > Mammalia > Artiodactyla > Bovidae > Bubalus > Bubalus kerabau. Next base: position 77,687,744 of record NC_073634.1, read on the forward strand.
GTTCTACCTGTTGTAAACACTTTGTTGTTCCTCTAGTTCATTCCCACTCCTCCCTTCCCCTCTCTTCCTGCTGCAGCCTTTTCTTCACAATTGACTGTCTTAAGTGAAATAGGACTCTATCCCTCCTTAAAACCTGTTAAGACTTGTCAGACATAGGTTCAAGTCCAAAATTCGTAACTTTACAGCTATAACTAATTCTTACTCACCTGTGAAGCTCAACACAGTAGCTCCTTTAGGAGTTCTTGACCACCCCACCACAGTTTAGATAATCTTTTTCTGTATGGTAAGCAACTCCAAACCTAGAGTTCACATTACCTTTGAGAAAAGAGGGAAGAAAACCAACTTGTACATGAGTAAAATTTCCTCCTACCTAAAAAGATTAAAGGTTCCAAGTTCCATTGCAGTGAAGCTTACTAGCATCTAGAGAAAAAGAGTGTGCACTCTGAGAGGAAGGATGGTATATCGTGGCAACATACAGAAAAGTTAGGAGTCAGAAGACTAAAACTCATTGCATATTAATAAACTGGATTTTATATACCATTGTGTTGTTAGTGTGACTGACTGTGGTGGTTATACAGGTACCGTCATCTTTCCCCTGAGCACCGTGCATTCACTGGGCTACGGTGCCTTGTAACACTTCTTGGCAGCTAGTCAACCAGCTCCTCTGGGGACACCTTCCACCACGATGCACACCTCTTTTTGCCTTCTTTATTCAGATGGCTTGTGCAAACATTTTTCCTCAGGCTTCTAAAAATACTAATATTTGAATGATTTGGTTAGATAGATGAGTTACTGAGCAGTCTTAATAAAGTAGTGTTTTCCTACAATGTTATAAACCATGGTTTTAATTAAGTGCATTACTGTGAATTTGCTAGGTCTTCACTCTCCCTAATTGGTCCTGCCCTCAAGATTTCCTGGAACAAATTTTGAATTTATTTGTAATAAGATGATGAATTCAGGGTTCAAAGTTATATCGTATTCTTCCTTCCTGGACACCCAGGAAACCATTTTTAAGTCATTTTAAAAACACCCACAATGTGTCAGGCAGTGTACTGACACTGTACTGACATAATACATAGTGTATTATGTTTAATACTTAAAAAAATAAAAACTCATGCCAGTTATTTTTACAGATGAGAACTCTGAGACTCTGTAAGATTAAATAACTCTTCTGTGATCACAGCTAGAAAAATAAAGTTGAGATTTGAACCCAGAGCTGTTAATTTCCAAATTCCCTTCTCTTCCTAGTGCAGAATATTTCCTTAGTACATTTGTTATGTATAAATAAACATACATGTTTTACTAGTTACTTTTAGTCCATTTTTATAAACCTGTAGAACTGAATTAAACAGCTATGCTACATTTATTTTGGATATTTTTCTTGTTCGAGGTTTTTTTTTTGGTTTGGTTTTTTTTTTTTTTTGAAGGAGAAGAGTATCATGACTTCCCATGTTATTGTACACTTAACTTATAGAGTTGATTTCTCCGGAATAAATTCTTGGCTGGTTGTAGCAACCCTCCTCTTTCACAAATTAGTTTCTACAAAATTGGTTTATGCCAAAGGTTCTTTATTCAGTATTTACCATTAAATATGACTGTTTTTCTGTTAAATGGTTTTATTTTAAAGGGAGCACCGTTACCCAACAAAATCTTCTGCTCTTCCCCAGCTGTAAATTCTGCCTGTTCAGCAGCAGCCGAAGCTCTGCACTGTTTTCTGTTGGAAGTGTGAGCTGAAGGGGCCAGGCATTCCTGGTGCTTAGCAGGTGCGCTAAGCTGTGATCTGCCCTTGCTGTATTATTAATGGCACCATGTTTTCATGTTGCAGATGGCTGAGCGTTAGCAAGGAAAATTCAGGACCATGATGGCTCAGTTTCCCACAGCAATGAATGGTAAGTAGCTTCATGCTTGTGGTGAGATAAAGTGGTTATGAGATTTTGGGTAGAAGTTATAAAATATTCATTTAGATATTTTCCCTTAAATTTATAAATACAAAATTTCAAGTATTCTTGTTGAAAGAATTTAGATAGTTTATATCAAAACACTGCGTGTGTCTTCTATTAGAATATTATGCAGTAAATCCCGAAGCTCAATATAAGCATGGTCTGCAGTACCATCTGGAGTGTGTGCTTGCCTTTGAGCAGTTAAGAGTAACCTAAACATCCATTGTGTTTAAAGCATAAAACTGGAAGACAGAAAGCATAGTGCCATAAGTGGAGAATATTAAAGATGTTTTTGATAGCATGAGATGATTGTAAACTGATTAAACCAGTAAAGATTCATTTATTAATATACACATAAAATTAGTTTGTTTTCCCTTTTATAAAGGGTTATGTGTATACCTATACACACAGTTACTTAATAGGAAACATTTTAGAGGACATGTTGAGGTTATTTCAATAATAAAAAGTTTTCAAGGTTTTTTTTCTGATTCAAGTTTTGTTTCTCAGATATATATTACCCACCTTTAATAGGTATTTTTTACTGTGTGTATCATTTATAATTGAGAAAATGCATTATGTTTTTAAATTACTAAGGTAATCAAAGATGCTGAGTTCTTAATTATGAGGTAGATTTTATTAGCTAATTATAAATATAAGGAAATAAAGAGTCCAGTCAATAATTCTTTTAACACTAGAACTGAAAACTGTAATTGAAAAGAACACTAGGGGAAAAAAGAGGGAAAAGCCACCAATAATTCCACAGCCTTCACACAGGATTGTGTTACTGTTACCAGTTGATCAATTCCTTTTTTTTTTAATGTTTTCAATCATAGGGCCAAATCAGTACATTGTTAATAAAGAAAATATATGTTGTGTATCTTACGTTTTAAGACTCAGGATTGCTCTTGTGACATTTAGAAAAGTTTTAGAAAAATGAATTATTTTCATAAAAAGTAAAAATAAATTTTAATATGTAGTAGGACACTGTCATTTAAGGATGGACTTGAGATAAGGGTTTTGTTGTTTTGTTTTTTGCCTTTTCAGATGTGAGCATTGCTCCTTCTCTGGAAATGGTATGGGATTATAAAGATTATTTGATGCCATGGACTATTTCTTAAAATGAATTTTTTTTCCTTAATGAGTGTTAAATGTAAGTTTAGAATGAGGGTAATAATTGTGGTAATAATGTGCTCTACTCAAATCTGAGAATTTCTATGCCACATACTCAGGAATTTGCTGTAAATACATTGTTTAGTTATAAACTTCAACCTACATGTTAAGCAGGCTTATAAACAAAATGAGCATAGTAGAAATCATTGTAGACCTGGTCTTTCTTCATTTTTTTTTTTCCATTCTCTGAACATTTACAGATCACTTTGTAGCTTATTCCATTATATGTAAAATATTGGAAACAAACAATATGTTCAATAATAGCAATGAAAAGATTATTTGAATAATTGTCTAAAATGTTGGACAATTAATTTAGGAATGCTCAGTTGCTGAAGTCATGTCCTACTCTTTGTGACCCATGGACTGTAACCTGACATTCTCTTCTGTCCAAGGGATTATCCAGGCAAGAAAATTGGAGTGGATTGCCATTTCCATCTCCAATTTAGGAATAGTATATAAGAATAAAGGTAGTAATTTTTTAAACTTCTGAAGAGGTGATAGCTAATGCAGACTGTAGTACCTTCCTACTTACTTTATAAAGTAACTGAAGATTGAAGATAATCTTATATATATCTGAGTCCAGTTCAGGGTTTAAAATCTTATTGAAAGAAGCATCCATGTATAGCACAAACCTTCAAGAGCAGTGTTTGCTCCTTCAATACATTCTCAGTTATAGATTGGGTTAAACTTTTTTGATGCCCAGTAATGGAATTCCAGTTGAACTGTTCCAAATCCTGAAAGATGATGCTGTGAAAGTGCTGCACTCAATATGCCAGCAAATTTTGAAAACTCAGCAGTGGCCACAGGACTGGAAAAGGTCAGTTTTCATTCCAATCCCAAAGAAAGGCAATTCCAAAGAATGCTCCAACTACTGCACAATTGCACTCATCTCACATGCTAGTAAAGTAATGCTCAAAATTCTCCAAGCCAGGCTTCAGCAGTATGTGAACCGTGAACTTCCTGACGTTCAGGCTGGTTTTAGAAAAGGCAGAGGAACCAGAGATCAAATTGCCAACATCTGCTGGATCATGGAAAAAGCAAGAGAGTTCCAGAAAAACATCTATTTCTGCTTTATTGACTATACCAAAGCCTTTGACTGTGTGGATCACAATAAACTGTGGATAATTTTGAAAGAGATGGGAATACCAGACCACCTGATCTGCCTCTTGAGAAATTTGTATGCAGGCCAGGAAGCAACAGTTAGAAGTGGACATGGAACAACAGACTGGTTCCAAATAGGAAAAGGAGTTCGTCAAGGCTGTATATTGTCACCCTGTTTATTTAACTTATATGCAGAGTACATCATGAGAAATGCTGGACTGGAAGAAACACAAGCTGGAATCAAGATTGCCGGGAGAAGTATCAATAACCTCAGATGTGCAGATGACACCACCCTTATGGCAGAAAGTGAAGAGGAACTCAAAAGCCTCTTGATGAAAGTGAAAGTGGAGAGTGAAAAAGTTGGCTTAAAGCTCAACATTCAGAAAACGAAGATCATGGCATCCGGTCCCACCACTTCCTGGGAAATAGATGGGGAAACAGTGGAAACAATGTCAGACTTTATTTTTCTGGGCTCCAAAATCACTGCAGATGGTGACTGCAGCCATGAAATTAAAAGACGCTTACTCCTTGGAAGGAAAGTTATGACCAACCTAGATAGCATATTGAAAAGCAGAGACATTACTTTGCCAACAAAGGTTCGTCTAATCAAGGCTATGGTTTTTCCAGTAGTCATGTATGGATGTGAGAGTTGGACTGTGAAGAAGGCTGAGTGTCGAAGAATTGATGCTTTTGAACTGTGGTGTTGGAGAAGACTCTTGAGAGGCCCTTGGACTGCAAGGAGATCCAACCAGTCCATTCTGAAGGACATCAGCCCTGGGATTTCTTTGGAAGGAATGATGCTAAAGCTGAAACTCCAGTACTTTGGCCACCTCATGTGAAGAGTTGACTCATTGGAAAAGACTGATGCTGGGAGGGATTGGGGGCAGGAGGAGAAGGGGATGACAGAGGATGAGATGGATGGATGACATCACTGACTCGATGGACATGAGTCTCAGTGAACTCCGGGAGTTGATGCTGGACAGGGAGGCCTGGTGTGCTGCGATTCATGGGGTCGCAAAGAGTCGGACACGACTGAGCGACTGATCTGATCTGAATATTGGAACTTGTCCTTAACTGCCCTCCCTGGACCAAGCTGTTTGTCTAAATATTTCTGACATAGTGCTCAAATTTTGCCATGTCTACTTTATCATCCTGAGACTAACCACAGACTTTTAAGACTTTTTTGGTTCTTAGAGCTGTATTGTCTAATACAGTAGCCATTAAGTACATGTGACTATTTAAATTTAAATTAATAATAATTAAGTAAAATTTAAAAATTCAGTTCTTCAGTCACACGGCCAAGTGTGCTCAGAACCACATGTGCTCGGCTAGTGGCTACTGTATTGGACAGTGCAGATACGTCTCAGAAAGCTCTGTTGAATGGGTATTCTTTCTTTTTGTGCTTACCATTTGCTTACAGAACTAAAAGATTATTGCATCATATTTTTACCACTTCCAATTTTATTTCTGGTGTCTTCTGCATGAGCAGAATCATCCTTGCCAAAACTGTTTTAGTCATGGTAGGTTTGTTTTCTGCTTTTCAGAAATTTAATGAAATTATAAATACAGAGGGCATGATACATGAGCCATAAGGTGATAGGCAAGAGGCCACTTTGGATACATGTTGCTGCCAGTTGGTATCATAGTATATCGTAGCTTGTTTCAACCTCAAAACTGTGGAGGTACTAAAGGCTGGTTATGTGAGTATGACATTCTGGAGCCCATGACAGTGGTTCTGTCTAAAACCTGGAAGAGAGAAGGAAGAAGGAGAGAAAAGAAACAGCTAGTAACTTAGAAGGGAAAAAAATACCATTTTTATTTTTAGAACCTTTTATTTTATTACATTTTGGAATTTTAGAGCTCTTTACTCTTTCTGTAATTAAGAAATTTTTGTTGAACATTGGGCCTGTAGAATCAGCTGTAGTGTGGGACTGCATATATAACAACCCAGGCATTTATTACTCAAGTCCCTACAGTTAGGCTTTTGTTCTATCTAGACCAGTATTCCATTTGTGTTTTAGAGATTTAACTTAGTACTGGATCAGTGTATATCATTTGATTATTATTTTGAAATGAACAAATATACCAATGAAGACTGTTTCTGATATCATTTAATTTTTACAGTGTACAGGTGGGATGTAACCCATCTGAATCATGTATGCTGAGAACTGTGTGTTAGAATATTGCTCTGCCACTACCCAGCTATGTGGCTTAACCACGTGGAACTTATTTATGTGTGTATATGTACATACGCATATGTATGTATACATAGATGTAAAACAGGAATGACACTACTTACCGCATGGGGTCTAGCATATAGCTGATGTTCTGTAAATGTGTGTTTTTCCTTCTATATAGACCATAAGAATATATTTGTCAGAGCCAGTAGATGAGACTAAGCAACAGAAATCTTTATGAAAATACCACTTTCTCAATTTAGTGATGAATTGGGGGAATTGGATAGAATTTTAATATATTTCTAAAGTAATCATCAGAGAATGTAAAAGGTTTTAGGTTTTTAAGGAAATAATTGGAAACATCAACTCCAAAACTTAGATTTTCCTGCCTTTCTGTAACGCTTATGAATAAATATATTTTAAGATATGCTTTACTTGAAGTTCAAAGTAATAAGCTGTTGACTCTTTTGAAAGTTCTTTTAGTATATATTCTAAATAAGAAAGCTAGAATTGGATCAACTATTTCAAAATTGGCTTTGAATTACATGTATTTCATAGCTTTAGTGTCCAGATTTGAATATTATTTGAATACTACTTAAAAATTATTCCTTCTCATTTGACTTAGAATATTTTTATTCTGTTCAGTTCAGTTCAGTCCAGTCCTTCAGTTGTGTCCAACTCTTTGCGACCCCATGAATTGCAGCACGCCAGGCCTCCCTGTCCATCACCATCTCCCGGAGTTCACTCAAACTCATGTCCATCGAGTCGGTGATGCCATCCAGCCACCTCATCTTCTGTCATCCCCTTTTCCTCCTGCCCCCAATCCCTCCCAGCACCAGAGTCTTTTCCAATGAGTCAACTCTTCACATGAGGTGGCCAAAGTACTGGAGTTTCAGCTTTAGCATCATTCCTTCCAAAGAAATCCCAGGGCTGATCTCCTTTAGAATGGACTGGTTGGATCTCCTTGCAGTCCAAGGGCCTCTCAAGAGTCTTCTCCAACACCACAGTTCAAAAGCATCAGTTCTTCAGCACTCAGCTTTCTTCATAGTCCAACTCTCGCATCCATATATGACTACTGGAAAAACCATAGCCTTGACTAGATGGACCTTTGTTGGCAAAGTAATGTCTGCTTTTGAATATGCTATCTAGGTTGGTCATAGCTTTTCTTCCAAGGAGCAAGTGTCTTTTAATTTCATGGCTGCAGTCACCATCTGCAGTGATTTTGGAGCCCAAAAAAATAAAGTCTGACACTGTTTCCACTGTTTCCCCATCTATTTCCCATGAAGTGATGGGACCAGATGCCATGATCGTTTTCTGAATGTTGAGCTTTAAGCCAACTTTTTCACTCTCCTCTTTCACTGTCATCAAGAGGCTTTTGAGTTCCTCTTTACATTCTGCCATAAGGGTGGTGTCATCTGCATATCTGAGGTTATTGATATTTCTCCCGGCAATCTTGATTCCAGCTTGTGCTTCTTCCAGCCTAGTGTTTCTCATGATGTACTCTGCATATAAGTTAAATAAGCAGGGTGACAATATACAGCCTTGACGTACTCTTTTTCCTATTTGGAACCAGTCTGTTGTTCCATGTCCAGTTCTAACTGTTGCTTCCTGACCTGCATACAGGTTTCTCAAGAGGCAGGTCAGGTGGTCTGGTATTCCCATCTCTTTTATTCTGTTAGTAACATTAATCATGACAATATTTAATCATGATTGTTGTGTATGACTCTCTTGGCTTGTGGAGCCTCTTTGAGTATTAGAAAGTCTCTGAGCTCGTTTAAGGCATTCATTTTATTCCTCTTTATACCATTGTTGCCCCATAAATGTTAGTTGCAATTTCTGGTTGGAGTCATGAGGAACTAAGCAGTAAGCATTACCAGATAGGTTGAGTTGATCACTGTGAAGCCAGGTACCAAAGAAAGGTGAAAGTACCATGTGATGGGACTGACACCACTACCCTTCTGCTGCAGCAGACCTCTCTGTAGTCTGAGGGTAGTAGACTGTCTCTGCCTGGGGATGTACACTGAAGTATGTTAGAGCCGCTCAAACTTCCCCAACCAGACTGTCCAAACTTAAAATAGTCTTAAGGTTTCTGACTAAAAAGCATCACATTCAGTATTTTTCTGGCAAGAATACCTTTATCACAAAAAGAGCCCATGAAAGGTTTTAACGCTCTGCCTTCTGCCTAATTATGCCATTCCCTGGAATTGGATTGAGTGAGTGAAAGTCACTCAGTCATGTCCAACCCTTTGCGACCCATGGACTATATAGTCCATGGAATTCTCCAGGCCAGAATACTGGAGTGGGTAGCCATTCCCTTCTCCAGGGGATCTTCCTAACCCAAGGATTGAACCCAGGTCTCCCACATTGCAAGCGGATTCTTTACCACATTCTGAGCCACAAGGGAAGCCCTGGGATTGAGTAAGGAAACTAATTTATTGAGCACACGTCATGTGACAGGCATGTGTTTGATGTGTTATATTTTTGTTTTAAGTTGGATTTATTGAGGTATAATCCACCCTTTTTTTTTATAGTTTGATGAGTTTTGACGAGTGTATACAGTTGTTTCCAGGAATGTATATCACTGAAATATAGGTGCCCAGTATAATTTTAAACACTAGATGGATTTGATCTAATATTTCTTAGCCCCAAATGACTGTTTTTTGTTTTAAATCTATAAATATCTTCTCGTAAAGACAAGGTTTAAGATTATAGTTAAACAGGGAATTTGCCAGTGTCCCAGTGGTTAGAACTCGGCACTTTTACTTTGGTGGCCCAGGTTCAATCCCTGGTTGGGGAGCTGAGATCCTGCAAGCCTGAGGAAACAGCTTTGTAAAGCAGATTTTTATGGACCGTAGTCAGCAAACATGTGTGAGTTTACATGCCTAAACATACTTGGTTTCTTATTGGTAGAAACTCAGTAAACTGGAAGGGTAATCAGAAGTGAAGTATAGCTGACTGTCAGCCATGCTGAATTGTTTGTTGTTCTGTTGCTAAATTATGTCCAACTCTTTGCAACTACATGCACTGCAGCATCCCAGGTTCCTCTGTCCTCCACTGTCTCCTAGAGTTTGCTCAAATTCATGTCCTTTGAGTCAGTGATGCTGTCTCATCTCATCCTTTGCTGTCCCCTTCTCCTTTGCCTTCAGTCTTTCCCAGCATCATTGTCTTTTCCAGTGAGTTGGTGCTTCAATATATATAGCTTTAAAGACCTCCTCAGAGGGCCAGTATAGCTATATGTGAAGGATAGACACCAGAAAGATTTCTAAATGAATTTGTCTTTTTCCAAATCATGATCTTGTCTCTCTGACTTTTTTTTACTCCTTCTAATTTTTTCAGATATTTATTCCTCAGTCAATTTTAAGTGTGTGTGCTCTGTAATACTCTGCTGGTTCTGAGGATAGAAAGATAAACACACAAAGCTCTTGTCCTCCAAGGACTCATTGTGTGGTAGAACAGATGGATAGAAAACAATTACAGAACCTTTGTAAGTGCCTTGTAGAAGCATGGTGAAGTCCCTTGAGAACCTAGAGGAGGAAGCAATTAATTTGACCTGCAGGTGTCAGAGACCTCCTGGAAGAAATGACCCATGCCCTGGACCTTGAAAGGTAAAGTTTGAAATGGAAGAGGGTTATATGAATGGCAGTCCAAGTAAAGGGAACATGTCACAGGATGAGAAAGACAAATGTTATATATTGATGTATGGGGTTTGTAAGAATTTCCTTTTGTGAGATACAGATATAGTACCAACCTCCTTGTGGTCCTCAGTTTTTGTTTTGTATACAGAGAAGTCCATACTCCTGGGACTCAGGTGCTCAGGGTCTGCCTAAGACTGAGAGTGGATCAGTCAAAGCCATCTGGTGGGAGATGGCAGACTTAGAGTTACATACAGTGTAAGGTGCTTCCAGCAGTTTAGGAGAGCCTCACCAGGGCATCCTCCTTGGGGAAGAAGACTCCCCGGCCAGCTCTGAAAGAGAAAAAGTCATGCTTCTCCCCTCTGGTGCCTCTGGGATCTAAGGTATTTCTCTCCAGATGCTGCTTGGGGCTCTCCACTGCCACAAGATTTAAGTGTCCTGTTTTGCTTTAGCTTCACTGTTTTCTAATGATCCAGAATGGTTAGGTGCAAGAGGGACAGGGACGTTTTTGTAAACCCTAACCAGAATCAGTTTCGAATCCTTTAGGTTCCTATTCAGCCGAGCTGCCACCTGAAGGATGTACCAACAGCCTGTCCACAGTTGTTTCTAGGAGAAATAGAGATGCATCATGTCCAAGAACCATCAGGGTAGAATCCTCAGCTTTCACATTAAGACTTGTATTCACCTGTGACCCCTCCCCCAACCCCTTTAGTTCTGATCATTAGCCAGGAAACAGCCAAGGGACAACGATGATCCCTTTCTCAGGACAGCACATTCAGTGGCCAAACTATCTTACTTTAAGGAGTGTGAACCAGGAGGAGATTATGAAAGTGGACTTAGCCTCGATCAGTGCATTGTGAACAGATTTTTCTGATAAATGATTCATTAGCATCAGAGTGCTGATAGACCAGAAAGCTAAAATCATGACACAGGTTTGTTTTAAGGGCCACGCTAGTATGGACATAGCAGGCTGATTGGTAACCTAAAAAGTGTCAACAGTTTGAAGAACCACCAGTAACCCTAGAGAGCAATCAAAAGTTTGATGTAGTCCATCTGCCAAGAGCCAAAAAGAGAGCAACGCCCTGTGTAATGAGACCCCCTCCCCAGACAGGAATCCTTAACTCTGGCATGCACTGGTATCCTCTGCCTCAGAAACAGAGTCAGACTTCCATCAGAATCTTGATTTCAGTCTAAGTTAGAGAATGGGCCCTTGCCATCGGTAGTGACCCAGACTATTCAATTAGCAATTAAAATTTGTTTCCATCTTGCAGCTCCAAAAAGGGTATCTTTAATCTGTCAGTTGTAATTTTCCAGGTGGCAAATCAAACAGCTGGGCCATTGGCAACATTCCAAGTATCTGAGTTCTGTCCACTGAAGAAAATGTGTCTCGCTTTGGTTCTGCTTAGCTCTGAGGCTGAAGAGTCATGGCAGCCCAGTGGACGCTGTCAGAATTCCAGCTGTTGTGACCCATAAGTGAACTAGGCTGAGGCATTTCAGGAAATTTCATTGAACCAGTAGCTTCGCTTCAGACAGTAGAGTAGGAATAAAGTTTCCCCTTAGCGAATTTGCTGCCACTTTTTCATGTAAAGCCTGGCCTTTGGGGCCAGGCTGTCTTCTGTTCTTGAATATACCTTTTCTGTTTGACAAGCAAGGCTTCTGAGGGTCCTTCTCACCTTGTTAGTTGTGGAGTTTGTTTGACCCACCCCTAAATGGGATTATCAGGCCAGAGAGTCACTGGGCCTGCATAGGTCAAGCATTCAGACCCAGAGTAGGCTACTTCCCTTTGCCAAAGCTTCCACTTGGCAGAATCTTCAGTAACAAAGATTTGTGCTGTTTCCAGTGCCCAGAGTCTAATTTGTTGGGGTTTACCAGCTAGCCCTGCTGGTGGAAGTATTTAGTTTAGCTAATACTAGTATGCTGCTGCTGCTGCTAAGTCACTTCAGTCGTGTCCGACTCTGTGCGACCCCATAGACGGCAGCCCACCAGGCTCCCCCATCCCTGGGATTCTCCAGGCAAGAACACTGGAGTGGGTTGCCATTTCCTTCTCCAGTGCATGAAAGTGAAAAGTGAAAGTGAAGTCACTCAGTCGTGTCCAACTCTTCGAGACCCCATGGACTGCATGCAGCCTACCAGGCTCCTCCGCCCATGGGATTTTCCAGGCAAGAGTACTGGAGTGGGGTGCCATTGCCTTCTCCGAGTAGTAGTATACCTGTCCTAATTTATGTGTTTTGACAAATATACTATGGTTATGTAAATTGTTAACTTGGTAGAAATTGGGAGCAGGCTCCGTACTATCTTTGCAACTTTCCTATAAGTCTAAAAGGATTTCAAATAAGGTTACTTTAAAATGTATCAGAGGACACTCCATAACTTCCAGAGTAAAGGTCAGCTAAGGATGCTATTTAAGACCCTTTAAAGCTAGTCCTTCCTACCTCTTTCTTAACCTCTTTCCCACACTCATGTGGTGCTTTAGCTATCAGTCTACTCAGGGGAATGTCTGGAACATGCCTTGACTCCTCATGCTCTGACCTTGTTTTGTGAAATACCCTTATCCCGCCTCTTCACATGGCAAAATTCAAGCCAAGCTTCAAGGCTCTGCCTCAGTCTTACCTTTCCTGTTAGCTCATCACTGATGCTTCTGACTCAGGATTAGCACAGCTTTTTGTATATGTTTTTGCTTAGGATGCCTCACAGGTTAACACTGTAAGTGCTGATAGTCATTTTCTAGAGTAAGACTTCCTTAAGGATGGAACAATACTTTATTCATCTTTTTATTTCCAGTATTTAGCTTGTTGCTCATTTCCAGTGAGTGGTACACAGCAGTTGTTCAAGTAGATGTTAATTGGGTAGTGAGTGAAAAGCGTCAGGACCATACTTGGTATGGTTATGAATAGAGCTTTCTTCTTTGTGTCACTCCAGTATTAGGACTGTCATTAAAGGAACATTTGTGATTCATGTTTACATTCTGGAATTGTATTTAAGCATTCTCATATATGCAGTATAAAATCTTTGTCTTTCATTTATGTTTTAGGAGGGCCAAACATGTGGGCTATTACCTCCGAAGAACGGACTAAGCATGACAAGCAGTTTGATAACCTCAAACCTTCAGGAGGTTACATAACAGGTTTGTGTTCTTATTTTATTTGTGATTATATGCTCCTTTTCATGAAATATCTTATAATTAGTTTTAATTTGACTGCCATCAATTTGTACTATTTAATGATAAGTTCCATGGTGATTCAGATGGTAGAGAATTGGCCTGCAATGGAGGAGACCTGGGTTCGACCCCTGAGTCAGGAGGATCCCCTGGAGAAGGGAATGGCTACCCACTCCAGTGTTCTTGCCTTGAGAATTCCATGGACAGAGGAGCCTGGCGGGCTACAGTCAACGGGGTCGACAAAGAGTTGGACACGACTGAGTGTGGTCATGTATGGATCTGAGAGTTAGACCATAAAGAAGGCTGAGCTCCAAAGATTGATACTCTTGAATTGTGGTGCTGGAGAAGATTCTTGATAGTTCCTTGGACAACAAAGAGATCAAACCAGTCAATCATAAAGGAAATTAACCCTGAATATTCATTGGAAGGACTGATGCTGAAGCTGAAGCTCCAGTACTTTGGCCAACTAATGCAAAGAACAGACTTACTGGAAAAGACCCTGATGCTGGGAAAGACTGAAGGCTAAAGAAGAGGGTGGCAGAGGATGAGATGGTTAGATAGCATCACCAACTCAATGGACATGAGTTTGAGCAAACTCCCCAAGATAGTGGAGGACAGAGGAGTGTGGTGTACTATAGTCCATCAAGTCACAAAGAGTCGGACACAACTTAGCAACTGAACAATACCAGGGCTTGGAAACCTTTAGGTCTGACTTTGGAATCCATCCTCTCAACAATTATCAGTTCAGTTCAGTTGCTCAGTCGTGTCTGACTCTTTACAACCCCATGAACCGCAGCACGCCAGGCCTCCCTGTCCATCACCAACTCTCGGAGTTTACCCAAAATCACATCCATTGAGTCGGTGATGCCATCTAACCATCTCATCCTCTGTCGTCCCCTTCTCCTCCTGCCTTCAATCTTTCCCATCAGGGTCTTTTCAAATGAGTCAGCTCTTCGCATCAGGTGGCCAAAATATTGGAGTTTCAGCTTCAACATCAGTCCTTCCAGGGAACACCCAGGACTGATCTCCTTTAGGATGCACTGGTTGGATCTCCTTGCAGTCCAAGGGCCTCTCAAGAGTCTTTCCAACACCACAGTTCAAAAGCATCGATTCTTCTGCGCTCAGCTTTCTTTGTAGTCCAACTCTCACATCCATATATGACCACTGGAAAAACCATAGCCTTGACTAGACGAACCTTTGTTGGCAAAGTAATGTCTCTGCTTTTCAATATGCTATCTAGGTTGGTCATAACTTTCCTTCCAAGGAGTAAGCGTCTTTTAATTTCATGGCTGCAATCACCATCTGCAGTGATTTTGGAGCCTAGAAAAATAAAGTCAGCCACTGTTTCCACTGTTTCCCCATCTATTTGCCATGAAGTGATGGGACCAGATGCCGTGATCTTCGTTTTCTGAATGTTGAGCTTCAAGCCAACTTTTTCACTCTCCTCTTTCACTTTCATCAAGAGTCTCTTTAGTTCTTCTTCACTTTCTGCCATAAGGGTGGTGTCATCTGCATATGTGAGGTTACTGATATTTCTCCTGGCAACCTTGATTCCAGCTTGTGCTTCATCCAGCCCAGCGTTTCTCATGATGTACTCTGTATATAAGTTAAATAAGCAGGGTGACAATATACAGCCTTGACGTACTCTTTTTCCTATTTGGAACCAGTCTGTTGTTCCATGTCCAGTTCTAACTGTTGCTTCCTGACCTGCATACAGGTTTCTCAAGAGGCAGGTCAGATGGTCTGGTAATCTCATCTCTTTCAGAATTTTCCACAGTTTATTGTGATCCACACAGTCAAAGACTTTGGCATGGTCAATATAGCAGAAATAGATAGTTTTCTGGAACTCTCTTGCTTTTTCGATGATCCAGCGGATGTTGGCAATTTGATCTCTGGTTCCTCTGTCTTTTCTAAAACCAGCTTGAACATCTGAAAGTTCATGGTTCACGTATTGCTAAAGCCTGGTTTGGAGAGTTTTGAGCATTACTTTACTAGCGTGTGAGATGAGTGCAATTTTGCGGTAGTTTGAACATTCTTTGGCGTTGCCTTTCTTTGGGATTGGAATGAAAGCTGACCTTTTCCAGTCCTGTGGCCACTGCTGAGTTTTCCAAATTTGCTGACATATTGAGTGCATCACTTTCACAGCATCATCTTTCAGGATTTGAAATAGCTCAACTGGAATTCTATCACCTCCCCTAGCTTTGTTTGTAGTGATGTTTCCTCAGGCCCACTTGACTTCATATTCCAGGATGTCTGGCTGTAGGTGAGTGATCACACCATCGTGATTATCTGGGTCAACCATTATAGTTTAATGTTATTTGTACTTCTTTAATAATAACTGTCTTAACTTTTCTCCCGGTAGGGATTTGATTACCCTGCTTACAAGGTAATAATTTGGTCTGTTACTGTCTCTTGAATGCTGGCAGAATACCCGGAATTCCTAAGTCAGAGACACAGGACACTCTTTGTAATAGCACAGCTCGCAGCCCGAGCATTGGCACATTTCTGTCCGTTTCCCTCGTCCCCTGGTTCACATAGGGGCCATGTGGAGAGCCCAGAAGGATGCTGTACATGCCATGGTTGTGTTAAAGAAGAGGAACACTCAGCCTCACGGAACCCACCATGTTTTAGCAAGCAGAAAGCAAACTTGTTCTCTGTCCCAGTGGAAAACAGTACCTCCTCCCTTAAAACTGCTCACAGCAAACCCAATTCTGAGAATTGATCCAGGCAGAGAGCTGTTAGGACCTTACATTCTTGGCTTACACGGCAAGAGGTACAGGATTGTCAGATACCCATGAGGAGTACCTTCCCCAAACCTGGTGTTTTTTTATTTAGAACTCTTCTGGGGAATAGTGCTTTTAGCTATAAATTTTACAAGATAGGATTATTATCAAGTAAGACCCCAATTATGAGGGAAAACCAAGATGAATAATGTGATTTTCTTTAATAATTGGAATTAAAATAAATCAATAGAATTGTTACTAGTGGTCATTTTTGTTATTCAGAGACATCAAAGTAATTCCATTTACTAATACATTGTTTGATTATTTTGTTTTTATTGCCTTCAGGTGATCAAGCCCGTACCTTTTTCTTACAGTCAGGCCTGCCGGCTCCCGTTTTAGCTGAAATATGGTAAAATGTGTTCTTTTGTAGATGAACTTAACTTTTTAATACTTAGTGTTAACATAAAGTTGTTTTTACCTGTAGTCTGTTGTTAATAAGTAAGAGTATTCAGCTTTTTAGAAAATAAATTTTAGTGAGTAAATGACTGAAAATCAACTGGGGTTTTGTTCTGTAGGACAAAGTTCTAATTTCCTTAGAATTTGTAAAGAAAGGAGATGTATACATTTCTGTTGAAAAACACTTCTTTGTAATTTGGCAAGAGTCTCCACCTTCATTATACTATTTTGTAGTTATTTATCTCATCATAATTTAAGCCTCAGATTAGCTCACCCTTCCCTTGTTCCTACCTTAAAGAAATGGTTCTTTATAATATCTAAGGTTTAGGTTTTCTAATGTATTTACAGTAAACATCAACCCCTATTCCACCTTTCTCTCCAGTGCAGAGGGCCAGGCACTTAGCAGGCATTTGGTAAATATTGAACAAATTGTTTAGAATGATTTTACTCTTGTATAGTTTCTTTACATTTGCACCAGTGGAATTCATCCCAAAGGTACCTAGAGTCTATATAGACTCATAGTATTTTATTAGATACTGTCTTTGGTCAGTATTATTGTACAGGTTTTAGCTTTTTGTTACACACTCACATTTAATTAAGCGATTATCTACGTGTAAATGCGATGTCATTTACAAAAGTAATGCTGATTCTATGTACCAATCCATCGGCCTCATTGTCCTTTTAGGGCTTTATCAGACCTGAACAAGGATGGGAAGATGGATCAACAAGAGTTCTCCATAGCGATGAAACTCATCAAACTAAAGCTTCAAGGCCAACAGTTGCCGGTGGTTCTTCCTCCTATTATGAAACAGCCTCCTATGTTCTCTCCGTTAATTTCTGCTCGTTTTGGTATGTGTTTCTTAGTTTAGTTCAATATATTTGGTAGTTAAACTTGATTCCTAGGCATAATGTTTGAGAATCAGAAAAGGATTTGTTGGTGTAAAATGACAGTCCCCGGACTCCCAAGTTAACTTTCATGTCTGAAATTAGAAATGTTAAGGTCGCTGTCATAGCTTGGGAGCCCATGTGTCCCAGTTTCCCAGGGACAGTGTGATTTATGCCTGTTGTTCTGGCATCTAATCTGGTTTGTGCTCCCTTTCATAATTCCCAGTTGGATGATAGATTATATGATCCTGCTAGTCATAGCTGATCCTAAATACTATTCTCACTTAGTTTCCTCTATACTTTGTATGCATAACAAAAATATGAACAATTTAAGTTCAAAGTGGTTTAATTTGGGGAGTAATTTTAAATTTGGGGAAGGAAATGGCAACCCACTCCAGTATTCTTGCCTGGAAGATCCCATGGACAGAGAAGCCTGGTAGGCTACAGTCCATGGGGTCGCAAAGAGTCAGACACGACTGATGAATTATACATTAGTAGAAATTTCTTTAAAGGTTAATTTGCCAGACAAATTTAGGGCTAAAAGTTGGAAACTTTGTGCTAATTAATTTAAATATTCATCTGAGATCACCAGTCTTCCATTAATTTTTATTAGCCATTTTCTTACTAATTATTTGTGAGGAGCACTCATTGGAACATTCAAGTAGAATCTCTTTATATCTGAACCATGATCTTCCACTCCAGATGTTAGATCTTAAAATGCTAAATTCTTTCACTCTTGCACTGAATTCTAGAGATAAATACCAAATCATTGTGTAATCATATTAATATAGTATACTTTGTATTCTGCAGTTAGTAAACAAATGAGTCATCACTTTGTCCCTTTTAAAGAATTCTCCTTGAATCCATACGTGTGTTGCATATAAGAAAAATGAAACAGATGGCATGCTTTTTTTCCTGCACATAATGTGTATGCATAAATGGGTCTCCTTAAGTATGTAGAATTTAGAACATCCTTTGCGGGGGAGGGAAGAGTTTGTGGGGGGTGTGTGTGTGTGTGTGTGTGTGTGTGTCTGTGAACTCAACAGCACTGTATTTATTATCGCTACACAAAAACCCACATTCAATCAGGTGATACATTCTCTCATTGAGGATACTAATGGGTAGTTGGAAAAGGCCTACTTAGTTTTATTCATGATACTAGAAAAGAATTTTAGCTTCTTAATAGACATTGCCTCAGTTCACACAGGTCAGAATATTGATATTAAAAGCAGTAGTTTACCTCTTGCACTGCTGGATCCAGCTCGCTTTAATGAAGTGTTTAAATCCATTGATAGTTTGCCCACAGTGTTTCTGTAACACAGCGGCTGCTCACTGTATTGTAAACTTGTTTTCCGTCCTGTGTTTTATAATTGGTTTACCAGCACCAGAAAACGTGTTCTGTTTTGTCCTTAGGAATGGGAAGCATGCCCAATCTGTCCATTCCTCAGTCATTGCCTCCAGTTGCACCCATAGCACCACCCTTGTCCTCGGCGACTTCAGGGACCACCCTCCCTTCCCTATTGATGGCGACTCCCCTAATGCCTTCCATTAGCACTTCATCATTACCAAATGGAACCGTCAGTCTCATTCAGCCTTTATCCATTCCTTATTCTTCTTCAAGTAAGTGCTTTGTGTCTAATGAGTCAGTATTTTTATGTGAAGAAACTGTTATATTTGCATCCCAGTAGATACTTTGTGAAATTGTTTAATGTGAACCTTTTTCTTTTTTTTTTTTAGCATTGCCTCATACGTCATCTTACAGTCTGATGATGGGAGGATTTGGTGGTGCTAATATACAGAAAGCCCAGTCTCTGATTGATTTAGGATCTAGTAGGTATGAATACTTAAAACTTCCAACTTTTTAGGCTTTCAATAAGAGCTTCCCAGGTGGCTCAGTGGTAGAGAATTTGCCTAATTCACCTCCAGTGCAGGGGAGACAGGTTTTTGATACCTGAGTCAAGAAGATCCCCTGAAGAAAATGGCAACCCACTCCAGTGTTCTTGCCTGGGAAATCTCATGGACAGAGGAGCCTGGTGGGCTACAGTCCGTGGGGTTACAAAAGAGTTGGATGCAACTTGGTGACTAAACAACAAACAAAGGCGTATTTAACAAATGACTGTTTGTTTTTTAAACTTGGAGCTTATCCAGTTTTTACTTTCTAATGGCCAAATGTAAATACTATAGGTAAATTTACTATTTGTAATTCACATAAAATAATTTTATGTTTAGAATTATTAACTGTCTGTGGTATTTTACTTCTGAAAAATTTGTTTTATGTAAACTAAAAATATCCTGTTATATTTTAATCAGTCAATTTTTTGCCCAAAGTTACATATTTTTCCTTGCAAAAAATTTCTCAAAACATCTCATGATCATTACACATTATTTCTTGAGCAAAAACTACTAATTGAGTATCCTTTAAATTTCAGAAGGCACAAAAGCATCAGTGTTCATTCATCATCACTCCTCGTATAAATCACAATAATACTCTTTAAAACAATGATCCAGAAAAACAATGTCTGTATCCTTGCTTAAACACTCACTGATTGTGTAACTTTGTTTTTCTCAACATCACTGAGCTGTAGTTTGCCCATATAAAAGATGGAGACAGTAATATCTTTTTAAGTTTGTCATGGGCATTAGACATAATATTTATAAAGGCCCTAGCACTGTGTGGGGCCTGTCGCATGATAGGTATTTGGTATATGGTAGTTCGAAACTTCATATGATATTTACTTTCCTAAAATACCGTAAAGATAGATTGTTGTTTCAATATCATATACAAAACCAATTACTGTTATGTTATAGAAGGTAGGATTCTTATTGTCTTTGACTTATAAAGTTTAAATGTATTTTATTTAGTAACAAAAATTTTAAATAAATTTTGTTACAGCTCAACTTCCTCAACTGCTTCCCTCTCAGGGAATTCACCCAAGACTGGGACCTCAGAGTGGGCAGTTCCTCAGCCTTCAAGATTAAAATATCGGCAAAAATTTAATAGTCTTGACAAAAGCATGAGTGGATACCTCTCAGGTAAGTGGCATACAGTGCTTAAGAATGTGAGAAAGTTATGATTTTCTGTGGACTTCTATTGAACTTTTATTTGAAGTTGTATTTTGTAGCTCATTTAAAATTTTAACATCCAAAAAAAATAGCAGTCATTTGATAAATACAAATAACGGTTAAGTTATGTAAGAGTTCAAAGTTCTTATAATCAAGTTAAACACAGAGATACACACCCAATGTTTTGAGAAGACGACCTCTCCCTTGAGAAAGTCAAACCTCATTTTCCTTGTCTTGTGACCAGAGTGTGATACTAAGCCTCAGCTCAGTTTCTGTGAGAGTCTCCTTCCTCATTGGGTCTTTTCTCTGCTTGTCCTTCCAAACACCCTACGTGAACACTGTTCACCCTTTAATGCTCCGACCCATGTGTAGCTATAAAACTGAGATAACCTGAGATCCCCCTGGGACATCTGAGTCCATGCTGTAACAAACATCCAAATTCACTAATTGAGAATGGTGAAGTGGACGTAAACAGAGGGTACTAGGCAAGTAGAATTCTGGTCTCCTCACTGGCCCTCTCTCCTCACTCAGCAACGACTTAGAGTTTAGACAGAGTAGGTATTTAAAGTAGAGCTTTATCAGATATTATATCACTTATACGTGGAATCTAAAATATGGCACAAATGAACCTATCTACCAAATGGAAACAGACGGAGACATAGAGAACAGACTCGTGGCTGCTGAGGAGGAGCGGGTAAGGAGAGGGATCGATTGGGAGTTTAGGGTTTGTAGATGCAAACTACTACATGGATAAACAACAAGGTCCTAATGTATTTCACATCCGTGTTCAGTATCCTGCAATAAGCCATAATGGAAAAGGATACTGAAAAAGAATGTATGTATGTATATAACTGAGTCATTTTGCTGTACAGCAGAGGTTGACATTGTAAAAAACATTGTAAAAGAATCTTCCTTTTAACATAAAAAAAACTCCACAAATCTCACATCTTGTATGAAGTGTATTGAGGAGTATTGTTAATTGAGTGAGGCTGTGAGCTATTTCCAGTGTATTTCCTGTATGTGGTTTCTATTAAAAAAGAATGGAAAAGATTTTAAAGTTATATAATATAAACATTTGATTGCTTGTCACAATATGTGGTATATTTGAGTCTGTTCCATATAGAATATGTTGCTTTGATTATCCAGATCTTTGTGTTTAAAGTTGAGTGAAGCCGTGGATTTAGCAGCATCTGTGCTGGCTTTAGTGCAAGTGATTGCTGAGGAAGAGCCGGCAGTTGTGTGCCTTCTGTGTGGGGTTGTTCGGATGCTGCTTGACTCAGGCTGGACGCAGGGTAGGGCTGACTCTTCGGGCGCTTATGGCTTATGCACCTGACAGTGGGAGGCGTGGTACCTGCTCTAGCAACCCGGAGGCCCTCACCAGAGAAGCCTCCGGATTCATCACGGCCAAAAAGCCCCAGACAGGCTCACCAGGAGTGAGTGTTCCTCTGAAACCAAGAGGGATTTTCTGTTCTGAAATATATTCATTGAAGATCAGGAGCCTGTTAAGGAAACACGTTTTTGTTTTGTCTCACTGTAGGAGAGAAAAGAAGTTGAACAGTTTACCATACATAGTAAGCATTCAATGAACATTAGCTGTCTTTATTATCAGATGCTCTCATATAAGTAAGCCCCCGTTGCAGCTAAGATAGAGGAAAACTTTGGGTTACAATTTTATTCATTACTTTCGCAAACATTTATTAAGCATCTAGATACTAGGCATGAGTTATGCATTAATGGACACAGCAGTCAAGGCTTTTGTCTTCATAGAACTTAGCATAATAGGTGAAACAGACAAACAGGTAAACAAGCAAATAAATGTTAACATTACAGATTATGTTATGAGATATAAAGGATAGAAGCAGGAAATATATTGAAGGGTAGAATGGACAGAGAAGGCCTTTCTGAGAAGGTGACGTTAAATTTTGACTTCACAGGTGAGAAGGGCTTAGACATACAATGATGTAGAACTGTAGGACTCGATGTTGCACCTGGTTGTACAGGACAGGGAGGGTTAAGAGGGGACTCTGATTTCTGGCTTGAGCTACTGGATGGCCTTTGATACCATTCACAGAGAAGATTGGGGTGAAGATTAGGAAGAGAGGCCTAGTTGGGGATTGAAAGAGTAGTTTGGTATGTACTTGGTTTGATATGCTTGTGAAATACATAAATTTTTCAACTGGATATAGATGTCTAAATTTAAAGGAGAGGCTTGTGCTGTGGATGTCCATTTGGGAATCCTCTGCTTCCAGGTGCTGTTTAGTCATAGAAATGGATATGAATGCACAGAGAGAACAGAGTGCCCAGGACAGATACTTGAAGAATGATTTACAAGTTATTTATAAGAGGAAGAGTATAGACAAAGAAATGATGAGAGAGATAAGAGCAAATCTGAAAATGCTAAGCAAAGCTGTGCTTGGGAGCTTGGCCTCTAATACCGGCATAGTCCTTTGTGTCAGTCACTTGTGGGGACCATTATCTTCTGGAAGGACATGGGAGCACATTCTTCTACTGACTGTAGATTTTAAACTCCTTGGTCCAGGGGATGTGTTTATTTTGATGACTACTGAATGCTCAGTGCCTCGTGCATGGTAAAATCCCAGGATAGCAGCAGTGTTATTTCACGAGTACAGCTATTTAAGTTTGCAT
The DNA here is from genome assembly GCF_029407905.1 of Bubalus kerabau. Classification (NCBI taxonomy): domain Eukaryota; kingdom Metazoa; phylum Chordata; class Mammalia; order Artiodactyla; family Bovidae; genus Bubalus; species Bubalus kerabau. The sequence goes on from NC_073634.1 coordinate 77,710,694, forward strand.
GACTTTAAGAGGCTAAAGAATCTTCTTTTATGTATTTTTTTTTCCCCCACTAAATCAGGTTTTCAAGCTAGAAATGCTCTTCTTCAGTCAAATCTTTCTCAAACTCAGCTAGCTACTATATGGTGAGTTTGCCCATTAATTATGATTTTTAACTAGACATTCTGTATGATTTTTAATTAGACATAAGAAAGAAGCCATTTCTGTAAATGTTTGTGACTCAAAAATGTTCCACAAAAGCAACTGTGTGACAGTTAATGCAAACCTGCAAGCAAATAAAATTGCTTTGTAAAATGTTACCCTTGAGAATTTGGCATTTAATTATCTTACAAGTAAAACTTGTTTGCTTTTATGTAATACCTTCTGTGGAGAATTAGAGAGTATCTCATTTTCATTGTAGAGCGTGAGGTGATTTGATAAGTGAATTAACCACGAACCAAGACAAGCTACCTTTTTGAAGGGAATATTTCCCTTTTCATTTCAAAATTTCTTCCCTCTCTGGTGATATGGAAACTAAGGGCAAAAATAAGCTCGCTTTTCTGTATGTACTTTTCACTAAAATATATTAACCCAGCTGTTTTTCTGTCATTACTCTTGCTTTAAAAATAAAAAGATTGAACTCTTCTGAAAATATTTTACTCTGAATAGGCTTTCTAAGTTGAGAAACTTTATACTTTCTTTAGGACTCTGGCTGACATTGATGGTGATGGACAGCTGAAAGCTGAGGAGTTCATCCTTGCGATGCACCTCACTGATATGGCCAAAGCTGGACAGCCGTTGCCGCTGGCTTTACCTCCTGAGCTTGTCCCTCCATCTTTTAGGTGAGTGTCTCTGAAGGTTAAAGGGTGTTGTTTCAATCATGTTTGGCAGACAAGATTTTTACTCTGGGAATTCCTGAGGTCTCTGTACTTTTGTGGAAAATCAAGCATTTACATTGCCATTTGATTTTGGTATTTAGTGAGTAACACTGATAAGAGAGTAGATTTTAGAAGTACATATGTGTTTTCATAACATTATAGATAAGGAAACTAATGCCTAAAGAGATTCGAAATAAATTTACCCAAGAATAGCAACTGGTCGAACCATGTTCTGAATCCAGATCTGTCTGGCTTGATAATTTGTATACTGATGTTCAGTGTAACTATAGACCATAATGTTTTAAATATCTTTAATATTATATGCTAAATATTAAATTGCTGTAGTCATTGATAGTCTATATAGTCTGGTCTAAAATTCTCAGATCTCATAATGCTAAATTTATTTGTTGTTTGCCTTTCTTAGAGGAGGAAAGCAAATTGATTCCATTAACGGAACTCTGCCTTCATACCAGAAAGCACAAGAAGAGGAACCTCAGAAAAAATTACCAGGTAACATTGAATGTCCAAGTTGTATATTTTATAGTGAATGCTCTTTTTTACTGTGAAGTAGAAATGAATATTTAGAATTTTAACTTTCTTAATATATTAAATGCTATATGAGAAACTATTTGATGAATAGGATGGATTTTGACATCAATAAAATTAAGACTGTCAAAATTGAGAAGAAGAGACTGGTGTATATATTTGGCAAGATTGTATGTATTAGATGTCCAATTTAAAGTGTTTCCCACTTTTGGAAAAAGCATTACAGCAAGCTTCATGATGAAATCTTGAGCTTTAAAAAAAAGTTTAAATATTGGTTGAAAATGTACATGTGTATATATTTAAAAATACTAAAAAGTTATATAACATATAACTTTTAACATATATGTAACATATATGTTATATATATATGGCATATAACAAATATAGAGCCATACAATTTTGGTTATCCTTGAAGAAAATACTGAGAAAAGAATTGAAAAGTATTTTTATTGGCAGGAATAGTAAAATTATTTTTCTCTTGGATGGACTCAAACTTAGTGATCTGTTTTTCCCAGAATGAGTTTTTTTCCCCAAAATGAATATTCTTATAAGAAAATAAATATTGTGTCATTTACATTTGAATTAAGATTATCCTTAGAAGTATCCAAAGAGAAATTGCATTCACATGACCACGAGGCATGAGGATGTTGAAACCAGATTATAGGTTCAGTAGGTGCTGCTGAAGAGTGCTTATGCTGTACCTTATTTAGTTACATTCGAGGACAAGCGGAAAGCCAACTATGAGCGGGGCAACATGGAACTGGAGAAGCGACGCCAGGCCATGATGGAGCAGCAGCAGAGGGAGGCAGAGCGCAAAGCCCAGAAGGAAAAGGAAGAATGGGAACGAAAACAGAGAGAGCTACAAGAGCAAGAATGGAAGAAACAACTTGAATTAGAAAAACGCTTGGAGAAGCAGAGGGAATTGGAGCGACAACGGGAAGAAGAAAGGAGAAAAGAGATAGAAAGACGAGAGGTTATTTTTTTTTATGTTATTTTATTTCCAGGGAAATAATTTCCTTTAATAAGTGGCTACATTTCATTTGATAAAAAATGGTACTTTTATTTTTCTCTGCCTCATTCATTCATTCTTACCCTGTATGAATCTGAATCTTCCTTCCCCTATGAAGGGAAGAGGGTCCTTGCTTATGAAGGGTTTCCAGGACTGACAGCTGGTAGAGAAAGCATATCTGCAGGTGGTATCTCAATCAGAGCAGGATTGGTCGCAAAGCTGAGTTGAGTGAGGAGCTAGAAGAAGGAGTCAGTTGATCAGGTCATTAAATGAAACTAAGCTTAGGATCCAGAGTAAAAGGTCAAGTTAATTGGAGAGGCAGAAAGAAAGCCTTGAGAGGAATTAAGAGGGTGAGCTTACACAGATCCTTGGGATAAATGGTGCTGTGCGGGGTCCCTGGGAGGCCTGGCTATATTTTCAAGGACTGTGCATGTAAATTACAGTGCCACTGAAATAATTGTAAATAAAAGTTTTTTAATTCCCTGATACCAGAAGAAAGGTGCAGTTATTCCTACTAACATCTATATGTATGGAGTTGTCCTTTTGTTTATTAAGGGAAAAGTAACTGTAGCAAGAAGATGGTGCTTGACGCAGTCAGAAAGTCTGGTAGATGAATTTGCTTTTGTGGAAGTCTTTAGGTCCATTGATAACAATAGGTTTGCCCAGTTACCCTTTGACCTCGAGTCCACTCAGTGCTAAATGCTGCCTCAGCTTTACTTTGTCCTATCATCAGTTTTTGAATGATACAAAAAGTGTTAATTTTAAAATTAACCTTGGTTCATTATTTTCAGGCCGCAAAACAGGAACTTGAAAGACAACGTCGTTTAGAATGGGAGAGAATTCGTAGGCAGGAGCTTCTCAGTCGAAGGAATAGAGAACAGGAAGAAATTGTCAGGTTAAACTCTAAAAAGAAGAGCCTCCATCTCGAGTTGGAAGCACTGGTATGCTTATAGATTTAAGTGAAATTTATCTGAATGATGCAAGAGTTACTTGTTGAGAATTATTACTGTTTTTTAAATCAACCTCATGAATATATTACATCTTAATATAATTAGTCATATTTTCATATGTGCTTTTTAACAGTCTAGACAGTATGGTTTACTAAAAAAGGATAGTGACTCAAAACGTTGAGAATTGTGTTGTGGTTTTAGTTTAGATGTGGATAGGCAGTGTACTCTTGGGTAAGACATTTCCCTTTTCTGTGCCTCACTTTGTGCATCTGTAAAGTAAAACTTTGTGCTGGTTCAGTGATTTTCATTTTTTCATACTGGAAGATGGTCTACAGAAGGATAAGCAAGAGGTGGGAAAGAGGAGCCAAGGTGGCAGGACAATGTCTCCTCTCCCCACTTTTACCCACACTTCACCACAGAGAATCGCCACATTAATCTGTGGTACTTTTATTGGGAAAAAAGCTTTGATTGGGAAAAAAGGATTCTACTGCTAAAAAGGAAAAAAATGATCGGAAACTGCTGACCTAAATGATCTCTTACTGTTTCTTTCAGTTCTCTAAGACTATGGTTGTTAACTAATATTGGCCATTATGCTTATCAGTTTTCACACATCAGATGTTGGGGCATCAAAGTGTTAAAAGACTTTGCTTGAAATGCAGGGTGAGAAGATATTCGACTACAACTCTGAAGTTCCATAAACCTGACCTGATTGTATAGTAGGGTTTTGCAAAAATCCCAGGGACAGCGGGGCCTGGTGGGCTGCAGTCTATGGGGTCGCACAGAGTCGGACACGGCTGAAGTGACTTAGCAGCAGCAGCAGCAGCTATGTATAGTAGAACCATATTTACATCTTGTTTAATTGTAATCTGATATCGTATTTGGCTGATGAATTACATTTTTAAAAAGTCATAGTATCTTTCATCAAAAAGATACTGTTTTTTGCTTTCAAATAGGTAGAAAAGCATACCACAATTATTAAGCATGCCATAGTACCACAGAACAGTCCTGAGAACTTTCACTTCTTTTTGTAGCTATTTGGATATCTGTCTGAACCATTATGTTGGCTATATATTTTTTTCTTCAAAATACAGTGGGAGGAATCCTTAAGACTGTATATACCCCCAAGAACTGGAGTAACACACCAAACAGTAGCAAGTAGCATAGAATAATGTACAGAGTCTGGAAAAGCCTATTCTTATATTTGCTGAAGAAAATAACATGAACTCCAGGATGGGCACAGCATATTCCCTTCAGCATTATATTTCTCAAATATGAAACAGACTTTTCAGTAAAAACCTCACTATTGGTGATTTTTAATCAGTGGCCTCTTTTTTCCTCACCCCACTGTGTTTGCTAAGCCTGCCATAACAAAATACCAAAGACCAGGTGGCTAAAACAACAGAAGTTAATTTTATCACAGTCTGGAGGCTGGAAGTCCAAGATGCAGGAGTCAACATACCTGGTTTCTTCTGAGGCTTCTCTTCTCGGCTTGCAGATGGCTGCCTTCTCACCGTGTCCTCATGCGGGCTTTTCTCTGCCTGTGTATCTCTGCTGTCTCTTTTCTATTCAGATGTTCTCATCTTACAAGGATACCAATTGGATTGGAGTAGGGCCCCCATCTGACCTCATCTAATCTTAATCACCTCTTTAAAGGTGAAGTCTTTAAAGGTCCTGTCTCCAAATATGGTCATATTCTGAGGTCACTGAGAATACAGTCAACATATGAATTTGGAGGGACACGATTCAGCCCATAACACCTTTCCCTTCTTAGCTTCCACTGAGAATCTCTGCTATTTTTTGTTCCTTTTTTTTTTTCTTCTCAGAAAGGAAAAAAAAATATTGTTATAGGAGAAGAGTATCATGGCCAAAGAGACCCTCTTGGACACTGTTTAATGAAGTGAAAGTTGCTCAGTCATGTCCGACTCTTTGCGACCCCGTGGGCTGTAGCCTGCTAAGCTCCTCTGTCCATGGGATTCTCCAGGCAAGAATACTGGAGTGGGTTGCCATTCACTTCTCCAGGGGATCTTCCCAACCCAGGGATCAAACCCAGGTTTGATTCTCTACCCTCTGAGCCACCAGGGAAGTCCTGGACACCGTTTAGTTAGAGGAATTAGCTGGCAGTGTTGAAGGTAGAACTAGAAGTTCAGAGAAGGTAACCCTAAATGTCACATACTAACACCCTCTCGTCCTCATTATTTTTTGAGATTTTTTTATATTTTAATATTAAAAATTAGTGTCTGAATGCTGGGTTCAGAAGACAAAATTCAGTGTGTTGTGTCTGTGCTTTCTCACTTAAGGCTCTTATACTCAGAATGGTACATTTCCTGCTAATAACTCTTGAGTTAACTTGGTATTAGACATTTATCTTAGGGGCTTCCCTGGTGACTCAGACAGTTAAGAATCTGCCTGCAATGCAGGAGACCTGGGTTCAATCTCTGGGTCAGGAAGATCCCCCAGAGAAGGGAATGGCAACACTCCAGTGTTCTTGCCTGGAGAACTCCATGAACAGAAGAGTTTCCTGCTAATCACTCTCTTGAGTTAACTTGGTTTTAGACATTTATCCTAGAGTGAATATAAATGACAAATGACATTTACAATTTAAATAAAAATATTATTCTCTTGATGGGAGCATTTTTTAGTAGCATTTTATGTAGCTGTATTTATATGGTCTTCCCGTAGAATGGCAAACATCAGCAGATCTCAGGCAGACTTCAAGACGTCCGACTCAGAAAGCAAACTCAGAAGACTGAGCTGGAAGTTCTGGATAAGCAGTGTGACCTGGAAATCATGGAAATCAAGCAGCTTCAACAGGAGCTTCAGGTGAGTGCTTGGCTGCTGAATCGTCCTTCACTGTGAGCAGTTACTAATAAATAACTCTTCCTAATCTAGCGATTTTTTGCTTTTGGGGTCCTGAACCCTGTGGAGCCTCTAGTGACCTCCTTGTAAAAGGGTAGTAGACATTCACAACCTTGTGGAATATCAGGAATCTCATGGACTCCTTAAAACTCTGCCTGACACCTGGCTAAATTCTGCTTAATATTTATACATTCCCTGAGCATTTGCCACTTTGTGTTTTAAGTCTATAATAAATACATACATAAATATATATTAAACTAAGGTTATTGTGACTACTTTTAGGAAATTTTTACCTAATGTTGTTCTTTCAGAAATTGTGGTGAGAATATAATTACTAAATATGCCCTCAGGGACCTGGTAATTCTGCTGTTTATTTGTGCAGAAAAGAGACCCTGGAAGCATTTTGCATCTCGAGTCCTCTTAACCAAATGTGTTTTTCTGTAAGGACTAACAGTAATTAACATAATGTTTTTACTTTCTCACAGCAGATGTAGACAAGACGCCAAATAACATTTCCTGTCTGATTTACACCTGCTTTCCCAGATATCCCTGAGTTTTTGGCCCCTCTTTGATCTTCATCCTGGGGTATCATAGCCTGCTTCCACACGCCATTCAGAGCAGATACCAAAGGCACCTCTTAGGCTGTGCCTGTTCTCATCCTTTAGGACATGGGAAATTGTCAGGCTTCTTGACATACCCTACTAGCAAAGCTTTCTTCACCACCTTTTATTTTCAGCCAGTCTTTTGTAAATGGATTTATGTGTAAGTATTTGTATTTTAAATCATGTTTGATCCCATTCTAGTTTACAAGTTGTAAGCAATTTATATATTATTCTACATATTAATCCTATACTAAGTTTTACGAGTGATCAAATCATGTTTATACATTTTCAAAAAATTCTTAGACAACATTACAGAGTTTTAATCAGGTATTACTTTTTCTTTTTTAAGGAGTATCAAAATAAACTTATCTATTTGGTGCCAGAGAAGCAGTTATTAAGTGAAAGAATTAAAAACATGCAGCTTGGTAACACACCTGGTAAGTCGCTAAGGTTTGTTTTGCGTCTTTTATTCTTTATTCTTTTCTGAATGTGTCAGGCATACTCTGCTACTTTTAAAAAATAGCATCATTCTATTATAAATAACATTTTTTTGACTATAGTTAAACTTTTTTAAATTATGTGAAAATGATCACATGTTGGGTCATTTTTAGCAATAAAAAGTAAATGCAAATAAAGTAACAATTGTGATCTGACTTCCTGTCTCACACCATTTTTATTTATATATTTTAAATATTAATCAAATAAAATGTTAGATTACAGTTAAACAAGACCTCAGTTTGGCTTGAACACAATGCTGTCTGTGCATTTTGGCAAGATTCTTCACTAATTGTAGAAAGAACTGTTTATAAGGACACTTTTCTATGAAGCCAAACCTGTTGGACTCTAGGGTAATAGTGTACAACAATGATAGGCCTAAGCAACTGGCATACCCTTCCAGGGACTTTAAATCATCTAACTTTGTGATTCATGTGAAGAATTTTTACCAACTTGGCCCTCTGACATCTGTGGAACAAAATATTCCAGTGTAATTTATAAGAATATAACATTTCTCTTGATTCAAGTCTCAACCAGAAAACTGAAAAAAAAAAAAAAATCTCTATGTTGGATAGCATGCCAATAATAGCGTAGCAGAAGAAAGATTTATTTAAAGAAAAGTAACTGCAAATGTGTTAAAACTAGCTAAAGTATCCTAAATGTCTCCCACCGAGTGCCAGTTTTTCACTTTATGGCTCTTTATTACACTTCTGGTTGTTGAGGAGGTCCAATTAAGTAGAGTTATCCCTCTTCTTTGCCCAGGTTCTGAACAAATTGAGAAATAAGGCAAAAGAGTAAGACATGAGAGACCAAAATACCACTTCATTATTAATAAAGCTGACATTAGATAGCATGATTTATCTGTGAGCAGTACAGCTGCCCAACGTAAGACATTGGGTGCATGAACAAAATAGAATGCAGATTCCTGTGGGCAGTTCAACCTCAAGAAAGCAAGGGATAGGAAAGATATAGGGGCACATATGCCCAGGTCCTTATCTTGATCTCACCAATTATGTAAGAGTTAGAAAGAAGCTGGGACCGCTATTCTTATCAAAGTCTTCTTACATGGAAGAAGCACCAGGCATAGAAAAATCAATCTTTTGAACTACTTTTATCATGTCCCCCACCTTCCACTGACGTCTCTTCTCAGACCATCTTCCTGGAACAGGGTGCTTTCTTTTCTTGGTTATTTAAAGTGTATCAGCTCCCACCTCACCCCTCACAGGCATTCCAGAGGCAACATAAGACAGCCTTCCTGATCAGTGCAGGGTGCAAAGTATGTTGTCATCCTCACTGTCAGTATCTGAACTGTGAGTAGGATGTAGATGTGTCTTGTTAGGGACCCAGTAGAGCTCTGCTTCTGGTAGAGCATAGGTAACCATGCTATCTAACATCAGCTTTATTAATAATGAAGTGGTATTTTAGTCTCTCATGTCTTGCTCCTTTGCTTTATTTCTTAATTTGTTCAGGTTAGCTTTTATAAATTTATTAATCTTTGTTCTAGTCCAGTCCAGAATAGGAAGCTCTTATTTGGAGTTTACAAAGTACCCAGTATCCCTTAGATTCCTCACTCCATAACAGTAACCATGTAAAATTATCAGCCACGCACCAAGCACCATGCTAGACAGTTTTCATGCGTTATTTCCTTTCATCTTTACAACAACCTTATGAAGTAGTAGTTGTTATTCCCATTGTTCAATTTGGAAAAACTGAGATTCAGAGAGAATAAGAAGTTACCCAAGATTGTCTCAGCTTCCCAGGTAGCACTAGTGGTAAAGAACCTGCCTGCCAGTGCAGGAGACAAAAGAGACATGGGTTCGATTCCTAGGTCAGGAGAATCCCCTGGAGGTGGGCATGACAACCCACTCCACTATTCTTGCCTGGAGAATTCCATGGACAGAGGAGGCTGGCGGGCTATGGTCCATAGGGTTTCAAAGAGTCTAACATGACTAAGCGACTTAGCATACACACAAGATCATTTAATAGTAGGTTCAAATTCTTGTGTATCTGACTCTAAAGCTCACTGCACTACAGTGTTGCCTCCTTCATTTATCCAACACAGTGCTCGTAGATAGGATATGATCACATTTGGTATAAAAGCATCCATTATTACTGCTGCTCAGTTTGAATACTAAGAATGAATATTCTTTGACTTTTATTTCTCCCAATGCTTATCTCCCACTAGAATAGAACCCATGCTTATCTTTCACGTTTACCTACTGTTGAACAAAGAACAGGGCCTTGCATATAACAGATGTGTAATTTAATGATTAAATATTTATTGAAATACTGGAAAGCTCTTAGAATTATAAAGAATTTAGCAAGGTGCCTGGATATAAAATCAGCATATAAAAATTAGTAACTTTACTATATATCAAAAGTATTTATTCAGAAAATATGGAGGAAAGTCTCACTCACATTAGCATTCTCATTGTTAAATGAATAAGGAAAAGCACAGCCATACAGTTTTACTGATTAACATAAAAGATTCCTGGATAAGTAGCTACATATTATATTCTACTCCTGAATGAACTAGCTCAACATTTTAAAGATGTTGTTTAGTTCTCTACTAATTCATCTATATATTCAGTTTAATTCAGATTTCTTTAAATGAAACTTGGCACAATAATTCACAAATTCACCTAGAAGAGAAAATACGCAAGATGGGGTAAGACATGAAAAAGTGGGAGGACGAGACTAGCCCTATCAAATACCAAAACATAAGTTATGAAAGGTGTAATACCTAAAATAATGTATGTTTGATCAAAACTAGACAAAGCACTGGAACTAAATAGAGAATCTAGAAACATAGTATATGGGTACTGCTTTTGTCTTTCTAGTTATACCAATTTGACCAGACAATAACCATTAATTACTGGTAAGGACAAGAACTTCTGCAAAAAGTAAACTGTGTAATGTTTGTATTTCAGATTTAGGGATCAGTTTACTTCAAAAAAAATCATTAGAAAAAGAAGAATTATGCCAAAGACTTAAAGAACAATTAGATGCTCTTGAAAAAGAAACTGCATCCAAGCTTTCAGAAATGGATTCATTTAACAATGAACTGAAGGTATTTATCTTCTATTATATTCATTTTTAATTTGCTGCCTCTTTACCTTCCTTATTTTAATTGAATGAATAACTAAAGCTAATATGTTCGTTATTTACATAATTTATTTTATTAGTTGAGCTACACCAGAATTGCAAGATTGTTTTTAATGTTCTCCATATATATTATAAACTGAGTCATGTAAACATACAATTTACCATAGTTTCCAGTTTTTGATGACTGTTTTTATTGGCATCTATACATTTAAAAAATAATTACCTTTGTCAATATTAGTATTACATTAGATTTGTCAGTATGGATCTCAGCCAGAATGATCTTAAGCAAATTTGAAAATGGGAAATATGGAAAATTTTAAATAGTCCAGGTGGTAGAGGCTCTTTTAACACACTAAATTCTTTTTTTATAATTTAATTAACCTTTGTGAAATAATGCAATAACCAGTGAAATCCAAAGCATAATTTGGCACTAAAAATTTTGCATGGAAAGTAGATTCGTGACTCATTATTTGCTGCAGTGGAAGAGCAGATGTCCAAAACGTATACCATATGCTTCTCATTCTGTGCAGTACTAGTTGTATGCTGAAGCCATACCTATGAAAGAAAATATTAAAAGCCGAAAATCAGACTAATGGCACATGATTGAAATTTGGGACTAGTCTCAGTTACTCCTTTGCTAACAAAGTGTGAAGTTTTCAGAGCATAAAGTATTACAAGGTTTTTCAGGCAAATCTGTCTCTTCATTTGACTTTCATCTTGCTAACTTATTTAGAATAATGTTACACCAACCATAAAGTAAACAGTATGATCAAGAAAAGAAACCATGGTGGCTTTAGTGAAGGAGGGAAATTTGAGGTGAATAATGTTAATGACATATTCTACACCAGCATTTATTCTGTAGAAAAAAAATTTAAAGAAAACCAAATAATTTGTCATTGATGGACAGACAAACCAACCAAGTTATCTTCCCTACATTATTTTTTAAAATCTGTACATAGTTTAATTGGCTTTTTATCTGCCTTATCTTACAGTGTGGGAATATGGATGACTCTGTTCTTCAGTGCCTTTTGTCTCTGCTAAGCTGTCTCAACAACCTCTTCCTCTTACTTAAGGTTATTTTCTAATATCTAGCTCTTTTTCTTTGAGTTACTTTACTGTTTCTTTTTTTAAACACTAGACTATTCTTTGCATTTATCTAAGTATCTTTGTTTGAAATAACCTATACAATATAAACATTTTTCTTTCTGCTTGCTTAAATATCCTTCTGCTGTTTCACTGCCTGTTTGAGTCTAATGCCAGGAATCAGTAAGGTTGCCCAGAGTTCTCTTGAGGAACCCACGACACTTAGAAATATTACCTGGTTCCCTGTGAGTGAGGCTAAATGATGGGATGATTATTGATTCAATTAAAAAGGAAACTAAGGGAATGTGAGACTAAATTATTTACCCGTATCACTGAAAATTACTGTTTAAAGTAAAACTTAAATACTTTCTGACATCTAGTGCAAGGTTACATCGTGTATATATCAGGCTGCTTCCCAAAACTATGATAAGAACCAATAATGTAGGTGCAGCTTTGGTTTTGTCTAGTTATCAGGTCTCATATTTATATACACTTGTACCACAGAGAAAAATGTTTAAATCATAAATAAGCAGTTCACTTTTTCATGTGTAAATAGCACAAAGAATATTTAAAGTACTCAATGAATTCCTATTTAAATTTAATTTAAAGAGACTTGCTCTATATTTACCACTAGCTGAGCCTAGTAGATTTTTAAATACATTCTACTCAGTACTAAAGTGGATGACAACAGGGCACTTAAATGTACATACACAGTGAAGGCAGGAAGTAGAACTCAATTGCTACCTAAAGAAAAGTAGATGGAAAGATGATATCAGCCTTTCCTTTATGGTTATAGCATGAATGGCCAGATTATCTGACCTTAGAACGTGTGCTTCAGGTCACACAGACATTTAAACCTGTTTCTTCATGTACACAGTGAAGTTTGACGATGGTTTGTGGACTATGCTCACACACACAAGTCTGATTCTTTGAGTTAGCATTTGATTCTCCACAGGCCAGCAGATTATTCTTGTTTCTTGTTTTACTTTCTTCCTTCTGCTTCCTGCCTTCCAACCTTTCACTGCTTGTTGATGCTTTCATCAGAGGCAATTTAGGAATCTAAAAGGGGATGAAACCTACGCTGTCAGAGTGGTCAGGAGAGTGACTGTACAGAAAGCAAGAAAAGAGGCTTTCTGCAGCCATTAGAAATGATACAGAGCAGTCAGTTAACATAGTACTGGAAAGTTTCCATTGAATTGCCAACAAGGAGACCTTTGAAGACCCTTTTGAGAGTGTCATCTCAGTTGAGTGACCACCAGAAGCTGGACTGCTGCAGATCAGGAATGAATGGGAGCCGAGGAGGGGTGGAGTGAGTGGGAAAAGCTTTAGAAGAGTGAAAAGAGAGCATGGAGAAAAAGAAAGCATTGGTTAAAAAGAGAGCATTGGGGTTTTTTGGTTTAAGAAAGACAACAAAGGATACAAAGTTTTAGTTACGCAAGATGGAAAAATTGTGAAATCCAGTGCACAGCATAGTGACTATAGTTAGTGAATTTGAACTGTACAATACAGTATTGTTAGGAGGATAGATCTTAAACATTCTCAGGAAAGAAAGAAAGAGGGAGAGAAGACAGGGAGGGAGGGAATGAGAGAGGGAGTGGTTACTATATAAAGAAATGAATTTGTTAATTAGCTTGATTAGGGTGATCATTTCACAGTGTATATGTGTATTAAAACAAGTTGTATACCTTAAATATATAGTTTTTATTTATCAATTATACTTTATAATAAAGTTGAAAAGTAAAAGAATAATTGGAGCCACGCTTGAAAGTGGTATCACCTTTTTGTGCAGCATAAGGATACATGAGGAATGGATAGTTTTTGTTAGGACAGAAGCATGAAATGGAGAAAATTGAGCTTTTTGGGTAACTAACCATATCCATCAGAGGGTCTTAATTGCCTGCTGCTGCTGCTGCTGTGTCACTTCAGTCGTGTCCGACTCTGTGCGACCCCATAGACGGCAGCCCACCAGGCTTCCCCGTCCCTTGGATTCTCCAGGCAAGAACACTGGAGTGGGGTGCCATTGGCTTCTCTGCTTAATTGCCTACTCAAGCCAAATATTTTATTGCTGAATTCCCAACACCTAGAACAGTGCATGGAACATCATGGGTGGCAGTACATACTTGCTGAATGGATGAATGGTTTTGAATGTTCTCAGTCAGAAGATAGGCAGCATTTAGAGTTATTATTGGTATAGAGTTTAGAAGAAAAAAGTAGAAAGAAATTAGTCAAAACCAGTAGGAAACCATATATCCCAGATTTTAAGAACGCTTCTCGTTTCATATAATTTATTCTTTTAAGTAAAAGCTACTTTTTTAATTCAAAAAAGGAAAGAAAAGACTTGAAGGAGATAGTAAAGAGAGAGAGAGGGAGGGAAGGAGGAGAAAAGTGAGAGATTGAGACTTTTAAAGTGGTGATAATTGATGGAATAAATTTCCAGGGAAGCAGATTAAGATATTCTTGTTCTTCAAGATAAAAAGAATACTTCCAGTATAGCATATGGGGATAAGATAGGCATGAAGTCAGTTAAATTTGTTGGTGGAGAGTAGGAAGTTGACAGTGTCAAAACTTAAAATCAGAAGCAAGTTGGATCGTTGCAAGAAATCATGAATAGTTGAGGACATGGAATAACTCAGACTAGAAGGAAATGGATCAAATGCAGGAAGGTTTAATGCTTTTGAGATGGAAAGATGAGGGAGATCCAGTCTGGCTTAATGTAGCAAGATTATTGGCTGGTAGTGAGGAGAATGAATGGAAGATTGGGAGATTTCAGGAGAGAAAAGTAGCCATGAAATAATACATCTCAGTGTGGCTAGAGAGTGCAAGTTTAGTAGAGGAAAGCAGTCCACATCCTGAGGAGCGTTGAATGCCTATTCACAGTTGGAGTTCATGAATTTAAAAAAGAAACAGCATGACTAATTGTCTTTTTTCTTTCCACCAAAGTTCAGCTGCTTGTATGTAAGCACAGAAAAGGGTAATGACATAGATTCATAGATTTAAACAGGTTTGAGGTTTTAATGGACATGGGCAGAGAGGGACGAACAAGAAAGCTACAGATCTTAACACAGTAATTATGATAAAATGAACTCTGACATATGTTCTGAACATGAAGGGATATGAAAAGAGGAACGGCTGTTGATGGAAAAAGAGAGGATGATGGGGTCAGCAGAGCAGAGGTCCCAGAGAGGTTGAAAAACTGTTGAAATGGATGTGTCAGATATAAGAAAAGCTTGAAGAATAAGTAAGAACTTATGTTTGGGAAATGGGATACTGATCAATGGTCGTTTTCTTTGAGATGATGACAAGATATAATAATGCAAGTGATAGATCAAATGGACCCCCCCCCCAAAAAAAAGAGGTCATCATTGAGGAGATCAGCCTGAATTTAGGTTTTGATGGGGTTATCTATGTGGATGTCAAAGATTGGGAGAATAATGAAAATGAATGAGTGAGGAGCAGTGACCAGGTGATTGATAGATGACAGTAAAGAGGAAGGGGAGGGTGGAACTGCTGGATGGTATTCTGAGCCTCAGAAGCACAGAATTTGTACGAGTGAGGAGAAATAGTCATCGGAAAAGGCAATGAAGAGCAACGAGAATACTCAGGCCAGAAACCCAGTCAGTCATATTTACTATTACCTCAGGCCAGAAACCAGGTAAACCGTCCACAGCCAGGCAGTCATATTTACTAGTACCAGAATGGCCCAACTGACATTACGTGTCTCCTGATAGGATGCACTGAGAAAGACACATCACTTCTATGCTGTTTTTGCCAAAAATATTTCATCTGTGTAAATGTAAGGAAATAATTAGGCAAACCCAAACTGTGGTTTGGTCTATAAAATACTAACCCAAACACTAGAAATGTGAATCTCATAAAAAAATGGAGACCTCACAACAATGAAACAAAGTATATAGTCCTTGATTGGATAGTGGATCTAAAAAAAAAGAACTTATTAAGGACAGTGTTTACACGATTGGGAACATTTTTGGAATAAGAGTTCTGTATTAACTAATATTACTATGTCACTATTAACATTCTTTAGTTTGGTGCTGACATTGACACTAGTTATGTGGAATAATGATGAAGTTCTAGGGGGTGAAAGCATCAGTGTATGAAACTTAAGTCAAATTTTTTGTAAATCTGAAAATTTTCAAAAAGAAAAATTTAGAGTTGCAAAATGTTGTCAAATGTTTATGAAAATGAAATAGTAGTTTAAGTCTGTTTTTAAGTTACAGCCAAACATTGAGAAATGAAGAGGAGATGTGGGATAGTGTCAATGAGCAGATTCCTCATATTTCATATCAGGAGTCAATAATTGTTTTCTAATTCATAAATCAAGCTGTACTAATAATAGATAAGATTATTACAGGCTTTCTCTGTGACTGGCACTGTCCTAAATGTTTTACTTATATTAATTTAGTTAATCCTTAACATTACCCCTGTAATATACCTTCTATTATTGGTTCACATTTCACATAGAAGTAAATTAAGCTGCCTAGAGTCACACAGATAGCAAAAAGAGATTCAACCCAGAGAGTCAGGATTTGACCTTAAATGGTTATATTAGGGAAAAAATGAAAATTTATTAGCTAAGTGTTCAATTTAAGAAGCTAAAAAGAGACTAGCATAATAAAGGAGGAAAAAAGTAGAAGGAAATAGTGAAGTAGAACACAGATATTTAATAGAAGGAGTTAAGAAAACCAAATTTTTACTTTTATAGATTAAAAAAATTAACAAACCTTTGGCAAGACATTTTTAAAAGGAAATAAAAGTAAAGTTAGGAGTAAAAAGGAAAAATAACTGAATACATTGCAAATAATAAGAGGGAATATTATGACAAATTTTGCATATAAATATAAAAACATAGGTGAAATGAACAAATAATTTGTTAACATTGATTCAAGAAAAAAATAGGTAGCTCTATTGTCATGAAATATTTTAATTCTGTAGTGTAAAATCTCTAAAACAGAGTCCAGACCTGGAATTTTACTGACGAAATAAATAACTCCAATTTTATACATCTGTTTCAAAATATAGAAGAGGGAGTATTCCCAACTTATCACATGAAACTATCATAAACCTCATAATTTGATAAGAATAATGTGAAAAAGGATCATTATAGATCAATTTAGCATAGAGGCAAAAATTCTAAATAATATTGAAAAGTTGAATATGAAAATTTATAAGACATACTCAGCTATGACCAAATAGGATTTATCTTATCCAGGCAAAGGTGATTTGATATGTAAAAATGTTTTACTGTAATTTGCCATATAAACAGGTTAAAGGAGAAAAACAATATGCTCATCTCTCTAAATGCAGAAAAGGTATTTGATAAAATTTAGCATCTATTTATGATTAAAAAATGAAAAAGTTATTAGCATACTAGGAACAGAAGAAAACTTCCTTAACTTGAAAAGAATGATCTGTTGTTCTGTTAAGAAGGAGAACAACTCTGTTTGTAAGTGCAGATTGTTTACTTGTTTTCAGTTCATTGATAGATTATTTTTAAAATCAAAGTATAGTTAATTTACAGTGTTGTGTTAATTTCTGCTGTCCTGCAAAGTGATAGTTAACTATTAGATTTAACCAGGACCTCCTAGAAGCATGACTTAACTCAGAGGAGTGAGTCTAATGATACTTTCTAGGATCATTGTAACTCAGGTAGAGGAAATGTTTTTGGCAAGCCCCATGGTACTCTTCACATCTTACTAATATGCATAGACTATGGTTTATGTATGGTTAAGAGTGCCTGCAATGCAGGAGACCTGGTTTCTATCCCTGGATCTGGAAGATCCCCTGGAGGAGGACCTGGCAACCCACTCCAGTATTCTTGCCTGGAGGATTCCATGGACAGAGGAGCCTGCAGGCCACAGTCCCTGGGGTCACAAAGAGTCATGCACAGCTGAGTGACTTACCTTACCTTACCTATGGTTTATATATTTTCATTCACCCAGTAAATACTAACTAAATAACTGTAGTCTACCAGGCTCTGTCTTGGCTGGGATTATCTTTTTTTTTTTTTTAATAATAATAATTGTTTTTATTAAACACAGTAAATTTAGCAATTATGAATTCATGAACAACTGACACAGTCACCCCAAGATTTATGAAGTATAAAGTGACAGATGTGAAAGGAAAAACATAATTCAACTGAGGATATAATGACAATCAGTTTAGTTCATCTCAGTCGCTAAGTCATGTCCGACTCTTTGCGACCCCATGAATCACAGCACACCAGGCCTCCCTGTCCATCACCAACTCCTGAAGTTCATTCAAACTCATGTCTATTGAGTCGGTGATGCCATCCAGCCATCTCATCCTCTGTCGTCCTCTTTTCCTCCTGCCCCCAATCCTTCCCAGCATCAGAGTCTTTTCCAATGAGTCAACTCTTCACATGAGGTGGCCAAAGTATTGGAGTGTCAGCTTTAGCATCATTCCTTCCAAAGAACCCCCAGGACTGATCTCCTTTAGAATGGACTGGTTGGATCTCCTTGCAGTCCAAGGGACTCTCATGGGATTATCTTGATGAAAGACATTCCTATTGTCAAGAAACTCACTCCAGTGGAGAGACAGTCATACAGTTGGAAGATGCTGCCTGTGACAGGAGAATGCACATAATGCCTTGCAGAGCGCAAAGAAGCTCGTTAATTCAGACACAGGAGGAATGGCTAATGAAGGAAGACTTGGAACAGTATTTTTCTTTTAGCCTTTATGTATTTATTTGGCTGGTCTTAGTTTTGGCATGCAGGATCTAGTTCCCTGATCAGGGATTGAACCCAGGCCCCCTGCATTGGGAGCATGGAGTCACTGGACCACCAGAGTAGTCCTTGGAACAATATTTTAAAGGACAAGTTAGAGGGCTAACCTTGCAACCATATTAAGATCAGACTTTAATTTGGCTCCTCTCCACTTTGCTTTTAAACTTACAATTCTCCTTTTTATGACTTCAGCCAGTAATATAGCTAATATTTATTAAGGACACACTTAGTGCCCTACACTATTGTAAGCATTTTATGTGTGTTAACCCATTCAGTTCTCATAGCAATGCTGTGAGGCATGTACTGTAATTAACCTCATTTTACAGATGAGGACACTGTGAGATTTCCTAAGGTTACTCAGCTAGTCACTGACAGAGCCTGATTCAGATCTTGGGGGGTCTTATTCCAGACCCATGATCCTGAAGTCCTTTCATTAAACCAGGCTACTTCTCCATAGAATGTAACCACGGTAGTCTTCTGCTTTTCAATAGAATCTAAAGAAAGGTGCAACAGAGAGAACTGAGATCTGTAAGAGGACTGAGAGCTGAGATCTGTGAAAACTTTGCTATGAATGGTGATATTTGTATTATTATTGTCTTAAATCTTGATCTTAGACATTTTGGACATAGTCTCTGGATACCACATTTAACTCAGTTAAAAGGGTTCACCTGTAAAATATTTTTATTTCTGAAAAGAAATAAAGCTTAGGCTACTTTCCTTTGTTTGCTCGTGACTTGGAGTTTTTGTTTTCGTGTATAGATAGATGCCCCAAGACATCTTTTACCAAAAAATTCTATCCAAATGTGGTCTAAGCTCCCACCTTTGCTGTTAAGCTTCCTTTGTTTACTTTAGGTTTTTGTGGTAGTTTCTTTGTTTTTGGAGTTTTTTCCTCTTCCTTATCCCAGCCTTTTTCTACTGTCTTGTTCAGGATTCTGTGGATTCCAAGTAAAAGAAATTCAGTTCAAAATAGTTAAGCTAAAAAGAGTGGTAACTGGAAGAATACTAGGACCACTAACTGAATCAGTAGAAGGGGCAGTTCCTAGACATGGGAGTGAAGTCAGAGATTTGGTTCCCCAGCACTCCTCCTTGCTCCACCTCTCTCTCTCTAATCTTTGCTTCTCTCTTTCCTGTGTTGACTTCATTTCTACCCCTGATGGCCTCACTAGGAAATGGGGCAGCCCCAGGTTTACCTTACCCTCACTTTAATGAGTTTAGTGAGGGAAAGGCTTCTTTCTCTCCTCCTCAGTATATCTGAATCCTGGGAAGGGATTGTGGCCAGCTTGGATCACGTGCATGTCCTTTGCACCAGTCATTCTTGCCAGGGGAATGAGGTGCCGTGATTGTTCAGATCACGTGACCACACTTGGGTGGAAGTGGGAGGAGCGCTGAGTGTGTCAGACTCTTCAAAACCAAATCGAAGGGTGGTTTTCAGGGGGTAAAGCAACTTCCCCAAAGGAGGAAGAGGATGTTAGTAGAGAAGGGGAAGGAGTACTGAGTGGATAATCACAGGTTTCTGCTAAGACACTCAACTATGTTCCAGATTTTGGCACTTTTCTCTACTTTGAGGCTGAATTCTTTGAAGACAAGGACTATAGACTCAGGAGTCAGATGGTCTTGATTGGATCCCCTGTGAATCTTTATAGCATTTTTCACAGAACTAGATGCTCAATAAACATTTAATTCCTGTTTAATACTTTTCATTATTTTGACCCACTCTAGTCATGGTTTTAGGTAGACGTTATCTTTTCCATTTTAGTTATTAAATTATTTAAATTAAATATTGCATAATTTATTAAATAATTATTTCTGTGTTTAGTTCAATATCTGACTGGATAAAAGTTATGGATAACTTGGTTCAACTACACATGTCAAAACTATGACTCAACAAAATTCCTCTTCAAATGTTGTAGCAAGCAAACTGTTTTCCCTGAATTTTTTAATGGATTGCTTTTCTATTGAAAACAAAGTACCAAATCAAATACTTGGCTTGTAAAAGATTTTTGTTCCTTAGGAATGAATTAGTATAAAAGTAGTTGATTTTAACATAAATTTGTCCTCAGTGGCTATATACCTTCAGTACTTAATGTATTCAAGATTTTTTTTAATCATCTTTTTTAAGACTTTTAATCTTTTTTACTTTAGTTTAACTTGCTTTATGATTTTTATCTTTAAATGCAGTTGCCACATTTTTATGTAAGGCAAAAGTATTTAAATCCATGCCATATTAACTTTTTATTTTCTCCTTAGGAACTGAGAGAAAGTTACAATACACAGCAGTTAGCCATTGAACAGCTTTATAAGATCAAACGTGACAAACTGAGGGAAATTGAAAGAAAAAGATCAGAGTTAATACAGAAAAAGAAACTAGAAGATGAGGCTACAAGGTAATGTAGTTGATAAATTTATTATACTATATTGCTACTAAAATTCTAATTTTTGTTGCCCATATCTTTAGTTTGACTATGAAAAATATAAGGGGAATAAAATTATTATCCTAAGATGCTAATTAGATTATAAAGTTTAGAAGTTTAGTCCTTCTTTTGCAGACTGAGTTTACAGTAACCAATTGTAAATGTTCCCTTAGTGAAAACTACAGGCTTTGGAGTTCAACCTGGGTTATCTTGATCTACCATGAACTTGGTTAAGTCACTTTACCTTTTGGAACCTCAGTTTTTACCATCTGAAAAATAGAAACAGTAATGCATACCACATAGCTAATTCATAATTAAATAAGATTAAAGAACCAACTATAGTGTTTAGTAGGTAATAAGCACCATTATTTTTGTCTCTCCATAGTAAATCTATTACTGTTTCCTGAGAAATCATAAAAACCAAGTACTTAATTTTATAGAGGGTAATATTGAGTGCAGAAATGCCATGTTGATACAGTTTTCTTTATATATATCTGGGCTACATCAACTGCCTACATTTGTAGCAAAGAAAAGTGAGACAGTTGTGTGTCTGAAGCATAGAGCCATTCATTTAGAGACTGCACATGACTTTTTTTTCTTTCCCTAAGATTCTACTTCTGATACATTCCTATGTTTCTCCCAAGTTCTCTAGTATCAGAAATTGTTATAATTAACAAATATCAACACACCAGCATTTCTTCACCCTGGAGAAGAGTAATGTCCATGAAATAGCTGCTGGGAAGACAAGAAAGACACATTACCATATAGCAGGGCTCTTTTCTTACTAACTTCAGAATAACCACCTCAGCACATTTTTATTTAATGGTCACTGTTGACTGTGATGCAGGTAAACTCTGGGTTACTCCTTGTCTCTAGATTCCTCATAGTTCTAGTAGGGGATTCAGACAGCTAAGCAAATAGCTGTAACATTTTTTACTCCAAGACTCATACTTTTGTGACTCCCTAGCAAGAGATACTGGAATAATATAGAATGTAGAGGCAGTAAAGTTTAAATTAAGGAGGTTTTTATCTGCCACCTAACTTGTGCAGCATTGTGTGCCACAAGGGAAGTGTGCAATGGCTGCACCACTAGTCACTGTGCTCGGATTTTCTGTTGACACATGCGAGTATCTTGATATCTCTCCATCATTGCTCATAGTTCCTTTCAGCCCAGTAGGCCATATTAGTAATACACATTTTCATTTTATTCACCATCTTCACACATTATCCTACTTTAGTAGAGGGAAGCAATCAGAACATGTAGGATTGGTTCAGAGCTGGGTCTTAGTACTATATCTTGATTTCTTGGCCACTTGCCCAGCTATGTTGCCTTCTTACTCAAAGCTATTGGTAATAGTCAGGTTTTCCCATTGTAGGTCTGGTCTCTTTGCCTTGTGTCCAATTTTTGAAGCATCTTCTGGCCCTGGACCAGTTTCTCATCCACAAACTTAGAAACTTTACCAAAATTTAATTTTATATTCTCTTAACTCTCTCGTCTTTTCTTTATCCCAATAAATATGTGGCAAGTACCCTGATAGTGGTGTTCATAATGCTATGACAATTTAAATAAAGGTAGGTTGGGTCATCCTAGACATGAGAGACTGTCAGGGAACGTTACCAAGGAACTAGGAAAGGGAATATTGGTTGGAATTAAGTCAAGACTGCTAAAGAAGCATACTTCTGAAAGGGGAGGTGGATGTCGGTTACAGAAAATGGTAGAGAGAGCACTCTGCAAAGTGATAGAGGGTGTAGGAGGGTTTGCAGAGGGTTGAGTGGAAGCTAGTTGTGTGATAATGAACCAGGAGTATGAAGTATAAGACATTGGGGGATGAGGAGAAAGGGTTCATGACTAAGTGGGTCTACAGTTTTTAAAATTATCTAGGATTTCCAAATTCTTCCAGGAATTATAGGAATAGAGATACAGAATTAAGCCAAGACTTTCACCTTCGTGGGGCATAAGTGCCCCCCAAAACCCAGGATGCATCAGTCACAGCCCGTGATAGTGTGTGCTGAGGCTTGAAGAAGATGTTAAATTTGGTGGTGACTGCTCTGCCTTCAGTAAGATCATCAAAAGTATGTGCAGGAAGAGCTGTGGTGAGCATTAATTCTGTATGATCACAGGTCATCTTGACTAGCTAGAAACCAAGCTGCAGCTGTATCAAATGTCATAGAAACTTGTACAGAAGCATAGACCTCTCGAGGAAAAATGATCTGTTAACCAAAATCTAACAAATGAAAAAGACTTTTAAATGATAATATAAGAAGTAATCTGTCTGTCTAGAAGCATTTCCTATTTTCACAGCAATGACTAAATCCCAAAAACAGGGATTAGCTAGGATAGTGAGAGTAAGAGTTTGACAGCAGTCTTGGTGAAGAATCTAGAGAGAAGGAAAGGGAATTTAAATACAATTTTTATATTTGTTTTCTGATTAGTTGCATTTTAGTTTTTTACCACTTTTTTTCCCTTGGGTTTAGGAGCTTGGCTGGCAGGAAGAAATCTGGGAGTGTGAGAAATTGTTAGTCATACACTTCAGCTCATCTGTTTATCCATAGTTTCTCTCTTGATTAGTTGATTGACTAATTGGTTTTCTCCTTCAGCCCTGATTCCCCATGGTTTCTCCACTCCCCCTCACATGTCTTTGTTGTATGTAGTAAATACATAATTAAGAAATATTAATTTTTCTTCAGTTTGTCAGGAAGAAGATCTATTATATTTTTATTTCGCATGAAAGAAATTTAGGACATTATGCGAACTTTTTCTTTTTTATCAAGGAAAGCAAAACAAGGAAAAGAAAACTTATGGAAAGAAAATCTTAGAAAAGAGGAAGAAGAAAAACAAAAACGACTCCAAGAAGAAAAAGCACAGGAAAAAGTTCAAGAAGTGGAGCGGAAAGCTGAGGAGAAACAAAGTAAGGATAAGGTTAAAAATAATTGGTTTGATTTTTCTGAAACAGAGCAACAAAAGCAACAAGAAAAAAAGGTTCTAATGAGGCAAGAAGAAGAAGAAAATTTAAATGGATGCTAATTCTTTTTCTAATTAAACTTGGATGAGAAATATGTAGTCTTACTAAAACAGATTGAGGGTAGAAATCTTAAAATGACGAAAAGAAAGTAGTCACCACGACCAATGCATAAACCTGGACACAGTGTTGAGAACAAGCAGTTTAGAATACTTCACTTCACTAGTGTAACTGAGCTGCTCATTTTAATGGAGTGACAGCACACTGTTCAGTCTCTGCACGTGACATTTTCCCAGATGACACGTGTTGCTTTCAGTACCCTTCCCAGCGTATTTCTAAAACATTACCAACTTAAGTATTATTGTCTCTTTTCTGGATATGCATATTTTTGAATCGTTATTAATGATACAATGTATTAAAAAATTTAAAAATTAAAGCATTTATTCCACAAATCAACAAAATATCTTTAGTAAGTCTAGTATACTTGTGAGCCCTTCTGTGTTTGGTTTTAGAACCATACTGATGAATCTGTAATTAACCCTGTTTATACTGACTCACTTCCTCACCTGTGACCTCCCTTTTGTGCTCGTCTTCCCTGTGATAGTCTGACCTCCACAGATTAAATTAAGCCCCTTGCAGCTTAGTCTCCCTCCGCCTGGCACAGCTCGGTTACCAGCCCTCGCCTTCCCTTATCCATGCGTGTGACACATCCTGCCAGTCCTCTCTTTGTTTTGCTGCCTCCTGCTTAAGACAAATATCCTTGTTTGTTTTTTATATTGATTCTGTGACTGTTAAAAATACTTAAATCCAACAAGCCTATATCAAATGGATTCTCATTATACTGTTTGGTGTTCAGTTTGTTTGTTTTTTTCTTTTTGAGCTCTTCATTGAGTCATAGCAAAGATGTGTATCTATGAAAGAAGCAAATAATGATAATAATCTTCTCTTTAGGTGAGCCAGCTGGTACTTTGGTGAATTACAGAGCGTTATATCGCTTTGAAGCAAGGAACCATGATGAAATGAGTTTTAATTCTGGGGATATAATACAGGTTGGAAACAGTCTTTTCTTTTCTCATGAATAAGCTGAGTGCACTGTACTATATTACTTTCAATAATAATATTGAGTATACTATTATGGGGCTTCCCTGGTGGCTCAGACGGTAAAGAATTATACAGTAATTTACCATTTTAAAAATACATCTTCAGCATCACCTCATTTGGTTCTTAAGACATACTACAGATCTGCAGAGGACAGTACAGGTAAGGAAGACTCACATAAGCTGTAATCCTCAGTGGCATGCTGCCAGCATGGAGTGCGAGTACATGTCTTTTCATTTCTAAACCCAGTGTTCTTTTCACTAGGCCATGCTGCTTTATGCCATAAAAAGTGACACTGATTTTATTTTAATAAATTACAGTGACATTTGGGAGAGCTAGTTATTTTCTGACAACCATTAAAAGAGTTGAAGGAGTTAGGTTCTGTAGTTCTAACTAGATGCAGAACAAAAAGGATTTTATTGTATAATCACATACCATGTAAAATGGATGAATAAGAGAAGATGCAGGGAATAGCATTGATTGAGCTATTGTGATACATTAGGAAGAATACAGGCTGTAGAAGCATAGCGACTTGGATTTTAGTCCCGTCTTCAGTTTTCTTCTTAGAAAATAAAGACTATATTACCTAGATTACCTAGCCAGTATCTGTTTTCTTTTTTTAACCTGTGTTGTCACCAGTTTGGTGTATTTTATCAGTTGAGTAGCAAAAACTGAATGGTACTTGGACTAGGGTTTACAGGAACCGACTATTCAGATGCTCAGTATCCTCCCCAGCTACACACTGCTTCTGTTGCCGTTGCCACAGTGGCCGTGCGTAGCCGCTCCTCAGCTGAGGGAGGTCCGTTACGTAGGCAGCTCGAGTCCCCAGTCCCCTGACCCTGCCATTCCTCCTTGTCTAGTTGGTGGTGATGAGGTGGTGTCCAAGAATGAAGAAATACAGCCTGTCCGGGCATGTCTGGCCAAAAGCCTACTTATATTTTTGATTATATCTTTTGTTTCAGCAAATTCTTGTTGGAGGCTATACTAGGCTAGGGATATAGTAAACAATTCAGTCTCGTCTCTGAATAAGTTTATAGTTCATTGAGAAAGATAGACATCCCAAAGAAGTAGAAGAAGGGTGTGGACAGCTGCCCACTTTAGAACAGACCTCTCCCACAATCAGAGGGCCAATCTGGTGGTGGTAACAGCAGGAACATAAGGTTGGCTGGAGTTTCTTGAGTGTTTATGTTGCCGAATCGTTGATGTAAAGAATGTCATGAGTTACTGTCAGATATCTGATTTGGAGGCTTCCCAGGTAGCACTAGCGGTAAAGAACCCACCTGCCAATGCAAGAGACGCAGGTTCAAGCCCTGGGACAGGAAGATCCCCTGGAGGAGGGCATGGCAACCCACTCCAGTATTCTCACTGGAGAATCTCCATGGACAGAGGAGCCAGGTGGGCTACAGTCCATAGGGTTGCAAAGAGTTGGACATGACTGGAGCAGCTTAGCATGCATGCACACACCTGATTTGGACAGCTTGGTTAATAATGGTGTTCATTCACTAAGAGAGGAAGATTAAAAGGAGGAAATTTAAGTGGGAATTATAATGAGTTCAGTTTGGGATGAGTTTCCGATTTCTAGGCAGCAGTTACATATCCAGAGGTATCTAGAGAGATCTCTGGCAAAGGTCAGAGGGGGCCAGTTTGGATGTCATCAGTGTGTTGTGATGGTCATTGAAGATGTGACTGTGGCAGAGCTCCCCTAAGCGGGAATAAATAAGGGGGAACGTGGCTGAGGGAGCACTCTCTGGGAAGCATGGACACAGTGATTGTCAGAGGAAGGGGAGCCGGAGAAGAATGACTAGAGGAAGAAACAAAACAGAGTGTGGTGTCAGGGAAGTTTGAGAAAAGAGTGGTCCACATGTAAAACAAGACAGTGCTTTAGAAAAAATAACCACTGTATTAGCAACAGCACAGTTACTATTAACCTTGAGGAGAAGAGTATTAGTTGAGTGGAATAGTGGAGGAAGAGGCCAAATTTCTGTGAGTTGAGGAACAGTTGGAGGGAAGGAAGGAGGAGACAGTGAGTATATAAAACTCTTGAAGGAGCTTGGCTTCTGAAGGGGAGAAGGAAGTGAAGGTGGAAAATAATGACAAATGTGGATTGAGGGAAGTTGTTCTGTTTTCTTGTTTTTTTAACTTGGCAGAAGCTTGACCAAGTTTAATGATAGAAAGGGTCTGCAGAGAAAAAGGGTTAATGTTACCAGAAAGAGTAAATTACTAATAGAGGGAGATTTTTTTTTCCAATTAAGCTATAATTTACATTTAGTAAAGTGCACAGCCATCAGTGAATAGCTCCAATAATTTATACACATAGGTAAATCTTGGAAAGGGCTTCCCAGGTGGCTCGTGGTAAAAGAATCCACCTGCCAGTGCAGGAGATATGAGTTCATTCCCGGGTCAGGAAGATCCCCTGGAGGAGGAAATGGCCACCCACTCCAGTATTCTTGCCTAGGAAATCCCATGGACAAAGGAGTCTGGTGGGCTGCAGTCCATGGGGTTGCAAAAGAGACACGACCTCGCAAGTAAAACAATGACAACATAAATCATTGAAGCCACCATTCATGTCAACACATAGAACACAGAACGCTCAGGAAGGCACCTCAGGCCTCCCTGTCAGACCTCTCTGTTCTGACCAACGGATGGAGACGAGAAAGATTCTTGACAACGTGGAGGGCTTGGGGTCTAGAGCCCGGGAAGAGGGAGAGGTGGAAGGACTGGGTCATTTTCCTTTGTGGTTGGAGGGCTGGATGAAAGAGTGGATGAGATCATAAATTTTGCTGAAGTAGAGGTGAAGTCAAATCTGAGGGCTTCTGTATTGTTGTTAAGATAGGAGGCAAGATCTAATCAACTTAATGCGAGAAAATGGCAGAGGAGGTTTGAGAGAAAGTGAAATAAATTAGAAATTCCTCTGAACCCTGGCAACATTTTTCATCACAACCTATGTTTCTAGTCTTATCTGTTAATGCTGTTTTCGAAGTAATAGTTTCTCTAGGCCTGTGAGAATTTATGTAAAATTTCCTAGCTTAGGTCTGTATGTAAATTGCCAACTAGAAATTAATTATAATCATAAATGACAAGTATAAAATTGATTAAAATTGACTGCTTACAAAGCAAATCTGGCCTAACTCTGAAGAATAAATGAATGGGCAGTTTCTTTTTCATAAGGTTGAAAATATTAGGAAACAATATTAAAGAAATTATGCTTTTAAAAGTTGGTAAGATTATCCAGAGTGAAGTAAGCCAGAAAGAAAAACACCAATACAGTATACTAACGCATATATATGGAATTTAGAAAGATGGTAACAATAACCCTGTGTACGAGACAGCAAAAGAGACACCGATGTATAGAACAGTCTTATGGACTCTGTGGGAGAGGGAGAGGGTGGGAAGATTTGGGAGAATGGCATTGAAACATGTAAAATATCATGTATGAAATGAGTTGCCAGTCCAGGTTCGATGCACGATACTGGATGCTTGGGGCTGGTGCACTGGGACGACCCAGAGGGATGGA
Organism: Bubalus kerabau; assembly: GCF_029407905.1. NCBI lineage: Eukaryota > Metazoa > Chordata > Mammalia > Artiodactyla > Bovidae > Bubalus > Bubalus kerabau. The sequence continues at coordinate 77,738,938 of NC_073634.1, forward strand.
ATGGGGAGGGAGGAGGGAGGAGGGTTCAGGATGGGGAACACATGTATACCTGTGGCGGATTCATTTTGATATTTGGCAAATCTAATACAGTTATGTTAAGTTTAAAAATAAAATAAAATTTAAAAAAAAATAATAAATAAATAAAAGTTGGTAAGAAAAAGAGGAAGTTAGTGTTTGAACACCAGTACTCATACATTTCAGTAATTCCTCACCTTGAGACCAAATATTTAAATCAGGTTTAGGTTGTATAATTCCTGGGGTCTGTTATTCTTGCCTTCATGGAGATTCTACTGGTCTTTGTGAACTATTTTTGTGTATTAACTTGGATAAAATTGAAAATTTAAGTTTAAAAGGGCACCTTGTCGATTGTTAGAGGTAGTAACCTATTGTAGAAAATGCTTTAACCATGTAGTTCAGTTCAGTTCAGCCGCTCAGTCGTGTCCGACTCTTTAGATGGACTTGATTCTGAAAATTAGGCTGCTGGACAGTGTTCTGCATCTCTTCTCTTTGCAAATATGTGGCTTTCCAACCACTGCTAATTCTTCTTTTTGTTTCCATAGGTTGATGAAAAAACTGTAGGAGAACCTGGTTGGCTTTATGGTAGTTTTCAAGGAAATTTTGGCTGGTTTCCAGGCAATTATGTAGAAAAAGTGACATCAAGTGAAAAATCTGTGTCTCCTAAGAAGGCCTTACTTCCTCCTACAGTATCTGCTACCTCAACTTCTGAGTAAGTTTTTAGCTAATAATGGAATTTATATGTCACTGCACATGTTTGAATCCCTAATATGTATTTGTGTCAACCTGATATTTAATCATGTTGTAATCTGCACTGGACTCTGTCAGAGTACCTTTTGTTCCAAATTTAATACTGAAGTTTAGTAAATAAAAACATAGGTCATGATTTTTTTTAATAATTTGTGTTTAAGCACAATGTATATTACATATGAGTAGATAAATTGGTAGTACTTCATTAGATTCTAAACAATTAAGTATACTTACATCATATTGTTATATTTATAGATCACTTTCTTCAAACCAACCAGCATCTGTGACCGATTATCAAAATGTATCTTTTTCAAACCTAAGTGTTAACACATCATGGCAGAAAAAATCAGCTTTTACTCGCACTGTGTCCCCTGTGTCTGTATCACCGATTCATGGACAGGTTTGTATGTTTCATTTTTGTGTGTTTTATTCTTTGACGTTGCTCATGCTTCATGTAAAATAGAATGAAGATTTTTGCACAAAGGCTTCATTGATTCATTTACCAGTTTGTAGCATTTAGTTTTGGTTCTTAACCATTCATATGTGATACAAAGTTGAAATTATTAGGGATTTCTCAACAGTTTATTCTCTTAGTAACAAGTTGGTCCCAACTAAGGTTTCTAAACTCAAAATATCATCTTTACAAATTTGATTATATTCTTAATTTGTAGTTATTGTAAGAAGAGCTGTGGGCTTGGGGTTTTTTTTGTTTGTTTGTGTTTTCCTTATATAAGTCATTGTGTGAGAACTGTATTACATGTGTATTTAGCCTCTGGTTTAGCTGTAAACAAGATGCAAGCATTTACATTGCTGGTAGTTTAGTCTCTAAGTCATGTCAGACTCTTGCAACCTCATGGACAGGCTCCTCTGTCCATGGGATTCTCCAGGCAGGAATACTGGAGTGGGTTGCCATTTCCTTCTCCAGGGAGTCTTCCCGACCCAGGAATCGAACCCCGGTCTCCTGCATTGCAGGCAGATTCTTTACAGACTGAGCTATGAGGGAAGCCCATTGTTACATTAACATTATTAAAAAGAAATTGCAGACTTTATCAGAATAGAGTCCTGCAGATTTCACCTTACTCAAAAAATGTTTATTGTGTGACCATAGGTCCTAGGCATTTATTCTGTGCTAGAAATTTAATGGAAGAAAATTCTGTCATTAGTCATCAGCTAATGAAGACACATATTAAAAACTGTATGAGAAGTGTTGTAATGAAGATATTTTATGAAATCCTAAGGGTTATTCAGTTCAACCAGTGGGAATCAGAGCAGGCTTCACAATAGTTAAGGCATTTCAGTAGAACCCTCAAAAATGAGCATGCTTTTAACAAACAGAGAAGGAAAGTTATTCCTGTGAAAGAACAATTTGGGGAAAGTCACTGAGGCATGTTAACACAGGAGTTTATAGGAAACAAGTATTGTTTATAGTGTGGCTAGATTACCAGATTCATAAAGAAAGTGTTAAAATGTAGTTGGAGAGAGAGGTTGAGATTTATTTGTGAAGCATTTAATGTCATACTAAGCAGCTGGCAGTGGAAAGTCCATGTGAACGTCGCTCAGTTGTGTCTGACTGTTTGCGACCCCGTGGTCTATAGCTTGCCAGGCTCCTCTGTCCATGGAATTCTTCAGGCCAGAATACTGGAGTGGGTAGCCGTTCCCTTCTGCAGGAGATCTTCCCAACCCAGTGATCAAACCCAGGTCTCCCCCATTGCAGGCGGATTCTTTACCAGCTGAGCTACCAGTGGAAAGCCCGTGAAGGTTTTCAAAAGGAGAGTTGAGTTGTGTATTTTAGAGAGAGAACTCTGGCAGTCATGTAGAGGCCAGATTGGTAGAAGGAAGCAAAGGGAGGAGACCACCAAAGGGAGGATATTACAGTAGTAACAGGTGATGCTGTGAATCAGTGTCACAGTAGTGAAAATACACAGAAGAGGAGAGGGACTTAAAAAAGTATTAGTCAACCAAAATTTGGCAATCCATTGAACGTGAGGAATGAGGACGAAGTTGAAGTTAAAGATACCTCTTCAAGGTCTTTAGCTCAAAGGATGGTGGTATCATTGTACAATGTAGGAGGAATGGGTTTGGTGAGTTGCAAAAGTGATTACATTTCAGATGTATAACTTAGGTATTTGTATACCTAAGCATGAGGGCCAGGCCCAGCAGGCAGCTTGATTTACAAGTCTAGAGGTCAAAAGATAAAATTACAGTTAAAATATAGATTTGAGGGCTTCCCTGGTAGCTCAGTGGTAAAAAGTACACCTGCTAATGCAGGAGACATGAGTTTGATCCCTGATCCAGGAAGATCCCACATGCCACAGAGCAACTAAGCCTGTGTACCACAACTACTGAGCCTGTGCTCTCGAGCCCATGAGCTTCACCTACTGAACCCACGCACCCTAGAACCTGTGCTCTGCAACAGAGAAGCCACTGCAACAAGAAGCCTGAGCACCACAGCTAGAGAGTAGCCCCCACTCCCTGCAACTAGAGAAAAGCCTGAGCAGCAACGAAGGCTCTGCCCAGCCAGAAATAAATAAATAAAAGTATATAAATTTTAAAAGATACAGATTTGAGAGGTCCTAGGCATAAATAAGATTTTAAGAGAAATCATGTGAAACAGGAAGAGAAAGAGGCTGGACCAAAGAGGAGCCATCAGTCACCAGACTGTGAGCTTCCGAAAACTGGAGGGGTTTCAGTGATGTCACCACCAATCAGAGATCAGGGAAAGAAAGGGTTTGAAGAAGCTTTTGGCTCTGACGTTATCAGTGACCTTGTCAAGAAGTTCAGTAGTAAAACGGTTGCAGAACCTAAATTAGAATGAACTGAGAGGTGAAATTGGAAAGCACGTGCAAGATTTCTGTTTCTTTAAGAAAGTTAGAAGTAGAATTAAGTAGAGAAGCAAAGAAATTAAAGATTCAAAAGAGAGAATTCACAAAGTTACAAAATATTTTTAGAAAATGGGAGGACCTGGTAGAAAGTTTAGAGCCCAGGTAGAGGGGTTAGCCTTATCAACAAAACAGAAACACTCCTTCCTCTGAGAGAAGAAAAGAAAGGAGAAAGAAGAATATGAAGAAGTTAGGAGACAGAAAACAAAAGTGGAGGAAGGTCGAGCACAGCTGCATCTCCATTCCTTGTGGAATAAACTGGATCCACTGCAGTGCGGAGACTTGGAAGTGAGGAAAGAAAGGGTTTCCCTTTTCATTTGTTATGTGATACATACTTAGTGGGTCTATGAGTACGCTTCTTCAGTACAGGGTTTGCCTTCCATACCCATGGTGCTTAATGCCTAGGTGTCTCCTTGAATGGTAAGTGTTGGGTCTTTAAATTCATAGAAGGCTATTCAGATGGTTGTCTGTCATATATAATTTTAAATCAGTAGATTAAGATTATCTTAAGTCATCATTGATAATAACTCACTGCCATACCAAACCAGTCTGTTGTTTGAGCAGTAAGTATATTATATCCTGGGAAACAGAAATGACAGTTGTCATTGTTTTCTGTTTGTTTCTGATTTTGTGGTTTTGTATTCACAGGGACAGGTTGTAGAAAACCTGAAAGCGCAGGCCCTTTGTTCTTGGACTGCAAAGAAAGAAAACCACTTGAACTTCTCAAAACATGATATTATTACTGTCTTAGAGCAGCAAGAAAATTGGTGGTTTGGGGAGGTTCACGGAGGAAGAGGATGGTTTCCGAAATCTTACGTCAAAATCATCCCTGGGAGTGAAGTTAAGCGGGAAGAGTAAGCACTTAGTTTTGTGTGTTTACATGAGATGTGAATGTTGCCAGTTTCACTGATGAGTCAGCCAAAATACAACTGGCTGTGCAGGAAAAGTAGAAGTTTAAACTTAAGTCTGAATATCAGAATGGTGATTCCTAGAGTGAAATACCTAAGGTATTTGTACCAGTTTTAGAATATCTTTTATTCTAGTTATTTCAGATTCCTAAAGTTTTCAAAGTGCTTAACATTTTAGATCATTTGCTTTCTTTGCACCAGCAGGTCAGTTAGAGAAGTTATTGTTCATTTCCTTTGGAGCTTTCTCCCTTGTTGTTTACTGTAAACTGTCAATATTCAGATAAACCTTTACTGAGGGTCTCGCCTCTGCCTCTCCCATCTCTGGATCTCCAGAGCTCCTTGCAGGTCCCCTTTCTTGGTGCTCATGACCCACTGCGTTGTAGCTCTTTCCCTTCTCTCCTATAGTCCTCATTAGACCATAAGCTCTAGGAGGTGGGAGTCACGTCTTTTTTGTTCTCGTTTTAGATTTTTGATACCTAGTGTGATCTTAATGCCTAGTAGCTGCTCAATCATACTTGCTTAGTGAAGAGAGGAGCTAATGAAAGAACACACAAATGAAACTTTTGCATGAACAAAAAACAAAACCGGATGGGGTCTCTGGTCTTTATTTCCCAGTCGGTAGGGGAGTCAGGTCATCAAACATCTTTACTACCAAGAACTAAGTACTCTAATGTAGCTGTGGGTAATTATCATTGTGTTTTATGTGGAAGTTGGTCTAAATAGAAAAGCAAAATAATTTATTGAAAAGGAATGGGGTCATTGGAAATTAAGATCCTTGAGTTCTGATTGTATTTTTGCCAGACTGTATGGGGTAAGCCTTCTTGGTCTCGAGTTTTTTTCATTGATTGAATGAAAATAACTAAAAAATCTTTAAAAATTCTTTCAGTGCTAAGGTTCTGTACATTAATTTTTAGTTCAAATGTCAGAAGACATTTACTTTTCAAACTGACATGGAATTCTAGAGTGTGTGATAACAGTAGCAACAGTAATAGCTGATGTGTGTGCTGGCACTGGGCTAGACCCTGTGTGGTGGTTATCTTATCTAAACTCCATAACATTTTACAGAGAAGGAACACACAAACACAAATAGGTTAAGTTTAAATGCTTAAAAAGACATTTCTTCTAACTTTTCCTTCAATTACTGCTCCTTTCTAACAGATAAGGCATGCAACTTGAAAACCTATAGTAATGGAGAATTCAGCCAGGCAGTCCATTTGGTGTGCCCATGAGTTGTAGTAAGAGTCCACTTTTAACCCGAAAACTGCTTCACTATACAATTTGGTCACATAACTGGGGACCCCTGATATATATACAGATGTCTAGTTCTTACTGTCACAGTTTTCTAGATTTTTTAGAACAGTTTCCTAGGTTAAATTGAAAAATAAAAGCTGTATATGTTTCCAGATGTAAAAATAAAGTGCTGTTATTTTTATATATTTTAAATGTACTGTGCTCTAAACAAGTAGTAAAATTTATAATTGCCCTTATTTTTTTCTAACCAAATCCAGCCCCATATGTGGTTCACCAAATAACTGCCCATTTACCAGTATGTAATGTCTTTTAGATTTAGAAAAGCCAAATAGCTCACATTTGAAGAACTATTTATAAATCATATTGAAATTACTTAAATAGATTAAAAAAATTTAGTAGTTTGTAAGTAGGCAGTTTATAATCCACTAAGATTTTGAAGTGTATGAGCGTATTTCTAGCTTGTGTACTGAGACAATATTTCAGTTAATTTTAGCCCTTTAAAGAGCATACTGCTAAAAACGTGCTGTCTTCATCAAACCGTCTTTCTTTTTTATTTACTTGATTACCCTTTTTATTGATTGACTTGATTTACCCTTTTTATTGTATTATTATTGTTTTTTATCTGTTTTGTGTGTTTATTTGGCAGACCAGAAGCTTTGTATGCGTCTGTAAACAAGAAACCTGCCTCTGCAGCCAGTACAGTGGGAGAAGGTGAGCTTTGGTTAATTTGTAAATTGGATGGAGGTCAGATTAGCTACTGACTAGTTATATAACTGACTTCCCACAGTTGTTACTCTTACTGCTTTTGTGTCTTCAGTGTTAAAGTGAAATTAGAAGAAACCTGCTGCCACTCTATTTCACATGAATATTTAGGAGATAGAAAATATATGACTGAAAATACTTGACACTTTAAAAAAATCAGTACTATAAAAGTTCATATCAGTTCAGTTCAGTCACTCAGTCATGTCCAACCGTTTGCGACCCCATGAACCGCAGCATGCCAGGCCTCCGTGTCCATCACCAACTCCCGGAGTCTACCCAAACTCATATCCATTGAGTCGGTGATGCCATCCAACCATCTCATCCTGTGTTGTCCCCTTCTCCTGCTCTGTCTTTCCTAATATCAGGGTCTTTTCAAACGAGTCAGCTCCCAGTAGCATATTGGGTACCTACTGACCTAGGGAGTTCATCTTTCAGTGTCCTATCTTTTTGCCTTTTCATATTGTTCATGGGGTTCTCAAGGCAAGAATACTGAAGTGGTTTGCCATTCCCTTCTCCAGTGGGCCACATTCTGTCAGACCTCTCCACCATGACCTCAATAAATAAATAGATAAGTGTTGAAATGAAATAGCATAAAATTTTTTGTTTTCCTTTTATTATATATTATAGATGTTTAAAATATAAGGAAATTTTAGTACATTTAGTTGTTTATGAATTGCCTTTTTTTTTAGCCACACTGTGCAGCTTGTAGAATTTTTAGTTTCCTGACCAAGGATTGAACCCGGGCCCTTGGCAGTGAGAGCATGGAGTCCTAACAACTGGCCCACTAGGGAATTCGCTGAATTGCATTTTAATTACAGTATGGCACATAAATTATTAAGTAGGATTTGAAATCAAGATATACTTTAATCATAAATATTACAAAAAAATTTTTGTTGCCCCTTGGGTGGTTTGACTATCTTAATTTTGAAAATGTGTTGAAAAATGTCTATCCTTACTTCAGACAGTGTTTTTATGTAATAGTTATATAGGTTTATAAATGAATTGTATATATCCATTGTAAAACTAGTTGAATAGTTTACATTTTGTTTATATTGCTCAAGAAAATCAGTTTAATAGTAATTTAAACAGTTTATTCATTATCTACTACATTAGAGATTCTATTCTAGAGCCTAGAATTATGTTTTATTCATCATATACAAGGATGAATAAAACACAGTTTTCCAGGTGCTAACAGTAGAATGGGAAGGATAGGTATATAATTGTAATAAATTCTAAATGAAAGCACAATTTTGAGTAGGACCTATGAATCCACAGAGGTGGCCACATTGTATCATCTTAAACAATGAGTAGGGTCTTGCTTAGTGATGAAGGGAGAGAAGGCTTGGTGGACAGAGGGAAAGGTGTGAGCCAAGGCTCAGCTGTGAAAGGTTAGGAAAGGAAAGGAAAGTGAAGTCGCTCAGTCGTGTCCGACTCTTTGCAACCGCATGGACTGTAGCCTACCAGGCTCCTCTGTCCATGGGATTTTCCAGGCGATAGTACTGGAGTGGATAGCTATTTCCTTCTCCAGGGGAATCTTCCCAACCCAGGGATCGAATCCAGGTCTCCCTCATTGTAGACAGATGCTTTATTAAGTCCTAGGGAACTTGAGTTACCAGCAAGCCTAGAGCCGGAGGTGTACTGTAGAATAAAGGCAGTGGAATGATGCTAGGAAAGTGGTGAGGAGCATTTTGAAAAGAACCTCGCTTATTACAACATACCTTAACCTTGCAGTCCATTTTTTGTTTTATTGAGTCAGCTAAATTGAATAGTATGGGAATGTGGATAGTAAATAGTTTTTGTTTGATGGTTCTGGTCATCTTCAGTTTATGATCTGCAGATCAAATTTCATGTCAACAAATACAAATACATATAAAAACTTAGATAGTTCCCTTAAGGTTATTCATTAACAAATACTTATGGAGCATCTATTCCACGCCAAGCACCGTGCTAGCAGCTGGACCATTGTGATGGAAACTGGCCTCTCATATTGATGTCAGCTGAAGAGTGGGCATTTGCATAACTGTATATAAAAGAATTAAAGAGAATTTAAGAGATTAAACTATATGTAAGAAGGTTAAAAAAAACTTTTCCATGTCTTGACCCTGTAGAGATACTGATATGTATTTGTAGCTTTGGGGTTATTCTCTGTGACATGATGATGATGATGATGATGATACAGTGGGAAAAAAGAAACCTGTGATAAAGCTTTCCATCCATCCTAAGTCGCTTCAGTTGTATCTGACTGTGTGGTCCCGTGGACTGTAGCCCACCAGCCTTCTCTGTCCATGTCATTCTCCAGGCAAGAATACTGGAGTAGGTTGCAATTTCCTTCTCCAGGGATCTTCCTGATTAAAGGGATCGAACCTGTGTCTCTTACAATTCCTGCTCTGGCAAGCGGTTTCCTTACCACTAGCACCACCTGGGGAGCCCCAGTCTTTTTCTAGTAATTATTAAGTAATTACTTCCTTCTACTTTCTACCTTAACATCTCTTTACATTAGGTTTCCTTAAGTCACAAGGTCTTTTACAGCTAATTTACTCAAAATCTTGGAAATTAACATTTTTTTTTTTTTTACTTCTGTAATCTTATAACCAAAATTAGTTTTTTTTTTCTTTATTCCCTACAGAGTATATTGCACTTTATTCATATTCAAGTGTAGAACCTGGAGATTTGACTTTCACTGAAGGTGAAGAAATATTGGTGACCCAGAAAGATGGAGAATGGTGGACAGGAAGTATTGGAGACAGAACTGGAATTTTTCCATCAAATTATGTCAAACCAAAAGATCAGGAGGTAGAGTTACTTTGGTATAGAAACAGAATCATTCCATTCCTGTTGCTCAAGGTTCATATTTATAAAGGATGCTTACATATGGTTTTGGTTGGGCTGCTTTGGTTACAAGGAGACCATTTAAGGTAACTCCAATAAAATATAGTTTATCACAGAGATCCTGTTAGATAAAGGAGAAATGATTTTATGAAATTCCAAGAACAAGAGCCATAGATAGGGGCAGACCTCATGATAACTGAAGTTAGGGAATGGTTTGGATTCAGGGAGGCTTAAAAGGAATCTGTAAATCTTTGAGGCTCTGCCGTTATTATGACCCAGCCCACACTTAGAGTTCCTGCTGCCTTTCTCCTACCACTAGCAGCAGTTCCCAGACTTTTTTATTTCAGGAACTTTGCACATTCTTAAAAGTTATTGAGGACTCCAGAGTTTCTGAAAATATATGGATTATATCTAGCAATATTTCCCATATTAGAAATTAAGACTGAAATTTTTAAAAATTTACTAATTCATTTTGAAATAATGAAATTAAACCCACTATATGATGACTTAAATAACTTGCTTTTAATGGAAAAGAAATATGTACTTCTCCCTCTTCAAAAGCGTTTAACGGAAAGAGTCGTATATTCTTTTGGTTGAAGTAGTTGAAGAAAATTCAACCTCACACAAATATGAGCGATAACAAAAGTATTTTAATAACATGTTCGGATACCTGTGGATATTCTTTGACACTGCTGTACCAAAACTTGACAAGTACTAAATTCTTGTAGATTACTTGCAGTGCAGAATCTGAAGCCAAATCAGTGAACATTCCTTATTGCTACATTAAAATTCACCGGTCTGTTTTGCATACTGAGTGTGATGACATCATTCATTGATCATTTGGCAAATACTGAATCACTGAGTTATGCAAATATTCCCTTATTGCTACATTTCATTATATAATATTTTAAAAATTACATTTGTGGCTTAAAGACTTAAACATAAGACATGACACCATAAAACACCTAGAAGAGTTCACAGGTAAAACATTCTCTGATGTAAATCATACCACTGTTTTCTTCAGTCAGTCTCCAAGGGCAATACAAATAAAAACAAAAAATAAACAAATGGGACCTAATCAAACTTATACAAGCTTTTGTATAGTAAAAGAAACCATAAACAAAATGAAAAGACAACCTACAGAATGGGAGAAAATATTTGCAAATGATGTAACTGACAAGGGCTTAATTTCCAAAATACACAAACAGCTTATACAACTCAACAACACCAAAAAAACAACCCAATCGAAAAATGGGGAGAAAACTTAAATAGACATTTCTCCATAGAAGAAATACAGATGACCAATAGGCACATGAAAAACTGCTCAACATCACTGCTTACTAGAGAAATGCAAATTCAAAAGTACAATGAAGTACCACCTGACAGAATGGCCATCATTAAAACGTCTACAAATAACAGTTCCTAAAAATAAGAAGTGTGATTGGGCCAACTTATCCTGTAAAGTCAAACAGGTCATAGTTGCCGGTATGCATATCACTACAGATGGTGACTGCAGCCATGAAATTAAAAGACGCTTACTCCTTGGAAGGAAAGTTATGACCAACCTAGATAGCATATTCAAAAGCAGAGACATTACTTTGCCAACAAAGGTTCGTCTAGTCAAGGCTATGGTTTTTCCTGTGATGTGAGAGTTGGACTGTGAAGAAGGCTGAGCGCCGAAGAATTGCTGCTTTTGAACTGTGGTGTTGGAGAAGACTCTTGAGAGTCCCTTGGACTGCAAGGAGATCCAACCAGTCCATTCTGAAGGAGATCAGCTCTGGGATTTCTTTGGAAGGAATGATGCTAAAGCTGAAACTCCAGTGCTTTGGCCACCTCATGTGAAGAGTTGACTCATTGGAAAAGATTCTCATGCTGGGAGGGATTGGGGGCAAGAGGAGAAGGGGACGACAGAGGATGAGATGGCTGGATGGCATCACTGACTCGATGGACGTGAGTCTGAGTGAACTCCGGGAGTTGGTGATGGACAGGGAGGCCTGGCGTGCTGCGATTCATGGGGTCGCAAAGAGTCGGACACGACTGAGCAACTGATCTGATCTGATTCTTTATTCTTAGGTCAGGTTCAGGAAGAACATGGCAAAAAAATTAAAAATAAAAGCATTACCTTGTATGTAACAGGAGCAAAACTCACATATGCCTTAACATAGCCAGAGCACATGTGTTATATGTGGTGGTCATTGATTCTGACCCCCCAATGACGAAATGTATTTGTATTAACATTTAATATTCAGAAAAGATTCAGAAAATGAGCTGTTCCTGTTGAGTTGCCAACATCAGCTACTTATATATAATGTATTCTGTCAGAATCAGATCTCCCATAAGTATTGGATTCTTAACTTATTTGATCAGTATAAGGTTAATCATTATTTTGCTCTTATTCTAAAGAAACGATGACCCTGGGAATTAGAAATCTCTAGTCCCTAATAGCCTGTGTACTTTTAACCCTGGATTGTTGGAAAATGATAAAACAGTGTATCTTTTCCTTATAGGGTTTTGGGAGTTCTAGCAAATCTGGAACATCAAATAAGAAACCTGGTATGTATCATGATGAAGCTGACAGACTACCAAAGTGTTTATTAACAGTCTTGAATTCATAGTCCCTTATATTTCTTCTTAAAAAAACCTGGTATATGTATCATGATGAAGCTGACGAACTACTAGGGTGTTTAATAGTCTTGAATTCATAGTCCCTTATATTTCTTCTTAAAAAAAACCTGGTATATGTATCATGATGAAGCTGACGAACTACTAGGGTGTTTAATAGTCTTGAATTCATAGTCCCTTGTTTTTCTTCTTTTCAGAGATTGCTCAAGTAACATCAGCATATGCGGCTTCTGGTTCTGAACAGCTTAGCCTCGCACCAGGACAGTTAATACTAATTCTAAAGAAAAACACAAGTGGGTGGTGGCAAGGGGAATTACAGGTAATAACTTTTAAATAACATTTGTTAATTTTATTATAAAAGTAATGCCTGCTCATTAGAAAAATAAGATTAATAAAAATTTAATTTGTCTTATTTGACTGATTAATAATTAGTTTGATAATTAACAAAGCTCCAAGAGGTATTTACTTATTAGGAGAACATTAGAAAGGTCTTTTTAGTTTATAAATATTATTTGTGTGAAGTATGCAGAGAACTTTGAGACTGAACAATCTCCAAATAGACTTCTACAAAGAGTGTTGAGATGCATATTAAATCTTCCAGTTGTTTAATATTGACCTCCAAGGCCAATGCAGAATTCAAGTGTTCTCAAGATACCCTCCCTCCTAACACAGATTGTAAGTTTGGAGGGCCCTGAGACCACTCCCAGATTCAGTAATTTCCCATAAAAACTCACAGGACTCACTGAAAGCTGTTATACTCATGGTTACGATTTATTACAGCAAAAGGATTTAGATTAAAATTAGCCAAGGGAAGAGATTTGTATGGGTTGGAGTTCAGGAGTGTTCCTAACACAGAGCTTCCCGTTGTTCTCTCCCCATGGAGTCATGGGCAGCATTAAATCTCCTGGCAACAGTACACATGGAGTATTGCCAAGCAGCAGCTCTCTTGAGCCTTGGTTTCCAGCATGTTTATTGAAACCCCATTAGGTAGACACGGTTGATTGCTCACATGGCTGAACTCAGTCTCCTGTCCCTCCAGAGGTTGTGTTCATATTATGACCCAGAGGGCCCACCTTAAATCACATCATTAGGCTCTCCTGCATCGTTAAGGCCCCCCACATAAACTGAGACACTCTTTGAACAGTCAAGACATTTCAAAGGTTTAGAGATTACCTTCCAGGAGCCATAGGCAAAGGCCAGGCCTCCCTTTGGGCAAGGTTAAATTCTTTACTACACAGTTTGGATTTTCTTATTTTTAGTTTATGTCTCAATAATTGTCTTTAGTCTCATTTTTTGTGTTCTTTTTGCTAATTTTATAGGCCAGAGGGAAAAAGCGACAGAAAGGATGGTTTCCTGCCAGCCATGTTAAACTTTTGGGTCCAAGTAGTGAAAAAACTGCGCCTGCCTTTCATCCTGGTATGGAAATGGGTTAACTTGGGTTTCATCTTAGGAAGTTTTTTTTTTTTTTTTTTTAAACTTAGCATTTCTTAGATTAGCCAATTCTTTGAAAAATATTTTTAAAATTTGTTCTTTCTTTACCTCTGTGAGAACTTCCTTTCCAAAAAGTTCTGTTAGAAACAGCCAGCTGTTCAGTGATGCTTGGACTACATCACTCCTTGAAATTGTTTAATTGCTCTACCATCATACTTCAAAGCAGTCGCTTGGATTTCCAAACTACATTTGGGAAATTCTTGCTTTTGTGAAACAGGGAATAGAGGAAGGAGGGTGGGAGAGAACAGCTAAAGGAAATGTTAGCAGAATTTTAACATATGATGCTAATAGGAAGAATTACTCAATTTAACTTGTTACTTTGTCATTATTCCTCTGCTAGTGTGTCAGGTGATCGCCATGTATGACTACACAGCAAACAACGAGGATGAGCTCAGTTTCTCCAAGGGACAGCTTATTAATGTTCTAAACAAGGATGATCCTGACTGGTGGCAAGGAGAAACCAGTGGGGTGACTGGTCTCTTCCCTTCAAACTACGTTAAGATGACGACAGATGCAGATCCAAGTCAACAGTGTGAGTAATATCAAACTATTTACTTCTTAATAGTGCATCAGCTTTAACATACAGCACTGCATTCCTTACTTTTCTCAACCAAATCTTAACACTCTCAGTGAATGTGTATTAATGTTTAGAGTAAGAAAATAAAATAAGAAACTTTCACAAAATCAAAAGTTATATTGCTTTTTTTCAAATACTTTTTACCTAGCTTCAGACCTTACTGTTAGACTTTATCTGAAAAAAGTTCTAGTTCTTTCATGAGTTCCTTGGTATGATAGCAGTCTACACTGCGGCTTCTTTTTACACCAGCCTTTTTCAGCTTGAGAGAGAGTAGAGACTAGCTGGCAGTTAGCGTATTCACCTGTGCAGAATGACCCTTCTAGTGTACAGGTGCTATTAATTTTGCAACCTTATTTCCCACGTTATTACACATCACCCAGGTTAGAAGAAAATTATAAAATTTATTTTACAAATAAAGTGCTTGCAAAAATCTCATTAGGTGTTTTTTAAGGTAGGTAACTCATGCCACAGAGATATATGAATTAAGATCTGTTTCACTACTTTTACTGCAGGGGTCCATATCTCAATGTATATGATTTGGTATTACATAAAATTATCTCTTGATAGTTACCTAACCTTTCTTACACTTGACAGTAAATGTAGCATTAGAGAATAAACAGTACTTGGAAATATTTTTTTAGCTTCATAAAATAGAGGTCACCTTTCCTCACCCTTTTGATCTTTTTGTCCTTCTTAATAAAATACATCATGATTTGTGTTTTTATCATTCTTGTGAAATTATCTAAAAGCTTTAGCCTTTCATTTTAACTTAGCTTCTAAGAACATATAAATGGTAACCCAGTCAAAGCTGAGCGGTGTTTACAATTAAGTGCAAGTATTATTAATTTACTTTGTACTATATCTATCATTTTAAATTATTAGTGCATTATTTTCACTTTAGAGCTTATAAAGATCATTGTGATTTGGGGAGAAGACCGTCCTTTAGATAGAGCAGCTGAATTTCCCAGTCTGGACGTGGAGTCCAGTTTTTTATGCTTTGAATATTCCTAAAAATACCTCAGGGTTTCAGAAGAGGTAGTAAGGAAAATTATAAAACTTGGATTACTTAAATGAAAGACCATTTTTAAATTCTGCTGATGGTTTGGCAGTTTTCAGGGCTTGCCAGTTTGTCTGGTTAATAAAAATACCCGAGGGGTCTTTCCTGGGCCTGAGAGAGGAAGGTCTGGAAGATCTTGGGCTAAGTGATCCTTGGAGGCATTCTAGTTTATCAGTGCATTTGACTTTTATAGTGTCTACAATGTAAAGTGATCGTTTTCCAAGTGTTTTGTTGTTATCTTGTTTTCCAATGGTGGAACATATTTTTCCCTTTTAAGTCTTTTATAATAAGAAATATAAGAAAAAATGGAAGTGTTTTAAAGGAAGAACAGCCAGGAGTATATGAGTCAGTGAAAACTAGTTAAATGTTAGACTATCATGTGTGTTTCTCAAGCCTTTACAAATATTACTTTCATTTTACTAGGTAGTTAGGATATTTTCTAAAGGTTGAGAATTTTCATAGTTCAAATTTGTTGATGTTGCATGTAATCAGTAGAATTTTTCTCACCCACTTGATTTGCTTTATGTTCATTTTATCCCTCATTTTTCTTTTTATAGGACCCAGTGTTGTCTTCCAGTGTGAAAGCACCCCAGAGACCCACTATCCAAGTTTGACTCTAGCGTGGAGACAGGGCAGGCAGCCCTGATCAAATATCTCCTACACAATTCCTTAGCTTCGTTCTCAAATGTTAGAGCCACTTGTGATTATTTCTCTGTGTTTCTAATTTACAGTTAAAATTTATTTGTAACAACTTAAAGGATAGTGGGTCTTTGTGTGGCTTTCCCTGCTGTTCACTCTGGCATCCTTTAGCATTTTTCTCCTTTTTTAATTTGGTAATCGTAGGTCATTAGCATGCATACTGAGTTTGCCCTTACATGGTGGGAGTTCAAACACACAAAGACCCACTATTTGCACAAACTGT